>NC_068351.1:19687365-20887365 GCF_014633365.1 Diospyros lotus
TTTCCACACATAAATAGAAACCGATCCCTTGGCAATCCTTTTGCAAGAATATCAGCCATTTGATGAGCAGTAGGAACATATCTAATCTCTATTTAACCACTTTCCACCTTTTCTCGAACAAAATGCACATCAATCTCGATGTGCTTAGTTCGAGAATGAAAGATAGGATTCTCAACCATACTCTTTGCAGCCAAATTATCACTCCACACAATTGGTGTAGTAGTACATGGATAACCCAACTTTGAAGACAGAGACCTTAGCTACAAAAGTTTTGTAACACCCAGTGGAACTGCTTGGTACTCAGCTTCTCCAACTAACCTAGCTACCACTGATTGTTTCCTGGAACCCCACACAATCAGATTTTTGCTAAGAAACACATAAAACCCACTAGTGAACCTTTTTGTAACCTTGCAGCTAGCATGGTCAGCATCCATATAAATAGCTAGGGACATATCATTAGGTGATGGAGAGAACAACAGACCCAAGCCAATAGTTCCCTTAAGATATCTAAGCAATCGTTTGCAGGCTAATCAGTGTTGTAACTTGGGTGCAGACAAAAAATGGCTTAACTTGTTAACCACAAAGGCAATATCCGAGCGTGTATATGTCAAATATTGTAGAGAGTCGATGATAGTCCTATACAACGACGGATTAGAGAATGAATCACCCTCATCAGTCAAAGAAACACTTGAGGTCATAGGTGTGTCGTAGGGTTTACAGTCCTGCATTGCAGCCTTCCTCAGCAAATCCAAAGCGTACTTAGATTGGGTCAAGTAAATACCATCATCATCTCTGTATGCCTCAAACCCTAGGAAGTAATTGATTGATCCTAAAGTCTTAAGGGCAAAGTAAGTATCCAAGTCACGAATACAAGACTTAAAGTGCGGTAGGATCTGAACCCATGATGAAGATGTCATCAACATATATCAAAACAAACAATACATAACCAGAAGCTCGTTTAATGAATAAAGAGGCATCATACATAAGTGGCATTGGAAAAACCCCAGCTCTGTAATGTAACCCTCAGCTTTGTATACCAAGCTCGAGGAGCTTGTTTAAGGCCATAGAGTGACTTCCTCAATTTGCACTCATGTGAAGGAAATTGAGAACTCACAAACCCCTTACGTTGTGCCATAAATATTGCTTCTGTCAAGTCACCATTAAGGAAGGCATTATTGAGATCTACTTGTTGAATATCCCATCCAAAAGTGACTGCTAATGAAAACAACACTCTAATAGTTGGTGCCTTAACAACTGGATTGAATGTTACTGCATAGTCTACTCCTGGGTTTGAAGAAAACCCTTGGCCACCAACCAGGCCTTATGTTTAAGAATTGACCTATCAGAATTGTACTTGACCCGGAACACCCATTTACAGTCAATCAGGTTTATATCCTTAGAGAAGGGAACAAGATCCCAAGTATGATTGCTCTGTAAAGCTAAAAATTCCTTCTCCATGGCCTTAACCCATCGTGAGTCTAAAAGAGCCTCATGAACTGAATTTGGTTCAAGAGAACTCACTAAGGCATGGAGAGAAGAGGTCACAAGCTGTTTAGACTTTGATCTAGTGAGCATAAGATGAATAGAGGGAGCAGGAGCAACTTTGGGTCTAGGTAAACAAGATTTAGGTGCAAGTGGCTGAGAATAAGAAGACTGTATCTCATGATGAGAAGACAAAGATTCAATAGAAGAAACATGAGAATCAGTCAGAACAGAGGTAGACATGATAGGAGCTGAGGGTTGTGCTATTTGAGGAGAAGAAGAAATAGAAGTGAAAGAAGGAAGAGATTGGAAGAATGAAATAGAAAACCCATTAGGAACTGACTGTGATAAAGAAGAAGATGAAGTGGATGGAAACAAAGTAGGAAAAGGAAAATCATTAGGGTTGAACTTCACATGTCTAGAAACATACACCTTTCTCGATGGATGCAAACACTCGTAACCAGCTTGAGTGTGACTATATCCAAGAAAGACACATTTGGTAGAGTGGAAATCAAATTTGTGTTTTATAGGTGTCATGACCCAAGATTCCATAAAAGGGCATTATAGTAATAGACTTAGCAAGTTGTTAGGAGATATTTTGTAATGCTATTACAGCACATGGATGTTGTTATTTTTGTTAGAGGAAGCCTATAAAAGGTTGTTGGTAGGAGAAGGGAAAAAGAAGGTTGAATGAATGAAAATCTTATTTCTATCTCTCTCTCTTAATTCTCCTTCCCCTCTCCCGTCTCTCCCTCTCGTTCTTCTTTCCCCTCTCTTCTGTTCTTTTGTTTCTTCCCCTTTCTTCTTCTGATTTCCCCTCTCATTCTTCTCATTTCCTGCCCCAAACTAGGCAATTCTTGGTTCTAAACCTATCGGATCCTTCCGATTTCTGATCTAATCTTAGATTAAACTATAACGGCCCGCCTCCCGGAGCCCTCGTGCACCAAGAGGATCCGCGAGAGGGTCATTACTAAAATGATACCGAACAATAACACAACTACAACTTTCACACAACCCTTATCAAAATCATAATCTTTCTTTTATATAACATCTCATAATCGTCTTTACACAGTTGTTCACCTTGTGCCCATTTGGCTTACACAACATTTATCTAACTCAAAATTATATAACATTACACAATGACACCTAGGACCTAGGTTCGGGAGAGCTCTGCACTTGCTATCATGACTTGACTATCTGGACCCAACTCCGCTGAACGTACCTGCTATCTCAGGCGTTTCTCTTACCTGGAATGATGTAAAGCAAACATGAGTCGCGAGACTCAGCAAGCTCTAGAAAGAAAGGCTGAAGGGTACAGACAAGACTCTTCTCATAACACCCCATGCAATTGATGCCAATGCAACGTCATGTCATGCCATGCCCAATACCTGCTTTACTTCTAGATGCATAAAAATATAATAAACTTCACATAAACGGTCATTGGGGCCCACATAAAACACACATTGGCGCCCAAGTCCCACATACATACCTGTTGGCTGCCTTTTATAGGCTACCATTCCATTTCCCTTACACGTCCATTTCCCTGTCACTAACGTCTTATCTTGCCATTGCTATGAGACACTAACCCTCGGTCTTGTTGTTGCCGTGGGACTCTAACCCCGATCTTGTCGTGGACCACGCCGCCGTGGGACTCTAACCTCGGTCTTACCGTGGCCACATCCACCACCCATACTCAACATTTAAAACCGCACATTCTCACCATGTAGTGCAACAAATAAGAAATGCAACGGCTTTTGTAGCATAAATGTGATGACAAGGCCCCCATAAATCAAGCATCAGGCCATGTTACGCCCGCATAGGAATACACACATACAATATGCCTCTAAATGCACTGACTCACCTAAAGAACCCAAGTTAGCTCTTAGACCAACCGGGTCATGCAGATGTCTTCATTTCCCATCACACACAAAGCATGTCCCCAAGTGAATGCAACCCAAGCCCTATGCAACACACACATTATGATATGCACAAGCCAAGGCGGGAATCTGGTAGTACCAGCTCTTCTGGCCCGTCTAACGTTTATCGTAACAGTCGATGACTGGCGCCCATACATCTAGCCATTCACTGCCACGACCAACGATCAACAGTCAGTGGCTTTGTGCCCCATACCCTTAAGACACATTAAACTTAGTCACGTAAACTCATCATTTCACTCACTTTAACCATAACAACATAAACACCATTATGTCATTCATGATCTCGTCTCTTCTCATACATAGAAAACCATCTCCACATTCACAACAATTTATTAACATAACCCCATTAAACTATGATCAACTCTTCTAAAAACCTAGCCCCAATGGGTTCGGCATCATTCCCAAGGGAAGTGGAGTGATACAAGGCCCCGTGACGGACGTAATGAAAGACACCAAAACATCATTGTTTAACTATTTCCATTAACAATAACCTCATTAAATAAATAAAAGTCGTAAGGTGGCTGCCACGCAGATTATCATTATTAGTGAGTGGAACCGAGTCACGGTGAGGGAGGGTTTAAAATATGAAAAATAACGAAAACTCTCGCAGGAAATGAAGAACATGAGGAGAGGGTTAGGAGCTTGCTTGAAACCGGCTGATTCCTGCCTCTTTTGTGCTCCCGTTGCGAAGTAAAATGTTTAGCTGATCACTTTCCACATCGAAATAATCCCAAACTCCTTTATTTTTCTTTCTTTTCTTTTCTTTCCTTCCTCTTTCTTCTTCTTCTTCCCTGCGCGCACCAGCGCCCAACCGTCGCCGCCTCACGCCTCTCTCCCTCTTTCTATCTCTCCATCTCTCTCCCTTTCCCTTCCTCTCTCTCTCGGCTCATTGCTCTCTCGCACGCTCTCATTCTCCCTCATATGCTCTGTTAAGCTTTCAAATTGAAGAAATAAATTTTATAATCAATTGGCCATTGTTACACACTTGGCCACCAAGTTCCTTACGTACATATATATATATATATAGATTTATATTAGTTTATTAATTTAAGTTAAGTTTATTTAATTTACACATTTGTTATTATTATTAACATTATCCCTATTTTTATTATTATTATTATCATTATCATCTCTTTTATTAACATTATTTTTTTTTTTTACCATTATTATGATTCTATTATTATTGGTATTATTTTTACTATTATTTGGTTACTTTAATTCCTCAAATATTTTTTAATGACTTCAAACATCAAAACCAGGCAATTCTTGATTCTAAACCTATTGGATCCTTTCGATTTCCGATCTAATCCTAGATTAAACCCTAGGATCATGACAATAGGGTCTAAGATAGGGAAAACAAGCACAACCAAATGGTTGCGGCAAGAAATAATTAGGTGGTTTGTGGTAGAGTAAGTCAAAAGGTATATTAAACTTGATGGAAGAAGCTGGTAATAGGTTAATTGTATGAACAACAGTCTGGAAGGCTTTGTTAACCTAGATCTCACCCTTTATATGGTCACTCAATCACTCAAACTTACCCAACGAACTCTTTCTCTAATTCGCAAATGAATAGAAAACAGAATACAAACAAGAACCAACCAAGAACTGCACAACACACACAAGATTTACCCTGGTTCGGTCTCAATGAAAGACCTACATCTAGCTTGGCTTTCGCCCTTGCTTTCTCCACTATCTTGAATATCAGTACAAGATTACAAGTTCACTCAAACCCAACTCTCACCTAGCCTATAAACCTGAAAGCCATATAGAGTTGTTACAAGAAAGATATCCACTATTCCTCACTGCACAATCTCACCCCAAGATAGCTATAAATTCACAATCGAAAGCACACTTGAATGCCTAACTCTCGGCCCCTATTTATAAGCCATAGAGGGCGGGAGAACTTCCTTGACCGATTGCCCAAAACTGGCAGTTACAACCAATTCGGTCCGACCCTTACTTCTAGAAGAAATAACCGATAAAATACAACATAATATTTTCCTCACATTACAAACCCTAATCTAGTACAAATGAACTTTAACAGGCTTCTACCTAGAACTTTAATGGCATATGAGCATGAGCTAATAAAGTGAGGCCCATCTTAGCTATATGTCTATGTTTCCTTTCAGCCACACCATTCTGTTGGTGAGTATAGGGGTAAGTAAAACGAGGCTGTATGCCATTGCTACAAAGATAGGGTAAAAAGGCTTTGAATTCCCCCCCCCCCCCTCCTCCCCCCAATTATCTTTAAGTCTAGTCTGATATTGAAGCTTAACAAACTTGTGAAAGATTGTAAATGTGGATAGAGTATCAGACTTCAATTTCAAAGGATATAGCTAGATGTATCTAGTGCATGCATCCACAAAAACAATATAATATCTATATCCTTCAATAAGGATGACAGGAGAGGGACCCCATAAGTCTAAATATACCAACTCCAATGGTTTAGTTGACTTGATTTCACAATCAGCAAACGGAAGCTGATGCAATTTGCCAAGTTTACACAAATCACAAAATGGAAGAGCTGAATGTGAACAAGTGTTGAATTTTGACTTAGTAGCTGCTGATGTGATTTGAAGAAGTCAAAATAAAATAGGATTATCCATAATCAATAAATTAGCAAATATCTGATATTGTTTGTTAGTTGTTTCGGCTGGATATTATGTCATATTATTCTCCACTTTATGCTCATTTCAGTTTATATTTTAGCTGTATAAATTGGAGTTTACGATTAAATAAAATATATGACTTTCGCTTTGGTATTTTTTCCCTTTCATTTTCTTCTTTCTTCATAAAATACCAATAAATGGTATCAGAGCCCTTCTTCTTGAGGGACCTATGAGATTGAGTGAACCAAAATGGAGGGCCCAAAGAAATATGCGTTTGTAGATGTTTCTCTTGAAGAAACATTACAGAAGAGTTCTTTTGGAGATTTTGAGGAAACAACTGCGTTAGAATCATCAAAGAATGCTGAGGTTGTGGACCAAGTTTCTCAGAATAGAACTGCTTCTGCATCTGAGGTTGGTGTTTCTCAAGGTTCATCGTCAGCCTGGAAAAAAAGTTCTGGTTTGTCAGCGGAAGCTTTGGAAAAAATGATGGAAGATCCAACTGTGGAGAAGATGGTTTATCCATATCTGCCAGAAGAGATGAGGAATCCTTCTACATTTAAATAGATGCTGCAGATCACAACAACAAGAAGGAGAAGCTAGAGCTACTGCTGACTAACATGAGGAGGAGTTATTTTAACTCTACTCAAAAAAATCATATCTATGCCTATGCCCAAAAAAATGCCTATACCCAAAAAAATATGCCTATGCCCCAAAACCCATAACCATACCTATGCCTCATAACTATAAAATTATAAAATGCCCATATGCTATATTCAAAACATGCCAAAATTTAAAATTTACATTTGCAGCCTCAAAGTCTAGGAGGAGTGTTGAATTTTGACTTAGTAGCTGCTGATGTGGTTTGAAGAAGTCAAAATAAAATAGGATTATCTATAACCAATAAATTAGCAAATATCCGATATTGTTTGTTAGTTGTTTTGGCTGGATATTATGCCATATTATTCTCCATTTTATGCTCATTTCAGTTTATATTTTAGCTGTATAAATTGGAGTTGTTTACGATTGAATAAAATATATGACTTTCGCTTTGGTATTTTTTCCCTTTCATTTTCTTCTTTCTTCATAAAATACCAATAATAAGGAATATGGATTTTATTCAAAACAGATTTCAATACATTGAAAGATGGATGCCCCCTAATCTTGCATGCCATTGTTGGCACACATTAGTATTTTGGGCTACATTTGCACTATGTGAGAGCTCGTGACAAAATGATTCTTGCCTATTACATTTATTTAAAAGAAAATCGTCACTAGCAAACAAAGTCTTGATGGAGTGGGCTAAGTTGCTATGAGCAGCATGATCAAATGCTAGAACTAGCTAATAGAGCCCATCCTTAAGGTGTCCCTGAAGTAGCACCAGCCCGGAACCCTTGTCCTTGATCAAACAAGAATTAGAATGAAATTCAACAACATTGTGATCACGAGTAAGTTGTGAAACACTAATTAGATTTTTCTTCATACTTGGATCATGAAGAACATTAGAGAATGAAATAATAGATGCAAGTTTTGTTTGCGTATACAATTGCTAATGTCCACTTTGTCTACACCATTATATGGAGCATGTAAGGACATATTTTGAGATTGGAGGTGATGTGATTTGTTGTTCTAGAATTAACAAACCATGAGGGATCTAGCAAAGATGATTGAGATAAGTTTTCAGAGGGTTGAGGAATGCTACCATAGTGAGCCCCTTGTATCAATCCTATTTCACTCATGTAGGCTCCATTAGAATCACTAAGAGAGGCCATATACACTCGAATTTGACTGAACACCGTTATTAGATCTTCCAAATCCTTGGCTAGATGTTCGTGGAAAACTTCTATCGAATCGATGATAACATTTATCTACAAAGTGTCCTTGTTTGCCACATAGCTAGCAACAAATTCTCCTACCAGTCGCTCTACCCCGACCTCTGCCTCCTCTGTTCACATAACCACCACCCCTTGGTACATAACCACTTCTATTATTGACAAAACCGCTACCATTCCGTGATGAATATGACGCCACATTAACATTCATCGAGAAAGACATAACATAATCAAAATTAACAGAGGATGGTGGCAAATTTTGGTTGCTAACCTCTGCTCATGCATCAACAAAAAATATTACACCTTCTCTAAATCAATATCATCCATTTGATATGTTATTGTGAGAAAACAATTATGAGAGAAAAATCTAAGAGATTAGTCTCTTAGTGTGTTATTTATAATAGGCACAACGAGCCTAATAACCTACGGGCTTAGTCTATGGGCTTAGCCTAATTACACATAGTTATAACAAATAAATAAATAAAACTTATACAACAATATGCAATATATCTAATTATACTAATAATTCTAATACTCCCCTTCTAGCTGGAGCATAGATATCATATGCACCAAGCTTGTTACAGATATATTCTATTCGATGACCGTTTAGAGACTTGATGAAGACATCGGCAAGTTGATCACTAGAGTTAAACAAATTCTGTAACAATAACACCTTCAATCAGATTTTCTCTAATAAAGTGATAGTCGATTTCAATATGCTTAGTCCGCTCATGGAACACTGGATTGGAAGCAATATGCAAGGCAGCCTGATTATCACAAACAAGCTTCATAGGGGACACTTCACAAAACTTGAGTTCCTCCAAGAGTTGTTTGATCCAGATGAACTCACAAGTTGCATTAGCCATAGCCCGATACTCTGCCTCTGCACTGGATCTAGCTACTACATTATGTTTCTTACTTTTCCAAGAAATCAGATTTCCACCCACAAGAACACAATATCCAGAGGTCGACCGACGATCAGAAGGAGAGCTAGCCCAATCTGCATCTGCATAACAACAAATATCTGTGTACCCTTTATCCTCATAGAGTAGCCCTTTACTCGGTGCTCGTTTGATATATCTCAGAATTCGGATAACAGCATCCCAGTGAGAATCACATGGAGAATTGAGAAACTAGCTCACCACACTCACAGGAAAAGCAATGTCAGGACGAGTGACTGTGAGATAGTTCAGTTTGCCTACCAATCTTCTATACCTTCCAGGATCTGAGTAAGACTCCCCCAGTCTCGGCAAAAGTTTGACATTTGGGTCCATTGGGGTGTCAATCGGTTTGTAGTTCACCATATCAATTTCTTCTAAGATGTCAAGTGCATACTTCCTCTGAGAGATTGAGATCCCATCTCTTGATTGAGCAACTTCAATACCCAAGAAATATCGGAGTTTGCCTAGGTCTTTAGTCTGAAAGTGCTGATGGAGATGTTCCTTCAGATTTTGTATACCAATCTGATCGTTCCCTGTGATAACAATGTCATCTACATAAACAACGAGGTAGATACATAAAGAAGAAGAATATTGATAGAAAACTGAATGATCAGCTTCGCTTCGAGTGAGACCAAAAGCTTGAACCACAGTGCTGAACCTGTCGAATCACGCTTGTGGAGATTGTTTCAGGCCATAGAGAGATTTCTTGAGTTTGCAGACTACATTGGACTCCCCTTGAGCAACAAAACCAGGTGGTTGCTCCATATAAACCTCCTCTTGCAAATCACCGTGAAGAAATGCATTCTTAATGTCCAATTGATAGAGCGGCCAATGATGTGTGGTAGCCATAGAGAGAAATAGGCGAACAGAAGCCATTTTAGCAACTGGAGAGAAGGTATCACTGTAATCCAGCCCATAGATCTGTGCAAAGCCTTTGGCAACCAAGCGGGCTTTAAGACGTTCCACCTGTCCGTCGGGGCCCACCTTAGGGGTGAACACCCACCGACAACCAACGGGATTCTTTCCTGGTGGCAAAGGCACCAAATCCCAAGTGCCAGTAGAATTCAAAGCACCCGTCTCATCTAACATAACCTGGCGCCAACCAGGATGGGACATGGCTTCACCAGTGGTTTTAGGAATAGAAATAGAAGAAAGGCTCGAAACAAAAACACTATAAGTAGGTGACAAACGGTCATAACACAAAAAATTATAAAGAGGATGTGGATTGCGAGTAGACTGTGTACCTTTGCGGAGTGCAATAGGAAGGCTGTCGGGCTGAGGATCCATGGCAGGAGTGACCACTGATGGAGAGAGTGAGTCAGGAGACGGAGAGAGTGAGTCAGGAGAGTCGCAGTCAAGAGGAATGCCGGTGCCAGGAGTAGGATGAGGACGACGGTGATAAGTAAGAAGTGGAGGAGTCGGGGAGTGTGGATCGGAAGATGGAAGTGAAGGGTCCACCGAGGAGGAGATAGACGAATCTGATAAGGGCAACGAAAGAGAAGGAATAGGCAATACTTGGGCAAGATAACGTGAATCAGGCTGAACAACAGAGAAGAAAGACTGTTGTTCAAAGAATGTGACATCAGCAGACATAAGATAGCGGTTTAACTCAGGAGAGTAACACTTATAGTCTTTTTGCAACCGAGAGTAACCAAGGAAAATACACTTGAGGGATTTGGTAGCAAGTTTGTCCTGTCCTGGTGAAAAAGAATGTACAAAACAGATACATCCAAATACACGAAGGGGAACAGAATAAAGGGGTTGGGAGGGGAACAAAAGAGTGAGAATCTATAATCCAAGGACCAAGAGATGGGCTTTTAGCAACGCAAGCAACGAGATTACCAGGATGAGACTGCTGGGTGGCCTGAAACTTCAAAAAGACATCATACTCAGCTGCAGACATAGGTATCAACTGTGAACCCGGTGCAGATTAGACAGAACAAGGATCACTCTGGAATGCATGAGCGGCACTGGTAGATGATGTAGGCGGAGCAGCGGGCCGACCATGTTTCTTCCAACACCTGTTCTCAAGATGACCCAATTTCTTATAAAAGATACACTGTGGACATGTCCGATTATTGTTACGGTCTTTATTTCCTCCTGAGTGAGAAGCTTGAGACACAAGGGCTGAAGATTCGGCTGGAGGAACAATATGAGAAGAAGAGGACATACCATGTGCACCGGTCATGTTCAGCAACCTTTTAAAAGAGTCCTTCATAGTAGGATTAATGGAGCTAGTCAAGATTTGATGCCTGATGGCATCAAATTCTGATTTTAGACTGGAAAGAGCAATAACCATAAAAAACTTCTCTCGTTGAGCAACTTGTTCAGTCTTGGTCGTAGTAATGGGGAGAAGAGCATCAAATTCTTGCATGAGAGCCCGAACCTGTCCCAAATAAGATTCCATGGACGACTCTTGTTTCAGATTCTTGATATTAGAGACCACAGTGTACAAACGTTGGATATCATTCGTATAACATTCTTCAGCTTCCTTCCACACGTCAACACAAGTTTCAAATGGCTGAAAGAGCTTCATGATGGATGTATCAATGGACTGCCATAGGAGATTGCATAACTGGGCATCAACTTGTTCCCATCTAGCCCGATTGGCTTTTGGCACACTTTCAGCCTTTGTGGTAAGATGATCGGCTTGGCCTTGCCCTTTGAATCACATTTTGACAAAGGCTACCCATGAGAGATAATTGACAGACCCTATCAACTTGATAGTGGTGATATTGGTTGTTCTGATATTGGAGACAGTAAAGGACTGAGAGGCAGCAGGGGCAACAGTTCGGTTGCGGGAGTAGCATCAATAGAAATTGCATCATTGAGGTTAGACATAATGAGGATTTGACACCGAGAATAGGCCTAGGGCAGGGAGGTGAGCTAATCTGGAGAAGCTAGGAGAAAACGGCCGGCAGACGCGCAGCACGTGGGGGCGGACAGCTGCACGTGGCGGTGGCGCGTGAGAGCTCCGATGGTTGCGATTTTTCGGCGACAACTCGGCCTGAAGGTGGCGAACCCTAGGGTGGGGTTGGTTCCAGCAAAAAATGGCCGGACAGTGATGTTCGGCGTGAACAGTGACGAATAGAAAGAAAACTAGGGTTTTTTTTTTTTTAGGCCGCTGGAAAAAGATACACAGCAGTGGCTAGGGTTTTTCTCACCGGTTGCTCTGATACCATATGAGAAAATAATTATGAGAGAAAAACCTAAGAGATTAGTCTCTTGGTGTGTTATTTATAATAGGCACAATGGGCCTAATAACCTATGGGCTTAGTCTATGGGTTAGCCTAATTACACATAGTTATAACAAATAAATAAATAAAACTCATACAACAATATGCAATATATCTAATTATACTAATAATTCTAATAGTTATTAGACTGAAAATAGTCTCATACTCATGATCCAGACCATTTAAGATAACAAGTAAAAGATCCTTATTATTCAAAGGTTCTCTAATGGCTATAAGAGCATGCCCTATCGTTTTGATCTTTAGGATATAATCGTTCACAAAAAGTGAATATTTCTTAATAGATCTTAATTGCTGCTTCAATTGAAAGGACTTAGCAATAGTTTGACGAGAATAAGGATTTTCTAAAGAAGTCCATACCTCTGTAGATGATTCACAATGAATCACCTGTGCTAATACCTCTTTATCGATGGTAGAAAATAGCCATCCTAGCAGCAGCTGATTAGATCTAATCCAATTCAGATAATCCAAATTGACCAAAGGAGATCCAACCTCACTTGCCTCTGGATCCGATAGATACTTCGTCGGAGGTGGTGATTTGTTAAGGAATGGCAACAAGTCGAATGCTCAAATTGTTGCAAGAATTTGAGCCTTCTAGAAAATGTAATTGCTAGAATCCAGCTTAATTGGAATGAAATTGAAGGCCTTAGCCACCGCCGCAAAATCTGATTGTGTGGCAGATGAAAAGGAAGAAGAAGAATGAGGTGGTGGAGAAGAAGAAGAACTAAGAGCTGGATTGGAGGCCATCGAGGTAGAGCTATGGCTTTGATACCATATAATGAAACCCTAGGGCATGAGAAAAGGAAGAACATGAGAGAGAGAAACTTGCAAGAATCTTACTGGTGAAATAAGAATGAGTCAAAAGATACAAGAGGAAGAGGTGTAGCTACATTTATATACAGCAGTCCACTTCAACAGATTGCTGATGCACTTTCATACAATAAGAACTGCCTTATAACAGCCTGAACAATATAACAGCAATACAAATAACATTACAATTAACAAATCACCAACATGGGTAAAAACTGCTACTCAAACACTACATGCTTCCACAAGATGAAGGTGGCTGACTACGGGAAGAGCTGGAGGAGACTGGCAGATTTTTCTTTAGTGGGAAGATAAACCCAAATATGAAGAGGATGGAGAAGATGAGCAGTGAAATGAACCATAAGCCTCCATGGCCATGAACAGCTACATGAGCCTGAGGAAGAAGATATGGATTGTATTTCTTACTGGATTTTGGCCATGGCCAAAAGAGAGAGGGAGGGAGGGAGGGGAGGGAAAAAGTGGGGGAGAGAGAGGACATTTTAGGTATTTTCAAAAATTTTACCATGGTTAACTAACAGTAGGGGCAAAGTGTTACAAAATTTCCTAAAGTCAAGGGAGGTCTCTGTCTTTTTAAAAAACATGGGATTATTGCCTGTATTTTCACTTCATCTCAGGGGCACTGGCTGTATTCATCATTTTTTGGGTCTTCAAATGTTTAACTGAAATACATTTTGTGGACACTGGAAGAATACCACTTTTATATATATGGTTGCCACTTAAGGCTTCCATCATCCATTTGCTTCAAGGTCAGACCCTGAGGCACGACTGATCATTTTTCTGTCCTTGCTTTGCATATTTTATTTAATGAAATTTGACTTCAAAATGATTGTGATTCTTGCACATGTGCTTCATGATGTGATTTGTGTGATTCATTTAATCCTGTACCCTTTTTTTGTAGTTTCAAATGAAAATCTTGTCTTCTAAACTTCTAATACATAACATCTGTAGCTATCTGTCTCTCTCTCTTTTCAACAATATGTTGTTCTAGACTGATTATTTGATCCCATATGGTTATGATTTTGTCATGGTAGGCTGACATATTCCGAAAAGAGGGGAATATTATTGATTTGTACATCATGCTTCTGAGGTTTTCAAGGTGAGGAAAAAGATGAGTTTCAAGAGCCATTATTTTACATAAATATATAGTCATCCAATGTTGCAGATAAGCTTTAGGTTTTAGAGTTGAAATTCCTACTTTTATTATTAAAATACTGTATCATGAAACTAAAACTACTCCTTTAGTTTGGTCTCTGAGACGATACCATGCCATCGAGAATATCAAGCATCCCCACAAAGAAATAGAATTTATCTGAAGAAGGTATGACAATCATGTTTCTGCTGTGCTTTTTGGTCTTCCCATTTTCAGGAAGCTATAATTCTTCATTGCAAAAGCAATATATGCATTGTTTTCTGAAATTTAACTGCAGAAATTACTGAATGCGTTAAATGAACTGGAGAAGTTGAAGCCAGAAGTGCAAAAGAAGGTTGATGAGTTAAACAGGAAACATATATATCAGGCAAATGGATGGGGTCACCTTCCTGAAAGAAGAACAATTGATTCATCATTGGAGTGGCCTCCTATCAGAAACCAAAGTATGACCAATTATAGCACCACAAAGGTAGGTGCAGTACAATCAATTGACTGTTAATGTGTGATGGAACATTTTGTCCAGGGCCTCAGGCCAATGCTTATCATTTTTGTTTCAGTTCAACTCCTTGTTAAATTTTATACTACACTGGTAATGGTATAGAGTTTGTAAGTTCATTTTCTATTCTGCATCTTGACAGATGCCAAATGCTGCTGCTCGAGGTTCAAGGAGTCAGCAGTATTTGCTCGCCAAGCCAGTAGAAGAGCAATTTCAGAGACTGTAAGTGCTTATTATCCTTAAAAGGAAGGAATTTCTTTCAAACAAGAGTCAAAATTAGTAATTATATTGCTTTGTACTTATGTGGAATCAAGTCCAAAAGCACTGTTTTTTTCTGTACACAGTTTGATATAAATCTCATATTTGAAACTCTAAATAGGAATTTCTTTCAACCAATTGTCAAATTGTTTATCCTTCTCTTTCTTTCTTTCTTTCTTTCTTCATTGTTTATCTATTTATTATTATTATTATTATTATTTTGGGTGGTGGTGTGTGTTTGTGTGTGTGTGTGGGGGGTGACCACCCTAATTGCTTCAAAGTCAACTGTCCTGACTGTTTGTTTGAGTTACATTTAGAGCAAAGTCAACCATGGGGGCTGTTACCATTTCCCTACACACTAAGCCTATTGTTTGGTTAACACTTTTTTGTCCTTTAATGTTTTCTATCGGTTCTTATTTTTGGTTGGTTTTCTGCTTTTAATTTATTAAATGGAACATATTTTGTTAAGTTGTTGCCATTACTATTCTAGTTACTTTTTCTTGATAGTTAATTCTAGTGCAACTTATAAAAGACCACTTTTCAAGGTTGACACACACACACACCCAAAAAAAAAAAAAAACTACTCCTATGTTGATAATGTAACTTATTAATGATTCTAATTGCAGTGATCAAGTATATGCAACAAATCAAGCCAAACACAATGAAATCAGCAAGAGTACCCTAGCACATATAGTGATTGGGTGTTGCTCATGCCTACATCCACTATACAAGATTAACTCGATTTTGTGTTCCACTCTCCTAAATCACCTTGAGCTTTTCAAACTTACCTCAGAAACTTGTTACAGACATAGATTATCCAGCTCTAGGTTGTTTTCCCAAACTTTCAACAAGTCCCACACTCACCTTCCTGGTACAAATCACATATTAAGATGATTACAGATGGTTATCAAGTTCACAATAAAAAAAATATAAATAAAGTTGGTTTCTCATAAGATCAAGTCACAGTTGGCTTCTCATAATGTGTCCTGAGATCCTTTGAATGGTACTATTATCTGGGGTGCAAATCTCAAGAGCTTTATAAAGTTGTTCGTGCAATGAATGTTTCAGCAAGTAGGGAGAGTTTGATCTTCTGAAATATTGTTGTGTTTAAAATCCCTTGTTTTTGACTTTTTATATCACTTGACAACCTGTCTAAATTCATTGTGTTTGACTTACCGCACCTAAGAATCTCCCAGAAAAGAAACTTGCAATCAATCACGAATTATTAGGAAAATCGATTGTGGGCTCATCATTCAAAGATCAACCAACTTATACTCACCTGATCCAGTGTTTAAAAAGCGCTTTAAGCGCAAAGCGCATCATGCTTAGGTCTTTTTGAGTGTCAAGCTCAACGACTTTAGTGAGGGGGATTAAACCACACTTAAGTTGTGCCTTTACCTGAGCTTGAAGAGCTATAAAGTGTGCTTCAGAATAAGCTTGTTTTTTTTATCAGATAATATGAGTGGTTGGATTTGTTTAAACTTTTGCAATGGTGTATGTTTGTATGGAATTCTTACCCCCCCCAAAAAAAGTTATTAGATCTTAAAAAGATCTGAATAAAACCATATATACATTTATAGAAAAAAAAAAGACAGCTATATTTACTGAGAAAAAAATATTGAAGCAAACATGTAATTTCATGTAAATTAGGGATTGATGATTTGATTCATCGCTGTAAATTAGGGATTGTTGATTGATTGTAAATTATGGATTGATTGATTGGGGATTTCTGGGGGTTGATTGAGTGGGGATTGTTGTAAATTAGGGATATTGTTTTTTCCCTTGTGTTTTTTTGCTATGATTGTATGAACTTGCGAAAGGGTATAAAATAGAAATAAAAATGGTATCTCATCTATTGTCAAAATTTGCAGCCTTCATTCTTATTTGGTATAAACTTTTAATAGTTTATATTCTTTATGTTTATAGAAGTTTATGCTCTTTATTTCATTTACGTGCACTTCACTTTGCTTAAGCATGCAATTCGCTTGCGCTTAAGCCTTTTGCACTTAACTGCACTTAATTCTTTTGAAAACACTGACTTGATCATAGCTAAAAGTTAACTTATAATCAACTCGTTTTTCTAGAAACAAAATTACATTGCCTTATCATGGGGCAAGTCCACTTATGATCGCCTTGTCTTTCTAGAATGTAATTTACAGTGACTTAGGATATAACAAGTTGACTTAAGATTGCCTTGTCTTTCTAGATTGTAATTTATATTTCCTAATGACCTGAAAAGTCAATATGGTTGACTAAAAATTCCAGTGACTGATTGGTATGCCAAGACATGAACTGGCTTACACTTTTTCTAATATAATTTACAAATAAATTAGTCACTCATCAAGACAACATTTAGGAGTATGCCAAGTGTAATGCATGCAAATTGGCTTAACAGCATGTTCAATGAGAATTATATGTTTTAAGTATCCTTAGATTGTGCTCCTTTTATTCATATATGACTTGTCCTCCTAAGAGTTAAGTTTATAGATTCTCCTTGTACTTTTCAACTTAACTTGAAAAGGAGTGAAAATATTGTGGACAATCCGATCTAAATCTTAATTACCATTGCTTAGGTTGATTTTATGGTCTCACGCCTTTGCTAACACCGGAGATGGGTACAGGCTGGGTATGTTGTATGTCTATTGGCTATGTAAGGAATATAAGTTTGAAAAAATGCTTATGGAGTCTTTGATCTTGACCATGGTTAGAAGATCATTACATTTTGAAAGTACATTCAAGCATAAGAAGTAAATGCAACAAAATGTTCTTGAAATACTTTTTAAGCCTTTCTACCCCTCCTTGACTTTGTATACTCCCTTTGATTGACATGAAAGACCAAATGCATGTGATAACGAAGAATTAAATTGGAGGGCATGATTTCATTCTTCTTGCTTATGCTTAGCTTGTTTATGTGCTTCTTGAAGATCACTGACCGTTCCCCGTCCAAGGGAGGAAACATTATTGAGACATTCTATTTTAGGTCCAAATGGACTTCACGGACAGTGGCAACCTCCTAGTAGTGGTAAAAGGGTATGATGGCTTCTAGCTATTTCTTTTTGCTTCATTACAGAAGAGACCACTCTTAACTTTTATCATGTGATTGCAGGTCCAATATCCAAGCAATATAGACTTTTCTCCAGTTGAAGTCCTGAGGTAAGATTCTTTAGAATGCTTTATTACTCAATATTTCTGAATGAGCACTTGTAGTCTAAGTTAGCTTTAAATATGAAGTTTTGGTGAAGATTTTAATAGGATAAGTAAAGATATAACACTTTGTGTAGTCCATGGGTTGCTGCACAGAGCCTGTCAGGCCTACCAATTTTATCTAAATGGTACAAGAGGGTGAGGTGTAAATGCTCACTCTTTATGGCAGTCCTGTGGGACTACACTGTTGGCTGCACTTAATTTCAATGGTTAGATGACTGCCTATTCTAGTGATTCTTATAAAAAAAACCTATAAAATGCTATTTGGATTAGAAAAACTCTTTCTCCGGGATGAATGGATGGAAAAATTACAAAGAACTGCACATCTTGACTACCTTTGACTATGAAAGTTGATCAGCCCACCTTGGATTCTTGAATGGTTTGAAAGATAGAAAATTATCAAGGAGCATGTTAATTCTTCTTTTGTTATTTTTAACAGTAATATCTTATAATAAGCGTAGGGCCATGGTTCAATTACATCTGCCATGTATTGAGTGTGAAATTAGATTATCTAGAGTACACTCAGATCAAACTTGCAAATATGAAAACTTGAGTTCAAAGCACATCCATGCTTATTTTTAATTTTAGTCTTTGTTTTTTTCTTCCTTTTCTGAGCTAAAGTGATATTTTCTTATCTTCCAAGGGAAAATGGTCCAGATCAAACTCCAGAAAATAGAGTCTTGATTACAAATGCTCCTAGTAATGTGGAGCATGAAGGACAGTGTTCAGGACCAGCCCTTCCTTTAGATAATGATGGGCATCATCCTGAGGAACCTTCTTCCTTGATTTCCTTTGAAGCTATGGAAGCTCCTCTGCAAACACAAATTGTCAGACAGCCTTCTCCCCCTCCTGTATTAGCAGATGTACAAGATTTGATTCCTGAGTCATCTCCAGTTACTGAGGCAGGATGTATAGTGGAGGAACCCTTCCCTAATGGTTTAATTTCTTCGGAGTCTCCATTACAATTGCACATTGTGAGATTTTTTCCATTCTCTTTTTTTATTTTGTGGGCACAACATTCTATCAAGAGAGTGATATTTTATTAGTATGCTTATTTTTGCTGATGCACATTGTGAATGTCATGCCTCATGTTTGGTTATGTTCTATTATATGGACATTTCTATGTTTGTGGAATTAAATGTTATGGATTGTTTACACGAGTATGATATGAGCCATTTAGTCAACATGTCTAGTTGGATATACATAATAACAATCTAAGAATCATAGAATTTATCTTAGAATTTATTATACAAATACGCACAAACCTACCTTTTAAGCATAACATGCCTACATCAAATGCAAACACCATTTTATACTTAAAAAGAGAGACGTAGCGTCTAAAAAATGCAGCCTTGTCTTGGCTTCCACCAATGGATGCTTGGATATCACCCTAACTAATTGGATATACAAGAGTGTACCAAATTATAAAATAAGACTGTATAGTAATTTCCAATAGGCATCGCTTCTTAGTTCAATTGTCACAACCCAATCCCACATCGGTAGTCTACTGGGGAGATCTTGGGTGTATTATTTGGTCCCATGACCCCACAAGTCACCCTCAGCTACCACTTTTGGGTGATGATCTATGGTGTTAAAATGATATCAGAGCTAACCCAGGACCACTATTATGTGGGTGCGGGTTAAGAAAGTGTCTTGAATCTGACTTGGGTTAGATTGATCGATATCAATTTCTCATCTAGCGAGGATGCCAAGTATTAAATAAGGGGAATTTTTAGTGACCTGATCCCACATTGCTAGTCCAATGTAGAGACATGGACATATTACTTGATGCCATGAACCTATAAGTCACCTTCAGCTAGCACTTTTAGGTGAAGACTCATGGTGTTACGTCGATTGACCTTCACTACCTTTATCATCTCCAGTGTTCATTTTTTTCCAACTATGTCTCCCTTAGTTTTGGATGCATTATTGCAGCATCTTATCTAAACTACATTCATTTCTTTAGCTTGCTATGTAATGCCTTAGACCTTGAACATGGATTGCATGTCTATTGTAATTGGCAACAATCTTAAATTTACTGATATGTCTATGGCATCAGCTGAAGGGTGTTGGCATGCATATGTGTATGAATAGGGCTTGCAAAGGTAGAACTATATGATGGCAAGCAAGCTATATTGAGCTGCATTGTGGTATTGTTGAATATTACATGTGTGTGAGAACTTTCCTTGGTAAATACTCCTATCTGTGTAAGTGTGTGTGTTCAGAAAATGCTAGCACTTGAGGGTAAAAGGAGAAGGCAGCTGACTGCCTTGCAGCCTGAGAAATGAACTAAGATGTTGATGTTTTAAGCAGTAGGATGATCTCCGATGGATGTACATTTCTGATAAGGATATGTTGCAATAAACTCGAGCTTTTGAAATATATGTGTTGAGAATAAAAATAATGGTATAAAAGATAAAATTAACCTTCTACCTAACAGCTTAAGCTTTTAGTGTTGGAGATGTGGAGCTTGATTCAGTTTATGACACCTATGCCGAGTTGGTATGGAGGTTTTTCTGACCTGTCAGTGGGTAGGGGTCAAGGGGGCAGTGCCCCTTGTGGGGGTTTGGGGGCAGAGCCCTTGGACCCTAAACACTAAACAGGCCCAAAACCTAAACAGACATGAATCCTAAACAAATTAGGAATTTTGTTCAAATTAGGAGTTATACTTTTCCCTAGTTTTTGTATATAAATACATGGGCATAATTCTTGTAATTGAAACCTTCTCAAATAGTGAAAAATACCTAGTGTAGCCATAGATGTAGGCATTTTTTGTTGAACCACGCACATTTTGTCTTGTGTGCGCGCACGATTGTTGGTTCATTCCCTAACATTTAGATCATATGATGGTTAACAATTCAACAGTATGTAATAGTTTGATGAGAAACCATGTGTTGGCGGTGAGCTCAAGGTTTATTGATGTGTTAAAATAAATCAGTGTTAGCCTGTGTTAGGCTTATTGTTGCGGTTTTGTTTTGATATGTCACCTCAAGGAAAAGAGCGATAAATGTGTAGGGAATCTGCCATATAACGAGAAGTGCCTATGTGGCTAGTAGTTCCATTGCCATTGGATTATGTAGATTGTTAGCATAGGCTTTGAACAATGGCCATATTGTGTGCCTAACTAGCACAAGAGGAGTTGTATGGACCCACTGAGTACCTAATTGATTTATTCTAAAGCTTTCTAGGTTGTAGCCACTGATTAAGGCGACCAGCCATGGCTGCAGCTGATAGCCAGTTGACAAGCCTGACTTCAACCAGCCCTGGAATGGGTTAATGCATAGCAGCCAGACACCTAATGATCAGAAAGCGTGGGCATTCTGAAACAAGTAAGTAAGAAAATAGGACTCACTAAGGGATTAAATCGCAGTAACCTACAAGTCGTTGCCAAGAACTCTGACATGGTTTCAGTGACTAAGCTGATGTGCTCATAGGGTGAGGCACCTGGGAACAAATGCTGCCTTGTAGGGCTTAGGTCAAGGAAATCAGGGCTGGCTCTATTTGACAGGTTTAGGTAGATGAGTTCCAACCACTGCTGTATCAGAGCAAGAATGTTAAGCTTGATGAACTTGTGTTGAGGTTTTGGCTCAGGTCTTAGGCTTTACATGGGTTATCATAACACTTAGTGTTAGAGAAAATAAAAAGGAGAAATTGATGTAAAAAAAAAAAAAAAGGTGGCCTCTGGTAGCAGAGTTAGTGTTTTAAAAAGTGGGCTTGAGCACACTTTTAAGTGCAACATGCTTAGGGCCTTTTTTGTGTGAAACTTGCGACTTTAGTTGAGAGCAATTAAAGCACACAAGTTATGCTTTTACCTGAAGCACGAAGCACTTTAATGCATGCTTTTGATATGAATGATCGGATTTGCTTAAATTTTTGCTACGGTATGTCTGCTTGTATGGAATTTTTGCCCAAAAAAGCTGCTATTAGATCTTAAAAAGATTTGAATAAAATCAGATATAAATTAAAAAAAAAAGATCATAGATTCCAAAAAAAGACTAGATTTCTGATGGAAGATAAAGAGTTAAGCATATTCAATGAAGAGTTCAACATGTTCAATGCACAAAGTCTTTGAATGACTACAGTACTCAGTTGTATTTACCGAGCAAATAACAAAAGAAGACAACAAAAAAAGTAAAAAATAAAAAAGAAGACTTGCATATTCAGATCCTTTCAACCAAAAGTAGTAATGAATGGTTCATTGGGAGAGTGGAAAAAGAAAGCACATAGGATGATCTTGTACTTGAAGATGATGATTTGACATTGGATGATGTTGCTAGTGGTATGGGAGCTAACAAAGAAAGATTTAGTTTAAGGTTGGGAGTGAATAGGCCAAGTGTCACTAAAGTTGGTTCAATTTCTAAAGCCCATTGTTCTGATCAAAGGGAAGCTGAGATTGAAGAGGATTTTGATGAAAGTTATAAATCTAGTGATAGTGGTGGTGATGATGGCAATTTGTTCTAAAGCACATTTTTCCAATCAAAGGGAGAATTGAGATTGAAGAGGGTGATGATGAAAGTTATAATCCAATAACGGTGGTGATGATGATGATAGCAACTCTTTGCTCGAGCTTGATAATGACATCTACCTAGATTTGTATCCTTTTATATTTTTTTGAAAGAATATTTCATTATATTATATAAATTCGTAAAATCAAGGTGGCTACTAGAAGTGGTGATACAAACATCCCTACACAAGACGAACAAGCCTGATGTAGAACAAGGTGTCTAGAATAAAATTTACCAAGTTGCAGAGAGAATCTTGAGAGAAGGTAAAATAGATATGAAACATAGCCTAAATTGATTGGTTCTTTAGCCAAACAGGGGCAGGCATCTGGTTAAGCATCCGGGAATCTGATAGTAAAACTGTCAAAAATTAACCCTATGGAAAACATTACAACTGTTTAAATAGTTCTTGTAACTTAACCCACAAGGATTAGGGTTTAGTTTCCTAATTCTGTTGGGCTAGACACCTTCTACTACTCCTAGGCCCATAAGGAAAACGTGGGCTTTAAGATAGACTCTAAAAACCATAAAAACATAGTCTGAACCCAAATAAAAATAACGTGACCAGAAAACTGTGAAAATAATAAAAGATGCGAAATTACAAAAATAACCCTGCTAATAATTTTTTTTATTGCTCCTGGATCAAAACCCCAAGGAAGCCTGACTAAACAAAGAATGAGATGCTAAAATCATACCCCCAGTGACAACAGAAGTCACTACCAAGCTACAACGAGAATTCAACACCCCCAAATATAAAACAGAGTTCACCACACTGTTCCCAGAAATATGAGACAGAGATCACCACAACACTGCAGCCATATGAACAGATTCAAAAACCAGGACATGATCTCGAAGACCCATTGCTCCCAGATCAACCACATTTGCCCATGCAAAGTGATATCTCATCTTTTCTCAGATTTGTAGCTCTAATGCTAGTTTTCTTTTTAATGATTGCTTTTTTAATAGTTTATATTTTGTATGCTTATAAAAATTTGTAGTCTGTATGATTTATGTGTCTCACTTTGTTAAGCATGTACTTCTCTTTGCACTTAAGCTCTATAGGCCCTCTACGCTTAACACTTTTGATAACGCTGGAGACTGGACTCTTCACATTTTATATCTTAATTGCCTGACATTCTGTACCATGAAGCACAACTGGTCTTATAACTATCTTGTAAATTTTTTCTTTTCATTTCATGTTGGGCATCAATCATATAAAATAACTTAATAACATCAATACTACTAACCTCTCTATCCTTATGTCTGATAGAGGCTGAAACTGCTCACTCTTGGGCACTTGTTGGTCTTCAACACTAACAGCCTTCCATTCTTATCTTGGGCTGTTTTGATTAAATTTGTGTTAGTTATATAAATGTATATATATATATATATATTGAATTTAGTTCTTCCAATCTTAAAACCTCTTGATTCTAAAGCTGGAAACTTGACTTGCCACTACATGTGGAAGGTGCTGACTGAAGGTGTTTAAAGTTTCACCTTAACAGAAAATTTTTTTGTTGAACTTTCAATTTCAGAACCAAATGTAAGGGTTCCACTGTGCACTCAGAAGTAGAAAGTTTCAATTTTTTCTTTTTTTTACTTTTATCAAAAATATTCTAGGGTCTGTAATAGTACAGGAGCAAAGAGTTTTTTGATTATCCCATCTATTGCCTTTTTGCAGTCTACAGCATTGATGGATAGCTTCATGAAACTGGCCAAGTCAAATACAGACAAGAATTTAGAAACTTGTGGTGTTCTTGCAGGTTCACTTGTAAGTTCTCTTAAGTTTTGAGGTCTTTGAGCTTTTGAAGGCATTGAGTTTCTAATTTAGCTTAAAGGAGTAGCATTAGTTTACTTCTTTTTTTGGCTGGTGGGGCATGCTCTGTCTCCTTCTCTTGCCTTGTTTTTTGTTTTTATGATGTACATGTTCTCCTAGAAACTAGTGGGATTGGATGTGTAGTCATTTAATATACTTACTGTTTTTTGTATCCCGTTTAATTGCTTCTTCTTCTACTTTTTCTTCTTTTTCTTGCAGAAAAACCGAAAATTTTATGTTACAGCGCTTATCATTCCAAAACAAGAATCGACCTCAGATTCAGTAAGCCAGTGTTCTGCCTGTGCAAATTATTCTGTATTCCCGTTATAGTGACCATTATCTTTCTGATCAGTGTCAGACCACAAATGAAGAGGAAATATTTGAAGTGCAGGATAAACAATCTCTTTTTCCGCTAGGGTGGATTCATGTGAGTACGCCATGTGATGATGAGATTTTTATGCTGTGATCACTATCTTTGTTCTATAACCCCTTGTTATATGTGATTTAGCATGTGTGAAATCCAATGCAATTGATACCCTCTAAAATTCATTTACGTCTTAAAGCTTGTTTTTTAAGTTAAAACTTTTCCTCCATGCTTCTTTTGATAGGCTATGGTTCATTCCTTCTTTATACAGGGTTCAGCCCATTTATAGGTCTTCTTTTAGTATCATTTCTGCTTACTAGGGAAAAAAATGGTTATCCTGGTTGCTTGCATTATCTTAACAAGTTTGACCCATGTAACAGCAACCTACATTTTTTGCAACTTTTTCTGTTACTTTAAATAGCCGCTCCCATCTTTTACTTGGTAATGTTGGGGAAAGCTGGAATAAAGCTAAATGCATTATTGCAGTTGTGGCCCCTCATTACATGCGAATGACAGGACAACATTTGGGCACCATCTAGTGCTAGTCATTATTCTCGAACTTCCTTCTCTGTAATGTTGTTTTATGTGCTGCTTCTTGTTGTAATATACTGTCACATGTCCATTGCTGAACGCACATTTATTGGGATTCTGTCCGATGCTAGGTTTCTTGTATCTTTTGTAAATGGTGATGAAGGAGCAATAAAAAAAAATTATTAGCAGGGTTATTTTTGTAATTTTGCATATTTTATTATTTTCGCAACTTTTTGGTTATAATATTTTTATTTGGGTTCAGACTATGTTATGGTTTTTAGAGTCTTATCTTAAAGCCCGTGTTTTCCTTACGGGCATAGGAGTAGTAGGTGGTGTCTAGCCAACAAAATTAGGAAACTAAACCGTAATCCTTGTGGGTTAAGTTAGCAGGACTATTTAAACAGTTGTGATGATTTCCATAGGGTTAATTTTCAGCAGTTTTACTATCAGAAGAATTGTCTTCTTTGTTCCTGGATGCTTAACCAGATGCCGGTCACCGTTTGGCTGAAGAACCAGTCACTTTAGGCTCTGTTTCAGATCTATTTTACGTTTCTTCTCTCAAGTTTCTCTCTCAGCAACTTGGTGAATTTTATTATAGACTTCTTGTTCTACATCAAATGATCTTCAAATCATCTTATGATAAGAAGATGCTTTAGGTATTAACCACCGGGCTTCTCTTAAATGGTCTCTTGTCTCTTTTTGGCTTGATGGTTAGCAGGCACTGAGGACAAGGGACAGAGACTGCATAGGGCGTCTAGTAGTTCTTTCCATAGTTTGAGTGTATTTAGTAATTCTTTTTAAAGTTGATAGGTTGATACATCCATGAGGTCATAGTGCTCTTAAATTTTGCAGGGGCAAATGATTCTTGTCTTTCGTATCCCTGCTTAGGGAACTAGTAAGGCCATGGGTTCTGCTACTATTGATCTTCTTTACAGACATAAAAGTCAGCAATGATGTCTCTTGCCCCTGTAAGGAGCTACATTTCTTAGAACATGTAGCTAGTTCATGTCAGAATTATATTTGTTTTACTTATTTTAGTACCATGTTCTTTTCAAGAAAAAGAAAACACTTCTTCTTTAGTTGTTCAATTCACTCTCAAGATGGGAGGCTGAGCAGGTTCATGCTATAAATTGGATGATACAAAATTCACCCTTCAAAACTGTGAGCCAAATTATCCATGTCATTAAAGTTGCAGGAAATTAGTTCATTCTCCCCCATTATTCCAATTAAAATATTAATACTTTACTTTATAATGTAATTTTACTGAATGTGCATAGTTGATGATCACTACCGATCAACAGGTATGTAGTGTCGCTGAATGTTCTTCTTCTTCATTACTGATGATATCACCAATATAAGGCACATTAAGCTTGCCTATGGTTCTGAAAGGGTTCTGTAGGATTTGAGACGAACAATGTAAATGGAAGATGAAAATATTATTGCTACTCTATGATTACATGACCAGATCCTTCTCTTATAGGGCTGGGAAATCTGTACATTTAGGAATATGCCAAAAGTAAACAGATTATACAATCAAGAATATTTACAAGATACAATAGGATCTTTCCAAAAAATAAGGATATGATTGTGATTGAGGATATGATCAGATCCTGCAAGATATGGAAGCTTTCTAGATTTAGGAAGATTTATAGGATTGCATAATACTCGATTATTCAACAGGTTCTTTACAAACTTATGTAACCCATCCATTAGACTTGGGATTGCATATTTATAGGATTGCATAATACTCGATTATTCAACAGGTCCTTCCCATAGTGCTTATAAATAGGGGACGACATCATTCATAAAGGCATTCAGGAAAGGTGTACTATTTTGAAGTATGATACAAGAGCCCTTTCTGAAACACCCTTGAGTGTTTCCTTTGCCATTTTCTTCTATGTTATTTTGATCTAATACCTACATTTTGAGGAAGTAAGGCTGAGAAACCTGTTCTATGTTCATGCCTGCACAGTTGTTGGAAAATTAAGCTTGTGACACCCTGCTCCTCCTTGAAACCTGGGATGGGATGGGATGGGTTTGGGTTAGGACTTGGGAATCAGGTTTTGCATGAGTTTATTAGGAAAATGAAGGGTTTAATTCTGGGTCACCCTTTTCATCCCAACTTTGGAATCTGCTATGTAGACATAAGTTACTCTGGGGTCGCTTGTTCCCTGAAGTCTGTAAATGGGGTTGCCAGCTTCATCTTGTGCTTTCTTTGCTAAAGTTTATGATTATACTGGGAACAAAATACATTGTACAAATGCAATTATGCATTACCTTCAAGATTCAGAGTCATTGCTTTAACTGAAATTTTTGCCACATTGTTCTCTGACATGGATTTGTATTGTTAATATGACTTTTAGAAGTCAATAGATATTATGAATGCTGTGCCACCCACCCTATCTTAGTTAGGATAAGGTGCAGTTGATGATGATGTATATTCGTGTCAAGCTTTATCCAAACTATTTGCAAAGGACAAGGGAAAACATACCATTATTTCTGTTGGCTATCTGAGGAAAATTATTTATGCGGGTAGGCATTGTGACATGCATTACTATAAACATTTTGCCTTTTCTTCATATTCATTTACTGATGTGTACAGGACTTTTCAGAGAACAGAAGGGGGTTGGGGGAGTGGAATGGGAAAATGCATTCACTGACTGTTGGGACTTATATTGCTTTTAGTTCAGTGCCAACTTTTTGTGGTTAAATGTTCCGTGGTGTTTATTTACAGCAAACAATAACCATTCACTGGATTTCATTCTGCAGACTCATCCTACGCAGTCTTGTTTCATGTCATCCATTGATCTCCACACACATTACTCGTATCAGGTTTGTGACTCCCCCTAACAATGGTTATTTAGAAGTTCTCTATCTAAAGGAGACCCCAAAGCATTCCCCTCATGGAAAAGCTTTTTGGGGAGCGTTTCCATCTCTTCAGCTTGGCACAATGTTGAAGAAAACGCATAACACATCTTGCTTACATTTTTCAGCTTGTTGGTTTGTAGCCAGCCCTTAACTGAAGCATTGTGTCTGCTTGTTATTTTTCTTTTTAACAATGCTGAATCTTTTTCCAGATCATGTTGCCAGAAGCTATTGCAATTGTAATGGCACCAAAAGATTGCTCAAGGTTAGTATTATGCTCAATCTGGCCTTGCAAAATATAGCATTTACATCTTTGCTTCACAATGGTTTGAGATTTCTAATCTGTTTCTCCACACCCCCCCCCCTCCCCCTCTTTCTTTTCCCTTCTCCTTTTTGGCTCTTTTTTTTGGAATGCAGAAGCCATGGCATTTTCCGGCTAACTACTCCGGGTGGCATGACAGTGATAAGACAATGTCCACGGCGTGGCTTTCATCCGCACGACCAGCCTTCGGATGGGGGCCCCATTTACAAGCAATGTACAGATGTTTATATGAATCCCGACGTAAAGTTCGAAGTTATGGATCTGCGATGATTACAATCAAGCATAGGTTTGGGTTCCAATCATCACTCACACCTTGCAATTTAATTGTGATTGGTCTTTGACATATATCAGAGTGCTTGTCTGTAAAGGGGGGAACTTTGCTAGCTAGGTTTAAAGAATCTGCTTGCATTAACAATTTCTTGAACTTTTTTAGCCTCTGTATACTTGGTACGCTTTCCCTTGTCAAAACCTTGATGAACCCTTGTGCTCCTCATCCCATTTAAACAAGTCGAAATTGTTTGTAGTCTTCCTGTTTTAAACATTTGTTGCTATGAACAAACTCATAATTAGGTATATGATTGTCCAAAATTGTGGATTCTTAACCTGTACTTAGACCAGAGCTCCACCAAAAGCTATGGGATTCGTTCGTATTGATTTGGTCTAGAAGGTTATGCATTTATTATTATGCCCTTGTGTGGTAGTCACTTGTTATTAAGGAATTGGTAATGATGGGTGGCTCACCTTTGGTTGTGTAGTCATTTGTTGTTATTTTGGGAGAGAATTTACACACATTTGGGTGAAAAAGGAACTGTAATTGTAATATCCAAGTGAAAATCAAGTTCCAGATTTTCGCTCCATATGCATTTTGAAGGAAATAAGCATGATGTAACATAGAACATGAGTTTACCAAAGGTAATTATTTGGATATTTGTGATGAAATTTTATATTAATATTTTGTATTTTTGTATTGATATGACATACAGTATAAAATATTACAAGTATCATCTTTGAGTATTTAAATAAATAGCATTTCTGGAAAGTACCTTTTGTATGGGGGAGTGACCATAGCTTATAGAGGTAAGGTTAATTTTTGAGGGATCCACAAATTGGTAAATTACATACATCCAGCTAAAGTAATTAATATGCACCGAATGATTTTACCTGCTTAATTTAAATATATATTCATTTCTTAATAAAAAAATTGAGGTTATTGGTTAGGGTTGTTTAATATTTAACTTTTTATTTGGCAAAGTTAAATACTGGCGGCTCTAAGCAACCTAGTGGAGTAGATGTGTGGCTGGCTAATGGCTAGCTAACAACCAACCCTAGATTGAATTAGTTGGTTGGCTCTAACCTTGTATAAATAATGCACTAACAAAATTTACACACATATTGTATTCATTCAAATGATGTGTAAATTAGACTTAATGGATTAGTGGTTAAGACTCCTTTAATTTAAAAAGTGTAACTGTATCATTATGACAAGTCATACCACTACTGTTACAAATAAAATGACACTCAAAGATGATAACTTACCAAAAATGTTTAAAAAGATAAAAAAAAAAAAAAAAAAAAAAAACTTTTCTTCCTCATCCCTCTTAACGTTTTTTTTTCTCTAAAAGAAAAATATCTTTAGTTTTGTAACATTTTAGTGCGTCAACATCTTAGTGTGTTAATAGCACAATCTAACAAAAAGGTCTTTTTTATATATAGTTATTTGTTTGATTTTGAAAATTTTAAAGCTTTTAAAAAATTAAAGCTTTTCAACTTCAATTTTATAATTAATTAAAGATGTTGCAAGATTTTATAGTTCAAAAAGTGATGATATTTATTTTCTAACACCAGGTGAAAAATCACAGGTAAAAGTAGCAGCAGATGCAAAGAAAAATGATTAAAAATTATGATTAAGTTAGTTTAAATGTGAGAATGAGTTTAGGATTTATGTTGTCCTTAAAAAGACCACCATATATTTATCATTTATTTGTCTATAAACAATATGTAAATCCAAAGCACAAGCACAGGCACAATCAGTTGAAGTAGAACAAGTTGGGAGCAAGTTGGAGCAATGGAGGCAAGGCGCTAGGCAAGAACTTCCTTGCAAACAAGAAGCAATTCCTGCCATTGCCATTCCTCATCCCATTCAACACCTCCAAGCTCACATCTTTCCCTGCAAATCTCCGAGGATGGTGGCCGCCCCTCGACCAATCCACCCACGTCAAGCTTCTGTTCGCATTATTCTTCCATCTCAAGCTTACCAGCAGCGTCGCCAAGTAGTGCTCGTCGGCGTAGCACGACCACGGCCCACAGGCCCTTTTGAACGCCGGAAAGTAGGTTCGGTCGGAGACCACCTCCATGGCCAGACGTCGGTCCACTGCGAACCACTGCGAGCCCTTCCGCCACTGCTCCGGCTGCACCAGCGGGTTCAGGCGGGGGCGGTAGCGGCGGCGGGCGGGGTAGGAATCGACGAAGGTCTGGGTGGAGGCGAAGAGAAGGGAGTAGGTGGTGGAGAAGTTGAAGAGGGGGATGCAGGAGTCGGAGAGGAGAAGGAAGCGTTGGTTGGAGGGGTGGAGCAGGGCGTTGGCAAGGAGGCGGCGCTCCGCCTCCACCATGCTGAATTTTCCCCATTCCACCACCTTGCTGGGGATTCTTTTGCCATAGAAGACAGAGTTTGTGGGGAGTGTTCCATTGTAGAATGGGTGGCAGTGGACATAGATTGAGTACAAGCATTGGTGGCCATGAAAGAAGCTCTCCCATAGAGGGGCCAGTGGCAAGGGACCCCTTGTCAAAAACAAGAAAGCAACCTTTGGAATGTGCTTCAATGAAAATTGATTGTCCAACACCATTAATGAAGAAGCTCTCCTTACCAACTCTTCATCGTCCATCCCAATCCCATGCATGTTAGGCTGCTCCACGCCACAGTATTCTTTCCCAATAGTTAAGACTTGGTTGGGCTGATCATGGTCATGGTTGAAGGACAACAAGTCTTTGAGGATTGAGATAACTGAAATACCAATGGCTAATCCAGAACCAAAGAGAATAAACTGAATGACAAGGCAATAGAGATGCTTCGGGGAACTAAAAAGCTTTGCGGTTGAGTTAGTTGGCCTTCGCTTTTGCTCATTCTTCATCATTGGAGAGAGAGAGAGAGAGAGAGAGAGAGAGAGAGTAGAGAACACGATGGCATAAGTCTCTTCTCCCTCAGGCATGAAATAGCCAAGTAAAATGCAAACATGTGCGTGAAGTTTGATTATAGATTTTACACGAATTGATAATTATAAATCATTCTTTCATTTCATAAAAACACATGTAAGAATTTATTCTCTCATCTCATAAAAACATATGTAAGCAATAAGTGAATAAGAATTTATTATAGTTCCAATGATTCTTCAACTCAAAAGAGACATAGGGGTTCATATTTTTTTAAAGAAAAGACAAAATTAAGTGACCAAAGATAAGAGAGAGAGAGAGAGAGAGAGAGAGAGAGAGAGTTTTCAATTTAACAATAGTTAACACAAGGGTTACCTAAACTATTAAGAAAGTGGATAGATTTCACAAACCAACCTTAGAGACTTTGTTAAAAAGCGCTAGACACCTTAGTGTTATTAGAAATAACATACATCTCTCTTGCATAAATGGCCATTGTGTCACTATCTTTAAAATACTTTCTCTCTATTTCTCTATCCTCTTTGCACTCTCTCATCTCATTTCCCCCTATCTCTTTCTCTTTCTATTGTATCTCATGTCAACTATGACTAATAATGAATTAACAGTCATTAGTGATAATTATGTCATGAGTTCGTCCATCAATAGAGATTTATTTAGAGATAGTTTTTGATAATGGTGATTTGGTGATAGAGATGAGACAACAATGATGATATTGATCGATGGCGGAGATATCTCTTTCTCTCTCTCCTCAAAGGTAAGAACACAAATTTAGAGGCTTCAAACCCAAAATTTGGTTTGAAGGCTTCAAATCCATTCAAAGGCTTTGAGACTCTCCCTCTACATGATCAACCATGGTTGTTTCAAAATCTCTCTTTCTCTCAAAAGTATTTGGATTTCAATTAGAACCTAGATGCAATGTTGGTTTCTATTCGAACCAGCAACAATTTTCCAGCAATTATAGATTTCGAATAATGGGTTCCATCAATATTTTAATTTTCTAGTGATTTATCAAGGCCCCACTAGTATTTTATTTCTACTTTTTTGCTTGTGTAATTAACAGGGTCTTTTAAAAATTTTAACAAAATTAATGGCTGGCAAGAAGGTATTTGTTGTGCAATAATGGAATGTCCAGAATTAATTCCAATATATTACACTTGTATTCTCCCTCAATTTTGTTATCTCCTTATTCTCTTAAAATTATACCCATCAAGTGGTATTAGAGCGTGATTCCAACCATGGACACTCGTGGCAAAACCGATGCTGAGTTTAGAAACGAAGTTCATGAGATCTTGGGGCGCCATGAATCCAATATTGAACAAATCCATGCTACCCTCTAGATTGTATTATCCGAGCTTTAATCCTTTCACGCCTCACAGAATTGTTCCAATAACCACCCCGAAACAAACCCCTTTGCTCCTAATGAATCCTCCCAACAAGTTAACCTATTGTCAATTGTTCACTTCCAACCCTCCACAAATTGTAATCATCATCATCTCAAACTGAATTTCCCCAAATTTAATGGAAATAATCCACAAGAATGGATTTATAAGGCGGAACAATATTTTGACATCAAGAAAGTGGCTACCGAACAACAAATCCAATTTCTCTCCTTTCACCTTGAAGGAATAACACTTCAATGGCATATGTGGCTCACCAAGTTCAGAGGACTAGTAACAGTTGGAATTCTCCAAGGCCTTGCCGTTTCGTTTTGGTCCAACCGACTATGAGGACCCCTCCGAAGCACTTACTAGACTTAAGCAAATCACCACCATTTCAAAGTATCAAGAAGAATTCGAGAAGCTCTCCCACCTAATTAATGACTTACCAAAAAAAGTTTTTAATCGATTGTTTTGTTGCATGGTTGAAAGATGAAATCAGGTTGGATGTTAAAATCAAATAGCCCCGCTCACTAGCTAATGCTATTAGAGTGGCCTGACTGGTGGAAGAATGCAAGTCAATAAACAACAACACAATTGGAGTTTTAGGTCTCCCACTAGTGCTCAAGATCAACACCGACGCCATTAACAATTAGTCCCCTCAAAGGAATTATGAGTCAAAAAAGCGAGAGTGTAGGGAAAAAGGCTTGTGCTATTTTTGTGGTGAGAAATTTCTTTTTGGACATCGGTGTCAACGATCTCATCTATTCATGTTTGAAGATATACTCGACTTCATCCTTACAGACAAGGATAATTTGAATGGGGGAGGGGGGGGGGGGGGTGATATGTGCAACAACCATTCATCCCATGGAGGACATGAACTAAAATATGGCTAGTGGGAAAATGAAGGTCCAACAAGACTTGGCCAAGTCTGTTTAGTTGTTTTAGTGGGTGTTTAGTTACTTTAGTGGGTTAATATTGTGTTGATTTTAAGTAGAAGTGGTAAATATTTTCTTTATTTTGTAGCTTTATTGTTGTCCTTATACGTTTATAAATATGGACTGAAGGTGAAATGAATGGGATGTCCAAAATTAATCCCAATATATTCTACTTGTCTTCTCTCTCAATTTTGCTATCCCTTATATCTTTTAAAATTATATCCATCAAATAATTAGCTTCAAAAGAGATGGACGCCATTTTTGAAAACAGAGGCATGATCAATGTTATAACGTCATTGAAGCCCTCCTAAACTTGTGAATTATATTATGAATTATCACCCCAAGAATCAACAAGCATACCAATTTAACTTGAGACCTTAAATCTTAGCTTGAAAGGTTCCAGCCAAACATGTTCCCTTACGATTTATAGTAATACTATGTTACGTACGTCCCATTAGTTGGCTCAGTAGTTCAAGACTCGAGACGTAGCGTGGTTGACTTAGTAGCTTAGCCAACATGCATGCAAGACTCAAAAGGTGGCGTGGGTGACTTAGTAACTGAGCCAACGTGCATGCAAGACCATGAACTCCAATAGTACATCAATAATGGACCAATAGCTGAGATTTCTAAAGATCATGGAAGGGTCCAAAGGTCTCATCGAGCTCCTACTTGGATGGAAGGCTTTGTGGCTTGATCATGGAGTAAAGGTTCTACAGAATCGTAGCTTTAGGAAGTTGATTGCGCATGTATTCCCGACCCCTTTGTTTCTGACTCGTCTTTCCATTTATTTCATTTTCTATTTGTTCATTCATGTGTTAAAGGAGTTGTAGGACGTTTGTTTATCATCAATGAGAATTATCTTTCAAGTTTCTTTATTCTTACTTAGTCTTGGGAGTAAGTAAGTGTTCACTCAAAGAAGACCCAAGTTCTTAACATACTAAAACACCCCTTAAATGGTGTAATTGCAGTACTTCACTTTGCTTCATAGTCAACGTGACGTTTCAAAGGATGTTGAGTGAGTGTGGTGAACAGTTTAGTTCGTTCAGACATGTAATGTCCCACAAGGAATAACTAACTATAAGACTTGCTGCATTCTTAAATTTATAAGATAATGGGAAAAAACTCATCCCAATACGTTAAATCTTGTGTCATATAATATTGCAAAACTCATCCAAAATATAAAAGCAATTGTGTGAGGCAATAAGCAAGCAATTACCCAACCTTTCATTTCCAACAGCACGACAGTATAAAGAAAGAAAGAAAGAAAGAAAGAAGGTCTTTTCTTAAAAGATACAATGGGAGTAGGTTAAACCACAAGTTTTTCTTGGGTTAAATTAAACCAACCGTTGATGAGATTATAATTAGCCCCCATTTGATGGGAAATCTATCCGGGACATTCAAATATCCATCGCTCTGTAAATAGCAACTAATTAATATTTGCACTACTCAACTCATATTGCAAGGTCAAAGACAAAACTGTAACTCATTTGATACTCACGCGGGCCGAATTGAGCCGGCCACAGAATAATATACACGACGACAAAACCCTATTTTTGAGCCAGTAGCAGACGATATACACAACAAAATAGAAGAGAGTAGCATCGGGCAAAGTGCTTTAGCTCAATTGACAAATACACCACCATTCTTTAGAAGAACACCCACCACCTCCACACTAGATAGAATGTGGATCAATGAGCCAGCTCTCAATTTATAACACCACCATTTCTTTACAACAAACACCTTTTGCTGATCCAAAAACAATGCTGTCCGTCCTATGACTTAAAGAACAACCTGCTTTTCTTCCATCTCTTTTTATCACCAGCCTGCAACACAATAAACTCTATGAATTTTTTAACTCAAAGTTGGCAAATGTTACATTAGTTTTACAATAAGTATGTCCTAATCCAGTGAAAGACGTCCACTAATTCCCAATGCAACACGCGACCTAGTTCACCATCAGCAGTAATTGAGATAATGAAAGTTTGTTCCACATTGTTATTCAATTTTTTTTTTTTTTTTTTCATTTCATGAATCTCATTTACTTATCATGCTCCCCAAAACCAGTTGACAAGAGAACATAAAAAATACACAAATAACAAGCGAAAATTTATAAAACATCAACGCTCAATACTTATCCCAACATTCAACATTAAATGCTACCTGTCATTCCACTAATTTCTGTAATTTCATTGAATAGCTGAATCAGAGTGAAGCAATTTATCACTAAGCTGGATAGAGAGAGAGAGAGAGAGAGAGAGAGAGGCGAGGATGCCTAGCCACTCCTACAATACCCAGCCATTGCAGCTGATGCCCTGCCGCCAACAATAAAGAGGGATGGTTGAAACCAGATCGTTGATGGCTGTTCTTTGTGGAAGTTAGGGATTTTTAGATTTCAAACTTTTTCTCTGTTCGTCCAGTTTCAGAAATTCCATTTTTTTCCTTTTCTATTATGTAATTTTTCTCATTTTTTTTGTTAATCTTTTCTTTTCAATCCGTTAAAGAATTTAACAGAAACTGTTTGCACTAATTTGATTTGTATGCAATTGATTAAAATTTTAAGTTATGTACCTAATTGACCACCAAAAAAGTGTTGTGTATAAAATTGCCAAAAGAGTTCGTTTATGTACCAAAAGTGACTTTTTCAACACATATATTATATTAACTTAGTATATAATAATATATATTGTTGATATTGCAAGTATAATTTGTTCTATTATTCAAATAGTTATATAATAATAACATCAATATTTTACATTTTAAATTTATATGGTATTTTAAAATACAAAATAATTTATAGTTTGCAATAAGGACATTTTACTAGTAAATTAGAATATTTTACTACAATTATACATTAAATTAGTATTTTATAAGTTATATATTTTATTCTGGAATATCATACTCATATTACTTTTAGAGATAAGACTGAGTTTAACAATCAACCTCTCATCTCATTTCTTATCTTGAGCAAACAAACACAATATTCATAATCCCATCCTATAAGCAAGGACACTGTCAGGTATCTGAGCCTGACTTAGGGTTTCAGACGTAATTAGGAAGAAATGGAGGAAGAGAGAATCGAGAAAGAGAGAGAGATTGGAAAGAACAGAGAGAAAGTGAGAATTGAAGGGAAAAGAATTCTGTTATTACCCAACAATTATTCCCATCCTCCAAGAATTAGCCTATTTATAGGCTTTCTAGATTTCAGTTTTAGTTGTAACTGAAAGGTACAATTTTAGCAGCAGCACTAAAGTACGATACACTAATTGCAACGCTGCAATTACTGTTATTGCAGGGAATAGGAGAAATAAAACTGTATGTTATATTTTACATGTGTGGTACAGCCCCATTTATAGGGATAGAAATTTACACCATAGGAAAGATTACATTTGTGCTAAACTAGGAAAGATAGGCTATACAGGAAAAATAGGAAAGGTTGACTGTACAGAAAATAAGGAAGTACTCAAAAGATAGGCCGGTAATTACTTCTTAAAATTAGTCTCTAAACTAGAGATGATTTGACTAATCAATCTCTTAAATTAAGGAATGATTTCAGTCAAAATTTCTTCATATTTTTGGTTGGGAATCAACATTCCTCCTCAAACTGGTGAATGAATATCTTTCATTTCCAGCTTACACAATAACTCAAATCTTCTTATAGACAGTCCGTTGGTCAATACATCAGCCAACTGGTTTTTGGATGGGACAAAGAGAATAAAAATTAGTCCAGCTTCCAACTTTTCCTTTATAAAATGTCGATCTATCTCAACATGTTTTGTTCTATCATGTTGCATTGGATTATGTGCAATATTGATAGCTGACTTATTGTCACAAAATAGCTTGATTGGTCCACTTCTAACAAGTCTTAGGCCATCCAAAACAATCTTCAGCCATAATAATTCACACATTCCAAGGACTATAGCTCAAAATTTTGCCTCAACACTGGACCTTGCAATGATGTTATGCTTTTTACTTCTCCAAGACCCTATATTCCCTTCTAGAAACACACAATAACTAGTCGTAGATCCCCTATCAACCAGAAAACTTGCATAGTCTGCGTCTATATAGCCTGCAACAGCTAGGTCTGTCCCTGATCTGAATAGAGTTCCTTTTCCAAGTGTGGACTTAGATAACGTAGAATTCTTCTGACTGCCTGCAAGTGTTCTTCATTTGGATTGTGGACTGACTAGGCTGACAATAAATGCAATGTTAGGTCTCGTATGAGATAGGTATATTAGGCGACTAATCTTACCTTGTACCTGTCAAGACTCCCATCAAATTTATATTTAATAGTAAATACCCATTTGCTACCTACCACCTTCTTATCCTTAGATAATGTCACAATCTCTCTCTCACGTGCCATTTTTTCCCTGTGCATGCATTTAATCCATTATAGCCGTCTTCCATTGTGTATTTTGTAAAGCACTATGGATATCTTTCGAAATTTGAATTTCATCAACCTTTGTAGTAAACGCCCTGAATTGTGAAGACAATTTGGAATATACCAAGTGGTTAGATATGGGACACATTGCACATGACCTTACCCCTTTCTGTTAGGCTATTGGGATATCTAGATCATAGGTCTCTTTAGGTTTTGCCCTCTGTTCTTCCTTATTAGATACTGTCATTATCTCAACTGCTCTAGGTACCGGCCTCCCATCCTCTTTCAGTACTACCCTTGGTCCATCCTCTTCAGGCACTGGACCTTCCTCTTGAGATGATGACTGGCCTTGCTTTGGGTCATAAGATCTTCGAGAATAAACTAGAGGTGGTGGTTTTTGAGGAGCTTTTGCACCTGTTGTTCTTCCCCTTGATCTGTTACATAACTAGGAGCAGGATTAACCATGGTAACTGCCTTAGGACAAAATAGAGAATCCCAACATTAATCTGCATTAAGGTTAGAAGTCCCCTCTTGCAGAGATATGGGGGAATAAAAGTATTGATTCTCGAGGATTCTCGAGAAAAGAGACATCACATGACATAACAAATTTTCTAGTGTTAGCACAATAACATTTGTAGTCTAGTTGTGTTGGGGAGTAGCCCACAAACACACATTTCATAGATTTAGGTTCCAATGTGGAATGAAATAAAGAATAATTATGCACAAACGTTGTACACCCAAAGACCTTTGGTCATAGTGAATTAAACATTCTAGTATGGAGGAAATAGATAGCAAGGAGAGTGCTTAAGGGTGTCTTAAAATTTAGAACTCAGGTAGGAAGTCTATTGATAAGGTATGTAGCTGTAAGAATTGCTTCTCCCCAATAGAAATTAGGAATGGAGCTTGTAAACATCAAGGATCAGACAATTTCAAGGAGATGTCGATTCTTTTTCTCAGTCACTCCATTTTGTTGTGGGTTATAAGGATAAGTACTTTGATGAATAATCCCATTTTCACTCAAATAGTTATTATATTTGAGAAATATTCCCTTCCATTATCTGACCGAAAGATATGGATTAAAGTTTGAAAAACATTGCAAACCATTTGGTGGAATTTTTTGAAAATTGTATGAACTTCAGACTTGTCCTTTAGTAAGAAAACCCAACAAACCCTGGTATGATCATCTATGAAAGTGACAAACCAACAGGTGTTGGTGAGATTAGGAATTTTTGCTGGTCCCCATACATCACTGTGTACTAAATAAAATGGTTTGGTGGGTTGATAGGAATGAATAGAGTGTGAAACTATCAAGCCCTCAAGTTGAGGGTTGGTCAATTGAGAGAATTTGAGTGAATTCCGATAACAAAGATATGATTTTAGGAAGAAACAAATACAATGAGGGAAGGGAGAAAGAGAGAACGTGAGAGAATGAGAGAAAGATTAGAGAGTATTAAAATAGAAGACTTGTCATTATTTTCAATGCCCCCTTCCTCTTGCTGCCGTAGGATTCTTATAGATCCTCTAGCAACTCTAATAGCAAGTATAACAATGTAGCAGTACAAGCTAACTAATCATAACAGCAAAACAATAAGCTGTTGTTAACTAACTCCCTAACCTCTTAACCCCCTAGCTAGCTAACAACTAATAGCTACTATTGACCCTTTATGCATTTACCCTTAGGGTTCGTAACATAAACTTTAGTTTGTTTAGCAAGTATACACCGCTCACATTTAAAAGATTCACTCCCTTTATTAATAAACAAATGAGGATACAAGATTTTCAAGTACCTAAAACTAGGATAACCTAACCGTTTGTGCCATAACTGAATATTAAAATTTGAGACAGTAGAAAAAGAGGATTTATTATGTAACCTAGATGAGGTGGGAGTATAGGTTGCTCCATGAACATAATAAAGACCTTCCTTTCCCTCAGCATTACAAATCATCTTCCCTGAAGTTAGGTCCTAAAAACACAGTGAGATGGGAGAAATGTCACTTTACAATGCATATCCTTTGTTAGCTTACTGATGGACAATAGGTTATACTTCAAATTAGGCCATACAAAATAGATTTTAAATGCAAGCCAACTATATATACTAATCATTCTCCTTTAGCATAGGATACTGTCCCATCTGCTATTGTCACAATTATAACCCTATCACACCTTTTATAGGTTGATAATTCATGTAATGAACCTATCATATGATCTAAAACTCCTGTATCTAGAATCCAATCATTTGTAGACAACATTTTAGAGAAAAAACATTGATAGGAAGTACCTTGTTCGTCAAGTGACACGGTTGGTTTCGGAGATTCAGCTAAATCAGATAGCTTAGTGAGCTTTGTCTGATTCAATACCTACTGGAGTAGCTCCAGTTGATCCATTGTTAGGGTGAGGTTAGTCATTTTACCCTCTTCAGTCTCTACTGCATAGGCTGCCTGAGTCATCTTCTTTTGATTTTTTCCCTTCCAGTTTACTGGTTTCCTATGAATTTTCCAGCAAGTATCTCTAGTATGATAGGTCTTATGATAGTGATCACACCACTGTTTCTCTCGTTGTGATTCACCAGGCATTGGTATTGTTTTTAGTTTAGAAGTAGCAAGGGCAGAATTCTAAGTGTTATTTTCATGTGTAGAAAAGGAGTTTGGTTATCCTCCTTTCTTACCTCTGCAAATGCCTCCTGGGTCGATGGGAATGGTTTAGTTCCCAGTAGTTCTCCTCTAACATTGTCCAAGTCAGAATTAAGGCCATTAAGGAAATCAAACATTTGTTCTTTCTCCACCATTTTATTGTATTTAACTCCATCTTCAGTGCACTCCCATTGAAAGTCATAAAACAAATCCATTTCTTGCCATAATTCAATCAACATATTATAGTACACGGAGACTGAATGATTACTTTGTCAAGTTGTCTGGATGGCCGACCAAATTTCGAAACATTGAACTGTATTCTCCATATCTGAGTAGAGTGCTTGCACTGCTTCCCATACTTCTTTGGCTGTTTTGTAGAAAATATAGGTTCTGCCTATCTTTGGTTCCATGGAATCAATGAGCCAATCCATAACAATTGAATTCTTAGCATCCTAGACGTCATAATTAGCAGCTTCAGGATCTGGCATAGGAGTACCACCAATCAGGAATCCCACTTTTTCCTTCCCTTTAACAACCAACAAAACTGACTGAGACCATTCTCAAAAATTAGTCACATTCAGCTTATGTTGTGCAATTTGAAAGGTATGGAGTGTAACATCCTAGTAATTTGGGAATAATTAATAACTATTAATCTAATTGGGAATAGCTAAAGATTATTAATTTAATTGGGAATGATTAATAATTATTAATTATTGTATTTGTGATGATTATCGAATAATTATAGGTTTAAAGGAAATATTAATTTATTTTGTGTTAGAGTGATGGGCAATTAATTATTGAAAATTTGGGATATAAGAGTATTAATAAGTGGTGGTGTGTGATAATTTTCAGAAGTTATGGGGGTTAAGTGTAAAATCAGACGATTTAGGCAGCAAATGGAAGAGGAAAAATTGGAGAAGAAGCAGCAGCGTGCAGCCATGAAAATAAGGGGGGGGGGGGGGGGGGGGGGGGCGAAATTCAAGGAAAAATGAAAAAAATACCGTTTAATTATACAGGTAAGTTAAGTAAATTATGTAAATAAATTTGTACGGTTGAAATTTAATTTGGGATGCGATTTTATTAATTTTTGGTTGAATTGAATTATTTTCCAGCGTGTATTAATTTAGCGGCGTGTAAGCATATAAACACCGGAAACAGTTAATTTAAGGCAAACTCTTTACTCCCTTCGTGATTCTCATTCGATTTGTGAATTTTATATCCTCCCTCAACCCGATTTGGTTATAGAAATTAAATGTGTACGTTATAGTTAATTATTATGCGAATTTTATTAAATTTAATTAAATTAAATAGCAAACTTCCGTGGTTTAATTCTATAAGTGCTTACGGGGTATTGTATCGCCCCTACTTCCTTGGGAATGATGCCGAACCTAGTTGGGGCTAGGTTCCTAGTGATTCAATTGTGGTTGTGGGTACTCTCTGGGGTGAGTTATTGTAACCGGGAGTCTCGGGATTTGCTTGTGTGAGTTATAGGGTGTGGGGTACAAATCTACTGACTGTCGACCGTTGGGTGGTGGCAGTCAATGGCTGGATGTATGGGCGCTAGTTATCAGCTGTTACGATAGACCATAGACGGGTCAGGCAAGCTGGTATCGCCGGACACCCATCATTGGTGTTGTGACATATTACATGACATTACAGTGCATGAGATTGGGTTTACATTCATTGGGGGTCATGCTTTGTATGTACGGGGAAGTGTGCTCATTGGCATAACCCGATTGGCCTATTGAGTGCCGATTTGGGTATGATATGCGAGCATGTGCATTTAGAGCATTTTACCTGTGTGGGTTCCTATATGGGCTCCTATATAGGCGTAGCATGGCCTGATGCTTGATTTATGGGGGCCTTGCCATCACATTAATGCTGCAAAAGCCGTTGTATTTTTTTATCTGTTGCACTGCATGGTTACTGTTCGATATGCGTTGTGATGTGGAGTTAACCTGCGATAGCTATGAGTGTGAGTTGGGTTCTAGATAGCTATGATTTGGGAACTTCGGTATGTGATTGTGGATCGTGGTATGGAGTTGACCGTCGATAGCTATGAGTGTGAGCTAGGCTCTAGATAGCTATGACACGAGGACTCCGGTATGTGATTGTGATAAGAGCTTCGGGTTCGTGTGGATCATGTTGTGGGAGTCTCGGGCTCATGGGCTTTATGCCAACCAGTTCATGGCTGTGGCAGGTTTGTATGCCAGGACTTGGCTGCCAGGATGTGCATTTCTTATGTGGGCCCAAGGATTGTTATGTGCTTTGTTTTTTCTATGCGGAGTACTGGTTTTTATGTCGCACGGTATGGCATAGCATGTTCATATGCTGCATTACACTTTGTGCGGGTGTACTCTAGTTGAGGGATGTATTTCCAGCTTTGTTATTGTTATGTTGCGAGGTGTACTTGATCGTGGTTTATCTTTGTCTGGCGAGACATATGTCGGGTATGGTTATTTCTGGTTCTGGTCTGTCTTACCTACATTTAGTGGGATGTACTCCAGTGTGAGAGATCTATGCCCAGCCTTACCTATATTCTTTTGTTATGTTTGCTGAGCCTTGTGGCTCATATTGTTTTTCCATCATTCCAGGTGTGGGAACTGATGCTGTGGCTAACTCATTGGGCATGTCAGTCATAGATAACTATGTGTATAGGGCAATCCCGACTAAAAGATCCGTGAGGTGTGAGATGTGATTGGGGGTCCGGATATTGTGGTTTGTTTGATTTGATTAGTTGTGATGTTGTCATGTATGATTAAACCCCTGAGTGGTTGTTTCATGTTCATTTTGCTTCTGCTGTTGTGCTATTTTGGGCAGAACCCCAACCCATGTATTGGGTTATTAGTTGAATTGTAATTAAAATTTGAAGGAAATTTCAGGATCGTCACAATGGCTGTCTAGAGAAATAGGAGCAGCTGGAGTTTGTGTGGTTCTGGTGAGTGCAGGACCGATAGTGGAGGTTTCACTTGGTGGATTGCTAGCCCTCTTAAAAACTACTGTTTGGTGAAGTTAAAAAAAAAGGATATTCAGCCACTAGATTGGTGGCTCTAATACCATGAACAAATAGAAGACCCCAAGTAGGTAAACTCAAGGCATAATTGGAGGTGAACAAAACAAATTGTTTTTACACTTGTATTTGAACTTCGATGAGGTATTTATACATGAGCAGGCCCCGATTTTCTCCTAGAATACAGGAATACAAAATACAAAATACAAATTCAAATATGGTACAACAGATAAGATATGATTCAAACTTAAGTGATAGTTCTATCCTATCTTTATGGAACTACTTTATCTCTAACTTCTTGTCCCTTCTTTATCGTCTCAACCATCTTTAATTTAAAAACTTTTTCAATCTCTTCTTAGCATCTTATCTCCAATCTCTTCTTATCACCACATGGCAGTACTTTGTCTTTTCTTCCTTTGAAGATTTTCATTGACTGTTAAGAGAAACTTAATAGTAGAGTTTAATTCTAATATATTCTAGGGGTGAGTTTCCTAATCACAATCTTCTTTTTTTTAATTCTTCTCTTTCACAAACTAGCACCAAGTTACAGTTTGCAGCCATCACATAAGCATGAAAATACCTGTATCAATGCATTTGAATCAGACGAGAATAACAAAGAGGTTAACTTAAAAAACGCCTAGCAACCACTTACTTTGCAAACTTAAGAATGCGCCTCATTTGAAGTTTAAACAAACTATCCACCTTTGTGTTTACAAACCTTAATTGTTGATATCCCTAATATAGGCAATATAAAAATTTGAAGAAGACACAAAAAAAAAAGTAACAATTACACATGTTCTACTAAACTAGCAACAGATATCAGATAGACAAAGTGGTAAGATAGAATTAAAGAATATATTTAACACAAGGCACCTAAATAAAAATTCACAGGGAGATATTGCAAAATGTATACGTATGTGTGTGTGTGTGAAACTGGAAGCTGTTAGTTGTTATTGCATTAAAGAACATATTTAATTCAAGGCACCTAAATAAACATTCACATGGAGATATTACACAATGTGTGTGTACATATATACATACATACATACATATATATATATATGAAACTGGAAACTGTTAGTTGTTATTGGAAGTTTGCAGTCATTTGGTTTCCACACAAAGTTCCAAGTGTTCCTGTTCATATGTATGCATAAAAAGACAACTTGAAAGCCAGCTATTTGCTTGGGTTCAGTGAAATATGTGATAAAAGAACTTAGAAGAGTGTTTCATATTGTTCATAAAATTACTAATTAAGAGTAAAAGCATACCTTTAGGATGAATAATCTCAGAGTGAGGACGATTGTATCTCTTGAACTGCAAAACAGAGGAAAGGGTCAATTTTTTTACCCAAGTATTCAAAATCAGAATCACAAGACATTCACTAGTGTTGCTTCAAGGAACACATAAAAGAATCTTTATAAAACAATAAAGAACTGATTTAGAGGATTCCTTCTCCATCTTAATTAGTTTTGTTTTTCACTAGGAAAAAGAAAAAAAAAAACCTCTTCTGAATGGTTCCAGGGCTATAAACTGAGGATGCTGCCATGAGAATAAACTGGATAACCAGTCCTGTCAGCAGCAATCCACAGGTTTGAACCTACCTTCTCAATTCCGCATTCAGAGGTTAACCATAATATCAAGCAATGAGCCCTAGAACTGTGTAGCTTAGACAGTAACTTTGCAACTACAATCACTTCAGGGCAATACCAAGGCACGCACATAGATCTAGAAGTGTACATTTTATGATCATGTAAATTATGTTTTTCTGTTTTCACAGCTATCTTAGCGAGTACTAATTTGGACATGGGTTATTCTCATGATCCTAGGAGCAACAGTGGGGCATGATTGTAATAGGGTTATAATAGTTTGTTAGGACATATTTTGTAATTTGTTAGGAGTACATGGGTGCTGTTAGGAATTCAGTTAGCAACTAGCTATGCCTATAAAAAGGCTACTTGTAAAGAGGATGGAATATAATGTGAAATGAGATTGAATTTCCTTTCCTACTAATTCTCTCTATCCCTCTCTCAGTTCTCTCTCCCTCTCTTTATGCTGATTTATCTCCCTCTTTTAGTTCTAGAATTCTAATTTCCCCCCCTAATTCCAATCGCAACCATAACTGAACCAGGAATGTGACAAATGTTAGAATCTGAAGTGATCGTGATTGTTGTAGTGGGTCTCTGGCGATCGCGATTGGGTTTGACGAGGAAGGGGAGTCACTGTCGTTATCAACTGCAATTGGTGATTAGTTGTAGAGTCCAGAGGTTAGGGCAAGGAGGAAGGCGCGGTTGGAAGTCGGTCTCTAGCGACTGCAATTGGGTCGGATGAGGAAGGGGAGTCGCTGTCGTTATCAACTGCGGTCGGTGATTAGTTGCAAAGCCGAGAGGTGGGGGCGAGGAGGAAGGTGCAATCGGAAGGAAATCTAGGCTCGATTGTGAACATCGGCGAACAATAGCAGGTTTCCAACTGTTGAATTCCGATTGCAACCTCCAATAGTAGATTCAAAACGGGCGAATGTCTCTCAAATCAAATTTCCAAGGAGAAGTCAGTAGGTGTTGTCTGACAATTGAAGGTGAAGCAGGCTAAGCACTTCTAGGTTTGAATTGCGAAGGCGAAGTAAGAAGAATTCTTGTCTAGTTGACATAGGCGACTGTTGTGAGGCAGTCAATTCCCCTAGGAGATTGTTGTGAGGGGATCGACTATCCAATGGATCTAGGTCACTGCCAGTGAGGCTATTTCTGATCGATTCTTGGTGGCAACATAAATCAATTGTGCTTTTGGAAAGATTGCAGCAGAGCAGGTTGATTTACGGAAGATTTTCAAAGGAAATTAAACTGTGGAGATAGCCGCAGGACTTAGTGGAAGTGCATAGTCAAGGGAGAACACACTCAAGGAGGAATGGGTCGCAACAAGAAATGAAATTCATAACTTCAAACGAAAGCTAGATGACTTGATGATTCTATGTCTCAGAGAAATTTCAGGTTAGTGTTCCTGTTGAATGTTTTTCTAAGGAGTATTATGCTTTCTTAAATCAACTTAGAGAAGAATTCAATAACCTAATGCAAGAAGGGTTAGTAATGGATTATAAGGTCAAATTTGAGGAATTGAAAGATGCTTAATTCTCAACCGACCTTGAAAGAATCTTACTTTGTGTTGAAATTCATTGAGGGTCTTAATGATGCGTTGAGACCTTTTGTGAGAATTACGTGTCTTGCCATGGTAGAACAAGTGGCGGAGAGGGCGAGGCTTCATGAAACAACATTGGAAGCCATGTCTAGAAAGCCTAGGCAATATTCTAACGGTTATGGTAAGAGTAGCTAGCAAATTGGAGGTCTTCCTAAGATTCAGATTGATTGTTGCAAGAGGATAGACTTGAAATGAAGCAGGTTATTCAAGATGGCAAGGGAGAAAGGGTAGCTACTGGAGGAATTATTGAGGTTCCAACGAAGAAGAAAGACGTTGAAATGAATCCCGTTACAATTGTCAAGGAAATCCATATGGATCCCATTTTATAATTGCAGGAAGCTAGTGATATTCAGTGGGTATGCAGGCTATAAATCAAATTGGTGGTGAGAACTGCGAGGAGGAAAACTTTCATGCATCCAATGTCCGAATAGGGATGGCAATGGCAGGAATAGTCACTGCGACACCATCAGAGAAGGTTGATTCAGATGATGGAGTTGTTGTGGAAGGAGATACATTGGCCATTAACGCTGCAAAGGAAGGCAATTTTCCTATTACAACTACTATTGAAACTCCACTAAAGGAGAATTTTGTTGACATGAATTTGGGCACAATTGTTACGCAAGCAGAAGAAGGGCTAATACATCAGGATGCGTCTAATCAGAGCTGGTAGGAGAAAAATGAAGGATTATTAAAGGGATTGATGGAGGAAGCAAAGTCCCTTGCATTACCTCGGGTGCCTAGTCCAATATGTGGAGAATCAGCTAATGTATAGGATTTGGTTTTGGGAAAAGCTGAGGATTCCTTGGCTGGGGTTAAAACAGGCAATAAGAATGTTAAGACATCATCAGCAGAAGGGTATCTTACTACCAACATGGAAGACCTTGACCTTGAATAGTATAACGGCATTGCGGCTATTTCAGAATGTGCAAACCAATTTTTTATGCTGGTTGTAACAAAGGTAACTAAAGCAGGTGTTTCAGGGGAGCAAGACATACTCGCTGAAAAGATAGCTACTAATTTCTCTTTCAGTCATAGGATGGAGACCAGAAGAAAGTTGGACACCGTGCTTGTTCCGAATGTCGAGGTTTGGAATAATAGAACTTTGATTGCCAAACCTCTAAAATTACGATTAATCAAGGCATGTCCTAGTAGCAACCAGACGAAGTCTCCTAAGAGTTATGACCATAATAGGAATTCTCTCCGTAAGTAGTAGATTCAAAGTTGTGAGGAATTTAGGAGACTAGTTGTAGCTAGAGGAAAGCTAAGAAAGATAGTTGCAGAAGTCAAAAGTTTGGCTTTGGAGAACAAAGCTGCTGCTGCTTTGTGCGTTCTTGCTATATCTGGCCAATTAGGATTTTTGTCTACTGTAATGAAGGATGGAGTGATGACTAGAATTGAAGCTGCAACAACTTCTAGATCTAACGATTCTACATTGCTGCATTTAAAAGTGATTGCAGATATTTTTGCAAGTGAGAATGGCAGTTGGTCTGTCTGGAATCCATTAACTGCCTCTAAGGATACATGTCTGTTGTCCTTAATTTTACTAGATGGTGATGAAATATTAAAGGAAGTTGGGGTCGCAGTTAGCCAATCCTCTAGACTTGCACCAGCCCACATCAAAGGAACTATGAGGGGGAAAGTTGGTGAGGACAATAGTCAGTAGATTTCAGCTACTCACTTTGACCAACAAAGAGTGATTGATTTTGGTTGCGTTCTAGTCAAGGTGTACATGAAAGCCACTGCAAATTTGTTATGCATACAGAAGTTATTCAAAACTTTCCCATCCAAGTCGTGGAAGAGAAGGAAAAAGCATATTGGAAGTGGTGGAGATTTGACATTTATTGGGGACAAGAAATATTTTAAGGAGGGGAATTGTCATGACCCTAAGAGCAATAGAAGAGAATTATTGTAATAGGGTTATAATAGGAGATATTTTGCAATTTGTTAGGAGCACATGGATGTTAAGAATTCAGTTAGCAACTAGCTATGCCTATAAAAAGGCTACTCGTAAAAGGATGGAATATCATGTGAAATGAGATTGAATTTCCTTTCGTACTAATTCTCTCTATCCCTCTCTCGGTTCTCTCTAATTCTCCCTCTTTTTCTATTGATTTCTCTCCCTCCAATTCTATCATTCTAATTTATCCCTCTAATTCCAATCACAACCCTAGCTAACCCTAGGAATGTGATAGTTATACAATTGCAACATAAGTTTTTTTTAGGATCAGACTTAATTGATTTTCACCATTGCTAAATAAAATTAATTATACCTTTACATGAATAGATGAAGTAATCTAAGATAAATTATGTTCCCAGTGTACTGTATAAATTAGTAATAGAATTTGCAGCATTTATGGTGCATGGAACATCCATCATCCATATGCCAATGTTAGCTCATAAAAGCTAACTCCAGACCCAGATAACATTGTTCAAATATAGGACAATTAAACAGAGAAAATATTTCTCCATTTTCTGTTCATCTTTTTCCTTTCATATTTTAACCACAGGGTTTTTAGCAATGAGTGTGGTTCTATTCCACAAAGGTCAATGCTTCGAACTAAGAACTACATAACAAGTTAGTAATTATCTAAGACTATAAATATCACGGAGTGGGAACACCAAACATGCCTCAGGTACTAAATGAAAGCCACCCTCCTCCCCTGGACTTTGATTCTCAAATGAATTAAAAACAACAGTAAAAAAGTATCTAGTATTACAACAAACAGAAGCCATTATTTCCATTGCATAACTAGGAGAAAACTATAAACTCTCACATAAATGTCCTCCTATTCAATAATTTAAATTAGAGTCTTTCAAGTACTAGGAATATTCAACTTACCCACTAACATCCGTTGGATTGCTTTCGGCCCGTAAAATATGCTCAACCCCAGGAGAACTACTTATAGAAAATTCCGTAACATGTCCAAATGGAATAGTAACCTACAAATTGAAAATAAATGCCAGAATAAGAAATAAATGAAAGAAACAACGAAAAAGAAACAGAGAGAAAAGATGTTAGTGCCAACCTTGAAAAAATATCAACTTTCAGAGAAATAAAAATGTATATAAAACATTAAGCAAAGGTGGCAGGAGGCCTGATCTCAAACCATTTAATATTTCTCCTGAGTTTATAAATCTTTTCTCTGTCCACATCTACATAAACCATTTTCATAGAAACACAAAAAGAATAGTCATAGAACATTTACTGTGCCAAATAAATTACATAAATAGGTAAATACAGCAACAATAATCGGATGCCTTAATCCGGCTAGGTGGGGTAAGCTACATAAATTCTAGACCTCCAGCCATATCTATCCATTGTCATCTAAGGCCATTATATGCTGAAAAACAAACTTAGTTGGAAGTTCTAATGGGAGGAATCAACTTCCATGAATTCATTAATTCGCGAGATGTAAATACATACACAAAAACTCTTATAATTTAGGTCTAGATTACAACAACATATTTTCAAATTAGGATTAGGATTACTCTAGGATTTCCTTATTTGATTTTAAGGAACATCCTTATCTTTTATCTTGAATTCTTCTTTTATCTTTTTTCATCTTTATCTTCATCATCTTCTCGTGTGAAGCTTGAATTCTCTCTTTTATCTCTCCAACACTCTCCTGGTCAATAGATATTCATCATTCCTAGCTTGTCTCTAATGGATTCAAATCCTTGCTTTTGCATAACTTTAGTAAGGATATCTGTTTCTTGAAATTCAGTAGGAATATGAGAGAGAATTATACCTTCTCTCTCTATTTCCTGCTCGACAAAATGTCAGTCAATTCTTGTGTGTTTCATTTGGTTATGTTGAACCAGATTATTCACAATGCTAATTGCCGACTTACTGTCACTATAGAGAATTTTTGGAGAGGGTACTGGTAGGTGTAGGTCTTCCAGCGTTTTCTCCACTCAAATCACTTCACATAACCCTTGTGTAATAGCCCTATACTTTGCTTCTGAATTGCTTCTTGCCACCATTGATTGCTTCTTACTTCCCCAATAATTTTGTACAAAATCTAGATGTAGATTTACTATCCTTAATAGAACCAGCACAATCAATATCTACAAATGCTCTTATTCCTCTATCTTGACTCTTCTTAAACAAGAGTCCTTTCCCAGGGTTCCTTTTAGGTACCTTAGAATATGATATGCAACCTCAAGATGTTTTCTTGTGGGAGAATGTATGAATTGACTCACTATGCTTACAACATATACGATGTTAGATGGTGTGAGTGATAGGTAGATCAACTTCCCCACCAATTGTTGATATCTTCCCTTGTCTACTTGGTACTCTATTCTGCTGTCTTCTTTATTCTTCTAATTAAGCTCCAAGGGAGTACTAGCCAGTTTACAACCAAGTTTACCAATTTCTTTTAGCAAATCAAGTGTGTACTTCTTTTGAGATATAAATATTCCTTCCTTGCTTCTTGCTACTTCCATTCCTATGAAGTATTTTAATTCTCCCAAATCTTTTACTTCAAAGGCAGTCCTTAGTTCCCCTTTTAGTTTCTCAATTTCCAAGACATTATCCCCTGTAATAATAATGTCATCCACATAGACAATGAGGATTGCCTTTCTTCCATCAGTTTCAACTTTTTTAAATACGGTATGATTAGCCTACCCTTATTTGTATCCTAGCTGAATAAAAGTGTCATTGAACCGCTTGAACCAAGCTCTTAGAGACTCCTTATAAGGACTTCTTTAACTTGCATACCTTTCCTCCTGTGCTTTTTGTTTCAAAACCCGGGGGAATTCTCATATATATTTCTTCTTCCAACTCCCCATTTAGGAATATATTATTGATGTCCAGCTAATGTAACCTCCATTCTAGATTAACAACCAATGATAGTAAAATTCGGATAGAATTAAGCTTGGCCATAGGAGCAAAAGTTTTTTCATAATCAAGCCCTTGGGTTAGAGTAAACCCTTGGGCTACTAATCTTACTTTGTCCTGTTAATGCTTCCATTTGACTTGTACTTTATTGTGAAACCCGTTTGTTGCCAACAATGTTCTTCCCATCTAGTAAATAGACAATATCCCAGGTTTTATTAGCTTTTAGAGCATGCATCTCATCCATTACTGCTACCTTCCATTTCTCATCTTGTAATGCATGATATATATCCTTAGGGATTACTATATCATCAATGCTGGTTGTGAAGGCCTTGAATCGTGGGGATAGATTTGAATATCCCACATAATTTGAAATAGGATGCTTAGTACATGATCTCACCCATTTCCTTAGTGCTATTGGAATATCAAGATCATCAGTCCTGTTAATTGTCAACCTTTCCAAGCAACCATTGTCATCAGTTTCTGGACATACCTCCAGATTTGACAATGGGTTTGTTTGAGGGGCACGAGGCCTTCTAGAATATACGAAAAAAGGTTTATCAGAGGATGGATTTTCGGGAGTTGTAAGGTGTCTAATAATGCCACCATCTTTACACATTTGGTCAAACTCTCTATTACAAAATTCCAATCCATTATCAGTTCTTATTACCTTAACCGACTTGCCCTTTTGGTTCTCTACCATACTCTTCCATGTCTTAAATGTTTCAAAAGTGTTATCTTTTGATTTTAGAACATATACCCACAACATTCTTGAGAAATCATCTATGATTGATAGGAAGTATCGGGAACCTCCATGGGTTTCTATTTGGGTTGGGCCCCATAAATCTGAATGTATGTAATCTAGGGGTGCTTTAGATGAATGGATTGTTGTTTTGTTGAATTTTACTTTGGCTGCCTTATCTATATGATCATGCAATTTCTAGGATTCTTGCATTTTGAAATTAAAAAACCTAGCCTTTAAGAAGAGACGACTAGACAACGTCCTTTGGAGGTAGAGATCTTCAAGTTTCTTCCAAATTTCTGTCGTTGTCTTCCACTTTGAGACCTCTCGAAGTACCTTATCTCCAAAGCTTAAGATCAGAATACTGTAAGCCTTTTTATTGATTTCTTTCTAGGCCTTTTGTTGTTCTTCAGTCATCATTGGTGCTTCTTTCTCGGTAGATTCATCTACTGTCTTGACTTCTTGTTCCAGAGCTTCCATCTTTATCCTCCACAAGCCAAAATCATTTGATTCATCAAATTTATCAATGTCAAATCTTGAGGTTGTTGGCGCCATGATACTTTTTGGTGAGTGAGTCAGATTTCTTGAGTTTCTTGAAAATCTTGATCGCTGAAAAACATTTCTTGGCTCTGATATCATGGTGCTAGAGTATTTCGTAGCACTCCCTTTGATTCTCTCTACTTAAATAGCTCACAACCACACTTAAGAACACATCGATATTTGAAACACATAAACAGACAATGAACACAGCAAGAAAACACACTAATTTATCATAGTTCGGTCTTGGAAACAAGACCTACATCCAAACTGCTTAGCACCTCTCAATCCACTATCTTGAAACATCCATAGGAAGATTACAATGAGAACTGGGATCTCACCTTGCCCATATACACTGAAAGCTAACATGATCCTAGAGAATACAAGTTATCCCTAGCCGCTCTCTACCTCTCGCACTCAATCCCAAATACAAGATAGAAACCGAAAACTATCCTTTCCGGAATTAGGCGCACTAAGCTAAAAACTATCTCTATCCCACGATCCCTATTTATAAGATATATAGGGGCGTGGTTACAAGACTTAACTGATTGCCCAATTGACCGAAAACTAATTAAATTGGTCAACTGCCCCTTCTAGAAACATACCTTCTTGAAGTGAGATTAATTCTAACCCATCAACAGAAAAAATACATGCAGCAATACAGCAATATTGTTTACATCTAATCTAATTTAATACAAATGACACAACAGATACATCACAAGATAAAATAAATTTTCGGGTAAATGGGTAGTAACATTTGTATCCTTGTTGAGTAGGAGAATAGCCAATGAATATGCATTTGAGAGCTTTAGGTTCAAGTTTCGATTGAGAAGGCCGATTTTTATGTACAAACATAATGCATCCAAACATTTTAGGAGATAAAGAGTTTAGCACCCTAGTATGATGGGGATAGAAATCAAGGACACTCAAAGGGGTTCTGAAGCCAAGAACTTTGGAAGGAAGGCGATTAATAAGGTAGGAGGATGTAAGAACAGCTTCCCCTCAATATGTATTAGGAACTAGGCTTGTAAATATAAGTGCCCTTGCAGTTTCAAAGAGGTGGTGGTTTTTTCTTTCTACCACCCAATTTTGTTAGGGATTGTAAGGGCATGAACTTTGATGAATAATGCCATGTTTAGCTAGATAATGACTAAAATCATTGGAAAAATATTCCTTGCTATTATCTGATCTTAAAACATGGATTGAGCCTTGCAAAACATTGCTTATCATTTGAGGAAACCTCTTAAACACATCATAGGCTTCAGATTTGTCTTTCATTAGGAACACACAACTAAACTTCGTATGGTCATCTATAAATGTGATGTACCATCAAGTGTTAGTCAAATTAGGAGTCCTAGCTAGTCCTCAAATGTCACTATAAATAAGATGGAAGGGCTTTGTAGGCTCATATTCATGAGATGGTTGAAAGCTTCTGGTTTGTTTTGCAAGGATGCATTGTTCACAATGAAACAAATGGCTTCTTTTATTAATAAAAAAATGGGGACACAAAACTTTGAGATAACGAAAACTAGGGTGCCCTAAACGCTGGTTCCATAACATAAGTTTAGAAATTGAAATATTAGACAAGGAGGATTGGATTTGTGACTTGGATCCAAAGGACTATCCAAGCTTTGATATATAATAGAGGCCTCCCTTTTCCTCAGCACTGCCAATTGTCTTCCCCGAAGATGTCACCAAACACTTCTCTTCTTTGGTTATTTTACTCATTGATATAAGATAGCTCTTTAAATCAGGAACATATAAGATTGACTTTAGATTTAGACCTACCACACTAGCGGTACCTTTCCCTTAAGCTATGGTTGTAGTACCATCAACCATTGAGATGGTTAGACCTTGAGAACAAGGTTCATAGGCTGATGATACCTCAAGAGATCCAATCATGTGATCTGAAGCACTTCACTTGTGTCTATTATCCAACAATCTATAGGAAATTTGAGGGAGATTAAAGTTTAGGTGTACCTTGTTTAGCAAGAGACACTATCAAGTTAGATGCTACTATTATCTTAGGTTTGGTGTTTGGCTCAATAGTTACTATAGGATCTCCAACTAATCTATAGATAAAGTCGATTTTTTTGATTTCCTTGTTTCTACTTCTCCCTCATAGGCTGTTTGATTTCCTTTCCTCAAATTTCTTGGCTTCCAATTTGCTGGTTTTTCATGTATTTTTCAACAAGTTTCCTTTGTGTGATATGGCTTGTTGTAGTGATCACACCATAGCTTGTCTTTTTGGGGCTCTCCCTTGGATGGATTAGATGGTTTTATCCTTGAGAAGACCAAGGCTGATGTCTGACAACTTGCATCAAAATTGGTCATCCCTGAAGGATTCAACATCACCCTTTTTCTGCTTTCTTCTCTTCTGACTTCTACAAAGACTTCCCTTATTGATGGAAAGGGCTTGGTTCCAAGGAAAAAATCAAACACTCTCTCTTTTTCTATCATCTTTTCATACTTCTTCCCATCTTCAACACATTGCCATTTAATCTCGTGGAATAAATCCATCTCCTACCATAATTCAGTTACTGCATTGTAATATTCAGTGACCGAACTATTACCTTGTCTTGTTCAAATTGTATACTAGATCTAGAAACTTTGGGTTGTATTCTCCATGTTAGAGTAGATCTCTTGCATGGCTTCCCAAATCTCTAGAATTGTCTTATAGAATAGATAAGTCATTCCAATCTTTGGTTCCATAGAATTGACTAGCCATGTCATCACAATTGAGCTTTTAGCCTCCCACACACTATAGTTTACTGAATCTATGCTTGGCTTAGAGACTGTCTTTGTTAAATAACCTACCTTGCCCTTTCCCTAGATCACTAGCAAAACTGACTAGAACCATTATCTAAAGTTGGTTTCATTCAGCTTATGCTGAGTGATCTGAAGGGAATAGCTGTCTAGAGTGATTGGAGATGATGGAACCTGAGTATTTCTTGCTCGAGAAGGTAAATTGGTCGGAGCCTAGCTTGTTGTTTGATTTTCAGCCATATTGTGAGCTTATAGGAGTCAACAAACTTTAGGAAGAGGACAATAGATAGGAAATTTTGCCATGGAATCGTGGCTTTGATTCCATGAAAAGCAAACTTAGTTGGAAGTTCTAATGGGAGGAATCAACTTCCATGACTGCATTAATCTGTGAGATGTAAATATATACACAAAAACTCCTAGAAAAACTCCTATAATTTAGGTCTAGATTACTGCACAACCCTAGGGTTAGTTGGGGTTATGATAGGAATTGGGAAAGAAATCAGAATTGAAGAATTGAAAGAAGGGGGAAGAATTCAATAGAAGGGGGAGAGGAATTAGAGAAGAAACAAGAGAGGGATAGAGAAATTAGAAGGAAAGGAAATTCAGTTTCACTTCACACATATCCCCCTCCAATCTCTTACAAGTAGCCTTTATATAGGTCTTAGCTAGCTGTTAACCGATTCCTAACAACACCCATGTGCTTCTAACAACTTGTAAAATATCTCCTGACAACTATTATAAGCCTATTACCATATCACCCCTTTATTGCTCCTAAGGTCATGACAATTACAACAACATATTTTCATATTAGGATTAGGATTACTCTAGGATTTCCTTATCTGATTTTAAGGAGCATCCTTATCTTTTATCTTGAATTCTTCTCTATCTATTTTCATCTTTATCTTCATCATCTTTTCTTCTTTATCTTCTCGTGTGAAGCTTGAATTCTCTCTCTTTTATCTCTCCCACATATCCTATATCTCATTTAAGTATTTTCAACCAAGTTTTCTCTGATCTTCCTCGTCCTCTTTCTCTATAGACTTCCTCCATTTCATCCACTTACCCAATAGGCGCATCTATCAATCCTATTCTCGCCTATACAAATCATCTTAATCATGACTCCCAGATCTTATCCCTGGAAGGGATCACTCCAACCTTATTACTATGATCCATTTTTTTATTTTTACTTTTCTTGTATGTTCCCACATTCACTATAACATTCTCATCTTAGCTATGCTCATATTTGCATATGTTAGTGCTTAACTACCAACATTTTGAGACATACAAGAAATATGATCATATAATCGTTTGATAAAATTTTCATTATAACTTTTGCATAAGATACTGGATGCACTTCTCAACTTTAACCATCCTACTTCTATTCTATATCTCCATAATTTCACCTTCTTTTTCAACAATTTATTGAAGAGTCAAAAAAATCTCCTTTTTCAACAATTTATTGAAGATTTTTCACTTCTCAACAAGTGACCCTTACTTGGAAGACAAGAAAAAGATGAGGAGCATACAAAAGAGGAAAAAAGTCGAGAGCTTAAAGCCAAAGAAGAGGACCGTGAGTTATGAATAGAAAAAAATGGGAGTTCCTCTTCTCTTAATTTAAAATCCTACAAACCTCCTCTTTCGTTTCCTAAAAAATTTCTTAAGGCTAACTTGGATGAACAATTTGCTAAATTTTTAGAGGTGTTTAAAAAGTTACATATTAACATCCCTCTTCTTGATGCTATTTCTCAGAAGCCAAGTTATGCTAAATTTTTGAAAGACAATTGCAAACAAAAGAAAGTTAGAGGAATTTGAGATGGTGAAACTTAATGAAAAATGCTCAGTAATTCAACAAAACAAAATTGCCTTCAAAACTCAAGGATTCAGGGAGCTTTTCTATTCCTTGCACTATTGGTGAAATTAATTTTGATAAAGTTTTATATAACCTTGGTGCAAGTATTAATTTGATGCCTTTTTCTGCTTTCAGGAAGCTTAGATTAAAAGAACCAATACCCACCACTATTTCTCTTCAATTGGTCAATAGAAGTATCAAATATCTAAGGGGAGTAGTGGAAGATATCTTGGTAAAAGTAGATAAATTTATTTTTCTTGTTGACTTCATTGTTCTAGACATGGAATAAGATTACGATATGCCAAGGACACCTACAAATAAAGGCCTATACCGATGCAGATTGGGCAGCTAGCGTTATAGATAGAAGATCTACTTCAGACTATTGCACCTTCGTGGAAGGTAATCTAGTCACTTAGAGGAGCAAGAAACAAAACGTAGTAGTTAGAAGTAGTGCTAATGCTGAATTTCATTTAGTAACCCACAAGATCTGTGAGATTATGTAGATAAAAAGATTACTAGAGGACTTAAAGGTTTCCATTCCCTTACCAGTAAGGGTCTGCTATGATAACAAAGATGCGATCTCTTTTGCTGACAATCCGGTCCTCCATGACAAAACAAAGCATGTAGAGGTGGATAAGCACTTTATCAAGGGAAAACTGGACAATGGGATAATCAGTATCCCTTACATTCTAATAATTGATCAAGTTGTTGATGTCTACATAAAGGGATTGCACAAGAAACAGTTTTAAAATCTAGTAAGCAAGCTTGTCATGGAAGATATCTTCAAGCCAACTGTCACATTCCTAAGGTTACCTAGGGTTGAGATTGCAATTAGGGGAGAAATCAGAATGAGAGAATTGAAAGGTGGCAAAGAAATTAGCAGAAAGGCAAAGAGAAATTAGAGAGAACCAAGAGAGGGATAGAGAGAATTAAAAGGAAAGGATTTCAATCTCATTTCACATAAAATCCCATCCTCTTCCAAGTAGCCCTTTTATAGGCATAGTTGGCTGCTAACTGAATTCATAACAACACATATGTGCTCCTAATAGATTACAAAATATCTCCTAACAAACTTTGTAACCCTATTACAACATTGATCCTCTATTGCTCCTAAGGTCATGAAAAATTCCCTTTCCTTGGGAGGTTTCTTGTCCCCAAGAAACTTATTACCACTAAGCCGCTGGTTCATCATCTAGTTCCCATTCTCACTATTTGTTTAATCTCTCTCTATCTCTCTCTTTCTCCTTCTAAGCCCATTCCTCTTTGCTTTTATGTTCCTTCTATTTTACTTTTCCTATACTTGTAAAATGTTGTCTTCGTAGATCTCCATGCGAAGTTTCTCTTTTCCTGTTAATTTGTAAGTCCCAGCAATGTCCTGGATCTTCATACATGAACTATGCCAATGCATGGTAGCAATTAGTAGTCGGGCAACAACCTTTTCTTTCAACATCTTCCCAATTGCATCACAGTTCCTTCGTTCAACCCTAATGTTCTGCTCCCACAACTTGATGACTAGTTCCATGCATTCTGCCAGTAAGCCAACTCCTCCTCTAGAACAAACTAGTAAACTAGTATTTCTATCATATCTAAATGGTCTGATATCCATAGGGTAATGCTGAATTATTATCTCCAGGGTAAGGCTGACCCCAACAATACTTGGAGGAATTGATTGGTAATCACTAGTCCATATTTGATGTAGCAGGTAGTCATAGCGACCACCAATAGCAAGCATTGTCCCTTCCACAATTGATGCAGGATTATTCTCCTTCCTTGAATATATCTTGAGAAAAACAAATCACTATGATTTTACATAGTGGTGGCATTGGCAAACACGTGGTTCTCACTTTTCCACACTCTTAAATAGTTGAAGAGCTTTGACAATGCATCAAGTGCTTTGCGTGTAAGCCTATCAGCAAGAAGGGCACTTCGCAGCCTAGGAAGGTCCTGGTCTGTAACTGCAAAGAACCTTAGTCCTACCGTCTGCAAAGTTCCTGCCGAAGTTGTCTTATTACCACCCTTGTTGAGTTTCTTTTAGATGACTGAAGATGCAAAGAGCCCAACCAAGACAAAAGCTCTGCCACCTTCTACCTATGCTCTACCTTTATTCCTACCCGATACTAAATTGCTCTCCAATAAATATATGATATTTCATAACGTTTGGAAGATGATTTTTGGTTTGCAACAACCCAATTCAAAAGGGTAACTGTAGCTCGTGGCCAAACTCAATCTTGTCTCCCCCATGAATCAGAAGTTTGACAACACTCATGTTTAGCTGTGGAGAATCTCCCAACAATCTCATAGGTACTATCTCCAAATGCTTGGTGTAATGCTGTCTGATTACTTCCACTGCTACTGCAATAACCTGGGACAGGACTTCAGTGTCAATATTTGCGTACTAGATAGGGAAAGTATCCCTTCTAGCCAAAAGTCATCTTCTAACACTCTGGTGGTGGTCTTTGGTGCTTAGAATCTCCTCATTGAATATAGCATTCACAACTTTGTCTGTTGAAGGAGTTAAGGTTGGTTAAAGCCTTTTTGAGTTGTTGATTAGTTTCTATTATATTTGTTTAGTAATAGTTGGTACTTTGTAGTTGTTATTTTTTTATGTTTAAAGTGTTATTAGAAGGATAGGTCAGCTGTATAAATATACTAGTTCTCCAATTGATTTGTGATCGAGGCACATTTTCATAAAGTCTCTCTCATCTCCATCTGTTTTTCTTTTCAATTCATCAACCCTAATTACATGGTATCAGAGCGTCGACCAACGTCCATGGCTTCTAATTGCGATTCCACTACCTCGTCTCTGCCTCAATCAAATTACTCCTTTGATTCGCAAATCGATCTTCCGTCAATAGAGAAATCTCTAAATTTCATTCCAATTAAGCTTGACACCAGTAACTACTTATTTTGGAAAGCACAAGTTCTAGCTACCATTTGAGCCTTTGACCTCCTTTCGTTCTTAAACGAGTCTCAAACACCTTCGAAGTGCATTCCGAATTCGAATTTCGATGCAGAAGGTTTGGATTCGACAATTTTGAATCCAACATACCTGACGTGGATTCGTTTAGACCAGTAGCTCCTTGGTTGGCTATTCTTAACAATGGACAAGGAAGTCCTTGCTCAGGTGATACACTGTGAGACTTCGAAGGAGCTATGGTCTTCACTTGAAATTCTATATTTGCAACAGACTGTTGCAAAATTATTTCAGTTAAAACAACAATTACGATCAGTTAAGAAAAACTCACTTTCTGTTAATGACTATATTCTGCGAATTAAGACTATTGCACATGCTTTAGCTACAATTGGTGATCCTCTAGGTGACAAGGATTTGTTATTGGCTATCTTGAATGGTCTGGATCATGACTACGACACAATAGTAAGTTTGATTGCTTATCAAATGGATGAGATCAATTTAGAAAAGGTGCAATATCTCCTCCTTATACATGAACAACGCTTAGCCTCTAAGAATTCAGTTGACTCTTCGTTTGTGAATTTTGATTATGCTGTTAATGTCAATGTTGCAACCTATGGTTCTAGACCTGGTAATGCTACAATTAATAACACTAGAGGAGGAAATATGTCTCGTGGAGGAAGCTATGTGAATAGAGGTGGTCGAGATAGAGGCCGATCTGGTGGCAGGCGAGTCTACTTGAGCTACATTTACATCCAAGGGCAGATCTAGAGAAATCAGATTTTGCCGTATACAATTTTTATTAGGAAAAGAAGAAACAACATTTGAGGTCTTGGAACAATGCTTGGCAGCAACTTCTGAGGCCTTGAAAGGAGTGATGGTCTGCGATGATTTGGGCATGATAGAATCAAAAGTTGGCACCAATTGATACAATCCATCTCTAAGGGTTCCTCGGAGCAACACCAGCCCAAAGTCCTTGTCCTTAATCAAACAAGAAGAGTTAAACTTAGCAACGACATGCCAAATTAGGGCACCCTACCTATCATGTATTGAAACGTATGCTAAATAAAATTCAAGTTTCTTGTCCAAAGTCTGCTCTTTCCTTTTGTGACTCCTGTAAGATAGGCAAATCACATCAACTTCCTTTTTCTAATTGCCCAATCACAGCTAAACACCCTTTGGAATTAGTTTATTCCAATATTTGGGGCCCAACACTGGTTACTTCTATTGAGGGTTATCGTTACTACATTGTCTATGTTGACTTACACAAGATATTCATGGCTTTATCCTTTAAAATTGAAATCTAATGCCCTACAGACCTTTGTAAGTTTTCATAAGCCAGTTGAGTTACAATATAACTCAAAGTTGAAAGCCTTACAAACTAATAATGGGGGTGAGTTTAAGGCCTTTTTACCCTACCTTTGCACTTGTGGCATTCAACCTCGCTTTTCTTGTCCTTACACACACCACCAAAATGGTGTAGCTAAGAGAAAACATCGTCATATTGCTGAAATGGGACTAACCTTGCTAGCTCATGCTCGATTGCCTTTATCCTTTTGGGTTGTAGCCTTCCACACAACTGTTTATCTCATTAACCTTTTACCTTCAATTGTTCTTCATTTTTCTTGTTCATCTGAGCTACTCTATCATAAACAACCTGATAGACTGCCGATTCACTGGACATACCAAAGGCATCCAAGGAATCAGGGATAGTTTGGGAATTAGGGGATTTAGGCTGCTGGTTGTAACAGCCAGCCTGTTAGAGGAGTGGTAGAACAGGAATTGCAAGGTTGTGTAACAACCTGCATGTGCGGATTCTAATTCCGTTAGAGAATGAGGAATAAAAGAAAGGTGGAGGTGGTGAGGGAGGTGTCAAGAATTTTCCAGAAAGTATGAGAGATCAAGGGCCTCTCGAATTGCCCTGTTTTCTTCCTTTTCGGCTGTAATTGGTTTGGAACTCTTGCTTATTGAATCAAGTCATCTTACAATTCTTAGAATTCTACCATTTTGGTATCAGAGCATTGCGATTCTAATGGTGAACTTAACGGATCGAGTGGGAGATTTAGAGAAGATACAGGATAGCGTACAACTACAACTAGGCGTGGACGCCATGAAGAGTGAATCGAATGCCATGAGAAGTGAGGTTCGATCGGTGGAGAAGAACGTTACTTCCATGTTGGAACAGTTTGAATGGATGAGAGCGAAGTGGGAAGAGCAACAACGAGAAAGGAAGAACAAGGAGAAGTGGGGAGAACAATCACCTGGGGGAGGTGACTCAGAGGCGACGCCCGAGGTGGGTGGGAGGCAAGCTGAAACGGAGGGGGTCGAGGGTGGCTGGCGAACAGAATCTCGCGGACGCCGACCGGAAATGTCGCTCTTCGATGGAGGTGACCCAGATGGCTGGATTTTCAAGGCCAAGCGTTATTTCTCGATGAATGGGTTGATTGATATGGAGAAAGTGGATACAGCAGCTGTATGTTTGGAAGGACCTACCTTCTCGTGGTTTCAGTGGGAAGAAAAACGGCAAAGAATGAGCACTTGGGAGGATTTCAAGCTGTTGTTGCGAAGCCGATTCCTACCCACTCAAGAAAGGTCGGTACAAGAGCGTTTTTTAGCTCTTCGGTATAGAGGGATTGTCTCGGATTACCGTCAAAGCTTTGAGGCATTGGCATCGCCTCTAGAGAATCTACTAGAAGCTGTGCTAGAAGGGCACTTCATCAACGGTCTCAATCCGAAGATCAAGGCCGAGTTGAGGGTGTTGAGGCCAAGGTGTTTGGAGCAAATGATGGACCTGGCGCAACGAATAAAGGAAAGGAACCTGGTGCTTCGGGGAAATATAGCTGGATCGATTTCGAATAGAGGTTAGTCCGTTTCACTCGCTATTCCAAATTTCCAACGTGGGGGTCCTCAGCCCCATGTGCAACTAGCTCCTAAATCTTTGGTAGCAAACTTTACCTATCCATTTCAGCCCCAAAACAGTGGGAGGGTGAGTAACCAGCCTTGGAAATGGCTTAGTGAGGCCGAATGGAAGTCCAAGTGAGATAAGGGCTTGTGTTTTAGGTGTGACGAGAAGTATATGATAGGCCACAAGTGTAAGAATGAAGAGTTGCAGGTGATGGTGATTTATGATGAAGAAGTAGAGGAAGAGGAATAGTGGGTAGAGGAAGGAGATGCCAACCAGTGCCTCAGCCAAAAGAGGGAGGAAGTAGGGGAACCAGCCCAAGGGGGTGAGGTTATCGAGCTATCCATGAATTTTGTGGTAGGATTGACAGCACCCTAAACGATGAAGTTAAAAGCGGAGATAGAGCAGCAGCCAGTTGTGGTCCTAATTGATGGAGGAGCAACCCATAACTTTATTTCTGTGGAGTTGGTGCAACTGTTGGACTTAAGTAGGGAGGAAACAATAGGCTATGGAGTGATTATGGGGACGGGAATGGCAGTTCAAGGGGCTGGAATTTGCAAGGGGGTGAAGCTTTAGCTCCAAAACTTGCAGATTGTGGAAGATTTCTTGCCTTTGGAGCTGGGAAGCTCGGATGTGATTCTGTGAATGAAGTGGCTAGCATTGGTGGGTAAGATGAATGTGGATTGGAAGACTCTCACAATGAAATTTCAAGGAGGCATGGCTGTAACTTTGTAGGGGGATCCTAGCTTGAGCAAGACCTTGGTATCCTTAAAGGCTATGGTGAAAGAATTTAAGGAGGAGGGGGAAGGGATGCTGCTGGAATTGGGGACATTAGCAGCTGAAATTGAGGAAGATCTGAGGGCAGTTCCAGAGTTATTGAAAGGCGCATTGGCAGAATTTAGAGGGGTGTTTACTGCTGCTGAAGGGCTGCCACCAAGCAAGGATAGAGACCATGCCATAAACCTCATTCCGGGATCATCACCGATGAGTGTAAGACCCTATCGTTATCCTTATTTACAAAAGAATGAGATTGAGAAGTTGGTGGGTGAAATGTTAGCCGCTGAGATCATTCAACCCAGTTCTAGCCCATTTTCTAGCCCGGTACTGTTGGTTAAAAAGAAGGATGGGGGGTGGTGCTTTTGTGTCGATTATAGGGCCTTGAAAAAGGTAACGGTTACAAACAAATTTCCCATTCCAGTAATAGATGAGTTACTTGATGAGTTGCATGGTGCTAGGGTCTTTTCCAAACTTGATCTAAAATCTAGTTACCACCAAATTCGGGTTAGGCCCAAGGATGTCCCAAAAACAGCATTCAGGACTCATGAAAGGCATTACGAGTTCCTAGTGGTGCCTTTTGGATTGATGAACGCTCCGGCTACTTTTCAAGCGTTAATGAATGAAATTTTCAGAAATTATTTGAGGCGTTTTGTGTTGGTGTTTTTTGATGATATCTTGGTGTACAGCAATAGTTTGGAATAGCATGAACAGCACCTAAGATGTGTGTTAAGGGTGTTAGCAGACAACCAACTAGTGGCCCACAGCAAGAAGTGTGTGTTTGGGCAGCTAGAAATTGAGTATTTGGGCCATGTTATTTCTTATTTGGGGGTTTCAGCTGATAGCAACAAAGTGCAAGTGATGATAGATTGGCCTACTCCAACAACAGTAAAGGAATTGAGGGGGTTCCTTGGGCTTACAGGGTACTATAGACACTTTGTGAGAGACTATGGTAAGCCGGCTCGGCTTCTAACGGATAAATTAAAAAAAAACTTCTTTTGGGATGTGGCTGCTGAACAAGCCTTCCAACAACTCAAGGCTAAAATGGTATCCTTACCCATTTTAGCCTTACCCGACTTTGAGAAGCCTTTCATCATTGAAGCTGATGCCTTGGGGCACGGAATGGGGGCTGTTTTGATGCAAGAACAGAGGCCGATTGCTTATTTCAGCCAAGCGTTTAGTCAGTTGGGGAGGAAGAAATCCGTTTAGGAAAGAGAACTCATGGCCACAGTGTTTGCAGTGCAAAAATAAAGGCACTACTTGTTGGGCAGAAAATTTTTTATTAGAATGGATCAAAAAAGCCTCATGATATAGAACAGTGTCGTGAACAATAGCGGTGAACAATAGCGGTGAACAGTGCGTCGGTGAACAGTGCCGTGAACAGTAGCGGTGAACAGTGTCGTGAACAGTGCACAGCGACAGAACAGTAATTACAGCATAATTCTATTTTAGATTATGTCTATTTTAGTCTTTTTTCATTTTAGGGTTTGCTATTATGATTGCTTGTTGCTAGGGTAGTATTTAAAGTCTTTTTCTTTTCTCTTAGTGGCAGTTTTTCTAATAGAATTCTGGAAATTTCTTTAAACTTTCTGGTGGAATCCAGGTCCCTTTGATTTCTTAGAGATTTTGCTTGAAATCTTTTCTTCTTGCTGCGTCACCTCAAGTACTTGATGGAGCAGTAGGAGGTAAGTCCAAAATATTTGAAATGGATAGTAAAGTTGATGGGATACCAATTTGAGATACATTATCGGGCTGGGATGGAGAATAAGGCGGCTGATGGGCTATCCAGAATCTGTCACACAGCAACTTTGATGGCTTTGACAGTGCCTAAGATGGTCCAATTGGAGTAGGTGGCAAGTGAGGTAAACATTGATGCAGGGCTGCAAAAAATTATCCAGGAGTTACAAGCTGACCCCTCCTCCCATCCTAATTTTCAGCTGGTTGACAAGCACCTCATCTACAAGGAACAACTTTACTTACCCAAGGGATCCGCACTAATTCCGTTAATACTCTAGGAAAGGCATGATGGGAGCGTGGGAGGTCATTCGGGGTTTTTAAAAACTTACAAAAAGGTGTCAGCAAATGTCTATTGACCGGGTATGAAGAAGGATGTGCATCGGTATGTAAGTGAGTGTTCGACTTGTCAACAAAACAAATATATAACCTTGTCACCGGGGGGACTGTTACAGCCACTACCAATTCCTAACCAGATTTGGGACGACATCGCCATGGACTTTATTGAAGGACTCCCAAAATCTAACAAGGTGCATTCGATATTGGTCGTGGTGGATCGACTTAGCAAATATGGGCATTTTATTAGCCTTAAACATCCATTTACAGTTGGGGAGGTGGCTGGAATTTTTATCAGGGAAGTGGTGAGGCTCCATGGGGTTCCTAGGTTCATTGTGTCGAATAGAGACAAAATTTTTATGAGTAGATTTTGGGAGGAGATTTTTCGACTACAAGGCACCAAACTCGAAAGGAGTACAGCTTATCACCCACAAATGAATGGGCAAACCGAAGTACTCAACCAGACTTTGGAAACCTACTTGAGATGTTTGCTTCCTCCAAACCAAAGGCCTGGTTCGCTTGGTTACCATGGGCTGAATTATTGTACAATACCTTCTATCACACAGCTGCTAAATTAACTCCCTTCCAAGTGGTGCATCGGAGGGAACCACCTCCCTTAGTGAGGTTTGAGAAGGGAACTACCCCTGTCTCGATGGTGGAGCAACAGATGATTGAAAGGGATGAGATCCTAGATGAACTGAAGGCGCAACTTTTGAGGGCACAGGCAACAATGAAGAAGAGAGCAAATGGGGAAAGAAGGGATGTGAAGTTCCAGGTAGGAGACTTAGTATATTTGAAATTAAGACTGTATCAACAAAGGTCTTTGGTTGCCCATGCAAATGAGAAACTAGCGACAAGCTATTATGACCCGTTTGAGATTGAGAAGGAGGTAGGTCCTGTGGCTTACCAGCTAAAACTACCACCACATTGTCAAATCCACCCAACATTTCACGTGTCCCAACTACGGGAGGCTAAGGGTGCAATGAAGGCCACGATGGAGCTGCCCAAACAGCTTAATGAAGACTTGGAAATGGTGGTGGAACCCTCAGCGGTGCTAGGAGTGCGTTCAGGAAGTGCCAAGAGCATGCAAGGAGCAGAAGTGTTGATTCAGTGGAAGGGCTTGCCACCATTGGAAGCCACTTGGAAGCCCTACTCAGTGATCCAGCAGCAGTTTCCATTTTTCCACCTTGAGGACAAGGTGAAAGTTGGGGGAGGGAGTATTGATAGACCACCAATTCACTGGACATACCAAAGGCGTCCAAGGAATCGGGGATAGTTTGGGAATTAGGAGATTTAGGCTAGTGGTTGTAACAGCCAGCCTGTTAGAGGAGGGGTAGAACAAGAATTGCAAGGTTGTGTAACAACCTGTATGTGAGGATTCTAATTCCGTTAGAGAATGAGGAATAAAAGAGAGGTGGAGGTGGTGAGGGAGGTGTCGAGAATTTTCAAGAAAGTAGGAGAGATTAAAGGCCTCTCGAATTGCCCTGTTTTTCTTCCTTTTCGGAACTCTTGCTTATTGAATCAAGTCATCTTACAATTCTTAGAATTCTACCACAACCTAACTATTTTTATCTTCAACCTTGTGGATGCACTTGTTTTCCCTATCTTAGAACTTACAACCGGCATAAGTTTGATTTTTGTTCCTCTAAGTGTGTTTTAATTGAGTACAACCATGATCAAGCAGGGTATAAGTGCTTACATCCTTCAGGTAGAGTGTATGTTTCAAGGCATGTCCAATTTAATCCCAATGAGTATCCCTATCCTAACCTTTCCAATTCCTCTGGTGATTTAGTATCTATGGCTAAATCTGTTGGACCTTCAACTAAAGTTTTCCATTATATTCCCTCTTTTTCTTCAAGTGTTCCTCGAGGGATTCAATCCTTAGTTCCTACCTTGTCAAACACTAGTACTGTTGGCTTAGTCAACACCTCTCAAGTGCCTTTGGAGAACCCAACAGTGTCTTAGCACTCTTCTTCATTCTCCTCTAGTCATTATATCTGTCAGCCTTCTCCACCTCCTCGTGTACCTAAGTACAAACTTCCTCCAGCACCTTCAGTCCATCCTATGCTTACTCGATCTCAAGCTAAACAGTCTATGGCTAGTTCTCTTCATGTGTTGTTGAGTACCTTAGAACCTAGTTCAGTGCATGAAGCTCTCTTAGATCCTCACTAGACTACGACTATGCAAGAGTTCACTGCTTTACAGTCTAATCACACTTGGGATTTGCTTCCCTTCTCTTCCGATATGAACCTTATTGGATGTAAATGGGTGTTTAGCGTCAAGTATAAATCCGATGGATCGATTCTCAGACACAAGGCTCGTTTGGTAACTAAGGGTTTCTTACAAACACCCAGTATAGATTATGGAGAGACTTTTAACCCTGTTGTAAAGGCTCCAACAATAAGAGTTCTCTTTTCCTAGGCTGTAAAATTTGGTTGGGACATACAATAGGTTGATATTAACAATACTTTCTTAAATGGAGATCTAACCGAAGATGTATATATGGCACAACTGAAAGGATTCATTGATTCTCAATTTCCTTCTTATGTTTGCAAACTTAAGATGTCCCTTTATGGGCTAAAGCAAGCTCCAAGTGCTTGGTATACCAAGTTGTGACAAGGTTTACAAGGTTGGGGTTTTGTTCGGTCAGTCTCAAATGCATCCTTGTTTATTAAATGAACCCCCAAGGCTGTGTTATTTCTTTTGGCGTATGTGGGCGATATCCTTGTCATGGGGTTTGATTCTTTAGTACTTAAAGCCTGTATACATGATTTGGACACCTATTTTGCTATCAAAACCTTAGGTTCTGTTAATTACTTCCTAGGGTTTAAAGCATTTAGGGATAAGATCGGAAGGTACCTCACTTAGTCTATGTATACAGTGGACTTGTTGCACAAGGCTAGCATGCGAGATTGTAAGCCATGGGACACACCAGTAAATTTGGGGGTTCCTTTTACAAATGAAGGTGATAGTTTCTCGAATCCATCACTGTATAGAACTATCATAGGTTCTCTTCAATACTTGACCTACACCCAGCCAGGCATTTTGTTTGTGATGAATAAGCAGAGTCAATTCTTGTTTGCTCCTAAAGTACAACATTGGATAGCTTGTAAATGTTTACTTCGGTATTTGAAAGGTACTATCGGCTTGGAGTTGTTGTTTACACCTATCGTCTCTAATTTGACCTTGACTGTTTACATAGATGTAGACCATGTTGGCTGCAAGGTGACCAGAAAGTCCACCAGTGGTCTTTGTGTGTTTCTTGGTTCAAATTTGTTGGTGTGGAGCTCAAGAAAGCAGTATGTTGTTGATCGCTTAGTAGGAGAAGCTGAGTATCGAGTTATGGCCCAAGGTGTAACTAAAGTTATGCGGTTGAAGTCCCTCTTCACTGAGTTGGGTTATTCTTTATCACATGTTCTAGTTTTGTGGTGTGACAACCTGGCAACTAAGAGCATAGCAGAAAATTCGGTATTTCACTCTCATACAAAACACATCGAGATAGATGTTCACTTTGTTCGAGAGAAGGTGGAAAATGGAGACATTGAGATTCGGTATGTTCCTAACTTGAATCAAGTAGCAGATATTTTCACCAAAGGGTTGCCAATGGACAGATTCTCCTTTCTATGTAACAAGTTTGGGCTTCGGTAGTCTCCTATTCATTCTCTTATGACAGCAGATTCAAGTTCAGATGAGGCCAAGCAGTTGTGTTCTACTACTACCAGGAGGTCTACATTGAGGGGGAGTGTTGAAGGAGTTAAGGCTGGTTAAAGCCTTTTTGAGTTGCTGATTAGTTTCTGTTATATTTGTTTAGTAATAGCTGCTACTTTGTAGTTGTTATTTCGTTATGTTTAAAGTGCTATTAGAAAGATAGGTCAACTGTATAAATATGCTGGTTCTCCTATCATTAATTGATTAGTGATCGAGGCACATTTTCAGAAAGTCTGTCTCATCTCTTTTCTGTTTTTCTTTTCAATTCATCAACCCTAATTACGTTGTCATAATCACTGGGGTCTTCTGATCAATAACAGAATCTTGGCAATGGATGTGCAACTAAGTTCTTGAAGATGCTAAAATATGAATGGTTTCACCAGAAAGGGCTAAGGCATCATCAACAATCTAAAGAACTGACCCAAGAGCAATTTCTATATTAGATTCATTACACAACCAAATATAGAACCAGATTAAGATACATATCGCTACTTCTAAAGAGAACAGCATCAAATTTAATGCTGTTAGCAAACGAGAATAGGGTAAAGTAGAACTATAGACAGCTTTTTGGATTCCAACAAAAGTTACACATGATTTCTGAAAATTTGACACTTCTTATGTATTGATTTCCACATGCCAAAAGGTTTTTCTTACTACCAGGACTAGGAATCTGAATCAGAAAATATCAATAGCATGATAACTAAAAACATCCTTGGTCCGATAAAAGTTATAAGCATATATAAAAGATTAGATGGGAAGAGAATCATACAGTCATTGTTGGTGAGAACTTCTCAGTTACTTGAACAACACTAGATACACCACCTTTGATAGTGTAACTGTCCTTCTTGATCACAAGAGTAGCTGGCTCCCATATATCAAGATAGCCAGTCTGTACAATTAACCCAAAGTGAAAAGTCAATAATTAATTCAGGCCACTTCAAGTGAATTTGTAAAAATGTGACTTATGGTAGGATATAAACAGGCAATAGGAGGAGTACAAAAAACTAATTAGGGTTTAATCATACCAGCAATGATACCCTGTATGAAGCTTGGCCACTATGAAGTGTCTTCTCTATGCAATTTTGCATTTCAGGATCTGTAGTAAAAAAGGGGCATTGAGAAATATATTTTAACAGTACAGCATTAGCAATGAGAAGGATATTCAAACAATACAGCATTTGCAATATCAATATGTGAGGTCCAAGTAGAAAATAAATGATAAAAAGAATAAAAAGGAGTTCAGTATATATTTTAATTCCCTAGGGAAATAATACATCCAGAGTGGCAAGGACAATGACCACAACTCCCGTGCAATCACTCCCCCCCCCCCCAAAAAAAAAAAAAAGGGGAATGGATACAGTAAAAAAAGGAATAAGAGGGAAAACAGAAACATGAAAATAAACATTTGTTATTGTCTCCATCACTGTGCCATATAAAGACTGTGAAGCTTAAGAAGTAAACCTAGCTTTTAATATGTATAAAACCACTTAATTAATTCATAGACTATACACCTATATATATATACAAATACAATGGACCATGGGCTCTATCATAGGATTAACCCTAAACTATAACCATATAACTCAACACTCCCCCTCAAGCTAGAGCATATATATCATATGCGCCAAGCTTGCTACAAATATACTCAATTCGAGGATCACTAAGAGACTTAGTGAAGACATATGCTAACTGATCATTGGAATTGATAAAATCTGTGATAATACAGCCAGATAAAATCTTCTTTCAGATGAAGTGACAATCTATCTCGATATGTTTGGTCCTCTCATGAAAAACTGGATTGGAAGCAATATGTAATACAGCTTGATTGTCGCAAATTAATCTCATCTGTGATATCTCTCCAAACTTGAGCTCCTGAAACAATTGTTTTAACCAGATAAATTCACACATTACCAAGGCCATAGCACAATATTCTGCTTCGGCACTCGACCTAACAACAATCTCCTGCTTTTTACTTTTCCAAGATACTAGGTTTCCTCTAACCAGAACACAATATCTTGAAGTAGACCGTCTATCAGAAGGAGAACATGCCCAATCAGCATCAGAATATTCAACTACTTGAGTATGACCTCTGTCCTCATACAATAGTCCTCTACCTGGAGCTCCCTTAATATACCTGAGAATCCGGACTACCGCATCCTAGTGGCTATCACAAGGAGACTGTAAAAACTAATTGAGAAAGAAATATTTGGGCGAGTGATAATGAGATAATTAAGTTTTTCAACTAGCCTGCAATATCTTCCAGGATCAGCAAGAGACTCCCCCTGTCCTGGTAAGAGCTTTACATTAGGGTCCATAGAAGAATCTATAGGTTTACAATCAAGCATCCCAGTTTCTTCCAGAATGTCTAACACATACTTTCATTAAGAGATAACAATACCAAAACTGGACTGAGCAATTTCTATGCCAAGAAAGTATTTAAGTAACCCCAAGTCCTTAGTCTGAAAATGATGGAAAATATGTTTCTTCAACTGAATAATACCATCCTGATCATCACCAGTAATAACAATATCATCCACATAGACAACTAAGTATATACACCTCCCCTGTGATGTGTGTTTATAAAAAACCGAATGATCAGATTCACTACGAGTCATACCAAAGTCTTGAATGACAGCACTGAAACGACCAAACCAGGCTCGAGGAGACTGCTTCAACCCATATAGTGAGCGACGGAGTTTACAAACCTGCCCAGACTCCCCCTGAGCAACAAACCCAGGAGGTTGCTCCATATAAATCTCCTCCTGAAGCTCACCATGTAAGAAGGCATTCCTAATGTCTAGTTGATACAACGGCCAATGGCGCATAGCTGCTATAGAGAGAAACAAACGCACATAGGACATCTTAGCAACAGGGGAAAAAGTGTTACCATAGTCAAGACCATAAACCTGAGTATGCCCTTTGGCAACCAAACGAGCCTTGAGGCGATCAACCTGCCCATCAGGACCCACCTTGACAGTATAGATCCACCGACAGCTAACAAGAGATTTTCCTGGGGGTAAAGGAACCAAATCTCAAGTACCATTAGAATGCAAAGCAGTCATCTCATCCACCATTGCTTGTCGCCACCCCGGATCAGAAACTGCCTCACTAACAGTCTTAGGTATTGAAACAAAGGATAAGGAAGACACAAAAGCACAAAAAGGAGACGAGAGATGGTGATAGCTAAGAAAATTATAAATGGGGTGAGGATTGCGAGAAGAACAGGTACCTTTCCGAAGGGCAATAGGAAGCATATCCTCATAAGGAAAGACCGCGGTAGGTGGAGAGACTGGAGCAGGATGTGAGGCAGTAGGAGTCGCTGAAGTAGTAGGAGATGCGGGAGAAGGCACAGGAACAACATCTCCACCGGGAGGAGACCGAGGCTGATGACGCCGATGATAAACCTGCAATGGGAGAGAAGGAGAAACAGGGAGAATAGGAGCAGGAGGACTCGCGGGAAGAGGGATGGCCTCAGAAATGGGTTGACACTCGGAATGAGGTGAAGAGTAGAAAGGAGATGACTCAAAGAAGGTAACATCCGCCGAAAGAAAATAGCGGCGGGTGTCAGGAGAATAACACCGATAACCCTTCTGAAGGCGAGAGTAACCAAGAAAAATGCACTTGATGGACCGAGCAGACAATTTATCTTGACTGGGAGACAGATTATGGACAAAACAGGTGCAACCAAAGACATGTGGAGCAAGAATATATAATGGTTGATCAGGAAACAAGAGAGAGTGAGGAATCTGGGGCTGAAGAACCGATAAGGGCATCCTGTTAATGAGATAGCAAGTAGCAAAGACAGCTTCAGCCCAAAAGCAAAAGGGGACATGATGATGTAGAATAAGAGTACGAGCAATTTCAATCAAATGTCTGTTTTTACGCTTAGCAACCCCATTCTACTGTGGTGTACATGTACAAGACGACTGATGCAAGATCCCCTGAGAAGACATAAAGGTAGTAAAGGGAATAGAAAAATACTCAGGGGCATTGTCACTACGCAATACTTGGACAGAGATATGAAATTGTGTTTTGATTTTAGCACAAAAGGATTCAAAAATTGAGAATAACTCAGAATGATTTTTCATTAAATATAACCATGTGCAACGAGAATAATCGTCGATAAACGTTACAAAATATTGAAAACCCAAAACAGACACGACACGACTAGGACCCCAGACATCGGAATGAACTAAAGCAAACGGGGACACAGCCCAATTATTGACACACTTTGGAAAAGAAGTGCGAGACTGTTTTCCAAGTTGACAAGACTCGCAATGAAAAGACAACAACCTAGATAAACTGGGGATCATCTTCTGAAACTTAGTCAAACTAGGATGTCCCAAACGATTGTGGAGAAGAGCAAGAGACTCAGTTACTGAGCAAGCAATAGGTGATGTAGGAAGGTTGAGATGATAGAGACCCTGCGACTCACATTCGACGCCAATCATTTGTCCCGTACCGCGATCCTGGATAGTAACAGAATGATCATCAAAGGTGATAGAACAATTTAAGGCACGCGTAAATTTACTAACAGGGACAAGATTAAAGGGACAATGAGGAAGATAAATGACAGAATCTAAAGGCAGAGAAGGTAAGGGTTTGGCAGTGCCAATAGTTTTAGCAATCGCTTTGGACTCATTGGCTAATGTTACAGAAGGTAAAGAAATAGAATTAGTAAAATAAGAGAATAAATGGGGATTACCAGAGATATGGTTAGAAACACCTGAGTCTAGGACCCATGGTCCCAAAGAAGATGACTGAGCGAGACAGGCAGTGGAATCACCAGGCGACAGAAGCAACTGTGGATGAGGTTTGCTAGGGCGTCTTATATTTGAGATACTCATCATAGTCAGCCCCAGTGAGAAGGACAGATTGCGGTGCGCATGACCATCAAAGGACTCAGATCGAGAACCATCAGCATGAGCAACATTAACACGAGGAGGGCGGCCATGCAACTTATAACACTGTTCCTTAGCATGCCCCCACTTGTGACAATAGTTACACTTGGGCCCTTGGGGCATTTGCCCCGATTACCATGATCTCCTCCCTATTCACCACTACTCTGAACCTGTGAAGCCATGACTGAATGATCACCTGTAGAAAAGGGAGGCACCGTAGGAACAAATGAAACCCAAAGAAGACGAGAATACACTTCATCCATAGTAGGTACAGTAGGGCTAGCAAGAATCTGATCACGAACAGGAGCAAGCTCAGGACCAATGGCAACAAGAGTACACACCATGAAGAACTTATCCCGCTGAGCTAGATCCTCCACAGCAGTCTTACTAGTGGGGAACAAGGAGTTAAATTCAGCTTTAATAGAGGCCATCCGACCAAGAAAATTAGGAAGAGTCAAACCCTATTGTCGTAAATTGAGCAGATTAGACACCATTGAATACAGGCTTTGAATGTCATTAGTGTATAACGCCTTGGCCTAAGCCCACAATTCACAGCACGTGGTATAATTAGTATAAATCGGATGAAGAGAGGGATCAATTGACTGCCACAGGAGACTGCACAACAGAGCATCAGCTCTCTGCCACTCAGGTTTGTTTATGGTCACATTCTCGGCCTTGGTAGTTAGATGATCCTGTAAGCCTTGACCCATACACCATAGTTCAACCACCTTGAACCAAGAGATATAATTAGAACTACCCATCAACTTCTCAGTAGCAATGGCTGGAGAGGGAGACAAAATACTAGAAAAGGAGCCAAATTTACTAGTACCAGCCATGTTGGATAAAAGGGATCCCTACAAGATCAACATATCTGAAACAAAAGGATTAAATAAGCCGAAAAATAAAGGCTAGATGATCCAGCACAGAGAACAGGTGCATTGGAGCGACGACAGATGGCGGATGTCGATGACCGGCGGTCGCGGATGGCAGCGGATGGCGACGAAACCACCGGGGCTGGGATGGGCTGAAGGAGGCGAGTCCAATGGTGAAGACGGCGTTGCGATCGGAGCACTGGTGAGAGAGATCGGAGTAAAAACGTCTCCGTGAACAGTGCGAGAGAGGCAACGCGTGGCGACGGCAACGGCGATGATCCTCCGGGGGTCAACAAATCGAAGACCGGCGAATGCAACGGTGGTGGTGGTGTGCGTGATTGGTGGCCGGACGATGAAGACCCGCAGCTGACCAGTAGTGCATGTGCGGTAGAAACCCAGTGGGCGGCGACGGCGGTGGCACGACAGGCTGCAGCCGTCGGTGGCGACGCGACCGACAGTGTTCGTCGGTGATGTGGGTGGCGACAACGGCGGCGGCTAGGGTTTGTATGGTGGCTGTTAGGGTTTGTATTTTGTCTCTGATACCATGTGAAGGTTAGGAAGTAAACCTAGCTTTTAATATGTATAAAACCACTTAATTAATTCATAGACTATACACCTATATATATATACAAATACGATGGGCCATGGGCTCTATCATAGAATTAACCCTAGACTATAACCATATAACTCAACAAAGACATTGTTAATAACGCATTCTAGAGTGTAATTAGTTATATATTATGATAAGTTAGGGCTACAATATTATTGCCTAATTTATAGATTTTATTCCTCTATAGTCTATATATAGTTTCCTATTCCTGTATGGTTAGTTTCCTACTTTATTCTGTTTCCTTACATAGGAATAGGATGCATGCATATAAGTTGTAGTACACCTCATTTATGAGATATACTTTTACATTCTCTTATTTTATAGACACGATAACTCAAATTAGCAATTGATGATAAATTTCAGGGATGCATATCTCAAGCTGTTTGAGGTATGCAATAATCCCTCTTAGTATCTAAAGTCTATATATAAACGTCAGCAAAAGAGTTGGAATTAGACTAAACAATAAGGAAGTTGGAAAAAAGAATCCTGGAGGGTGCATTAACCCAAAAGCTCAATTAATAAAAAAAATCATTCCAATGCACACGAACACAAATCCCACAAACCAAAAAATAAATAAATAACTTCCTTTCTGATGTTGCAGATGAAGGGCCATTACAACTATCAAGCCTTAAAAGGAAAATAAGAAAGAACAGAAAAAAGAACCAAACAGGGTGTATAAACACAAACAAGAGAATGCATGAGAAAGAGAAAGGAAAAGATACAATCAGTCCCAGAAATTCAAAAGAAAATTAATCAAACATAAGAACCCATATTATTGGATGCCATCACGCAATACCTTAAATACGAATAAGAGATGGAACCTTTTAGGCAAAAAAAATTCTTTGATTGACATCTGAAAATCTATGGTGACAAACGAAAAGGGCTGGATGAATCATTTCAAGCTTCAAAATATATGTGACAACAGCTATGAACATAAATTACAGGTACATAAACCAAAATTTCTCAAAATAAGCACACGTTTCAAACAATTAGCTTACCACAAGTGATTTTTCTTTGTTCATTGGCAAAGACCCTTACAAGTTCTCCCTGGAGATAAAAAGAAACAAGTTATATTACAGTTGATTTTGAGTTTTCTACAACGCAATAATGACAGGCTTGCAGATTTTATATCATATATCTGTGCTGCATAAAAAAAACATTCAAGTGTACAAGAAGTAAATCCTTGGTCAAAACAAAGACGTACCACGACTTTCTTAAATAAAATGTATAAAATTCAGATCCCAGCATGAGTATGCATCTCAAATTATTTAGCCCTTTTTTTAATATCCCCTTCAAATCCTTTGCACTAAAATTTCATGCTACAGAACCAAGTGAACTTTCAACCATATATTGGTTCACATCCATCTAGGAGTCATCAATATCCAAAGATATTGTGCTAGTGCACTGATAATTGACTAGAGGGTCTGAGAAAGAAAACATAGGTTTGTTAAGGGTGTACGTAGAACCAATGAGCTTGAGCTATAATATAATTATAATAGTAAAAGGATATATAAGTAGTCCAGTAAAACGAAAAGGAAGGTTGGTAAACAAGCCCCTAATTATAATAGTAAAAGGATATATAAGTAGTCCAGAAAACGAAAAGGAAGGTTGGTAAACAAGCCCCTCCTTTTTAAGATGTGTCCTCTGTTTATGAATGACTATGTATAAATATTAATGAACCCAGGTAATTCCAGATACAATATTATTCTATTCATAATATAGTTTGTAGAAGGTAATAATTGAGGTAAAACCTACACCAGAGTAGATACAAATGAGCTCATGAAAGAAAAGTTCCCATTTCCTCCACAGAAACCAATAGACAAAAGGAAAGATTTTCAACACCCCCCCCCCCCCCCCCCCCCCAAAAAAAAAAAAAACACCACTCCATAGAAGGCAAGACATCTGCCATTCTCCCATTGCTGGAAGTCTGAAAAACAGAAAGTACCAGCTTTCCACGTCTTTTCATTAGCAAAGGAAACTCAGTCCCTGACTCCCCTCCCTAATAGAAGTAAACAGAAGCTTCTATATGGAAGACCCAAACAATCCTGATTAAAACCAAAACAGATCCCACAATTCTCTAGTCATCCCATAAATAATGATAAGCTGTTCCACAGCTGACTTCAATGTACATACTACTACAGCTAGGAAGCGCATGCCACCTCTAACTACTGCATGCAAGAACCATCCATAAGCAGGTGCCCTAAAACACGCAACACTAGAAGGGGCAGTCACAATCCAAATTCTTCTTGAAGAATAAAAAGCTAGAGCCGTTCAATAGGTCCAAGCCTGCTATAGTCATGGACTGATCATCTCAATGTTATGTTTGATGCAACTTCATCAGTGAAAATTGGCAAGAGATTCTTCCTTCAAAATAGGACTCCTGAGCAATCTTGAGACATAACAATCAGAACAGGGGCTTGCAAAATCAAATGTTATGCCAGCATCTCATCCAGTCTAGTCTCCCACATCAAAGTTCTTTATTCTGATTATTAACTATATTAAGAAAAGGAGCACCTAAACAGGGATAAGTCCTATAAAGAAAGAAATACCAAGCTATTTGCAAAGATTAATCATCAACAAAACACAACAACAACAACAACAACAACAACAACAACAAAAAAAGAAAGACTCACAAAGTAAAAATCATTCTTCCCTAAACCACAACCAAAGAGAAAGAACAATGGCCTTTCAAGAAAAAACAAATTAACTCTCAGCACCTTCAAAGTATGTCAATCTTCCTCCTGCCATATATGCCAAGATACTAAAAGGAAAATTCTTCCAAACTCAAGTCTATCTCCTATTCAGGCATGCCAAACTCCATAAAACTTAGCATTGATGCACTGATATTGGTATCACCCACTGTACACCAAATGGAATTAAAAGTGCTCTAAAAGAGTAGGAACTACTGTCAAATGAAATAGTAAATGATCCATCAACTCCTCATCCTCTTTCGCACAAAAAGGAACAATTAACAACCACCTCCTTGTTTCAATAAGTTAATAGAGGTGAGAATAGAGCTAATAGAAGTCGTTCATATGGAACAGGACAGTCTTGGTACTAGGAATTTTGTTTCTCCTCAAAAGCTTCCAAAGGAAAGCCTGTCATATCTTCTTTGTCACATTCCTAAGGGTAGGATAGTCCAAAAATTTTGTAAGCTGCTAGGAGTTGTACCTAGGCAGTTAGTATCTGGCATCTCCTAGTGTACATTCCAGAAGATTGTCTCAGCTAACAGTTATATATACATGTACTGTGGCCTTACCCACCAATCATGAAATGAAAAGAATCTTATTTCTCTCTCCAATTCTGTTATTCTTTCTCTCTCTCTCTCTCTTTCTTCTCCAAATTCCCTCACAATTCTAAATCACCCTTGTCAGCTCTGAGGTGCTGACAACTTCAGCACCAGAGCAAGGTGATCATTGGCCTAAGACAGCCTTATGACGAACCGCGGGGTCCAAGTGATCGAAGTAGACGCCACACCAATCGGAAGTATTGACCGATCTGGATAATGCTTTGAGTCATCTTCTGGAAAATATATTTTTTGTTCAATAACCAGTCCACCACCAATACCACCTTCTAACAAGTGGTTCTCACTCTCCAACCTGCTCAGGATTCTGCTAAATGACTATATTCCTCAGAGAGATCCAGCAGATTTGCACTTAGTACCACTATGTTCTTCACACACTTTATGAGGCCATTGAGTTCCTGAATGATGCTCCATTGAAATGATCATTCCCTTAATCCAAAGAACCACTTTGACAGCCCAAACCCCTCTTTTCAGTTCAATAGAAGTCCAAGAAAGCTCTATTCCCTTATGAGGCCATTGAGTTCCAGAGATATGTTTAACCCAATGGTCGTGGGAGGCTGGTCGACGGTGGACGACGATGGAGGCGAAGTGACTGTCGCTGGAAACTCACTAGAGGTTGGTGACAATAGTAGCGGCGGCAATGCCAGTGGTAGTGGTGGCCGGAGGTGGATAGATCTAGAGAAGGCAGCGAGATTTGGTGGTGTCGGCAAGATCTACATTGGCAACAAGATCTAGTGGCTGTTGCGACGGTAAGGGACAAAATGCAACGAGGAGCTAGAGGCTGTTGGAAGGGAGGGGATGCACGCTGGAGCTGATGGAGGAGACTGGCAGCAACATGGGGGAGGCGGGGTTGAGGCAGCAAACAAGCAGCGACTACAACTAGGGTTTGAATGGTGGCTCTGATACCATGTTGAATTAGATAACTTGAAATAGCCAAACACTAGTTGGAGAAAATAAATTCCTCACTCAAACAATAGATTGTACACTTATATATACTAATACTAAATGAATCATGACATAAGCTAATCCTAATGACATAAGCTATAATATAAAGATAAATCTCACAGTCTCCATGTTAGTTGTGGTCATCGACTTCAAAGTAATCAAAACCATGGTTTTCCAACAAAAAGCGAATGTGTAATTGTTCTCATTACCAAAATGGTTGGCATCTCAATGATAAAGCCATGGTTGACCAAGAAGAATGTGGGCAACTTTCATAGGAATTACAAATAGAACCATATCGAACGCCTATCATTACCAATAGAAAGGGTAAGAAGGCATCTTTGAGTTATTGGAATTGTAGAGCATTGTCAATCCAAGCAACTTTGTATATGAACCTGGGATTCAACTAGATGTTTGAGGCGTTAAACAGTGGATGTTGAAACTATATTCATACAACTTCCTACATCAATAATAAGCTTTTAGCTTGATCTTTGAAGCAACTAAGATTTAAAAATTTCAAGTGCGCCTCCAATCTTCCATTTTTACTTTAGGGGCTGCAAGTATTATTTGAACGGAAAGAAGTGAAGTATTGTTCTTCAAAATAATCGGTAGCATATACCCCTACAACAATTTCACTACCTTCTTCTTCTTCTTGTTGCTCCATAACCAGTACATGGCTGTGAATCATGCTTAGCTGATGAGGACAAGGATTGCTGATTGTTTGTTGCTGTTGCAGAAACCTCGTCCTAATGGCTCTTACACCAAACTGATGTTGGACAGATCTAGTATTCTGAGAAGACCTAGAGATTGGAGGCTTGTTTAGGGTTACAATACTAGAGAAATTTGTGCTAGGGTTTTAGCATGTAATGGGTTGGTAGGCAATTTATATGGCTGAAGAAATGAAATTTGGGGGTAGAGAGTAGGGTTAGGAAAATTAAGAAAATGAAATTGAAAAATTAGAGAGAGAGAAACGTCTTCTAGGGATCACACCTTGGGTTAGAATTGCATCACACAATTCAAAGCATCAACACTTAGAGAAAACTGAAGATAATTATTCATTAACTAATGAAAAAGAGAGATTATAATAGTATTCATAGAGTTCTAATAAACCTATTCTTACTAGGATTAGGCAATCTTTCTCCTATTAGGAAACTAACAAAATTGAAATCCTTTTCATATCTAAAGCTATTAATAATAAGACTAGGAAAAGAGTACAAAAAAACCCTAAAACATAATTAGAGTTGACAAAAAGGACTTAAAAGGAAATATTGTACAAAGTGACAAAACTACCCTTGACATATAAATAAAATATTGCAATTAAAACTACAAACCTTCTAAGAGGGTTTTTCTTCATACAAAACATGTTAAATGAATCACTGAGTCATAAAGCCAATTTTAAGATGCTTTTTATATGCCTTTAGAGGTTTCTTCCAATGTCCTCCATCATGGTGGTAGAATGAAAAGATAAAAGAAGAAAAAACCAAAATAGGAGAGCTTGCTGCAAGACTTGCATGCATGTCATAACTGTCGAGAGTAAAAAGATAATATAAAAGATAAAGTTAACCCTCTATCTAACAATTTAAACTTTTAGATGACATGAAGGTTAATCATTCAACATGGTACCAAAACAAACAAATGTCATGAGTTTAAACCTCACTGCTAACTCAATATTTAAATTATTGAACGTGTTTGGACCAAATATGTAATAAAGCCCGGCCACGCATAAGGGAGCATGTTGAGAGTAAAAATGATAATATAATGATAAAATTAACCATCTATCTAACAGTTAAGCTTTTTTATGAGATGGTGGTTAATAATTCAACAATAACAAAGAAAACACAAGGAGCATGTTTTGGCCAGACAGAAAGAAAATAAGGCAGTTATTGAAGCAAACTCAAAATCTTATGAAAATTTCTGTCATCAACTTGACACAAAAAATGGGGGAAACACACACACAAATTAGCTAAGAAAACAAATAATTTGAGCCTAGTGATGAGAAATTTTGAATTGCATAATAGGTTTCATACTAAGTACCAATTATCTGAGTACCAGCAATTGGTTTCATACTGAGTACCAACAATTGGTACTCCAAGCTGAGGGTTTCATACTGCACGAAACCACATACTGAGTACCAATAACTACAACTTGACGAGGATTCACAATACTATTTCTCCAATTTAAGTAGAGAATACCTTGCGTTTTCTGTTATCTAGAGGCTGGACTTCAATAGCTAGTAATGTATCAACATCATCAGCAGTAACAAGATAATTAGGTTGCTTTGCTCCTGTCAGCAAAAACTTATCAGCCGATAGATATTAAAGAAAGAAAGATTCTACTACAACAAAATATGGAGTAGCAGAAGAATACCCTCTATGTAATTTACAGATCCATCTTCTAGATGGCGCATCCACTGCAGGCACAGAAGACAATGCAAAATCAAGTAAAGAGTAATGCACTAAAGCAGGTTAATAATCAAAAGAAAGGCCACAAGGCAAAAAAAAAAACAAAAAGAATAAAACAGAACACATTAAGCCTAAATTCCTCAAACACCTCAAAGTTACAACTCGTTGTTCCATTAATAGAGTATCCACATGCTTGGAGTTCCCGTCCAGGAAAAGCTTCACCAGAAATCTGGAGACCGTCTATAGCAGGCAGTAGATCATCATCTCCAGCTGGATAGAGCAATTAAGTCAGTGCTTCATGACCAGCAGCATAGCTTAAATTAATCAATAAAAAGCTGGAAAAAAAAAAGGAAGTTATTATGACCCTCGGAGAATGATGAAGATGGTTCTTCAAGAACAGGTGGCAAATGAGAATATGATGAAGTGGGGTTGTCAGGTGTGGTTGCGTAAGGAGAGTTTTTGGAACCCCAGTTAGCCAAAGGCTCTCTCTCATTTTGCTGCCCCTCCCCATCAAGATCATCCATTGCAGTGCTGCTGACAGGATCACTAAATGTCACCTGTCTAGTGGCAGTCTCTTCATTATAAAGTGGAGGATGTGAATCACCCTGGGTAACAGAAAGCTGTCCTGGCACATCCTCAGATGCAGTATCCCTAAAACACCCAACAAACAGCATCAATGATTGTTTCTGGAAAAAGCAAATCTATAGACATCATCAATTTATAAGCTTACAAAAAATCAAAAATAAGCTCACTGCTTATGATCTTACTTGTCTTAGAAAATTATATCTAACAAATGGAGTACAATGACAGTTGAACACCCCCCCCAAGCGGGAAAAAAGAGGGAAAAAAAACACACACACACACACACTTTCTTTGGGAACCAATTAGACAGCTGAAAAATGTCTATCGAAGAGTATATAACTGGCTAGACAGCTGTCAACCCACTATGACAAGGGAACTCATCCAAACACACAAAATTACGGAGGGGGAGAACCAAATTTAAGCCTTCCCACAAAGTTCATAACAATCCAACAAACAACATAATTTTGTCTTGAAGATCAGATATCAAACAGACCAAGTTGTGCCCAGTAGAGATGGACAGGGCCCAGCATGGCCTGTGGACCTGGCCCATATCGGTTGTGTCATACTGGCCTCTCAAGCTGATTCAGGCTGGCCCATGCAAGTCCTCATGGGCAGCCCCACCAGGCCTTGGCAGGCCAACTGCTATTTTTTATTATTTTAATTACAAATTTATGATTTTGAATGTACAAAATTTAAAATAATACATAATGCTAAGTACTAATTAATACCTGAGGTTATTGTATTGTCTCAGGATGATATTACAAAGTACATACAGACTTGCAATTTAAAAATTAAAATGTATACAAAAAATTATGCTAAAACAATGTTTATACTTAATAATACCTTAAAATATTTTGTATTGTTTCAAAACTTTGACAAATGAAGAGTTACAATTTACAATTAACGTTTTGAAAATATATTTATACTTTTTTATTTGAGGGCAAGCCTTGGTAGCAGTGGTCAGGTGACTCCTTTTTGAACAAAAAGTCATAAGTTCGAGTTGGAAAAACAACCACTTTGCAAAGAAACAAGAAGGCTACACACAAATACAACCCTCACAATGCAAGGGCCTCATGTACTGGGTACACCCATTTATTTATACTTTTGTTGATTGATTTGGTTGATTCCCGAAGGATATTGGAAGATAATGTCTTGGGCTGACCTTCCTAATCAAGATAGATATTATCTTCCAAGTTTAGAAAGTTTTTCAGCTTTAGTAATTTCCTATCATTGTATTTACATCTTTCCTATTTTCTTGTATGGTGTACAGCGAGTTTTCCTTATCTACAATTTCCTTATTCTGTAATCTTCTTCCCTATTAATAGGGAATGTATCTTAGCATCAATACTTAATAAGAGAATTTACAAGAGTCTTCTTCTTCCTTCATATTTCTGTACCTAATTCTACATGGTATCAGAACCAATTGTTGCCTAAAGAAGACTCATTCTCTTTTGGCCTTCATTGCCGCTATAATCCGATTGCTTCTCACTTCACCTTTTCTTTTCATCATTCCATACAATGTCCGAGATCTCAAAAACTCCTTCTCCCATGTCAACAAGAGAAGTGATACCAATAGAGCCAGCCATCAACCAGAAGTTCTTCTTCCTGTGAGCTTCCCGGTATGCCCCATTCATACCGGTTGGATGGAGGTAACTACCTTCAATGGTCTCAACTAGCGAGAACTTTTTTGAAGGGTAGAGGGAAGATTTCTTACCTCACTGGCCCAGCCCCTAAAGCCATGGATCCTACGTTTGCTGCCTGGGGTATAGAAGACTCAATGTTGATGGCATGGCAATGGAGTTCAATGCAACTCAAGGTGAGCAAAAACTACATGTTCCTATCTACAGCTAAGGACATTTGGGAGAGTGTCAAGAGGACATACTCAAAGGTACAAGATGGCTCTATTGTTTATGAAATTAAGACTAAAATCAGTAGCACAAAACAAGGATCCTTGTCTGTGTCTGATTACAATAATCGGATGAATACTTTTTGGCTTGAGTTAGACCATTATCAAGATATCAAGATGATATATAGTAAAGATATTATTATTCTAACCTCTATGCCAGAAAGAGATAGAATGGTAGAATTTTTGGCTGGTCTTAATCTTAAATTTGATCAGGTCAAAGCACAAGTCCTTAGTCGTGCAAAAAATGCCATCTTTGAATGAAGTCTATTTTATAGTTCAAAGTGAAGAACATAAGCGGACAACCATGTTTAATGACATCATTTGGAAGGTTATGTTATGATTTCTAATAAGACGCAAGGCGCATGAGTGGTGACCAGATTTTGCTACCAAGTTTGGATGACTCAATGGGGTTGCTACCCTCTCTTGATCTATCTCCTACACCTCAAATCACAACCTGTTCTTGATACTGCAGCCTCTTCATCCCCTCAACCTATCTCTCCTATACTAGATTCTCCAACATCTCATGGTTCCCCTAACCCTATACTAAATCTAGTGGTATCTCAAGGAAGGTTCAAGGGATCACCTTATGTATACACGAGGAAGGGTCAGCCTGATCCATGTGCTATGCAAGGACCAGCTTTCCCCCCCAAAGTCAGGTATGGAATTAGCTTAGTCTCCTATTTATTCTGACCCTATACACACTAATTTGGACTTGCCCATTGCTATTAGGAAAGGAATTAGGAGCTGCACACAGCATCCTATAGCCAATTTTATTTCTAACTATCATTCGTCACCCAATCACAAGAGCTTTATGTCTTCCCTTCATTCTATAGCTATTCCTAAGTTTGTAGAAGAGGCATTGCAAAATCAGAATTGGGTACATGCTATGTAATAAAATTATTAGTATAATTGTACATAAGGCTCGTTATGCCTATTATAAATAACGAGTTAAGAGAGGCTAATCTCTTAGGTTTTTCTCTCCTAATTATTTTCTCACATGGTATCAGAGCCACCAGTGAGAAAAAAACCCTAAGTCGCCGTTGTGTATCCTTTTCTAGCGGTCTTCAAACCCTAAAAGCCTTTTTTTCTCTCTCCTTGCCGCCCCTGTCAAAGTCGAAACTCCACTATCTGCACCATTTGCTAGCACCGCTGCCACCATAGGGTTCACTGTCATTAGATTGGCCAACCACCGGAGACCCATTGTCGCCGAAGCCGTCATGCCCTGTCACGCACCGCCAACTTTTTTTGGCCAGCTTCCACGAGCTGGCACGTGGGAGCACATGCATCACCTGAAGTTCGTCGTCTTCTCACCAAAACCTTGACAGGGCCTCCTGAACCCATCCCCAATGTCTGTTTTCCCAAAAACCATCCTAATCTGTGTATATCAATTACTTAACAACCTTTTTAAACACCGGAGTTTCAGGCTATTCGACTGAATCCCACCATGTCGTCCTTGAGTGATGCCAACTCTACTCCTGATGCCTCCTCTGCTCCTAGTGCCCCAGACATCTCAACCCTTCACCCTCTCCGACATAAGGACCCTTGTTATCGCCTTCCATTCAAAGCTGGTAAACATTGTTTTCATTTGGGCCTTTTTCTCCATCAAACTCTACAGAGTAAGGAAAGAAGAAGCGAATCTAGTGACTTCCGGTTTCACTATATCCCCCTTCTTCGTAAATGACCTCATTAAGGACAAGGTCTTATGGTGTGCATAAATGAAGATTGTCAAACTCTTGACTTGATCAATGACTTTCTTATACCTCGACAGTTTTCCAATACTTTCAAGCATCAAATTGATGGTGTGAGTAGCACATGAGTCCTTCAACAATTTTGTCACTCCCATATTATTGGCAACATTATCGGTTACCACTTGGATGACATTTTGTAACCCAACTTGCTCAATGCACTTGTCCACATACTCAAAGATGAGTTCACTTGTATGTGTTTCATCTGAAGACTCTCTAGAAGTAAAAAAAGCAGTATCCGCATTAGAATTAACACATAGGTTCATGATGCTCCTCTTTTTTCTGTTTGTCTAAACATCTGTCATAATGGAGCACCCATTTCATGTCCACTCTTCTCCATGCTTCTTTAGTAACTCTTTCATTCCGTCAATTTCTCCCTTTAATAATGGTTCCCTCAACTGGTATTGACTAGGAGGTTTGAAGCCCAACCCAAATTGACTAACCACCTCAACAAACAATTTGAAACTATCACAATCACTAGCATTGAAAGGTATACCAGCTTCGTACACCCGTCTAGCACAATATTCACGAACAGACCTTGTTCTCTCTTTAAAGAGTGCTTCGTTGATATTTTGCTGCCTTGGCATCATTCTCGCACTCAAACAAGTTTCAAGGCTAATGGAGCTTGCAAATTTATCCATAGGGCCAAGAGTACGGAGCGCTTTTCTGCTCCCTAACTCTTGCAATTCATCTTCATCATCCCGTTCCTCCCTTTTAGAAATATTAACAGATGATTTCATCAAGTCGTCCTCCTTCTTCTTATTCTTCTTCTTACTCTTTGCATCGGCAATAGCATTCTTGCATTTGGCTTAATCATCCGAATAAGATTTTGGACATGCAAAAACATTTCCGGAATGTGGCCCATGTATTCTTTTACTCTATAAACTCCGCCAAACATAACTTTACCACACAACTTGTATTTAACTTTATCCATATTTTTCGGATCAATTAACATTCCATACTCCATCTGACACCATTTCACTTTCTTTTAAGAATTGCGGCGGCCATGGACGATGCTCCCATACTCCCAGTCCCATCCGACATTTTTAATTTAATCAAAGAAGAGTGCAATAGAAATTTATATATATATTTATATATATATAAACAGATCAGATGGATTGGTTGGCGAAGAAACTTATATTATATATATATATATAAACTGATATGGGTGATGGCTATACGTACAGGTACCAGAGGGCAAAGGAAGAACAACCAACAGCAAAAGAGATGATCGCCAGCGGGGACCAAGGGAAATCAGGAAATTGGGGCCAAGAGAGATGGCTGGTGACGACAGCCAAGGGAAATCGAGAAATCAAGGGATAATAGAGACAACTAGCAACGACAGCCAAGGGGCCAAGGGAAATCAGGAAATCAAGGGCCAAGAGAGACGATTGGCGACGACGATGAGAGAGAGCTTTCGAAAAGGCGAATGACGACGGCGTCAAGAGAGAGAAATCAGGGCACAGTACAGGCACTTGACTTCGACGATCGGTCGGTTCTCACTTCTCATAACTTAAAACCTTTGAAAATTAGGTGACCTTAGCGGCTAGGCACTGCCGACGACCGATTAATCGAATCGGCACCTAGGAAGGCTGATTAGCCTATATTCGCAATGGCCAAGGACCGCCTAACTCCTCGGCAGTGCCTAGGTCGATTTTTAGAACACTGATTACAGATGATGATCCTCCAGTGGACAGGGAGACCTATCAACACTAGTTGGGAAATTAATCTATCTATCCTTAACTAGGCCAAACATCACTTTCAATGTGAGCTTAATTAGCCAATTCATGCATGCTCCCACGAAGAGGCATATGGATCCAGCAATTCAGATCCTGAGATACTTAAAAGGAAGTCCAGGAAAATGATTACTGTTCAGAAAGACGAATACTAGGGATGTAGTGGGGTACTCAAATGTAGATTGGGAAGGAGCAATGGATGACAAGTAAATCTACAACTGGGTATTGCACTAAAGTTTGAGAAAATCTAGTCACTTTGAGAAGTAAAAAACAAATTGTTGTTGCAAGAAGCAGTGCAGAAGCCGAGTTTCATGCATTGGCTCAAGGAACTTGTGAGCTCATTTGGATCCAAAGACTTATGGCAGATTTAAACATGCCTACCACCAACCCCATGAAACTTTACAGCGATAGTAAATCAACTATAAGTGTAGTACACAACCCAATTTAGCATGATAGGATAAAGCACGTTAGAATCGACAGACATTTCATCAAATCTAAAATAGATAATGGAACTATATTCTTGTCCTATGTTCCCACAACTTCTCAAGAGCAGATGTTCTTACCATAGCTCTATCCAAACCAAGCTTTGAGTATTGTGTGGGCAAGGTGGGAATGATTGACATCTATTCACTAGCTTGAGGGAGAGTGTTGGAAAATCATATCCCACAATTTATGGGATAAATTATAATCAACCATAATTGTTGGGATTGATTGATTGATGTAAATTAGTAATTGATATAATTAGGATTCATTCTTTTTTCCTTAATTATAAGGATTTGATTGATTTCTTTCTCCTATATATATTGTAACCATTCCTAATAAAGATAAGAGAAATATATACCAAGTTTTCTCACAATTGTTCATTCTCAAATATAAAGCCCAATTAGTGGCTAAGGGAATCCTTCAAACCACCTAGGTATTGACTGCTAAAACTTTTAGCCCAATGGTTAAGGCACCTACCATTCAGGTCTTATTCTCTTTGGCTGCTACTTTTGGTTGGGATATTCAACAAATGGATGTCAATAATGCCTTTCTCAATTGGGACTTAACTGAAACTGTTTGCATGTCACAACCTAAAGGATTTGTTAGTTTACAATTTCCTTCTCATGTTTGTAGATTGAAAAAGTCGTTGTATGGTCTTAAGCAGGCTCCTTGAGCTTGGTACATAAAATTAAGGACTGCCTTACAAGGTTCGGGTTTTATAAGAGTTGTTTCCGATGCTTCTCTCTTTATCAAAAAGACCTCTCACTATGTTTTGTTCATTCTTGTCTATGCGGATGACATCCTTGTTACTAGTTCTAATTCTAAAGTTTTTCAATCTTTTATTCCAGATCTAAACACTCATTTTTCTCTCAAAACTAGTCAATGAACTACTTCCTAGGGTTTGAAGCTCATGTATGATCAAGTATTACTTATCTCTACATTCACTTTTAGACAGTAATTCAAGGATGCATGAGCGATCAACAGAAGAATGCAATAAAAACACAACCCACTAGCAAATCAGATGGTGGTAATTGTTGTACCAAAAGCCACGTACCAGGCTCACCTGCTTGCAAGAGGTGAATACCTCAACCTGTCATCAGGTTCTGGATGTTTTGCAGCCCCATCACCTAAACCACTCTGATGATGTCCCACCGTATCCCAATCAGCATGAGTATCAGAAGTAATTGGAAGGTTTCCATGAGAAAAGGCTGGCTGCGGTACCAGTTCCAGCCCATTTTTATTCTGTTAAGTGAAAAATAGAGAATTTCAGACTCAATTATAACATTTGGGGAAGAGCTTCAAGAAATGTCTGAGCATACTGTGGTCAAGTCAACACCACTTTTGTAAGATGGTGATTGAGGAGGAAAATTTGAGGAGCTCACATCAGAACGCCAGGGTGCCAGCTGATACTGAGACTCCTTTAGTTTTGCCTGGCCATGACATGTACAGAATCCCCAAACAAATCAATGTGAGAATCAAAGATGCTCAGGACATTCCAAATTAACCAAAGCATTGTTAAATCTGCTAGATATTACAGATTAAAACCAACAGATTCAGTAGTTTTATATTGCTGTCAAATATGCAACATACCTCCGTAATAATGAGCTTCTCCTGCAAATGTTTAAACAGGACCTGAAAGAGCAAGGTTCCTCAAAGTAAGCATCACAAAGCAATTTTGCAGGCAATAAAAGAGAGCTTCAAACAACATAAAAGGGAAAATAAGGATATATCTTTGTTTTAATTTAAGTTCTTCTATGTCAAATAAAGGTCCTAACTCAACAATGTTATGCATCTCCTGAGGAAGATTAAAGCATATATCTCTGGTCTTCAAGAACAAAATAAAGACCATAATTAAGTCTGAACTCTCCTATGAAGCTAACAAAAGACAATAGAAGACTCACAAAGATGCAACACCCCGCCTTACAGTGCATTTTAAAGAATTACCTAGTGCGAGGACCGATAAACTGCTAAATCAGTTGCAGGGAGCACCTTCAGACATGGATGTCCAAGAAGAGGTGTAGGAGATTTATGAGCTTCTTGAGATGAGTCTAATGAGGCTAAAAAATTTCAATATAGGAGCAGTTTCTAAACTGCCAGAAATACCAGCACGGAAAACCGAATTTTCAGAAACAAAGTCAGGAAAAGCGACATAAACCTAAAGGAGTCTCAGTTTCGCAAAAGGAATAATCCTGCAGTGATTCCTCATTAGACAAAGGTCCCGTATACACACGGGGACACAAAACAAACCTAGGGAGTATGATAAGAAATTAGTAAGTGTTGAAAAGCCTAAGAAAAACGGGTTTTAAGTGAAACAAGTTAAAGGGGTGATAAGTAAGCTAGATATCACTCGAAATATATGTGAATTTCTTTAACTAGCAAGAGGGTGTATTCGAGTTGAGAAATGATTGAATTAAACGAATCACTATAGATTATGATGTAGTATTGGAATACAAAATCTTTACGAGGTAAGCTTGCAATTTATCAAGGGTTAAATATGGTACAAAGGTCAATTACTAGGTGAACCTGAAGTATCTCGTGATCCTAGGAGGATTAAAAATCAAAAAGTAAATAAAAACAGAGGAAATTGTAAAAGTAATATTATGAGTTTAAAAAGGTGGTGGCATTAACTGGTGATTCAAGACAAAGTGACTGAAGTTGTCTTGAAGTTTTCACTTTAGTGGCCGATTTTCACAGCAAGTCACATGCTAAAATTCATGAAATGAAAACTAAAGTGGCTAAAAATATTAGAAACAAAACAAGTAAGCTTGAGGTGGCTTAACATCAAGCAGGAGGTGGCAGCACATAGTCTTTCCCTGAGAACCTAAACCTAAGGTGTCTAAAGTAATTAATTGTGGGAATTTAAGCATGATGTAGCTTACGCTTGCTTAAAGGTGGCAGTTGAAGCTTTGAGGCGGCAAAGCTAAGGAATATATATATGGAAAAAGTGGCATTTTAGAGAGAATGTTTTGCAAATTCTCAGTAAACTAAAGAAACAAAGAGAAAAAAAGAGTTACTGAGAAAAGCTAGTAAAGAAAGGGATGTAAAGGAGAACCTAGGAAAAGAAAGGGGTGTCTGTTCTATGAGAGGAAGAAATGGAGAGGGATTCAGCTAGCTTGGACCAAGAGCTAAAGAAAAAAGAGGAAAGAAAGAGAAGAGAAGAAGAGAAGAAGCAAGGTTATCACAGCTAATCCATCTTTGAGCTATTTTAAGGTTTGGGGTATGAACACTATTTCTTCCATTGTTTGTGATGAAAACTATATGATTGCAAGTATTTTGTATATGAAAACTTGGCCATGCATGTGCTCATTGAAATATCATGCTTAGCTTGCAATTCAAATGCTATTGTTGCATTGAAAGGTGTTTATTTGAATTTCTTGTCAAATTTGCTAGCATGAAAGATGTTTTAGAACTGTATAGCTCAACCCAAAATGTTATTTTCCTTGTACAAAACTATATATATAATAGATATAGCAGGTTCAAGGAAGGGCAAGGAAAGCTCGAGGAGTAAGAGGGAGCAACTACAAGCATGTAGAGCATGTTTTCATTTCTGTTTTGTTATTTAATGGTATATCAATTTGTATACAGTGCATATCATGCTTTTATGCAAAAAAATTGATATATGCAAGTAATGGTTAGTATTACAATTAGGTTCAATCATGTTGCGCAATTTCGCCATCAGTTGTCATTAAAGTTAATTATGACTAAGTAGTTAAGGGCATGGTTGCTAAAATTCGACAATTACAAATACCTTTTAATTTTTAAAATATATATTTATAACATAATTTTATAAAAAATGAATTAATATTTGCCACTTGGCTGAATCTATGTAAACGTGCTTACCCATGTGGGCATTAGCGCATTGTGGAAACATATAATAATAATAATAATAATAATAATATGCACTAGAAAAACTTGGCCTTTTGTTTGGCAGGTGGGAAAAGTAGAAGATAATGAAAGAAAAGAACAAAAAACTCCAATCCTTCACGGTTTAATTTTTTTTATTCATGCCCTAGTATTAAAAACTCTCTAAAACCGTCTGGTTAAGCTTTCTCTTTGATTTCTTTTTTCTCTTTTTAATTTTCCAATCAATAAGAGAAGATTATAACATTAAATATCACACTAGACACTCATGGATGTAATAAAATCCACCAATTATACCACAACACAAATCAGCCCTACAGGGAGGCAATTGAAGACACTTGAGATAACTAGCTGATAACACTGAATCTATACAACCTCTGTCACAAGTTGAAAGTGAAGTACACAAAGCAAAGAGAAAGAAATAGAGGTTACGCAGTTGTCACTGAGAATGGCAAGATTCCGAGAAGATGTGCGACTGACTAAGCACCGAGCACCAAGCAACTACGCGGTGACGGAGAATGGCAGCAGAAGGTATAGATTAGAGAGAGAGATAAGGGTTTCAAAAGCAAGCCCTCGATTGTGATTCACTGATTTGTGCGTGAATAAGAACTTAATCAATTTGGTCGCTTAATACTTCCGTCTCTAAGCCTCCAGTAAGTGAAAAATTTAAACTCGTTGAAATCGTGAGTTTAATCGCGATTTCAGCAATTTTACCAATTTAAATCCCGATTTTATGCAATTTGACCCCAATTTCCATTTTGCATGTGATTTGAATCATTTGGGGGTCCCCAACAATTAAAATTGTACACGTAGAATCGGGATTTTAACAAAAATGGTTAAGAGTAAAACCCACAAGAGGTTTTATATTAACTAATCACAAAGATATTCTGTTGAAAACTGTTGAAAATATCACAAAGATATTCTGGAAATAAAATAACAGCTTACTCAAAGAATGACTCAAGTAATAGCTAGATTGTTCTCCTAATCTTATGGCCTATAAAATAGGAGATAAAAGGATAAGGTGATTTGGTGTTTGAAAAATAGGAGATGAAAGGATAAAGTGATAAAGTAATTTGGAGATTGAAAAACTCCAAGAATGAAGGGGAAAAGACAGCAGATAAGGCAGCAGAATAATCCAAGATATGTCAGCAAATTTTTAATTTCTTGTTGTTGTATTTTATCTTCAAAACATGTTCAAATAAGTTCTCAAAATATAACAGATAACCTAGTTGTTGTGTATAAATACCCCATACTACTCGAGAATCAATCAAGCAAGGATCTACAATTTTCTCAACTTCTTTCATTTTTCTACATAGTATCAAAGACTCCTTTCTTGGAACCCTAATTCTTTTTTCTGCCACCATATTTAGGGGTTTTTTATTTGTGTGCCATTACAGTCTTCATTGTTGTTCAACTGCTACCCTCAACTCTCTCCCTTTTTTCAGTCTTCATTGCTGCATCTACTTAGCCAATATTGCCACTACCATGTCTACAGTTTCTGATGCAGTCACCCACTACCCTCAATTCTCTCCCTTTTTTCAATCTTCATTGCTGCATCTATTTAGCCGAAATTGCCACTACCATCTCTATAGTTTCTAATGCAGTCACCCAAAATCCTTCTGATCTTCCATTTGGGAATCAACCCACTGATTTCTTGGGTGATCTTCATCCTATCAATTCAACTTATTGATTCCATGGAAAGAATTATCTCCAATGGTCCCAAGCTATCTCTACCTATCTAAAAGAATGTGGAAAACCGCCTGACCTAACCAGTAAGGGTCCTAGTTCTACCAATCCAAGGTTTGGGGCATGGGATGAAGAAGATGCCATGATTATGTCATGGCTTTGGAACTCCATGTTCCCGAAATAAGTTGAAACTGCATGTTTCTATCTTATGCCCATGACATTTGGGAGACACTCCGCAAAAGCTAGTCCATGAAGCAGGATGCAGCAGTTATCTATCAGCTTGAACCAAGGCTGTTGCTATGAAGCAGGGAGGGATGACAGTGACTGATTATTACAACACATTTACAAGTATTTGGTCTGAGATCAATCATTACCATAATATGACAATGACCTTCCCTGAAGATACTACAACACACACTGCACTTGTGGAGAGAGATCAAATCTTTGATTTCTTACTAGTCTTAACCTAGAGTATGACCAAGTTAGAGTGCAGATTTTGGGAAAGGATCCTATGCCTCTTGTTGTAGAGGTATTCTCTATTGTTCGAGGAGAAGAGATGCAGCGCTCTGCCGTGCTTGATTTTCTGATCGACTTGATGTTGTCCATAGTGCTTGGTATTTGTACAAGATAGATGTCCAGTTTCACCCTATTTCTATGCATTTTTTACTTATTGAAAATTTTTTCCATTTATGGATAAAAAATATTTAAAAAATAATTATAAGCAGGTAATCTTTTAAATTCAGATAAAGAGGAACCATCTATATAATTCTCAATAAATTCATCAACATCAGATCATTGTTATTGTTCTAGCTAGACAAAGAGGATAATTAGTTTGAATGAACAGATAATTAATTTGAATGAACTCTAATGTCAGTTTTATATCAGAAAAAACATAAAAGAGACTGGCAAATCATCGTCAAATCCTACTTGTGGTGTTTCAGTCTTGATAGCAGGAAGGAGATTTGCATATGAATAACAACAAAATAATGAAAAAAAAAAAAAAAAAAAAAGAAAGAAGGAAAGAAAGAAATGACTGCGAGAAACTGGGATTATAAAAGTTGAAGGCCTATCTGATGGAAACAAATTAAGCTCACCCCAGTCTGATAGCCACTCTAGCAGCAGGATACAGGTATTTCATTTCGTATTCTTTTTTATTTTATTTTTTTGGCTAGCTATTTGATATTCCTAGAATCCTATTTCAAGTTTGCTTTTAACATATTGCACAACTCAAACAAGCTCTTACAGACCTTGACATTGCTGACAATGGATTGGGCATCAGGAACTGGTGGCTGAAGAGAATACTCTGCAAGAAGAGGAAGCAAAGATGACACAAACGTTGATCTTTCTTGTTCTGCAGCCTGAAAGAACCAAGTGCATCCCCATAATTCAGCTTTATAGAATAGACAAAGTGAAAAGCACATGTGAATACTCAGCCAAAAAAAAAAAAAGCACATCTGAAAGAAAAGTCACGCCATTATACACAACAGGCAGTGGTCAATGGATAATTTATGTAGAGTTTGAACATTGAACATTAAAGTGATACCAAATAATTATATGAAATGTCTTTTCTTTTATTTTCATGTCTTTAATTCTTCAGTTTTCATGATAATCATATTAATGAATTGATGGCTAATAAGAATGAGAATGAGAATATATTTGCTTGCAGCCTCACTTATCTTTGACAACTCCTAGCCATTAATAAAAATTCACTTAGAACTCACTCACTAAAGCAGCACAATGAAAGCAAGACTTAAGATCTGGATGTATTATCTGCCATATATTTATAAGTTGACAGGGGAATTCAAACAGTGGCAACCTAATTACCAACAGTAAAAAAATAAATTTTAGTGCACTCAAAGAAGTTTCAAGCCTGGAAACGGTTGAATTACTACTTGAAATTTAGATACAAAATTGAACACGCAAGAAAAAACATCACTTTATTTTACATAAGACAAAAGCATCAACTCAGAGGAACATAAAGTAGATATAAAAGAAATATACCTGCAATGCATAAGTAAGACGTATATTTTCCTCAATTATGTCTTGTCTGTAGGAGAGAGCTTTAGATGCAGCATCAACAAGGTCTTGCTGCTGCTGATCAAAGGCCTAATAGCATCCATTAAATAAATTTCATCAATTTGATATCACCAGAGACCTGAAGACACACACACACACACACACATATATATATATAGAGAGAGAGAGAGAGAAATGGAGTACTAAGAAACTTGAGATGTTGATCAAAGACCTAATATTGTACATTTTTCCCAAGCACAGAGACAGAGAGGAGGGGGGGGGGGGGGGGGGGGGGAAGAAGCATGAGACAAATACCACTTACCATTCGCATATAAGCAATGCGCTTTTCTAGAACATATTTCTCATTTCGTATTTGTGCTTCCTATAAACAATAATAAAAGGCAAGATGTAAGTAAGAATTAACGAAAAAGATCTCTTTGGAAATATAATAAATTGAGAAGATCTGAAAGGCCTTTCACCTTGACTGAATAGTCAGCGAGATGTTTCCGCAACTGCATAATTTCTTCTTCATGTTCCCGGACCTTAAGAGAGAGATCCTACATTTATATATTCACCAAAAGCAGCACAAGAAATATCTCATAAAGTTGGTATTAGATACTTAAGAAATCAATTTGCAGAAAAAATGACCACTTAAAGGACACAAACATAAGTAAATGACATATCTCATGGTAAATTTTAAAGTTAGAATGCATCACAACGCCTCACAGACACATTGGTAAATGACATATCTCATATTTATACATCAAATTAAAAACTATTTTAATTTTTACACTGCAAATACGTTTAGAAACTATAAGGGCTCGTTCGTTGTGGAAAACAAGCCCTGTTTTGTAAAATTGTTTCACAGAAAAGAAAAAAAAAAATGGGAGAACATGTTCAAAAGAAACAATTTCCAAATAAAACAAGAAAAATTATATTTTTCGGTATGTCAATGTAATTTTCAAACAATGAGGGGAATAAGCAGTAATTTAGTGAAACTTCAAGGATACAGAGTGTAATATACTCAACTAATAAATAGAAAATTGATTTAAATAATTTATTATACTATAATATTATAATTTTAAAATTGATAAATAATCAATAATATTATAATATTAACAATATCAACAAAATTAGTATTATAAAAATTCTAAAAGTATATAAGAGAATAAAATTTATAAACAATATCATCAATGATTATTATTAATATTCTAATAATAGTTATACCATGAATATTGTATTGTTACCAGGGGGATTAAAGCTTCTAACGATTATTGTTGCTATTGTATGAATATTGTATTAAGCACCATGCTATAGGTACTTGGATACACCATGAGCTACACAATGCATCATAAATGATAAAAATACCCCTCACACCTCACCACCTCACCTCACCTCGCCTCAGAGCCTCGTGCTGCCTCACCACCTTAGGTGAGGGATATTTTAATCATGTGTCTCACCACTTTACATCGCCTCACTGCCTTATTTCATCACCTTGGATGAGAGGTATTTTGAACATTTTAACTATATTATGTAGCCCATGGTGTAACCCATGGAGTACCAATAGCATTTTCCTTCTATTAATAATATTAATACCATAATGTTAACAATCTAATGTATTCATAATTTTAATATAAAAATATTACTGATAAATTATCATCATTAGGAGTATTATAATATTAGCAATATCAATTACAATAGTAGTATTAATTTATAATAACAATAATATAGCTAATATTTTAATATTACAATATTATTATCAATAACAAAATATTGCATTATATGTTCCATATCACCATTTTAAACACATATTTTCATTCTTTAAAATAAGAAACTATCTGTCCATGTGTTCTTCAATTTTTTTATGGGAAAGGAAAACAGGACATGAAGTGAAAAATTGAAGATGAAAAAGTGAAAAACGTTTTCTGGAACTAAATAGCCCTTAAATTCCCTCTTCCATTCCTAAAACCTAGAAGCAATATTCTTAAATAAGTTAAAATTTTGGGCTATAAAATTCTTAAAATTAAAAAACCAAGTGAAAATAAAAATACATATATATTTATAATTTTTATTTCATAACAGATTTTATGAAATTTTGTGTAAAGTTGTAATATGCAATCTAATTTTTTTAAGTGACAACACCTATGTTCTTACCATGGACATGGGCATTCAAAAGTGGAGAGATGTGTCCAGTACTAGAGAGTAAAAAGTGTAGAACCAAGTTTGAACAAATATTCAACAACATATGAAGCTTTAATCCCACTATAGGTGGGGTTGGGTAAATAAATTCTAGATCACCAATCGTTTCTATGGATATATCTTTCAAGCACCCATACTTAGTTGTTAGAGTTTTGCATAGAGTCGACTGTATCTAGAAGAGAGGATGCATGCAATCCCGTGAAGGAGAAGTTCGCCCGAGAGACTTAGTGTAGGATGTTTTTTCCTATGTACATTATAAGGGGCATTTTAGACTTTTGTATAGGTTTAAAATAATCCCTCATAGCCGGCGCCCCAAACCTCTATAAATAGAGGGGAAAGGCGCCAATCTCGGGCATCCAAACATTATGATCATTGGGAATTCCTTGAGCGCTTGAGTGCAGTGTAAAAGAGAAAAAGATTGTGAGAATTGTTCTTGGAGCGATCTTTTTGTAATCTCTTGGGAAGTTTGTACTTGGGAGCATTGGAAAGAGGGATTGTTGGGACTGTGTACTGCATCTGATTGGCCGATTTCTAGAGGATTGTTGTGTGCCTTGGGCAATTGGATGTAGGGCCAAATATTGGCCTCAACCAGTATAATTCTTGGTCTTCCTGTGCGGTGTGTTTGTTCCTTTACAGCTTTATATTTTTTGTTCTTCCATCTGTTTTATTTCTGATTATATTTCTGTTCAATTGCATTACAATCAGGTGTGTTGAGGGTGTGAGAATTGGCAAGAATCGATCCTATTGTGCTCCTAATCTCTAATAGATTGGTATCAAAGCCATGGATAGTTCAAGAAGTTGCCAAGAACCTAGTTTTCTTTAGGAATCTTCCCTACCGTGGCAACATCTAGTGCCGCTAGGTATGAGGTTGAAAGATTTGATGGCACAAATGACTTTGGGCTTTGGAGGTTAAAAATGAGAGCCTTGTTGGCTAACTTAGGGTTAGAAGAGGCTCTTGATGGGGAGTCTAAAATGCCTAAGGAATACCCAGATGACAAGAAAAGGGATATCTTGAAAAGGGCTTACAATACACTGATTTTAAGCCTAGGAGACAAGGTCCTTAGGGAAGTGTCAAAATTGAAATCTGCGGCTAAGATTTGGCTTAGGTTAGAGAGCCTATATATGACAAAATCCCTATCTAGTAGGTTGTTCTTAAAGGAAAAAAATTTTACCTTTCAGATGCAAGAAGGGCAAAAATTGCAAAGTCATATTGATAATTTTAACAAGCTGTGTCTTGACTTAGAAAATATAGATGTAAACTATGATGATGAGGATAAAGCCCTTGGGTTATTACATTCTTTACCTAAGTCATATGAAACTTTTGTGGATATCCTTAAGCATGGTAGGGATACACTAACCTTAGAAGATGTCATAGGAGCATTGAAGTCTAAGGAGTTGCAACAGAAAGTAGAGGGAAATAGTACTGTCAGTGATGCTCTCTCGGTTGGGTCTAAACCGGATAGGAATGATTCTAGACAAGGAGGAAGGTCTAGATCAAAATCTAAGAATGGCAGGAGAAAAATAAAATGTTTTCATTGTCACAAGGAGGGCCACATCAAGAGAAATTGGCCAAACAGGAATAAAGAATCCCAAGAGAAAACCAACCCTAGATGTTCAAACACCATGTGTGGTTTTGGCTATGAGATTGCGAATGTCCTATAGTTTTTCTAGGTATGCAGAAAAGTAGCATAGGTCTAGGTTTAGGGTGTACTTCTCATAGGAAATGAGTATTTACCCATAGAGACATGGTGGAGGGGGAAACGGTTTGTCTAGACAACAATTAAGGTCAAGAGAATTGGAGATGGGAGAAATTAGGATGCATGATGGAGCTGTTCCAAATTTTATAAGCTGTAAATTTATCCCTGTTTAATAATAAACCTAATTTCCCTAGGAAGAATTAGATAGTAAAGGATTTCTCTTATAGAGGAGAATTGGAGTCCTTAGAAGTTGCACGAGGATCTCTTATAGAGATGGAAGCAACCATCAAGAATGGAATTTATGTGGTGCAGGCTGGCATTTTTATGTGGATAAGCTGCAGCCACTAAGGATAGCCTAGGATAAGTTAAGCGGTGTCATTTGTTGAGGATAGCTCACAATGGTGAGCAAGGACTAAGAAAGGTATCTAAGGCTAGGGATATTAGGGGGAGGAAAATTTTGCAGGTATAAGGGAATAGGAACCATGTAGTTTGGTAAGGTCACCAAAGTAGAAGTCTCCTAAACAAACCTTGTATATGTCAAAAGCCCATTAGAGATCAGTTTCTAGGATCTAGGGGGACCTATCTAGGCCTTGTCTCATGGTGGAGCTAGGTGAGGTGAACTTAGTGGAGATGATGTCCCTAAGAAATTCCCAAGCATATATGAGCTTGCCGGAATTAAAAATAAGCTTGCTGGAAATTGCTTCTGGTATGAAAGGTTAGGTGGAGTAGAGTTGTGGAATAGGTATGCCTAGGTCTTCTAAAGCTAGGGTTCTTACCTGTGTGGGAAAACTCTACCAATAGGACATAAAATTAGCTGATGCTAAGGGCAAGGGATGGAATCTGGGATGCTGGAAAAAAAAGACAGCATGTATAATCCTTTGGGAATGCCCTAAACTAACCTATGAACCAGGGTATAGCAATAGGGAACTCTGGAAAATGTTTGGTCATAATTCATTGTGTAAGCTTGGGCTGGATTGTGAGAGGGAGGAAGCTAGTGTTTAAGATAGTTTTGGCTCTTGCAGTGAGGGTGCTTGTGAACAGTGAGGGGAAAAGGGTGTGTGCAAGTATTCTCTTGTATGGTGTAGCCCATGTTGATCAAAATCCAAGTTAAGCAAGGAAAGGGAAGGAGAATCATCTTGTAGGTAATGAGCAAGGGAGTAGAAGGTTTAGAGTGTTGCCTAGGATGAGGAATAGATAGAACCACAAGAAAGTACCAGTGAGGTATGGAATGTTGGGTTTGAAGGATGCTTAGGCTCTGGTTTGAGTGCTAAGGAATAGGCTGAAAAATGGAACCTCTTGTATAAGAAAAGGTGATGCACTCTTGTCCAAATGAGTGGCATGGAGCCATGTAAATTTGGGGAGAATCTAAGACTTAAATAGAAGATCCCTTAGGTTAAAGGGGTGGAGTGTTGTGAAGTGTCTATTTGAGAATTAAGGAAAGTGCTAAAAATGGGGAAAAGTCTAGGAAAAAGGCTAGACAAATGGCCATTGGTTAAAGCAGCACATGAAGGCTTAATTTGGGTCGGTATCACTAACAGCCATTATCCATGTGGAAATTAAGGGAAAAGTGAACTTATAGTGTAGCCAAGGGATAAGAGGCTAGAGGGAAAAGTAAGCAAGGATTGGTTGCTTAGAAGGTCTCTCTAGGTATGATAGTAATTCCTTAGGTAAGATATAAGATTGGATAAGTCCAAGGGTTAACATTGAGTGCATGTGGAAGCTGTGAGTATTCCAATGGTATGCCTAGTGAAATGTAAGGAAACTTCTCCGGAATTGTCCATGAGGACTCTCAAGGTGTAGCTGAGTGTTTAGGTCAGTGTTTGAGAGCATAGGATAAAGGAGAAGCTAGAAATTCTAAGGCATAGAGGTTGGAATAGGATCTGGACAATTTAAGGCAGCCTAGGTTACCCTAATCTTAAGCATATCTTGATAGGGTGGTAGATAGAAGAGGCACAAAAGAGATGAGTAGTCCTTTAAGTTTGAAACAAACATGAGAAGGGAGGACAGTGGTAAAGCCTAAAGGCGGATTTTGGGAGCTAGGAGTAAGTCTAGCAGTATTAAGACCAATCCGGGTAAGGTGCACTGTTGTTATGATGCTGTGTAAAAGTTTGGACACCTTGGGATGGAGAAATAACATTAAGTATAGATTTGGTTTATGGTAGAGTGTACTTAGACACCATGGAGAGACCAATCATATTAATGTTAGGGATATATTAATTAGGAAAACCCCTTGAGGAGGTAGATAATTCTAATGAGAGTTGCAGGTTTAGTTAAGTGCAACTGAAAATTATCCAAAGGTGTTCCACTATATAAGTTATAGCATTGATTTGATATCCTTAATGTTTTGTTGTGTTTTGAATGATCAGGTATGTCAAACATTCCCAAAGGTGAGCAGGTCAAGTTCATCTATTGGAAGGCCAAGGCTTGAATGGATGAAGGTTGAAGTGACTCATGCAAAATGGTGGAGATTTGTTAGAGTTTTGCATAGAGTCAATTGTATCTAGAAGAGAGGATGTATGCAGTCCCGTGAAGGAGGAGTTCACTCGAGAGACTAAGTAGTGTAGGATGTTTTTTCCTATGTACATTATAAGGGGCATTTTAGACTTTTGTATAGGTTTAAAATAATCCCTCATAGCCAGCGCCCCAAACCTCTATAAATAGAGGGGAAAGGTGCCAATCTCGGGCATCCAAACATTCTGATCATTGGGAATTCCTTGAGCGCTTGAGTGCAGTGTAAAAGAGAAAAAGATTGTGAGAATTGTTCTTGGAGCGATCTTTTTGTAATCTCTTGGGAAGTTTGTACTTGGGAGCACTGGAAAGAGGGATTGTTGGGACTGTGCACTACATTTGATTGGCCGGTTTCTAGAGGATTGTTGTGTCCCTTGGGCGACTGGATGTAGGGCCAAATATTGGCCTGAACCAGTATAATTCTTGGTCTTCCTGTGCAGTGTGTTTGTTCCTTTACAGCTTTATATTTTCTGTTCTTCCGTCCATTTTATTTCTGGTTACATTTCTGTCCAATTGCATTGCAATCGGGTGTGTTGAGGGTGTGAGAATTGGCAAGAACCGATCCTATTGTGCTCCTAATCTCTAACATTAGTTGGAGAGTTTTCCAGTGAATACCTGCTTGTAGAGGCTAGAGTTGTTAACTTCAGCCATGGTCATCATGCCATGTCCCGATAAAGTAAACCGCGAATCTATTTCTCCTTCCATTTGATGCCTGAGAACACAGTATGATGCCATTTGAGTTTTAAACATCACCCACTAACATTATCAAGAAGCACTTTCCTTCACTATGCCTTTATCGGTGAGAATGCTTTGTAAATTAGATGCTAATTACCTGCTAGGGGAAAAGGATGTTGCAGATGGCGAAGAAAATTGAGAGAAGCCAGCAGTGTCAACAGGTGACTGACCACCAGGAAGCACTTTCAGAGTCCCATTCATTTTGCTGCTGTCCAATTGGCCATCAGCATGAGTTTGTATTGCACGACCCTCATTATGTCGCAATATACCATGTTCAGTAGATGGAGCATTCAGAAACGGGGCATCACTCCCTCTAATAACCCCATCTCCCTCATTAACTACAGAATCTAATTGCTGAATTCTGTGTGTATCTCGAGCATGATCATCCCAATGATAAACTACACTATGGGTTTGAGCTGTTGAGCCGTCTGTTTTCTGCCAGAAAGTGCAATTATTCAATTATGGTGCAACAAATAAAGAGTGCACGGTAAACAAACACAGATTGAATTTTGTAAAAAATAAACTGCCAGATAGATAAGCACCAAAATTGCCATAGTTAGCAAGCACTAATACATAGAAAGTTTGAATTATGAAGCCCAAGTCATAATGACTAAGAAAAGTTATATCAGACCCTTTACTCCTATGTTCAAGTCACATGCCAACCAACCCTAAAGCCCTAAGTGCTATTTCACACTTCTGGGAAGGTGCTCATCACACACCACCATTATCAAACCCCTAAGTACCCTTTTCACACTACAATAATATCCCTTCAAAAATGTTGGAATCTCGGGTATAGAGGGCAGGCAAGACAGCTGTTACAACTGTAAATATATGGTTATTATGGAAAGATTGACCATAGTAAGAAGCCAAACACACAAGGGAGACATGCTTTAAATTGGACAGAACAAAGGCTATTTTGAACAAAATGGGAGGATTTAAGAATCTGCAGCCTAAGAGTCAAACAAAGGTGTATCTTACAACTAAAGAATCAGAAGAACCCACTGAGAAAGTTGACTCTACTGTCTCCTCAGATCTGGGAGAGTTAAATGCAGAAGAAATCAGTAAGCTGAAGTCCTTCTTAAAGACTCTTCAAGGAGGATCATGCTTTCTAGCCCAAGCTGTGAGAATGGAATAAATTCATTCATACTTCACACAATGATACAGCCCTAGTTATAGGGTTGAGTATTTACAATTTAGAAAAGATTACAACAAAACAACTTAGGAAAGAATTCTAAACTGAAATTAAGAAAGTCTCCTAAACTGAATTTAGAGATTTCTAAAAAACAATAAATTTGGATTAACTTCCAATACTCCTTAGGCATGATTAGGCAACCTTCCTTTTCTCTTTCTCTTGAGTTTCTTACGGAAATCAACACTCCCCTTCAAGCTAGTGAATGAATATTAATGATTCCCAACTTGCATACCAAGTCTTCAAATCTTATAGTAGCTAGCCCCTTTGTTAGTAGATTAACCAATTGCTTCTTGGATGGAACATAGGGTATATGGATCAAGCCTCTCTCCAACTTCTCCTTTATAAAATGCCGGTCAATTTCTATGTGCTTTGTCCTGTAATGTTGCACAGGATTATAAGCAATGCTAATAACTGATTGATTATCACATAATAATTTGATTGGGCCATTAGTAGTAATTTTCAGATCCTCTAGATCAATCCTTAGAAATAATAACTCACATAAACCAAGTGCCATAGCCCTAAATTCTGTTTCAGCACTAGACCTTGTCACAATACTCTGCTTCTTACTTCACCAAGAGACAAGGTTTCAACCTAGAAATACACAATACCTGGTGCTAGACCTTCTAACAACTAACGATACGACATAATCTACATCAGTGTAGCCTTGAATGTCCAAAACATGACCTAAGCTAAACAAAATCCCCTTGACTGGTGTTGTTTTCAGATAACACAATATTCTCCTTACTACCTTCATATGTTCCTCAGTTGGGCTATGCATAAATTGACTTACCAAACTGACTGCATAGGCAATGTCAGGCTTGGTATGTGATAGGTGGATCAACCAACCCACCAACCTTTGATACCTACCCTTATCCACTGTTGGACTGCTAGTATCTCCTCCCAATTTAGTGTTAGGTCCTATAGTAGGGGTGAAAGCTCATTTTCCTCCCAACAAACCTGTTTCTTTTGGCAAATCCAAAATATACTTGCATTGAGATAGAAAAATACCTACTTTAGAGTAGGCTACTTCTATTCCCATAAAATATTTGAGTAGACCAAGGTCTTTAATCTCAAAATTCTGAGCTAGGTTGTCCTTCAGGACCCTTTGTTCTTCAATATCATTGCCCGCAACAATTATGTCATCCACATAGACTAGCAAAGTTGTGGCCTTTCATTTAGTGAGTGCTTAAAAAATAGAGTATGGTCTCCCTTACTTTGGTGATATCCCTTATCCCTCATAGCCTTAGAGAACCTATCAAACCAGGCTCTAGGTGATTGCTAGAGGCCATAAAGTGCCCTTTTGAGCTTGCATACTTTGTCTAAATTTCCCTTATTGAAACCTGGTAGTGGTTCCATGAAAACCTCCTCTTTCTAAATCACCATGAAGGAAAGCACTCTTCACATCAAGTTGTTGTAACTGTCATCTGTAATAGGCTGCTAGAGATAGAAGTATTCTCATAGTTGTAATTTTTTCCACTGGAGCAAAAGTCTCCAAATAGTCGATTCCATAAGTTTGAGTGTAGCATTTAGCCATTAACCGAGCCTTGTATCTTCCCAATGAACCATCAACATTATACATCAAGTTAAAAATCCATCAACAACCCACCGAAACCACCCCCTTTGGTCTAGGCACCAAATCCCAAGTTTTATTTTTCTCCAATGCTCTCATATCCTCCTACATAGCTTGCTTCCAATTCTAATCTTTTAAAGCCTCATCAACTATTTTAGGGATGACAATGGTGTCTAGAGAAGTCAGGAAGCTTTTATGCTTTTGGGAAAGTTTGTGATAGGAGATATAGTTGGCCAATGGATGCTGAGTGCAACTACTAACCCCTTTTCTGATAGCAATAGGGAGATCCAAATCATTAGAATTAGGGTTAAAAGAAATAAAGGGATAAGTGACTTCAGTACCTGGACTGGAAGTTGTTGTTGATCCATGTTGAGAATGTAGAATAGGCTGAGCTCTTCTCTTGAACACATAGGGAGAGCCTTTAAACCTAACCAAGGATGGGAACTCATGCTGACCTGCTTGGGTAGGTGAGTCCTATTCACTAGAGATAGGAGAGTGAGCAGGTGAGTTTGGCTGAGCAATTGAATTGGGTTGAGTGGTTTCTTTTGGTTTTGCCCCACTAGAGTCGATGGGAACTAAGTCCAAACTAGGAAGAACACCTCCTGGGTCACCATTCTACAGATTGCCCCCTTTGGGACCAAGGTGAGAGGAGCCAAAAAATGGTTGAGATTCAACAAATGTAACATCCTTAGACACAGAATTTTCTAGTGGAAGGATGGTAGCATTTGTAACCTTTCCAGGTAGGAGAAAAGCCAAGAAAGATACATCTAAGGGCCCTAGGATCAAGTTTGTCTCTGATTTGCTTGGGAATGTGAACAAAGGCCATGCAGCCAAAAACTTTGACAGGAAGAGAGGTATGCAGAATGGTGTCAGGAAAGTAAGCAGACAAACTCTGAAAAGGAATCTAATGACCAAGGAGTTTAGAGGGAACTCAATTCATTAGGTAGGCTACTGTGAGGACTACCTTTTACAAAAATGTTTAGGGACATGATGATGGTGGAGAAGGGTTCTATAAAAATTTAGAAGATGTCCCATCTTACTTTCGACCACTCCATTCTGTTGAGAAGTGTTAATGCAAGAAGATTTATGGATAATCCCTACTTGCTGGAAAAACTTATGCAAGTGCTTATTGAAATAATCCCATGCATTATAAGTATGAAATTTCCGAATAGGAGAGTCAAATTGAGTTATGATCATCTTATGAAAATGAGGTAAAACAGTACTAATAGCAGCCTTTTCCTTTAGAAGATATACCCAAGTCATTCAAGTACAATACGCTATGAATGATATGAACCATGTAGCCCCAGAACAATTAGAAACCCTAGATGGCCCCCAAACATCAGAATGAATCAATAAAAAAGGATGAGAAGACAATTTATTACTACTAGGATAAGACACTCGATGATGTTTGGTGTCATGATCCTAAGGCTTAACCTAGGATCAATTTGGGAATCGAATGAATCCGATTCAGCTACGGCCAAGAACAGAAGGAAATTAAGGAGGAATTTTAGAGAATGAGGGAGAGATTAGAAGAAGTGTTAGGGGGATTAGAAGAACAGAAAATAGGGAGATGAAGATCAAGAAAGGGGAGAGAATTTGGAAGAGGAGAAAAACATATTTCAATTCATTAATTTCTTAGATGAGGAAACAAAACCGTTACAATAACCTTTTATAGGCATATTTGCCTTCTAACAACCTAGCACATGCTCCCATGTGCTTCTAACCACTTGCTAAAATATCCCTAACAAACTATTCTATCCTATTACAATAATACTCTTTTATTGCTCATAGGATCATGACAATTCCCTCATCCTTAAGAGAGTTCTTGTCCCCAAGAACTTGCCACGAGTAGCCGTTGCTCTTCATCCAATTCCAACCTTCTCTATGCGGATCATTCTCCTTTCTTTCTTTCTACTTCTAGGTCTCTTCTTCTTCATTCTTAGGTTTTCAAGATTAATTCCGCGTATAAATTGGCTCAGAATTTCATTAGGGAAAACTTCATTACCATCCACTACAAGTAAGGAGAGCAAATCTACGACCATAGTTGTTGTTATTGTACCCCCATCCAACCCATAGCCATGCTCTGCTACAAAAATATCAACAACCCTGAAATGCAGCAATGGGGACTTGTAGACTTGACTTGAATGCTCATACCAAGGCTGTTTGTGAGCATTAACTTTAGGAGCTACTGCAATCTCAATTCCAACCAACGATTTCTCAATGATTGACATTTGGCCAAGTGTCTCAGCACTAGTAAGAGTGCTTGAGAGGTTGTCAATTGATTGAGTGCCTCCCTCCAATTCATTTTCCTCACTTTTTTCTTCCTCCTCCTCTTCTTCCTCTTCCCCTTCTTCCTTAAAGTTGGACTGCTTTTGTTGCAGAATCCCAAAAACATCACCATCGAGAACTTCTTTTCCCTTTTGTTGGCTGCAATTCCCCTCTATTTGGACTTCTTTTTTAGCAATATCAGATGATCCCTCTGCATTGGCTGGCCTATCAATCTGTTCATTACAGGTTCCCTTTGAAGGATGTAATCCATCACCAATATCCTCTCTGATGCTACCAACATCCTTCTTGATATTGCTGCCTAATTCAAAATACCCAAGCACATACTTGGAAGTCAATGATGAATCAGTTTCCCACCTTCTTGTCTTCTCCTTCGGCTTCTCCATTTTAAGAAACTCCTCTTTGTTAAAACTTTCATGATAGTCATCAAAGTATTCGGCGAGAAAATTGTAATGATACTCCTTAGATCGTATCATTGCAAACTCTTGCAACTTTTCACGTATCATTTGGCCGAATTCTTTGCTCGATTCATATATCCCACTGCTTGCTCTCTTGTCCCATTGGTTCATCTCATTCTCAAACTCCTTTTCCCCTACTTGTTGCTTCTGGCCAACTGAAAATGCAGCATTTTTCTGCTGCAATTGAGGCTCCCATAGTCTCCTACATGCACTGCTCCCCTTAGCTGATTTTTCACAATTAGCATACTTTGAAGACCAAGGAGCTATACACATACTGATCTTCTTCAAACAAATTATCCCAAAATTCAAAGCCAAAATTAACCTTTGTTTACCTTATTAGCAGCCTAGGATTTGATTGGAATTACCGCAAAAGAGCACTGGAATTCACAGACAAGAATCACCCATCCAAATTCGCCTTCCACAATCCACTCCCAGCTGCTCCAAATCTCAACATTTATGCTGTGCAAATACTTCCAAAACTTGATTGAATTCTATTGTGCAAATACTTCTAGACTTGATTGAATCGGCGGCCTCCAAATTCGCCTCACGTAACCCCTGAGATCTGGATCTGCTTTGCCTCCAAATCTGATTCAATTCCTTCCACTTTGGCCAAGAATTACTGCAATTCGCAGCCAAGCATCACCTCTTGCTTCGCCTTTCAAGTTCACCTAGCTTGTCAGAACTCATGGCCAAAATCGTTGGCCTGTTCCTCCAGTCTATACGAGTCTCCTCTACAACAGCTTCACTAATTCGCCTACAACTTCAATTCTCCAGCAATTGAACAGCTAGGCAACGGATCTGATTCCGCCTTCTAGCTCATCTGTTGCAAAGTCTCCGATACTCGCCTCACCTTCTTGATCAACTACAGCAATTCGGAGATCAGCAGCAAATCACCCTGTTGTTCCACCTTCAAGTCAACCAATTGTCCACCTATGATCGCAATTGCCGTTCATCATCAATCGTTCAAGAATCGAGACAAGCCTCAATCGCACTTCCAAGTTCGGCCTCAGCTATCAGCCCAAGCTCAATCTCTGTGCGTCAGAATCGAATTTCTGCTTCATCCTCAATTTCGACTCTGATGCAGTCGACACAATTTGCCAGATTCAAGCCAAAATCCGTCTGACCCTCCTTCGCACACCAATTACTAGCAAGACTTATTAAAATTCGCTGTCGTTCGTCAACATCTTTCCTCGCCCATTCCGAATCTGTTGCTGGATCACCTTCGTAAATCACTGTTGGGAGATTAATATCAACCACTTTCTAGATCGCCAGACCTAATCGCCGACGTATCAAGCGGCAACACCAACAACGCATCAGTCGATCACTCTAGTCGCGACCCTCCTGGCTATCTATGTCACCACCTTCGACAAACTCCGACGCCAATCGCAAAAGGCTCCATAGTTCGTGTTGTCTCTGATGTTGTCCGTGTCGCAAACTTCAACGGATCTCCCGTACCAATCGTTCGCTCTAGTCGCGAATCCTCCTGGCTTGCTCCTCTTCAATTCCGGACAAGATTGTTGGAGTCTTAGCCGCGAGCCAATCCCTTACTTCTCCTTCCGATTCGAGACAGCACTCTATTCCCTATCACGGTCGGATATGAAAATCACTAGCCAGATACCGTCCTTCGAAATCACCTCCAAAAGTCAGCAACACTCTGAGTTTCATAACCGAGTGTATCAACAGCCGATAATCACCGTAAGAACTCACCGATAATCACCGTCAGAACTTTAATCAAAACAACAGCCAATGATGGACTACTCTGATACCATTTGTCATGATCCTAGGGCTTAACCTAGGATCAGTTTGGGAATCGGATAAATCCGATTCAGCTATGGCCAAGAACAGAAGGAAATTAAGGAGGAATTTGAGAGAATGAGGGAGTGATTAGAAGAAATGTTAGGGGAATTAGAAGAACAGAAAATAGGGAGATGAAGATCAAGAAAGGGGAGAGAATTTGGAAGAGGAGAAAAACATATTTCAATTCATTAATTTCTTAGATAAGGAAACAAAACCATTACAGTAACCTTTTATAGACATATTTGCCTTCTAACAGCCTAGCACATGCTCCCATGTGTTTCTAACCACTTGCTAAAATATCCCTAACAAACTATTCTATCCTATTACAATAATACCCTTTTATTGCTGTCATGACAATTGGATATCTCACATACATCACAATGAAGAGAACTAGTATCTAAATTCTTGAATAAAGCAAGGAACATAGTTTTTAGTAAGGGAAAAGGAGGGTGTCCCAAGCGATAATGGTAAAGCCAAATGTGAGTGAGAGGAGGAGAAGACTAAGATGAACAAGCAAGCCTAGGCTGAGCCTTTAGGAAAAACACTCCTTCTTCAAGACAAACAGCGATTCCACTCCTCAACAGCACCAATCATCTTCCCTGTGTTCATTTCCTGAAATTCACAGGTATGAAAGGAAAACATAACTTGACAATTAAGTTCCTTAGTAAACTGATGGATAGAAATCAGGTTGGTAGATAAGTTAGAAACATACAAAACCTATTTAACAGGAAGAACAGGGCTAAAAGTGACCTTGCCCTGGACCTTTATAGGAATGGAAGTCCCATTGGTTATGGTGATATGTTCAGGAATTCCCAGAGGCTTATAGGTGTCAAAAACAGTGAGATCATGAGACATGGTCAATAGCCCCTAAATCTAGAATCTACAAGTCATCCCTATTGGTCTTTAAGGCAGTAAAAGAATTAGAGTGAAAGCAAGTACCTTGTTGAGCAAGAGAGCATGTTCCATCCTAAATAGTTTTCAGAAAACTCGAGTTAGCTGATTTCATCTGCATTTAATTGACTTAGGTCTGATCCAACAACTGACTTTGCCTTATCCATGGTTTCCTTCTGCTTGTTTGAAAGATAGGCTTGATTTTTCGAGGATAAATTCCAGAAACCCCTTATCTTATTCAGCACTGCCTCTTTTACATGTAGTTTAAAACAGTGTGTTTTGGTTTCTTATAATAGGTATATCACAATCCTTCTTGACTCTTTGACTTTGATTGCACATCAAACTTCCTTTGTTGGGGTTTGAATCTAGCTCCTTCTCCCTTATTGGTCATCAAAACTTCCCATTCAAAACTAGTCTCACCGAGCATAGCTATCCTCCTATACTCCTCATTTCAGACTACAAAAAACACTTCATTAAGAGATGGAAGTTCTTCCCTTCCAAGAACTTGCACCCTAACCTGATCATATTCGACATTGAGACCTGCCAAGAATTCCACAATTTTGTCCCTCTCAAGAATAGTATTAAGGGTGCCTGCATCTTCATTGCACACCATTTTAATATCTCGGTAGTGGTCAAGTTAAAGCCAATATCCATTCATTTTGTAGTAGTACTCAGTTACTGTTAATGCCACTTGCTTAGTACTACTTAACTTTGTCTTAATCTCAAAAATCACTGAGGCATCTTGTATCTTAGAATATGTACGTCTAACGGTATCCCAAATATCTTTTGCAGTGGACAAGAACATGTAGTTTCTACTTACCTCAGGTTACATAGAACTCCATTGCCATGACATGATCATGGAATCCTCTATATCCCAAGCTGGGAATGTGGGATTTGATGTCTTGGGGCCCAATGCCGTCAAATGAGTTATCTTCCCTCGACCCTTTAGAAAGGTCCTCACCAGTTGTGCCCACTGTAGGTAATTCCTACCATCCAAGCAGTAGTAGTCGCGCATCCCTATCAAATCAATGGTAGGAAGATTTTCCGTTGATTGATCAAACAGACTAGTCTCCCCTATTGTCATAGATGGAGCAATCTCGGAGATTTCTAACATATTCGGTGGGATAGGTGATTGAACTAGTAGTTTAAAAGGAGTAGGATGGTGTAATGAGGGCAAAACAGTAAGTAGAAGGAGCAAGATGGTGTAATGAGGGCAGAACAACAAGTAGAAGTTGATGGCACTGAAGGCCAAAGAAACATAGGGTACTGGAGCCAAAGAAAGAAATGAATGAAGGCTGGAGGAAAAACTTTTAGAAACACGGCTTTGATACCATGTGAGAATGGAATAAATTCATTGATACTTCACATAATGATACAGCCCTTGTTAATAGGGTTGAGTATTTACAATTTAGGAAAGATTACAACAAAACAACTTAGGAAGGAATTCTAAAATGAAATTAGGAAAGTCTCCTAAACTGAATTTAGAGATTTTTAAAAAACAAAAGATTTGGATTAACTTCCAATACTCCTTATGCATGATTAGGCAACCTTCCTTTTCTCTTTCTCTTTAGTCTCTTATGGGAATCAACCTTGACAAGTAGTATAGGTAAGGCAAAAGGGTTGTGGTTGGGCTTAATAATAGATTTTTAAAGCATGTCTTTCACCATCCTTTCAATCTCAGTCTTTTGGATAGGGCGATATCAATATGATTGTATATTAACAAGTTCAGTGTTGGGTTTGAGAGAAATGGCACGGTCAATTGGTCTTTTAGGAGATAAGGAATCGAGCTCTACAAACAATTCCTCAAATCAACTAATAGCACGTTAAGAGAGTCAAGTTCATGTACCTCCCATTGGGACTAAAGCTAGTTGCTGACAGTCAACATTAGTTCACTTCCTTGTTCCTGATTTACATCCATGGCATGAATAGAGAACAATTGTGCCACTTGGGACAACTTACTCTTGAATATCTTTTGTAACTTCTTTCCAGTAATCATCTTACATGAACATGCATCCAAGCTACCTGTAAGAGTCATTTTTCTTCCATCCTCTTCAAAAGTCACCTACATTTTATTCAAATCAAAGCTGATGGGGCTAACAGTCTTCATGCAATCAACCCCCAAAACTGTCACATCCCCTAACTTCAACAGCCTCAAGTCAGTTTCAAACCCTTCTCCATGCACAAGCAGACTTGCTGAGCACTTTGTTGCCATTGGCCACAGTCACTGACAAGGGTTGTGTGCCAGTGAGTTGGCAACCTAACTTCCTAGTCGTGTTCTCATCCAAGAAGGTGTGGGTACTTCCACTATCAATCAAGACCATCAGCTTGTAGCTGTGCACCTTCCCTTCCACCTTTAATGATTTTTCTATTTGTCAAACCCCTTAGGGCATGCAAGGAAATCTCCCCATTATCCTCTTTTTCTCTTTATAGCAATAGTAACTATCTCTTGCATTGATGCCCCGATACATATTTATCCCTACACCGAAAGCATAGTCCAGCCTGCCTCCTTTGCTCAACAATCCTTCCTCCTGATGACTGATTTGAAATGGTGGTGGATGGAATAGTCAAACTTCTAGAGTTCTGGATGCTCTTGACAGCCTCTTTATTGAACCACTTACTCCCTTGCGATAAAGTAGTGGAACTCACCCCTCTTGCCTACAGCCTCTGCTTCTTCATTAAGGCCTCAACCGTAAGCTCCTACAACCTAGCACTCTCTACTGCTTGTTTAATTGTCCTTGGCTACAACATCTTCACCGTTGGTATTAATTCTTCTCTCAAGCCACTGATGAAGCTTGAGACAAATGTGGGTTAAGGTTCAACATCAAAGATTTCAACTCCTCAAATTTAAGCTGATAGGCCTGCACTGAAGTTTCCTACCTCAATTTGTTGAACTCCTCTACCACATCCATCGTACTCCGATCACCAAACCTGTCACACAGATCTTTCACAAACTCTGCCCATTGACAACCATCTCTAACCCTGATCCAGCATTGGAACCAGGCATCCCCAACATCATTGAGATAAGCAGAAGCTAATGTGACTTTCTGCTTGTCTGGAATACTGTACGAGGCAAACATTTTCTCACCTAACACCTTGTGTTTTGACCATCAAACAGGGGAATCTTCATCTTAGGCATAGGAAAGTAGGGCTGATTAGTGGCAACTTGTACTTCCTGCCTTCTCTCCATTGCATTCTTCCCAACTACTGTCAGTTCTACCTCAAATTCAGAGGATCCAACAACTCTATGGATCACTCCATTCCCAGGTAGGAGTGGATCCGATCTCTCCTAGGAGGAAATTCAAGAAGGAAACTTACTTGGGGCAATTTGGAAAACATCAACATGAAGTCGTCCAACCTCTTCACTAACCAATCCATTAAATTCTCCAACTCCGATCCATAGTCTCCAATTTTCGATCCAACGAGATAATCACCTCACAATTCCTGTTTGATCCAACCTCCAAAGTATCGACCCTAGCTTGCAAATCAAAGATCGTTGGTTGAATTGTTATAGTTGGGATTCGAAGTTCCTTATTCCAGTGTCGTCCACCATCGGAATTGAGATCGCATGTGAGAATCGCCAACCAAGGATGTACTCTAATACCAAATTGTCACATCCTAAAATTTGATAGTGAATTCTCAACCGATTGGTGAAAATTAGGGTAGAAAATTATAGGGAAATTGGGAAGAATTGCAAAGAGAGAGAGGGAAGAACAGAGAGTGTGAGAGAGAGAAGGATAGAGAGAGAAGGAAGATTGAGCAAGAAAACAGAAAATTGTCTCAAAATATTCTTTGATGATTTGTATTAGGTTGGATCAGTTCTTATATACTGATTCCAGCAGCAGGGGTTGGCGCCAACAAGGCTGCCAAATTCAAAGTGAAGTACAACCATAGGCAGCTACCTACTAAGTACAATTACTATAGCTAGCCTCTAAAACCTCGGGTTATAACTGCCAAAACAAGGTACAACCCCCATCAATAGTAGGTACATGACAAAGCTCACGCGCCCAACCATAGGGACAGTGGTTGGACATGCTTCCAGCGCTTACAGTTGTAGACTTGGGTTATGAGAGGCCACAAAGCATCATCAACACCAACACACTAAGGAAAGGAAGATCTCGCAGCTGGGAGGCCTAAGTCCTGCTAGCTTTTATAATGCTCAAATAAAGCTGGGTCAATTTGCTGTAGTTCAAATAACGCTCAAAATTGCATCAATTTTATCCTTGTGTGAAAAATTTCCATGGGGTAAAGGGAATGCAATATGAGGATCAATTATAGAATGAGATAGGGCAAGCAAAGGGAAGCAGCAAAGGGAGCAAGAAAAAGATCATCTAGTGAGATGAGATGACCTTTAAAGGTCTTCAACATTAAAGGTTGAGCTGAGCTAAAACCATAGTCAGGAGGGAGATTAATGATGCAAGCATTTGGTCCAACTCAAGGACTGACACTTCAAGAATACAATACAACTTATAGAAAGTTCCCGAGGGAAACCTCTTTGCACCAATACAGATCATCTAATAGTCACCAATTTGGAATTCAACAAGAGGCTGATACATGTCAGCTCGATGTTTGTATGAAGCATTATTTGCTTCAAGATTGTTAATGATCTCAACATGTGTGTCACGAATGTGGTGAGCAAATGAATCAACAGATTTTTGACACTCGAGCAAAAGGGGACATAGGAAAGGATTTCTAGGACAGTAGCCATGAACAGCTTCAAAGGGGATCATGCCAGTAGACCTATTGACAGAGCTATTGTAGGCAAACTATGCAGTAGGCAAAATTAAATCCCAATGGTGTGGAGTATGTTGCACCAACACCAAGCACCTTAACAGATTTCCTAAACTGGGATTAACAAGCACAGTTTGACCATCCATTTGAGGGTGACATGCAGTGGAGAATTTCAACTTAGTGCCAACCAAAAGCAATTGGGTTTTTCAAAAGTAACTAGTGAATCTAACATCTCAATCAAAAACTATGGTCTTAGGGAGGCCATATAGCCTTTCTATTTCACTAAAGTAGGTTTTGGCTATCTTAGAGGTATCAAACACCTTGCTACAGGGAATAAATGTGCCATATTGGAAAAACGATCAACAACTACAAAGATTAGCCGTTCCTTTTTGGGGTACAGTGGACCAAGGACAAAGTTCATACTAACATCCTGCCATGGTCAACTAGGAACTAGTAGCGGAGTGTACAGACTGGTGTTCTACTTCCTATGCTTGGCTAACTGACATGATAGACACTAACTGACCATCCTGCCACATCTCTTTCAAACTTGGCCAATAAAATTGGCGCTCAACTTCATCAATGGTTTCGTTACGTCCAACATGTCCAGAAAGTCCTCCTGCATGAGAATAGCCACCCAAGCAATAATTGATCAAACTTGAGCCGTAAGCGATAACCCTCATTTACCTTCTGTCTATCAGGATTGCTAGGATCAGGATCTGGAAAATATTTTGCAAGAGATTTCTCCGATTTTGTAATGAAGGAAACTAGGTTAAAAGTCAAATTGCAGCCAAAATTTGAGCTTTCTATAATAGGTAATTTTAGTTTCTAATTTGATAGGATTGAAATTGAGGGCTTTCACAATTGAGGAGAAATCAATTTGCAATTGAGAGATAACAGGATTCAAAATTAGGTGTTGAAATGTTTCACTTGAAGAATGCTCAGGATCTTGTCACGGTTTGATCCTAACAAGTCTTCTTTCTTCCTATTCGCGTTGAATGGGAAGATACCCTCTAACGACTAAATAGTAAGGTAAGGAAGAAATTAAGTAGATAAGAGAGAAGTAAGAGAGAAGTAAGAGAGAAATAGAGAGAAAGAGACTGTGAGAGAATGGATGATTTGATATTCTTTTTCATGAAAAATCTAGGGAACGGGTATAGGGGAATTTATACAACCAGCCAAGAAAGATTCCTTACAGCCTGGCTGTTGTAACCACCTCTGCCAGCTCGCTCCACCTGCACGTGGATTCCTTTGAGCTAACAACCTCTAATAAACTAGGAATCACAGCATTACAGAAATTGAAATGGCTGAAATAACACTAACAGAATAATACTAACAGAATGCAAGAAATCAAAATCAAAATTATTCCCAAGGTATGTCTCGTAGCAGAACAGATCTCTCACCATTGGTGTAGATCATTAGCTCTGATACGATGTAAGAGCTAGAGAGAAAACAAAATTGAAAAGAAATGAAGAGAGAGAATCAGAAATGTAGAGACTGAATTGAATGAATATTATAGCAAGAGGAGTGAGTTTATATACTGCTCTCTGTTATTCAAAAACCCAACTGGCATGCCAGCTGTCAGTAACAAACAGAATACTGGTTGTGTTTTCTGTTGGTAACAAACTAACTGACTGCCACATATGCTAAGTAAGAGACTGAAAATAAACTGTCTACAAAACAAGAAACTGATAAACTCTCCTTCTATTCTCTACTTCCTCTATCCTTCATAATTAGAAGTAATATTCTCCTTAACATTACAATATCCAAAATACCTCCATGACTAACAAAATTAAGACACCAATCATAAAACCACAAATCCCCAAAAAGTATCCAGGTGAATGATTGTTATTTCTTTATTATAACCTCCAAGCTAAGTTAAAACTCTCGGCAAGTAGTAGCTGCATCACTGTCGCAATATCTGTGAAGCATTTGTATCAGAATATAAGCTAACACATTAGCATGCATATATGTACACATGCAGGTGCACAAATATGCATAAATTAACCAAGTTTATGAAATAATTATATCTAAGGAGGTACAAAGGCTGCTCAGTCGTGAAAAACAGACCTTGTATTCTGGAAATTTTCTTCACAAAAATCAGAAAACTGGAACACATGTTCAAATCAGGAATTCTTCAAATAAAAAAACAGATAACTCTGTCTACCAATTTTCTAAATTTGTATTGACTGCTAGAAAACATATTTAGCATGTCTCCCATTGTTTGACACTGATTCCTTCACAAAAATAAAAAGCAAAAAAGAGTTCTTTCCTTCTGTTTCCCAAACAGAAAATATGAGCATCCAACCCAACTAAAATCAACAATATCGATGAATATATTATCCTTTTCTTTTTGATAAATAACAATGAATATATATTAACCAAAATCTAGTGATGAAATGGAAATCAATAATAGAAAACTCGAAAATGTTTCCTGTAACTAAACAAGCTCATCTGTTTTCAACTCATGGAAACAGAAGCAAGCAGTTCATGGAACATCTTAGAAGAAAATACTTTAAGGCACTTACATATTTTTCAAGTTCCTGAATCTTTTTCTGAAGTTCAGTCCTCAACCTTGTATTTTCGTCAGCCTGGAAGGGCAACACATGATAGAAAAGCAACCATCTTACAACAATAAAAGGTCAGACAAAACCACCAATACAGACAAAAAATAAACTCATCTAGAAGGAACTTTTTTTCCTGTTAACTTGGCAAGAATAAACATACTCTTAGAATGGAGTAGGCAGCTCCCACAACATCCCGAAGTGGGAGCCTAGACATCCCTGGTTCCATTGACAAACTGAGACATAGCAGACTGAGATATTAAGCAGAAACATTAATATGGCCAGGGAAGCAGTGAGTGCAGATGAAGCTTCCCACCCCAAAATGACAAAAGAAAGAAAAAACAAATTTGGGGTTTCATAGGATAAATATAGTGTTAAAAGGAACTTTGAAAGAGAATAAAATTCCTTGATTCTTCCATTCCGTGTGTAAGCTAATAAATATACAAGAAATCTCCTAATAATTCTCCTAAAAACTAGGAACAGATTACAATCATAATTAGTAGAACTAGATAACTTTACAATTTACAGATTTACATAAGAGATTAAAAAACTTAAAAATAAATAAGGCTTTATCTTCTAATCGGCTCCTATCTTCTCAGCTCTTTATCCTTTTCTATTTGATAGCCAATCATCCAATTTTAAACTTCAATTGTTGACACTCCCCCTCAAGATTGAGAATGGATATCATCCATTCCAAGCTTGCTAGTCATCTTTTGATAAATGGCTGCAGGTAACCCTTTAGTTAGAATATTTGCAAACTGTTCACAAAACGATATATATAGGGTACAAATCAAGCCACTATCCAATTTTTCTTTGATAAAATGTATGTCCACTTCAATGTGCTTAATTATGTCGTGTTGGACTGGATTGTGAGCAACACTTATTGCTGATTTGTTGTCACAATAAAGTCTCATAGGTGCTACCAAAGTGATTTTCAAGTCATCTAGTAGTATTTTCAACCAAAGCAACTCACAAACTCCTAGAGCCATGGATCTGAATTCTACCTCTGCACTTGACCAGGCCACTACACCTTGTTTCTTACTTCTCTAAGTCATAAGGCTACCTTGTAGGAAGGTACAATACCCAGATGTAGATCTTATGTCCACCACTGACCCTGCATAATCTGCATCAGTATAGATTTCAAGTGCCATGCATTCTTCCCTTTTGAACATAATACCTTTTCCTGGTGTTCCTTTCAAATAATGCAATATTCTATAAACTGCCCTTTGGTGAGTTTCTTTTGGATTATGCATGAATTGGATAACCACCCCCACTGCATATGCAATATCTGACTGAGTATGAGCTAGGTAAATTAGTATTCCCACTAGCCTCTGGTAGGACCCCTTATCAACTTCATTATCCTCTGGGACTTCCCCTAATTTATGATTGGTTTCAATTGGAGTTTCAGCTGCTTTACAACCTAGTAGACTGGTTTTTGTTAGCAAATGAACAATATATTTCTGTTGTGAAATAAAGATGCCTTCTTTTGTGTGGGCAACTTCTATGCCCAAAAAATATTTCTATCTTCACAATTCTTTAATTTCAAACTCCTTGATTAGGCATTTCCTGAGTTTATTCCTACCTTTTTCATTATTTTCGGTCACAACAATATCATCCACATACACAAATAAAGCTGTTACTCTCCCTGTGGCCGAGTGATACCCTAGAGTAAGTATTACTTTCGTAAATTGGCCAAACCAAGCCCTGAGAGATTGTTTAAGGCTATATAAAGCCTTCTTCAATTTGCACACTACATGATCTTGGGTAGTTGGACTATATCCAGGTGGTAAATCCATGTAAACTTCCTCTGCTAGGTCTTCATGCAGGAAGGCATTTTTTACATCATATTACAGCAATGGCCAGCCTAGATTAGCAGCTAGAGATAGGAGTACTCGAACTGTGTTTAGTTTTGCAACATGAGCACGTGTCTAGGGAATCTATGCCATATACTTGAGTGTATCCATTGGCCACTAGCCTGACCTTATATCTGTCTAATGTCCCATCAAAATTATATTTGATTGTGTAAACCCATTTACATCCCACAGGGTGATTTCCTTTAGGTAATTGAACCAGCTCCCATGTTTGGTTTTTTTTTTTTCAAGGGCTGCCATCTTGACTTCTATGGCATTCCTCCAATTCTCATCCCCTATAGCTTCGTTAAAGTGCTTGGGAATAAGTATGGTATGCAGGCAGGTCAGGAAGGTTTTATGTGGGTTAGATAATTTGGAATAGGACAAAAACAGATGCAATGGGTGCTTGGTACAGGTTCTAGTGCCTTTTCTAAGGGCAATAGGCCATTCAAGATCACTTTGAGAGATTTCAGGCTCACTCAGAGGTTCAATAGATTCGATTATAGATCCAGAGGGATTAATTGGAGATTTACCTTATGACATATCAAGGAGACTGTTAGTGCTCTTAGTAGTAGATTGAGGAAATGAATTGGATTCTTCGACATGCATAGGGCTAGAAACCAACTACTTCCATCTTAAATAGACCTGTAGAGGAGGAGTACTTGGAGTAGGGTCGAGTACTTGGAGTAGGGTCCTCCTGAGTCATATTTGATGAATCCTTAGGATTAACCGGACCAAAATAAGACAAAGAATAAGAAAAATCCAGATCAAGCAAAGATGAAATTGGATCTCTGTTTGTGACTGTTTGGTTGTTATGAGAATGGTCAAATAATGCATGTTTTCCACAAAAGTCACATCAACTAACACAGATAATTTTTTTGGAGGATGGTAACATCTATAGCCTTTTTGGGTAGATAAGTATCCGATGAAGATGCATTTTAGAACTCAAGGGTCTAACTTGTCTCTATGAGGATTATGAATATGGACAAATGATATACACTCAAAAAATTTTAGTTTCCAGCAACTAAGGATATGAATATCCAGGAAGTGTTTGGTTAGGAGCTTCATGGGGCTAAGAGAGTCAACAGTTTGGGAAGGCAACCGATTGATGATGGATGTGGCAGTTAGAACTGCTTCTCCCCAATAATGTTTAGGAACATTGTGGTGAAAAAGAAGTGCTCTAGTAACAGCCAATTGATGCTCATTTTTCCTCTCAACTACCCCATTTTGTTGAGAAGTGTAGGGATAAGAGGACTCGTGGATAATCCCTTTTTGTTGGAAAAAATTTGATTAAAGAAAACTTTGGCATTATCAGATCTTAGTCTCTTGATTTTCACTCCAAATTGACTATTAATCATGTTATAAAAGTTAGGAAAACTAGGGCTCACTTCAGATTTATTTTTCATAAGGAATAACCACATCACTCGGGTGCAATCATCCACAAACACCATAAACCACCATGCCCCAGGAATATTTGGAACGGTTGTAGGGCCCCAAACCTCATTATGAATGAGAGAGAATGGAATAGAAGTTCTTTTATTCAATGAAGGATAAATCACCCTCTTATGTTTAGCAAGTTCACAAACTGAACACTAAAAATTTTTAACATCAAGACCCCTAAATAAAGCTAGAAACATGACCCTAAGAGTAAAAAATGAGGGGTGACCAAGGCGATAGTGATGTAATCAAATCTGATCTCTACTAGATTGCACCAAACATGACACAGAATTCACCTTTTCCTTTTTCTCTTGCTCATTTGGTCCCTCAAGATAGTATAGGCCAAGACCAGTCCCTGAATTTCACAGAGAACATTCAAGCCAGCCATCGAAAACACCTTGTCCCTGAATTTCACATAAAGTAGGATAAAAGTTAGCACTACAATTGTTGTCCAGGACCAATTTTTGAATGGAAATAAGGTTAGTGAATAATTTAGGAACACAGAGAACATTCTTGTGTAAGATACTCATTGAGAATGATATCTCCTTGGCCGGCAATGGTGGTTAAAGACCCATCTGTCATAGATGTTAAAGGTGCGCCTAGGCACCTCGCCTAGGTCGGGGCGTGAAGCACGCCTCATGAAACCTAGGTTTTATTTAAAACTTGGGCAGCCCAAGTCGGGGCTCATCACTCCCATCCCATCTTCCTATCGAGTCCTGACGTCACTCCCATCTTCTCCCTCTCCTTCTGACCTTCAAGCCAGCTGCCGAAAACACCCTCCTCAAGCTATCCAACCACCAAAAACTCCCATCTTCTCCTGCGGCAACTACAGATTAGCCTGATCTTCCTCTCATTGCTATCAAGTCACGCCCACCTCCTCTCTTCCTCTCCTTTCCTCTCTTCTCCTCTACTCACGCTCTTCTCCTCTCTTCTTCTCCTATCTTCTCTGCTCACAGCTCACGATTCACGCTCTTCTTCTCCTCTCTTCCTCTCCTCTTTCTCCTCTACTCTTCAAGCTGTCAAGCAGGCCACTACCACCGAAACCAACTGCCATTCTCGGTTCCAGCCTCCCCTCTTCTCGGTTCCAACCTACTCTCGTGAGTTCTTTACTTGTTTTATTTGATTATTTCTTGCCTACTTGCTTAATTTCTCTTGCTGGTTGCCACTCTCTCTTAATATGGTTGTTATTTTCTTGTTGATTGGAGAATTTTGTAGAAGTTGGAACTATGTTGCAGTAGCCCAGTCAATGTCATCGACAACTTCCAAATCCAGACCCGGCATAGAATTACTTTGAAGCTAATCCAAATTATAGAAATACCACCACATGTAAATCTTGTCGTAAAGTAACAAAAGGTGGCATATTTCGGGCAAAACAACATCGTGTGGGTGGTTTTAGGAATACTAAAACTTGTCCAAAATGTCCTCCATCAGTAAAACAAGAGATTGGAGAGTACATGCAAAAGAAAAAGAATGACAGGGATGAGCAAAATATAGCACCGTTAGATGATGATTTTCAATTTAGTGAAGGGTATGATGATGATAAGGAGTCGCCACAAAGTAGAAAAATACCCAATGTATCTACCGAAAGTGGAAGCGATATTGGTAGTGTTGGTAGGGTTAAAGGGCTAACACAAAAGGGTGCACTTGATGTTTTCCTTAAAGACCAAGAAGTTACTGTGTTGAAAAGCAAGGGCAGAGGAAGGCAAACAAGGTTGGGTGAGAATGATTTTGCAAAAAAAGAGTTAGAGAGCTCGAGTTTGTAGAAGCTTTGCACGATAGATGCATGATGCAGGCATTCCATTCAATGCAATGACATATGACAGTTTTAGAGTCTTTATAGAAGTAGTTGGTCAGTATGGTCCTCGTGTGAAACCGCCTAGTTATCATGAAGTCAAAGTTCCCCTTCTCCAACAAGAGGTGAAAGCCACTCATACAATGATGAAAGATAATGAAGAGGCATGGGCCAAATATAGATGTTCCATTTTGTCAGATGGCTGGAAAGACAAGAGGGAAAGGACATTGATTAACTTTTTAGTCAATTCTCCTAAAGGAAGTATGTTTTTGGAGTATGTTGATGGTTTCAGCTATTCAAAGACTGGGGAAAAGATGTTTCAATTATTAAGTAAATGTGTGGAAAAGATTGGAGTAAGAAATGTGGTGCAAGTGGTCACCGATAGTGCTTTAAACAATGTTTTAGCAAGTATGAAATTCATTTTTGTAATTTGTATTATGTTTATAAATAGAACAATTTGAATATTCATTAGATACTTATTATTTACTAATATCTTGTTAATTTCACTCTAAATAATAACAGGAAGATTTTTGGAGGCAAAATATCCTACATTGTTTTGGACACCATGTGCAGCGCACTGCTTGGATTTAATGTTGGAAGATATTTTCAAGTTGTCTAATATGAAGAAGACATTTGAGAGAGTTGTTATGGTGAATAATTACATCTATAGTCGTTTGAGTCTTGTAAACATGCTTAGAAGGTTTACTGACTAGAAAGAGTTGTTGAGGCCTGCAAAAACACGATTTGCAACTACATTTATCACTTTGGGCAGGATGCATAGTCTGAAAAGCAACCTTAGAATGATGTTTACCTCCGAGGAGTGGATGACAAGCAAGTGGGTAAAAGAAGCAGGGGCTAAAAAGGTTGTAGAAGTGATTTTGATGTCTTCATTTTTTAACAATGTTGTATATGCTTTAAAGGTGGCCAGTCCATTAGTGCGTGTAATGCACTTAGTGGATGGTGAGAAGAAACCGGCTATAGGATACATATACGAGGCCATGGATAGAGCCAAAGAAGCAATTGCTAACTCTTTTAATGGGGATGAAAAGAAGTATGCGCCCATTTTTCAGATCATTGATAATCGACGGGATACTAAGCTTCATCGCCCCATGCACGCTGCTGGTTGGTACTTGAATCCAGAATATTTCTACAAAGCTGAACGTATAGATCTAGAGATCTTGACTGGCTTATATGAATGCATTAGAAAGTTAAATCTAGATGTAAAGGTTCAAAACCAAATTGATGTTGAGCTTTCAATGTATAACAAGGCAGATGAGTTCTTTGGAAAATATATGGCTATTAGAAAGAGAGCTAAGAAATCACCAGGTATACACATATATATATTACATTATATATATAATCATTCTAAATAATAGATAATAATTAATCCATGAATTTTATTAGACAGCTAAATAGTGGGCTTCATATGGAATGTCAACACCCACATGTAAAATTTTGCAATTAAAATTCTTAACTTGACTTGTAGTTCATCTGGGTGTGAATGTAATTGGAGTGTGTTTGAAAATGTAAGTGCATTGTACATATAACACTTATAATTTTTATTAGTAGTTAGTTTGTTTCATGTAGTTTATTCTTAGTATGTTTTTGCATAAATTGTTGCAGCTTCATACTAAAGGGAGAAACAGGCTTGATCAACTTCGTTTAAACAACTTGGAGTTTATGAAATACAATACAGCATTGAGGCGTCGGTATCAAATGCGTGATACCATTGACCCTATCATATTGACCCACGTTGATAAAAGCAATGAATGGTTGACTGAAAAGCTTGATAAGGAGAATGATAAAGATGATGAAACTATTTTTTCCAAATGACGTTGGGGATGGGTTGACATGGAATAATGTCGTTGCGGCTATAGGAGTTGGAGAGACTAGTTATCGATTTAGAATTAAACAAACTCAATCAGAATCGAGTTCAACTTCGGCTTCGACTTCAAAGCGACGAGTAACTCAGGAGATTGAAGAAGAGTAAAGTGAGACAGAAACCGAAGATGATGAAGACTTGGAAAAGGGAGAAGAATTGAGAGAGGAAGAAGAAGATGAAGGGGTGATTGAAGGAGATGATGAAGATATTAACCTTGATGATGATTGATTAAAACTTCTTTATTGATTGTGGACTTATAGTGTTTATTGATTGTGGACTTGTAGTGTTTATGTGTTTGTTTAGAACTTTGCATGATGATTGGTACTTGTTTGAGTTTGAGACTTTAAGTTTGAACTTTGATGATGTTTCTACCTTAGAATTTGCATGATGAATGAATCAACTTTGATGTTGTTAGTTTAGAATTTGAAGATGATGAATCATGAACGATAAGTATGATATACATGTGTTATTATTCATAATTTGATAGTTGTTTATGATTTTACAAGATTTTGAGTTTTTTTTTTCTAAAGGTACGCCTTGCTTCGCAAAGGCGCGCCTTGTCTCGCGCCTCAAGCTCCAGGACCCTTTGCGCCTCAATGCCCCGATCGCCTTTCAAAACTATGCCATCTGCCAAGGTTATTTTCTTGAAACTTGAACAAGGGCTGTAGGTAATGAAATAATGGGAAAGAGGGGTCATATGATCTGTTACCACAGAGTCTAGGATCCAAGAGTTAGGCTGGGTTATTCCTGAAGCATGTAAGGCAAGAGAATGAGAGCAAATACCTGTAAGTGCAAGAGAACAGGTACATTTTTCTTTCTCGTCAAGAGATTCTAGAAAATTCCTTAGCTTTTTGATTTATGCCTGGTTGAGATCCAAGCCTTCTCCGTGTTCTGATCCTTTTTGTTCTGCTTGTTGTTGGCTACTAGTCATATTAGCCATATAGGCTTGGCTTTGGCTCTCCAGTTGTCCTCCTTTGGATGGTTTCCAGGTAACTTCCAGCATCTCTCTATGGTATGCCTAGGTTTTTTACAGAAGGTACACCATAGAGTCTCTATCCCCAGCTTTCTTCTCCTATTTAGGACCCCTGTTAGGAGCCTTTGGTGATACTACTGTTGATCTCTCTATTAGAGAGTCGTCTACATCACTCCCCTTCTCCCTTCTCCCTTCTCCAGCCCGAATTATAGAAATTACTTCATTTAAGGGGGTAAATCTTCCTTACCAAGAACTTGAACTCTTACCGCATCAAACTCCATATTAAGTCCAGCCAAGAAATTGTAGATTCTTTCTTTCTCCACAAACCTTTTTGTAATGTTGTATCTTCACTGCATTTCATCTTGAGGCATCGATAATGATCTAATTCTTGCCATAAAGTTTGCAATGTATTGGCATACTCAGTGATAGACCTTACCCCTTGTTTGGTGGCAGCAATCTTGGTCCTTACTTCGTAAATCTGTGCAGCATCTTTCACCTTGGAATAGGTGAGCTTGACTGCCTTCCATATGTCTCTCGCAGTTGTTAAGAACATCATCATATCACTTATCTCTGGTACCATTGAATTCCATAACCATGACATCACTAAGGAATCCTCCTCATCTCATGCTGCAAACATAGGATTTTCCTCCTTAGGACCAGTCCCCAAGAGATGAGTTAGTTTCCCTTTTCCCTTGAGAAAAGTACGGATCAACTAGGACCACTTCAAATAATTTTTCCCATTCAACCAGTAGACGGCCTAGAGATTTTGCATCTCTCCTCCATTGTCTATACTACCCATTCCAGCAAACGGAACCTTTGTGGTGCTGCTGGTTTCCATCGTCTCCAGTGTTGGATTCGCGTTAGAGGCAGTAGACATCCTATCCTATCGGGTGAAGGGATAAATAATCAAAGATCGGGTAAAAAAGGAAGCCAAAGAGGGCTTATTGGGTGAAGAACAGAGGCAAAGGAGGCCTTGATTATCCACCTAAGGTGGTGGTAATTGAGAAAGGCACTGGAGGCCGGTAAAAGAAGCCCCTTAGAAGGCTGGCTCTGATACCATGTTAAAAGGAACTTTGAAGACAATAGAATTCCTTCATTCTTCCATTCCGTGTGAAAGCTAATAAATATACAAGAAATCTCCTAATAATTCTCCTAAAAACTAGGAACAGATTACAATCCTAATTACTAGGACTAGATAATTTTACAATTTATAGATTTACAAAAGAGATTAAAAAACTTAAAAATAAATAAGGCTTTATCTTCTAATCAGCTCCTTATCCTTTTCTTTTTGATAGCCAATCATCCAGCTTTAAACTTCAATCGTTGACATATAGTTTGTCATATCCCCATGTTAACCTAACCTATAACTATACTGCACCCTTTACGTTTGGTATAATCAAAACTCCCATACAACAACATATCAAGCTTGATTCTAGCTTCTTAATCTAAAATTCTGTCAGGGTCTCGGCCTAACAAGGGGAATTATCCTTATGTGAGTGGAATTAGGGTTGGGTTTGAGAGAGAAAGAGAGAACGAGAGGGAAAGAAATGAGAGGGAGAGGAGAAATTAGAGAGAAATTGAGAGAGATAAAATCTGGAAATTCATCAAAGTGTTCATCAATGATCCCTTATTGAGAGGGAAAGCCCCTTACATAGGCCTATCCTCATAGGCGGTTCAAATGTTACAACCACCCTCAATCGCTTGGCTCCTACTGTTATTTTTTTACAACCCTCCATTGTATCAACTACTGCCAACAGCTTCTAGTTACACTACCCTCTACTTGTTGCAACCTCCCATACATTGATTCACCCCCTTAACTACCCTTAATCACCGTAGCCTGACAAATTCCATCAACTTTATGTCATGAGTCATGACCCTAGGGTTTCAACATAGAATTAGGGCCAATTTTAGGAAGAACTAAAGGAGAATTGGAGAAAGAGAGGGAAAAACAAAAGAGGAGAGAGAATTAGAAGGGGAAAGATGGGAAGAGAAGCTGAGGGAAAGAGGAGACAGATCCAAGAGGGAGAGAGAGAGTTTGAGAGAGTAGAACCAATGTTTTCAATTGATATTTTCTGGATACCCCCAACTACAACAGCCTAGTAGCTTTATATAGCTACCACCACAGCTTACAATCAGCCTAGTGGTTATTCCTCTAACAATATTAACAGCTCCTCTAAAACACCTAACTGCCATTCAACAGTCTATTGTTACAACCAACTAATTGTTAACCCTACTGTCTACTATTACAACCATCCATACCATCTATCTAACTACCATAGGGTCCTGACAATTACCCCCCGGAACATTCTTGTCCTCAAGAAAGCGAGAGTAGTCCGGTTGATTTCAGAAACTGTGGGAACAGATCAGAACACTACAGCCTTCCAATTGTAGCTCTTTTCCTTCTCTTCCACAGCTTGATTGGAGTAAGCTTGAAAAACTTTTGTAAGCCCACCAGGGAGGATGCCACTCCGCCTATCAGCTTCTTATTTCCCTCCTGAAACTTCTCACTAGGCACATCATTAGCCTTGACATTTGCAAACGATTCCTTCACCTCATTGCTTGTCAATAGTTCCTTGCAAAAGGCCGAATCACTTTCAATTTCAAAAGATCCAATTGCTTTTATCACCATCCTTGAAAATTCTCCATTATCTGCTTCCAATTTTGGAAATCTATTGGCTGAATCAGTCACCTCTTGCTCCAAACTTCCAATAATATCATCTCGAATAACCTCTTCATGAACTTCTTTTTCAAAGGAATCTGATTGTTACTCTGGTGCCATGGTTGGCACGATTGATCCTCTTATCCCTGATCACCCCATTCTGACTTCCTCTGCCACCATGGTTTCCAACCCGCAGTTCTTGGTCTCGTTCCATGCCCAGACAGTACCAGTTTTGAGTGTTCTCTTGGAGGGAATTCGGCAAATAATTTTACCAAATTCTAACCCACGAACATGAGCATAAAGCTCTTTATTTGATCTTTCATTTCTCAAAATTGATCGAAAACTTGATCCTAAGCCCCCTAAATTTGGGCAAAAACCTATTCTTTTACTTCTCAAATTTGGCCAGAAACCTCCTCCCACATGCTCGCCATCTTCACTTGGGCGTCCGCTACCGCCGCACTGACTTCCTAAATATGAAGCTCCATCTGCTTCAACCTTGCGTCATACGACATCGCCCTAAATTGAATTATCCACGGCCAACCAAGACTTGAGTTTATGGCACCCCTTCAACAATTCACATACCCCGCCTACTGTCACCCTTCAACTTTCTAGAACTTGAATTTCTGGGCTCCCTTCCTAGAATTCACACACCCAGCACCTACCGCCTCCCTTCAATTTTTATGGGATGACACTGGTCAGTTTGGCCTTCTCCGTCGATTTCAAGATCATCGTTGTTCTTGCTTGCTTACAACACCAAGTCAACTACGCCCCCTTATTCACTCCAAGATCCATTCTTGGACCTCATCCTGTTCTTGGGTCAATCAATTTCGACCGCTAAAGTTCTGGGTCTGTCTCATTCTTCTTGGGTCAGCCTAATTTGGCCATCTGGGTCTACCTCACCTTCACGTCTGGGCTTCTTCTTTTTCGTGTTTTGGATGACCCAATTGAAACTGACAGAATTCTTGGATCAATCAGAATTTTGCCCACAGATTAACCACTCTAATACCACTTGCCATGACCCTAGGGTCTCAACATAGAATTAGGGCCAATTTTAGGAAGAATTAAAGGAGAATTGGAGAAAGAAAGGGAAAAACAGAAGAAAAGAGAGAGAATTAGAAGGGGAAAGGTGGGAAGAGAAGCTGAGGGAAAGAGGAGACAGATCCGAAAGGGAGAGAGAGAGTTTGAGAGAGTAGAACCAATGCTTTCAATTGATATTTTTTTGGCTACCCCCAACTACAACAGCCTAGTAGCTTTATATAGCTACCACCACAACTTACAATCAGCCTAGTGGTTATTTCTCTAACAATATTAATAGCTCTTGTAAACCGCATAACTGTCATTTAATAGCCTATTGTTACAACCAACTAACTGTTAACCCTACTGTCTATTATTACAACCATCCATACTAACTATCTAACTACCGTAGGGTTCTAACACTTTATAAAAAGAAAGAAGAAAAATCAACGTTTTCCCACATTTTTCATTTGAGTATGGGGATTGGGGGGGGGGGGGGGGGGGGGGACGGAGGCGAGAAGGGAAACTCTTCCTTATTTGGGGGAGAGTTTCATATTGAAAAGGGAGCTTAATACCCTTCCCTCTCCTCCCATATTCCGTTTTTCCTTATACCCAATTTGTGGTTTAGGGAGGGGGGCAGCGAAAGTATTAATAATATTTGTTTTGACTTTACTATTTTACCCTTATTATTAGAATTATAGATACTAACAGAACAAAATGGAGGACAAAATTATTAGTTTGTTTTTATTACTTTACTGTTTCGTCCCCTTCTATTTTCCACCCAAACAAAGTGAAGTTACGTTTGAGCCTTTTCAACCATCCAGTGAGAGGCCAAGAAAAGTGCATTTTTTTAATAAATGCACTTGTATGAGTTTTTTGTGGTGTTTGGTCAAAATTAAAAAGGCATTTTTACTAATGGAAAAAGTTATTTTCTATTGTGAAGAAATTAGAAATGAAGTAAAAGCAGGAGCAGAAAATAAATTTATTTTTAGACCAAATTACCCATATCAATATTTAAAATTACAAACATTACTACCCAAAGCTAACAAGGAGTTCAGATCCATTACAAATAAGTGGTCCATCACTTCTTTCCTTAAGGAAAAAGGTTAGTAAGCTTACTTACCATCTTATTAGCTTTACATGACAAATCAAAAAAGAATATTATGCATGGTCGTGTCAACTCAATAACAACGAATTAGGAGATTTGGTTTCCACTCAAAACGTATGTGAATGGGCAATAAATATTTCAACTGACAAGGCATTGCTTGGAGAAGCTAACTATTGCATGCATGTGTGAGTGCACACAAGTGCACGTGCACGCACACAGGCAAGCAGGCATGTGTGTGTGTGTGTGTGCATGTGTGAGAGAGAGAGAGATGCTAGGGTTGAACTTCTGAATGGCTTGCTGTACTCAAGGGCCCGGACAGCTTAAGGTAACTTCCAGCGAGAAAACACATCTTAAAAAGGAAGCAACATCAAGCAGGCAAACATGCATGGCTAAATTAGCCAGTATATGAAGAGTATAGCATATTTTGACCATCAAAATTGAGCACAAAAAAAAAAAAAAAAAAGAAGTAAAGAACTAGCATATCACAACATTTCAGTGTTGGTTAAGAATAAGCCATCCCACATAGTGGGATTAAGGTTAGGATCAGTGGTGTTGTCGTCATATCGAGAATGAGCACCACAAAAAGGAACATGTAAGCAATTCAAGAGAGGAAATGTAAGAAAGACCTGTTGTTTAATGGTTGCCTCAGCAGCTTCAACAGCTTTCATGACTTGAAACAAGCCATCACTGTTGTTACGACCCAGAGCTAAGGCAGAGAAGTTGTATGCCAAATTAGCCTCTTCTCCTCCAGCTCCTGACACATCACTGCTGCCACCGCCATTATTCATCTTTGTTGTCTAGCGTCACAAGGATATGATGGTAATCAACTAATGCTTAATCGCAAAGTCACAATCCTTCCTTTCTTTTGTATGACCAATTTCTGAATACAAGAACCCAAGGATGGTGATAAAGAAATGATTCAGAGAAATGAATCCCCTTCAATTGTATGCCCAAGCCCCCTATATACATGCATACATACATCTATATGGATGGATGAGCATGCTTTGAATTGGGCCCCCCAACAACCTTGTTTCCACACCTAAGGCTGGATGTGCAGCGAACAGAACTGCCTGAACATTTGTACTTCACATGACATCATGCAGGTATATCCCTGTACATAAACAAATAGATAACTATCCATACACATTCTCAAAGCAAAAGGAAAATAGTGAAGATGTAAATAAAATTACACGATTATGTGCACAATGTATACTCACAAATACACACAAACAACTGACCTAGATAATTTAATAAAATATCATTTGGGAATTCTTAACCTTTTAGTGTTAATTGGCAATCATGGTTGAAACCCAAAATAACAAATATGCACTAAATAGAAAATTCTTTATGATGGAGTTCGACAGAAACCATAAAGAAGCCCATGGATGTGTTAACATATCCAAGCATCCACTTGTACATATAATGCTTACTGTACACATAACCAAGAAGGGGAGGAAATTTTTTGAGATGAAAAAATTTAGGTGATTTCCCACTCATTATTATCACCAAAGACATGTGACGGTAGAGAATGGCTGCATATTAATTTGAGTACGGCAAGTCTACCACTCTCCTTCACATGCTAATAGAGCAGCATCTGTAAACCTAAAACAGATTATTGAATACCATAAAATCAGCAAAATGAGAAGATGTCTGGAATAAGCAAATCAGTTTTTCCATACTCCAAATGTGCGTTCTTATGCATCTCAGACTGGAGTCATAATAGTTAAAGACTTCATTTTGGATTTGTCCACTGGCAAGTTGAAAATCAAGAAGAAGATAACATTTACATTTGTATGGTCCCAAATACGCAAATGGGTAGGATATCCAGAATCAACCAAATAATATTTACCTAAGCATATAACAATAAAACTAAAATTTTGAATTACCTAAGCATACAACCAAATAATATTTACCTAAGCATGCAAAGAATTTGAGAAGCACATCAGTTTATAAACAAACAAAAACAAAAATGCCCTTGGCATCTTTTTTGGTCCTTCATTTCACCCCTCTAGAAATTTTTGAAACTTGTCACACAAATGTTTCTATTTTTTTTAAAAAAAAAATTCTGGCATCAGTAGAATTACCAAAAAAAGCCTTAGCAATGGTTACTGGAGCATTTACAATTTCAGCAAAGAGACTTTCTCTAGCAGCGACTTCAACCCCTAATTTTACTCCTCTCCAAATTTTTAAATTTTCTGGAATTTTGTGCACTTAATATAAATATCTTTGAGAGTCTAAACATATTTTTTCAGATTTTTATTGTTTTTTGCAAAGGACCAAAAGGCACCCGGAAGGTTCTGCGAGCAAAATATCAAATTTCTGTTCCTCCCTCTATCATCAATCTGTCATGGCTTGAATGATTTTTCTTTACTCTGAATCTTTGCACACTAACTTTCCTAGGATCTCCAGGTCCTGCTCATCCTTTTTCAGACTTTACAAAAATGTTTGGAGCTTAACTCCACAACATCCGGGTAAACCAGACTAGTTGCATAAGTAGGATACAAAACAGAGACAAATCAACATGAAAAATAAAAATTGCAGCTTAACATATACAATTATTTCTGATTATGGGATTCCCCCAACTACGACAACTCGTATATCCAAAAATTTGAATGATCCAACGGTTAGATTTTTGCAGATCTAAGTTTAATTTTCAGCCAAACATTGTTTATTTTCGTAAATCGCCGTCGGCCACCGTGGACGGTGGTTTGTTTTGATCGGAGCCTATAACCGGTCTCCCCCAGTCACCGAGACTAGCATACTCAAAAACTAATATCATCCGATGGTTGATTTCTAGTAGATCTACCTTTCAAAATGGGTGTATTTATATATATATATACCTGTGTTTGACTGTTTGCAGGGGCGGTGGCGGTCCAGCGGTGGAGTTGGCGGTCCGGAAGACGCGGTAGCGGTCCGGCAGTCGCGGTAACGGTCCGGCGGTACGGTAGTGGAGACCGGTGACGGTGCTGCACAGTGCGGCGGCAGCGGCGGTGGCTGTGCTGCGCAACAGCACTCCTGGCGCTAGTGGCGACGGAGAAGTGGCGCAGGCAGTACTGAGCCGGTCGCCGGCGATGGAGGAGAGACCGGCGACGAAGGTGGGCGGCAGCGACGGAGTTGGGTGCCGGGCGGTGCAGGAGTCCTCTCCTTCCTCAAATCTTCAGACTCTCTCTCTCTTCTCTCTCTCTCTCTCTGTTTGTGCGCATTCGTTAGTTATAATCACCAGCATTAAACTTCAATTAATTTTTATTATTATATATATATTATGAAATTAATTATTTTTATTGTTATAAACAATAATAATATTTTTAATTAATTTTAATAATATTTTAAATTCTTTATGAATATAATTAATAATTTTTTAAAATATATAAATTCTTTTAGAGTTTTAACTTGAAAAAATTCTTTTTGTAGATAGAGTTATTAATTGTTTCTTCTAGCCCAACAAGGTTGGTAGGACTGCCTGCAATAGCAGAGGAATATCATAATCTAACGATCTTCACGGTGGAGTAGCTGACATCTACAAGCACTTTGATGTCAGATTAGTGAGGATTCAAAATCTCAAAGTGTTGGTAAGATTTGAAAAGAACATACATTGGCAAGTGATTAGACCAGCTTATATAAAGATCAAGGAACCTTACGTGTTGTCGGTCGTCATGAGAGGATAAAGGGCTAAGATGCACAGTAGTGACAGAGATCATCCTCAAAGATCTCAGATTCGGTGAAGATTACGAGTTGATAAGGATCAACATGTGAATTGTTCAAGGTTGATAGAATCAATTATTAGCGCGAAAATCTCGGCTTGAATGCTATTCGAGCTTTTAGGCCAAGATCTAGCCTGGCTTGATAAAATTAGTATGGTTCAAAGCCCCCCAGGTCGGATGTTCGCGGGGGCAAGCATCCGAGCTCGGAATGTGACTAAGGTAGTGGTAATGTTTTACCTGGTCAACTCTTTGCTTGTCTCCGTTGGTATCTTCTTAGAAGTGTTGCCTTCGGGGGCTTGGCTCCCCAACTTCCACTATAATCATTGCTTCAAATCCATAGGTGAGCCTAAAAGGGGTTCTATCGTTGATGTTTGTATTATGGTATGATATAATTATAGCACCATAGGGAGTTCTTCCGCTTAGGCCCCTTTTGCCTGGTTTAGTTGTTTCTTGAGCCCAGCGAGGATGACCTTGTTGGTAGCTTCAACTTGCTCATTTGACTGGGGATGCTTGACTGAGGTGAAGGCTTGATGAATGTCAAGCGCCTTATAAAATTCTCGAAACTTTGCGTTGGTGAATTGAGTGTTGTTGTCGGAAATGATTAAACCGAGTAGGCCATATCTGCAAATAACATTTTTCCAAACGAACTTTTTCACCTTTTCTGCCATAATTATTGCTAGATGCTTAGCTTCGATCCACTTGGTGAAGTAATCGATGGCTACAACGATGAATTTGAGTTGGCCCCAGGCCAGGGGAAAAGGTCTGAGTAAGTCAATCCCTCACTTGTAGAAAAGCCAAGATACGGCAAGGCTGTGCAGTTCTTCTGGTGGGGAGTGATGCCCATTTGCATATTTATGGCACCTCTCGCATCTTTTCATGTATTCCATACACTCATTACGCATGGTCAGCCAATAGTATCCAGCTCGCAATATTTTTGTTGCTAAGGACTAGCCTCCAATGTGGCTTTTGCAGACCCCCTCGTGAACTTTAGCCATCACGTAAGCAGCCTGTCTTCCGTCCACGCACTTGAGAAGCAGCATGGTAAATCTTCTTTTGTACAGCTAATCCCATATCATGTTCTAAAGACTGGTCATCCTTCAAAACTTCTTGGCTTCCTCCGAGTTGTCGGGTAACACTCATTCCTTAAAGAATCAGATGATGGGGACCCTTCAGAAGCTGGGGTCTGCCTCCACGATATGTACTTCTAAGTCAACAATTGGTGAATTCGGGGTTTCCTGTATGACCAACCGATTGTTTCTTAGATACTTGGTGCTAGCGAGCTTTGAGAACAAGTTTACTCTTGAATCTTGCTCCCTTGGAACGTACTCAATTTCAAAAGATTCGAAGGCTTCGGATCGGACTCTGACCTTGTCGAGATACTTATCGAGCTAAGGATCTTTTGCCATTAAATTCACCTTTAACTTGATTAGTCACCATTGGGAATCGCTCCTTACAATCAACCTAGTAGCACCAACTTCTTTGGCCAAGCTTAGCCCAGCCATAAGGGCTTCATACTCAGCTTGGTTGTTGCTCGCCCTGAAGCTAAAGCAGAGGGACTGTTCGATGAGAAGCCCATCTGATCCGTCCAAGATTATTCTTGCCTCGCTTCTCTTAATGTTTAAAGCTCAGTCCATTGACAAAATCCAAGGGTTACTGTCGAAACTTTGAGTATGTGAAGATAATTCAACACAAAAGTCAGATAGTACCTGGGATTTCATATGTTTGCGAGGCTGGTATTGTATGCCAAACTCAAAAAGCTCTTATTGTTGCCAAAATACAACAATTAAAAATTGTGAGGTGAGGTCCATTCAAGCTCGGTGTCGGGTGAAGTTGGGTTGCCGTAAGAGATGTCACCTTAAGGGAGATTGCTGTTAGGATGCTCCTTGCAAGGATTTGCCACTAACTCTTGCCACAAGGTTTTGCCACTACCTCTCGCTACTAGCTTTCGCCACTAGCTCTTGTCACAAGGTTTTGCCACTAGCTCTCGCCACTAGCTCTTGCCACTAGCTCTCGCCACAAGCTCTCGCCACAAGCTCTCACCACAAGCTCTCGCCACTAGCTCTCGCCACTAGCTTTTGCCACTAGCTTCGCCACAAGGTCTTGCCACAAGCTCTTACCACAAGGTCTTGCCACAAGCTTTCACCACTAGCTCTCGCCACTAGCTTTTGCCACTAGCTTCGCCACAAGGTCTTGCCACTAGCTCTTACCACAAGGTCTTGCCACAAGCTTTCACCACTAGCTCTCGCCATTAGCTTTTGTCACTAGCTTCGCCACAAGGTCTTGCCACTAGCTCTCGCCACTAGCCCTTGCCACTAGCTTTTACCACTAGCTTTGCCACAAGGTCTTGCCACTAGCTCTCACCACTAGCCCTTGCCATTAGCTTTTGCCATTAGCTTCGCCACAAGGTCTTGCCACTAGCTCTCGCCACTAGCCCTTGCTACTAGCTTTTGCCACTACCTCTCGCTACTAGCTCTTGCCACAAGGTTTTGCCACTAGCTCTCGCCACTAGCTCTTGCCACAAGCTCTCGCCACTAGCTCTCGCCACTAGCTTTTGCCATTAGCTTCTCCACAAGATCTTGCCACAAGCTCTTACCACAAGGTCTTGCCACAAGCTTTCACCACTAGCTCTCGCCACTAGCTTTTGCCACTAGCTTCACCACAAGGTCTTGCCACTAGCTCTCGCCACTAGTCCTTGCCACTAGCTTTTGCCACTAGCTTCGCCACAAGGTCTTCCCATAAGCTCTTGCCACAAGCTCTTTCTATAAGCTTCGTTGCAAGCTTTTTCCTTCGCCACTATGTTTGCTACAAGACTTTTCCTTCGCTGCTAGATTTGCCGCAAGAATTTGGCCCTGTTAGTGCTCAAAAAATGGGTTAGAAGGCTCGCAGGAATCTTCCCCCGCGAAGACCCTCCGATGCCAAAGTCAGTCTCGAATCCCAATGACTATTCACGAAAACAGTAAAAAAAGGTATTCAAAGTGTCTCGATTTTATCGAAATTGGAAGTCCTCATTAATGTCCTGTAGCTGGGTATTTATAGGGCACACTTCTCAAGGTTGTCTGGTGTCGACACATGGTTGTTACTGAGTGGGTCGGATTTAACAAAAATGGAGAGGTTATTACGAAGCTGCCGCAAGGCAGCTGGGCCTCGCGGTAAAGATTGCTGCGAGGCAACTGTGCCTCGCGGTAAACAGCCGCGAGGCAGCTGCGCCTCAGAGCAGATGCTACCGTGAGGTAACTGTGCCTCGCAACAAACAGCCACAAGGCTGCTGGGCCTCGCGGCAGCCTTAGCCGCGAGGCAGCTGGGCCTCGTAGCAAAGGCTACCATGAGGCAGCTCGCGGCATGCAACCGCAAGCTGCTTCTTGGGGGCTCCACGGCCACGAGCCTCGCAGCTAGTAGCCGCTAGGCTACTTATCGAGTGCGCCTCATGGCAAGGAGCCGTGAGGTTGGCCCTTGTGGCCAGCTCCCGGCTATCTTGTCGCGAGCACTTACTGGTGGGGGCTGGCCCTTGCGGCCAGCCTTCATCTTTTGAAAAAGGATATTTTTAATTAATTTTTTCCCTCAATTTTTGATGGCACAACAATTGTCCCCCACTCTTCTATTTTGTCTTTAGATAAAATTGAAGAGTAGAATATCAACCAAAGAGTGGGCTCTAACACCTTGACCCAACCAAGTGTTCCAAAATGCCCAAAAGATCTTATTTCGACCAGGGGCTGGAGTACTAGATTATTTTTTGGGCAACCATGCCTTTGATAGATAGGCTCCACTGCGAAGTTCTTGTTGGTTGTCAGAGCTTGCCAGAAGGTCTAGCCGTCGGATCAGCCAAAGAGTCGGGTCTAACTTAGGAGCATAGCACTGGACTCAGTCAAGGGATTTTGACGGGCCTGCGGGCACAATCTCCGGAGTGTTCAGTGATCCCGTGATGGATCATAGCACTCTGGCTATTATGTTCTCCATGTCCGTCTTTCGGAGTTAGCCCACTTCAGGGAATCTGGGTTTGGCCAGTGGTTCGGCACGAGATTCTTACCAGACATCCAAGTTTGCTGGGAAACCTAGGCTCCAGATCTACCAAGGAGTTGGATCTAGCCAAAAAGGCATAGTACCAAACTCGATCGAGAGATCTGGGTGAGTCTGCGGGCATAGGCATCGGATGTTCTGGTGGTCCCAGGCTAACTTGTGGTCATGGCCACCAGATTGCAACTGAGCGGCTCAATTATGATAAGCGAGATCATGGCAGAACTGTCATAGGATTGCTATTTCTTCACGCCTTCCTTGGGCCAGTCTACCTCAGGGGATCTGGGTTTGACTAGTGGTCTGACGCAAGATTCCTACCAGGCATTCGAGTTTATCGGGAGACATAGGCGCCGAATCAACCAAGGAGTTGGGTCTAGCCAGAAAGGCATAGCACCAAACTCAAGCGAGGGATCCGAGTGAGTTTGCAGGCATAGTCATTGGATCCTCTGGTGATCCCGGGCCAGCTCGTGGACATCGACACCAGATTGCCACTAGGCGACTTGGCCTTCGGGAGCGGTCTTATGCTAGAGCTATCAGGTGATTACTTCACTTCTTATCTGTCTTCCTAGGGCCAGTCTACCTTAGGGAATCTAGGCTTGGCCAGTGGTCCAGCACAGGATTCTTACCAGACATCCGAGTTTGCCAGGAGACCTAGGCACTGGATCAACCAAGGAGTTGGGCCTAGCTAAAAAGGCATAACACCAAACTCAAGCGAGGGATCCGGGTGAGTCTGCGGGCATAGGCATCGGATGTTCTGGTAATCTCGGGCCAACCCATGGTCATCGGCACCAGATTGTCGCTAGGCGACTCGACTATCGGAAGCAAGCTGTGCTTGAGCCGTTGTACCTGCTTGACTCGAACAAATAATCTGGACTCATGTAGATTTTACGTGGTTTGGCTTATAGTTTTGGCTACTCCATGGGAATACATGGGATATATTTTTTTGTTTATCGGGGGATGTTATTACAATGGAAAGTTAAAGACAATTCCAGCCCCCAGTAGGGTCGGGTAACGTTTCCGATGACAGGCTTGACTCTGTGTCTTGCGCTTCGTCCCCTTCCCTAGGGTTAAAGCTGAGAAGTACTTCTCGAGGTGCACAGTGTTTCAAGCTTTTTCTATCGCCTTGCCTTATCGTGTCGATAATGTACACATGTTGGGGCCTAACATCTTTTGAATTTTATAAGGTCCTTCATACTTCGGGATGGGTTTCCCTTCCTCTTCTATGGGTGGAGCTATTCTTGAAGTTCCCACAAGATTTCTTTTTGGAATTGAAAACTATCCAGATGAGTGTTGTTCCTGATTAGTGGGCGTTGCATGTGGGACTTGTTCCTCTTGCCCTGTCACGTATCCCCTCAATCCAGCTATGTGTGCTTCTTCTTGCTCCGAACGCTCCATGTCCCCCAATCCAGTGGTATGGTTGCATTCGAGCACAGGAAAATTTCCAAAATGCACTTCGTTGTTATGTGATCTACTGAAAATTCTGGCTCTATAGAGTGCATCTGGTGGAGGCCTTTTTTGGCTCCCATCCTGGTACGAGTGCTTATTGGGGCGGGGTCAGGCGGGTTCGTCCAACTGACTGATCTTGTCCCTTTCGCCATCTCGTGTTAAGATTGGCTTTTTGTTGCATTTCCCACAGACGGTGCCAAATTGTTGTTGCCAAAATACAACAATTAAAATTTATGAGGTAGGGTTTACTCGAGCTCGGTGTCGGGTGAAGTTGGGTTGCCGTCAGAGATGTCGCCTCAAGGGAGATTGCATTAGGATGCTCCCCGCAAGGATTTGCCACTAGCTCTTGCCACAAGATTTTTGCACTAGCTCTCCCCACTAGCTCTTACCACAAGCTCTCGCCACAACCTTTCGCTACTAGCTCTTGCCACTAGCTCTTGCCACTAGCTTTTGCCATTAGCTTCGCCACAAGCTCTTGCCACAAGCTCTTACCACAAGGTGTTGCCACAAGCTTTTGCCACTAGCTCTTGCCACTAGATTTTGCCACTAGCTTTGCCACAAGGTCATGCCACTAGCTCTCGCCACTAGCCCTTGCCACTAGCTCTCGCCACTAGCTTTGCCACAAGGTTTTCCCACAAGCTCTTGCCACAAAGTCTTACTACAAGCTTCGTCGCCAGCTTTTTCCTTCGTCGCTAGGTTTGTCGCAAGACTTTTCCTTCGTCTCTAGGTTCACCACAAGAAAATGGGTTAGAAGGCTTGTGGGAATCTTCCCCCGCGAAGACCCTCCAATGCCAAAGTCAATCTCGAATCCCAATGACTATTCATGAAAACAGTAAAAAAAAGGTATTCAAAGTGTCTCGATTTTACCAAAATTGAAAGTCCTTGTTAATGTCCTGTAGCTGGGTATTTATAGGGCATTGTTCTCAAGGTTATCTGGCACCGACATGTGGCGGTTACTTAGTGGGTCAGATTTAGCAAAAATAAGGAGGTTATTACGAAGCTGCAGCGAGGCAGCTGGGCCTTGCGGTAGATGCTGCCGCTAGGTAACTGTGCCTCGCGGCGACCTTGCAGTAGATGCTACCGCGATGTAACTTTGCTCGAGATAAACAGCCGCGAGCTTGCTGGGCCTCGCGATAGCCTTAGCCGTTAGGCAGCTGGGTCTCGCACCAAAGGTTGCCACGAGGCAGCTCACAGCATGTAGCCCGAGCTGCTTCTCGAGGGCCCCATCGCCGCGAGCCTTGCAGCTAGCAGCCGCTAGGCTGCTTATCGCGTGTGCCTCACGGCAGGGTGCCGCAAGGTTGGCCTTGTGGCCAGCTCATGGCTATCTTGCTGCGAGCACTTACTGGTGGGGGCTGGCTCTTGTGGCCAGCCTTCATCTTTTGGAAAAGGATATTTTAATTAATTTTTTTCCCCTCAATTTTTGATGGCACAACAGCTCTACTAACCATGCAATCATTCTTCCTAACAACTCAAGCTTCTAGGGCACCTTGCCTGATTGGTTAGCACTGTGATTTGGGGACTCTAGAAATAAGGCCTCAATTTCCAAGTTACAGTGACTAGAGGTGTGCAATGGTTCAGTTAAACTGAACTAACCGAACCGGCCAGTTCGATTCGATTCGATTAATTGTATAGGAGGTGATTGGATTGGTTAGCATAGTGGAGGGATTCGGTTATCGGTGCAGTTATCAGTTTTTGGAGTCGAAATAACCGACTAAACCGAATCGACCAACATTTAAAACGAAGTTGTTTAGTTCTTCATAAAATGACATTGTTTCATGAATACCCACTTGTGTTTTCCCGAGCGAATGAGGCTTCTTCACACACAAACATAATCACTTACACTTCACACCCTATTCGACGAGCTGAGAGAGAGAGAGAGGAGAGAGAAACCCTAATCCTCACCTAGAGCCAGAGAAATTCGACTGTCGGTTCATCACCATCTCTTGTCAGTAAGCTCTTTGCTTCCTTAGTCATTTCGTCTTACTTCTAATCGAACCCTAATCCTAAATCCTAATCACTTAGTTTCAATTCTTTTGACAATATCGACCCATACCACACTGACTACCAGACTGACTGACAGACTCCCCTTGTGTGCTTTGATGATCGACACACGTGACACACCAATGATAGACAGAGGTTAGTTTCAATTTTTTTTTATTTTTTTTTATTTTTTTTTTATGTTTGGGTTTAGGGTTTCTCAAATTTGGAGACTTTTTAGTTACAAAAATATTGTTGTTTGTAAGAGGTCTCTCGTTCTCTTTATCGTTTCTTGTTGTTGCCATTCTTCTTCATTGTTGTTGTTGACTTGTTTGTTTAGGTTTAATTTGTTCGTTCAAATCCGTTTCATGCTACTACTGCTATTATTGTCCAGGTTGGTTCATTTTTAAAATTTTTTTAGTCTATATATTTTTAGAGTTGTATGTGGGTTGGCTTGAGTGGCTCAATGCTTTGATTATTCTGTTATGTTTTAGGGTTTATGCCATACTTTATCTTTACTATAGTCTATATACTACCTCTTCTATGACTTTGTCTTTTATTGAATTTTAATTACAACCCTTAATTTTAAAACCCTTTATGACTAGTGGTATTCTTCATGGAAGGAAATGGAGTTTATTTTGTGCCTCCAGTTTTGGTTCAATTTATCAATTTAAGACTCTTTATAACTATGATTATGGGGTAGTTTGTGATTGCTTTCATCTGTTTGACATTGAAGTTATGGATGTGTATATAGAAGTGTAAACTTGCATGAGATATTTTTCAGCTGAAATGTTATCTTAGTCTTAGAGGTATAGGACTTATCGATTTGTTATGTGATCATTTGCTATTGATTATGCCTTATGGAATTTTCTATTAATTCCTTTATTATGCATTCCTTGTTTTCAGATTTTGGTTTGGTCCTTTTCCTTTCTGTTATGTTGTTATATGGTCATGATATCTTTGGTGTGTGTTTCATTATCTTTTTTGTTCCGGTTCTATAGGAAGTGGTCATTTTCTCATGTTTTAGTGCTAGTACTGTGAGTTTAGGACAGGGATGGAATTTTTTGTTCTGGTTCTATAAGAAGTGGTCATTTTCTCACTCTTTAAATGCAATATATATTAATATTAATTATAATTGTATTAATTTTAGATGGAAAGAGAAGAAGACATGAGTCATACCACAAACATCCTTAGTATGGATGATAGTTCAATGCCTACACCAATTCCAATGGCACCAAGCCAAGGTAGTCAATCTCAACATGATAGAGGTGCAACATCACTAGGAAAGGAAAAGAGAAAAACAATAAGAGCTAGCTCAGATGTGTGAGATCATTTTACCAACTTTACAAATTTAGAGGGTTAGATTAAAGTGAGATGCAACTATTGTTCTAGGGAGTTCCATTGTGATCCCAAAAAAAATGGGACTACAACTTTAAGGAATCATATGGGAACATGTAAAAAACACCCTCATTCTTTGGAAACCAACCAAATGCAATTAAACTTGCAACAATCTTCGATATTGGGTGAGAGAGAATGGGAGAGTATGGGATTGGTGAATTAAAATTTTGATCAAGTGCTTGCTAGAAAGGCTTTAGCTCGCATGGTGATGATAGATGAGATGCCTTTGAAATTTGTCGAGCTTGAGGGGTTTAGGCACTTCATTAATGTGATTTGTCCAAAATTTTGAATTCCTTCACGTTGGACAATTTCTCACGATTGTTTTGAATTATTCAATGAAAAGAGGTTGAAATTGATGAATGAGGTAAAAATTAACGTCAAAGAGTTTTTTTAACCACTATACATAGACCTCCATTCAAAGGATTAATTATATGTTCTTGACGGTGCATTGTATTGACAATAATTGGACATTGAAGAAAAAATTTTTAAATTTTTGTCCAATATATAGTCACAAGGGTGATGCCATTGCTATGGCGATTGAGAAGTGTCTAATGGGATAGAAACTTGATAAAGTTTTGACTTTGACAATAGATAGTGCTAGTTCAAATGATGTTGTTGTGGGTAACTTTAGGAAAAAAAATGGCAAAATGGGATACTAGCATTATGAGTTGCAATTATTTACATATCAGGTGTGTGGCTCATATAATAAATCTAGTTGTGCAAAATGGGTTGAAAGAGATAGATGAATTAATAACAAGAGCTAGGGATATAGTCAGATATATTAGACAATCTTCAACAAGACTAAGAAAATTCAAAGAATGTGCGGAAGTGAAAAAAATTGAATCTAAGGACCTATTGTCGTTGGATGTTGCAACTAGATGGAACTCCACATACTTGATGTTAGAGACTGCTCAAAAGTTTGAGAGGGTTTTTGAGAGATTTGATGAGGAAGAGTCTTGGTACAAGTAGTTGGAATAATGACCTACAACAGGTTATTACTATTGATAGGAGACCCAAGCCAGAGGATTGAACGAGGGTCAGAATGTTTGTTAGAGTGTTACAACAATTTTATGAGCTTACTTTGCGGGTTTCGGGTACTTCATATGTCACTTCAAACACTTTTTTCCATGAGATTAGCATTGTTCATTATCTCTTACATGAGTGGGTGACGATCTTGAGTTGAGTGAGATGAATGGAAAAATGAAAGAAAAGTTTGATAAATATTGGAGGGATTCAGAAAAATAAATCACCTACTTTACATTGCTGTGGTGCTTGATCTTAGGCTTGTAAAGTATGCACTTTAGGAGATGTATAGGGTGAGAAAGGGGTTGTAGTTTTGTCCTTAAAAAATGCCGTATATGCTTTGTATGAAGAATATAAGAAAAAATTGGCACCTCAAGGTAAAGTAGGAGAGCGATCTCAAGTGTCTACTCCACCTATTGTGGAGAATGTCGAGAAGGGAAAATCTGGTAGACCAAACTTGCTTAGCTCTCGTTTCAAAAAATATAAGTATGCCAGTGGTAGTGGGTCTATAACTGTGCCTTTAGAATGGGATAAGTATTTAAGTGAAGTGTGAGAGGAGGAAACTGATGACTTTGACATTTTGAATTGGTGAAAAGTTAATTATCATCGGTTTCCTATTTTATCTTCTGTGGCTTGGGATGTGTTAACAATTCCAATTTCTACTGTTGCGTCCGAGTCTGCCTTCAGCCCAAGGGGGTCGAGTACTTGATCCGTTTAGGAGTTCTCTTTCTCCTAAAGTGGTTGAAAGTCTGATTTGTACGTAAGATTGGCTTTGGTCATCTACAACCCCAATGAGTGTTGAAAAATATTTGGATCATGTTGAACAATTTGAAGAAAGTAAACTCATTGTTATTCTTTTTTTTTTTTAATTTTAGTTCAATACTTGTTACTTTTAAATTATTTAATTAATTTTATGTATTGTTTTAGAATTGACAAAGGTTATTGTTGACAGCCCCGCATCTATGGATTTGTAAGTAAGAGAATTTGAATCTCTCAGTATTTTAATATCTATTGGTTATTTGGTTTGCTTTGGTTGACTATGTTTGAGGTTGTTTTTTTTTAATTGTCAGCACTCTATGCCATAACCTGTTCTGAAAATTTGTTTTTAATTTCTATCTATTGGATAAGTCTTAAGTGACCTTAACGTGCAACATACATGGAACATATATCATGTGTGCTCCAAGTTGAGAGGAATATGAGTAGGTATTTATACACCTAACTGTGATATAGTTCTTTTGCTAGTGAGAATTTAGTTCTTTTGCTTTCTTGGTAGTTCAATATCTATGATTTTTTTTTTACTTATTCGGTAATTCCTATAATATTTGAGTTGGGATTGTTATGGTTTCAAAATTAGGTATGCGGTTGTCCAAGTGTTTGATTACTTGATTATTTGGATCAAATTTAGTCAAAAATTCAATAATTCTATGATGTTAATCTCCCCATTATTTTAGTTTCTTCTTATTTGATTCTAAAAATTTCTGAGTTATAATCTGAAATGAGTATGTGATATGAACTTGTGACTTCTCTGGCTATCACTTCTTTTTGGAACAAGAAAAGCTTGATAGGAGATTAGGTATGATGCAAGTTATAAAGGCCCACATAGTGGGATTACGATTTGATACATTGTTTAGATGTACTAGGTTGGAAGTTAATACTGGAGAAGTTACTTTCTTCACTTCTGGGTTAATTCTTCAATGAAAGTATTGATTGTTAGTTCATCTGGTTTCATCTTGCGGTTGTTTGGGTATGTGTGTGGAGTGTGATGTTAATTGCATTTGTGTAGTTGGAGTAGACGTTTCTTGGTGGGAGGTGTGCTGGGATATTGTCCCATTTTTTGCTGTTATTTTCTTATGATTCCAAACAAATTCATTATTTGGTTATACCCTTTTCTCACTTGGGTTTGTGGTTCTTAAGCCGCTAGCACATTATCTATGACTAGCTTTGTCTGTTTGTCTTATGGTTGGGAACCTGTATATTATGAATTGTTGCATGTTGCAGAAAGTTGATTAATCCTTCTGGTTCTTTTAAGTTTGATAAATATTGTTGTTTGTAATAATAATAATCAAGAGATTAAAAATGCATGTACTAAAGTTCAACTTTTCTTTTTTCGAAGGTTGGAGAAGTTAGGAGCTCTTGAGTGCAGTAGAGTAGTGCACAAGCACCAACAATGAAGGTTTATTACTTGTTTGTAGTTACATGCTAGTATTATTCATCTGCTTTCAAACATGTTGAACCTGTATCTTATGTTTGTTGTTATTGAAGTTACTTTTTGAACCATGTCTTGTGACAAGTTGAGTGAAATATTATTGTTGAATGTATATTATTGTTTGAAATCTTAATTGCAAAGCTATACATTTTTCAATATTAGAAATCTTGAATTGCAAAGCTTTGTTTCCCAATTCAGTTAGATAGGACAATTTAGAAGGTACATTAGCTATTCAAAGGTTCAATTAGACCGAAAGAACTAACCGAACTGGCTAGTTCGGTTCGGTTATATAGTGGTCGGTTCTCGATTCGATTAGTAGTTTAGGAAAAACTTCGGTTATCATTTTGGTTTGGTTAGGACATTTTAGAGTTCAGTTATTTCGATTATACCGTTGGTGTCGGTCGGTTCGGTTTGATTATTGTTTCCGATTCGGTTCAATTATTGATTTTTTGGCGATTTGGTTCGGTTATAACTTATTGCACACCCCTAACGGTGACCAAGGCTAGTGTAACACACTGCTTTATCAAATACACAACAACATGAAATATAAGCAGACATCACTTAGGGTGTTATGGAAACCTTTACCAACGGAAGCATTGGATCGAACCTAAAAGCGTAACCAAAGCTAAATAAATGGGGTTTCTACTATATTTTTTTTACAAGTACAAGAAATGATCACGACTTCCAATACTCCAAAAAGACTCAACATATCACTGTAGGTATAATTGTGGGGCACCCCTCCCACATTTCTTACAACCTTGAGTATTCTAGCTGCTATTTACAATACATCATTCGGATTACAAGGGTACATAATGGAATAAAAACCAAAGCTAGCTGCAAAAACCCAAAGCTAGCCAAGCACCACCTCTTTGCTCTTGCTCGAACGGGAACCTGGATCACCTAGCACTTCTGACATACCTGGAACATTGAACATTCCAAGGGCATTAACCCAAGTTAGATAATGACATCTAAACAAGTGAATCAAACAATGAAGTTCGTGCATGCAAGTGAAGAATGCAAAGAAATGACATGAAACCTCCTATGTGGAAGAGACACCGAGGTGTTACAATCACCCTTGCTGATCCATCATGGTCTAACACATCCCTATGATCGCTCACTGGTCTACCATGATGGCCCTAACATCAACTAGCCAGACCCGCCACAATGATGTAAGACAAAAATGAAGATAAATGCTCGGTTTAAAAGAAAAATATGCTATGTAAGTCAACACCCTTACCTAATGAAGCCAAAATGTTTGGGATGAAGAAAGAGCATGCAAGAAACACTCACTTTGCAGGTTTGGGCTTGCCGGAGAACTATTTACAGTGTTCGGGAATGATTTTCTGCAAATATCATAAGTTTTCGTAAACAAAACTCAAAATATTTTTACATAGGGTTGTAGAGAATTTAAAAAGGGTCAAAGATGTAAATTTTCAGGTCAAGAGGAGGTTCCACATGCTCTCACGTGTCATCGGAAGGTGGCTCACATGCCTACACGCGTAGCCCTTTACCGGTGTGTGAGTCACACGCGCCGCCCTTAAGAATCGCACAGCTCCGCCTCCTCTTGGTATTTCGACCATAACTCCCTCGTTTTAGCATTGATTCGACCCTCGTTTGAACCTACAAATCTTTTATTCAACCCTCTACCAGATTATAAAAAGAAATCGGACTTACCTTGAGGTTTTGAAGTCATTTAGCATGCTTTATGGTGGCAGCTAGAATTTTTCGACAAGGCCTTTTCTTCCTCGTTCTTCGACAGATTTTTCCCCTTCTTTTAGCAGCGTTTCCTCTCTCAAACTACCTACCTTTCTTTCCTTCTTGTTGAATGCCTAAAAGAATACCCGCAAAGGCCTTATATTTATAGAGAAAACTTTGGCAAATCTAGTCGTGCCACGTGTCACTTCATCATTCCACTCATATGCATCTAAGCAAAATGTGCCATTTGTCCCTGCTATTTTGAGGCTCATCATTATTTCCTAACTACCGTTTGCTCTGTTTGGTTACCCCAAGGACTTAGTTATGAGATATTTCAAAGTTTCAAGAAACGACGCTTTAGCCCAAACTTTTCACGTAATTGCACTTAGACCCTTTGTAACTTGGTCATCGGGCCACTTTTAAATTACACTTATGTCCCTGGAGAAAGGGTTTATTACTCCAATACCCCAAGGTTTTGGGTAAATTACATTTTTACCTGAAATTCAATATTTATGATTTTGTCCCTAGCTCAGGAACTGAATTTTTTCCTTAAGGCTTCCATAATCCCTTGAAATACCCTATTTTCTCAAGTATTTGAACATGAAAATCTCGGGTAGTACCTCAAATTTGAGTCTGAAAATCTGGGGTATTACAACTAGGGCTAATTTCTTTATCTTCTGGTACTAGATTTCAGGCCCTTGTAGAACTTTGCTAACAAAAGAGATTGTTCACTACATCTTCCGATCTTCCCTTACTAACATAGAACTGAGCGCACTTTTAGAAACACAAAGGCAAAACAAAAGCTCTTCGCCAGGCTTTGGCCTAGAGAGGATGAGTGAGGTTGTTGGGAAGTGCTTTAGCTCTTTTAAAGCGGCTTCGCACTATTTCGTCTAGTGGAACCTTGTTGGATTCTTCAAGCATTGGAACAACGATTTTAGCTTGGTCTACTGACTTCGAGAGGAAATGGGAGAAGGCAGCTATCCGACCTATAACGACCCGTTTCTAGGTATCGGTGCAATGTGTGGTCATGGAATAATTATTTTATTGGATGATAATCTTAAAGAATTAAATATGATATTATAGGTGATCGACAAAGGTAGTGGAAATACCGAAAGGTCAAAGAGATGATTTGAGAGGTAATGGGATTCACAAGTATGCAAGGTATGTGTGTGAATAATTTAAGGAAATCTTATTATGGATTAAATTATATTTGGTTTGAATTTTATTATATAATATTAGAAATGAGAATTTATGAATGTGGGGGAGATGCATGTCATTTTGGGTAATGAAAATGGGCAATCTAGGAAATGCAATATATATATATATGCATATGTGAGAAAAGGGAAAAATCAAGAAGAGCAAATGAGGGAGCCACGAGAGAGGAAGGAAGGGGAGCTAGGGCTTGATCCTTAAACTCTCTCTCTTCATCAATCTTGATTCTTGGTGTATCAAAAAGGTGAGATTCAATTTATGGGTGATTTTATCTCTCTCATATTTCTTATTTTCTCTTGTTTTGGGATGTAGGAAAGTTTAATGGCTTTTGTGGTGAATTTTTCAAGCAAGACCATGGGGGAAAGGATTATTAAGGCAAGTTCCCCTCTTCACTTCTTCGTTTAACTCATTGGACATTGATGTATGGAGGATTTAGTCATGAAAATCTTATGGTTTTCCTTAAAGAATTGTTGTATAGCCTTCTATGTTAAGAGTTTTGTAAAACCCTCATTCTCTCAAATTAATCCCATTTGTAAGGGCCCATTCCCGAATATTTCTGCTAGGATAGGATATTCGAAAGTTGATCATCAAAGTGATGATATAAGATAAACTATATTAAAATAAACAACTCATTTCATTACTAACAACGGAAACTAAATTAAGGTTTTGTTAGATTTCCAATATCTCACGAGTTTAGGCTAAAAGGCCGTGCAAATTAAATCAGAGGCTCTAGTATGAATTAACAAAATAAAACCTGTTTCATTACATGTCTCTCCAAAATGCTACTAAGGATCTTCAAACTAGGACGCACTTCCGTACGCCACTATCCCTGGGCCTTAGTCCCGCTAGACTTGCCCCCAATAACAATCTTTCCTTTACTTGGAAAGGCAAAAAGGTCAAGTAAGCCACAAGGCTCTGCAAGTTCGAGAAACAATCAACAATGTATAGGATCCAAGAACATGATGACATTAAGAAGAGTAATCAAGGACTCCGCAATTATGTATAAGATTCATAATTTATGAATTTATAAACTCAAATTTAAATACATCATGCCACCATGTACCATTATGCAAATGTGCTTAAATTTTAATGTCAATATCAAATCTCGCAGACTCTCAAGTCATCAATCAATACATGCAAAAGTGCATTATTTCAATGTCAGTATCAAATTTTGCAGGCTCTCAAGTCATCAATCAACACGTGCAAAAGTGCATCATTTCAATGTCAGTATCAAATCTCGTAGGCTCTCAAGCGATCAATTAGCCCATGCAAAAGTGCATCATTTCAATAGAATCTCACAAATAAATATGGAGTCAATTTGGCGGGCTATGGTCACCTCGTCCCGCCCCAAGTGCTCTGGGGTACCCTTTTCCCTCCACGCAAAATAGTAAGTGCGCAATATATATTATTATATACATATGACATGTACATGCATAGATCGTTTTTGCATTTGCTAATCACATGCATTTAAATTCCCGTTTCCTCAATATGCATACTTTCAACACCGTTTACCCATATCAGGTATTTTACCATTATTAGATAAATTCAACAAATCTTACTTCATAGCACTTAACACATTCAAGATATAAATTATAACACAAAAATAATTTTGGGAGATGCTATTTAAGGTTAATTCTTGATTCACCATTTGAGGAGTATTATAGATTTAATAACTATTTTTTCCATCATATAATTTTTGTGAATTCATTTAGCTGGTGCCAATATGAATTTACTTGCATTCATGCTCATAGCTCAACCATAAGAAAGAATGAGCAACCCAAAAAGAATTATATATCAACAATTCTTTAATTTTTTTTAGATTTTTGGGTGATTTCCAAGGACTAATTCGAGTTCAATATTTGATCAATTGCCCCAAATTTTTTTTTTTGAAATTTAAGTTCAAGAACTCTAGTTTTGGGAACATCAAACAGATTCACAATCAAAATTATCCACCAAAAGTTATTCCACAAAAACTACAACAATGCGGAAAATCAAAATAGTAAGATTCTAGATTTTTACCCAAGATTGAAAGGGCCATTATGGAGTCAATATGAATCCAAATAATATGGGTAATATAACAAAACGAAGCCTAGGATGTCTAATTTTTACATCGCAACAAACAAATCTCAATTTGGAGATGGTAACAGAAAGTTATAGGCCAAAGATACCATGTGGTCAGATTACAAGAAAACAGAAAGCTATGAATTTCTTGGCAAAAATTAGTCGGGTTGTTACGGGCTCAAAACGTAACCAAATCATTCAAATAATATATCGAATTGAATCCTATGAAGTCTAGTTTCCAACGCATTAAACAGATCTTAAATCGAGTATCATCACAAGGAGATATACCTAAAAGAATGAGGCATGGACAGATTCGCTATAGTAACCCACGAATTTAAGAGGTACATTTGGATGCTTTCTAACACATTCAGATGATATGGAAATTCATTTGGATGAAGGCAGTGTAGCATCTAGATGTTAGGCAAAAATCAGTATAATTTGACCAATTTACATGAAATTCATTCGGATGTGGGAGGAACTCATTTGGATGAGACTTGATATATATTCGGATGAGATCATTCTGGGCAATTTTGACATCGTTTGATAATTTGGGCATAACTTTTCTCGTTTGAGCTCCGATTGAGATGATTCATGAAGCTATAGAACGACAATAAAATTATCTACAACTTTTATGTTTTGAGTTTTGAGAGATTCTAACTTTATTAAGGTCAAAATCAGGCTTGAATTTGCTGCCATTGTGATCTATCCGAATATGGCTATCTTTTGAGTGTAGCATTTAGATGGGTTTTATATATATTTGGATGAGAGTATGCATATTCTTTTATCTCTTCACAAACTTATTCGGATGAGACACACACTCATCGGGATGTTACTCACATGACTTCTCAAGATTCATTCGGATAAGCCCTTAGCCATTCGGATGACTGTAAAACAATTCTTCAACTTGTTTACGAAGACAGCAATACATATGTATATATATAACACAAGCAATTCCTATGTGGCTACATCATTTCAAAAGAAAGATTGGGGGAACAATCCCAATTGAAAGAATGAAAATATAGGGTGATCCAACGTTAGTTGTGAAAGGAATATAACTGGGTGTATATATATATATAAATAAGTAGAATATTCACAAAGACTGGAGAAGAAGAATAGCTTCAACTGAACAACTAAGGGCATAACTCTTATGATCAAAAGAACTCTCGAATGGAAGAATGAAGGGAAAGAGAACTTGCATAAAAATAAAAGAATGGTGCAAGAAGGAGAACTTGCCTGATGACTTGCGATACCGCAGTCACCTCCTCCCTGAAGCTCCTCTCGGCCAAGATGAAAAAAAAACGAGAAGCCAGAAAGAATGAGATAAATAGGAAGAAGAAGTTGATGAAGGAGAAGGCAAATACGAAAAAGGGAAAATAGGGGGCACCGTTGTAGATGAAACATGAAGAGGGAAATGCGACAGTTTGCACCTGCAAATTAGTGGAAATAATTTGATTGCCCCTCTCTTCTAATAATGGTCAAAGGAAGACCAATGGTAGTATTAACATTTGACGTTTTCTCCTTTTCTTTTCCCATATTCTTTGTTCAACCCAATTGGAATTACACACCTGCCCTCACTTTTTTGCCATGCATAACCATTCATTAACCCATTTTAGACATTTTACATTTTATTTCAAATTCATATTAAATTTCAATCATTAATTGAAAATGGGCTTAAGCCCAACCCATTAATCTATCTCAAATAAACTAGGCCCAACTAAATTAAGGCCCAACAATTCTTTTTTCTACTTTTGCTTATTTGTATCAACTTTGCACTTGGGCCAACTGAATTCCCAGGCCCAATCCCCTTCATTCACAATTAAAATTCTAACACATCTCAATGGCCTAATTCATTTGAACTTTTCCCACATTTTTAAATCCCATTTGAATGGGCTCATAAATTCTTATTTCCACTTATACTTTATTCCATAAAAAAATATTTTCAATCTTTAATTAACTGAAGAAGTAAAATTTGATCCCAAAATAAAATTCCTGAAAATGCCTAGACCCCTAACGGGTCGTTACACCATTAGTTTCATTTGGATTTTGAAATAGAGGTTGTAACACCCTTTGAGATGAGGGAAAATGATGTGAATTGAATTTGATGGAGTATTGGAAGATTTGGGATGGTTTTGGGGTGTTCCCACCATTTTTGTGCATTTTTGGTTTCATTAATCGACTATTTTGGTTAATAGTTAACTAATAAGTGGGTTAGCTGACCCCTGGAAGATCAGGTCTCGGCCCAGTCGACTAATCCTCTCAATAGTTGACTAATTCTCTCATTAGTCGACTAATCACCATATCATTTTGGCCACAACTTTTTATGTAGATATCCAATTTAGGATCCGTTTGAAGCGTTATAAACTAGACTCGAAAGGATTCGTTTTGGTATAAGATTTGGGTCATTTGGATAAGTCTTGAAACCGTGAGGTTCCTTTGAATTGCTTGCATGAAATCTAGAAATTGGAAATTTTGTATATTGAATGTCCTTTGTTTTATCCATCCTTTTTATGGATGAAATCATGACTATTGCCCATTTTCTTGTATTGTAAACCTTTTGGTATTATTAGATTCATGTTGAATCTTATTGAAAGCTTAAATAAGATTTGATTCACCCTATCTTTCTAAAGGAATGATGTTTTCTCGGTTAAGGTGTAGCTTATGCAAGACTTCAATGTTGCCTTTCTTGTATTCTTTGACCAATCAACATTGCTATCCAATTCTTAGTGCAACCATTGAAATTGACTTGTGTGGGCTTATGATTGGGACGGAATGGGTATGAACATAAATATATGCGTTCATTTATGATTGTTGCGATATGGCGGGTGGGCATGGAGATTGTAATGTGATGAGGACATAACTTAGGCACTTAAGAATATATTTGTGTATGGGAGTTATACCAGTGGGCTTATGCCCGACCGTGGTTATCATGCCGGTGGGCTTATGCCTGACCGTGGTTATCATGCCGATGGGCTTATGTTCGACCTTGGTTATCATGCAGGTGGGTTTATGCCCAACTGTGGTTATCAGGTCGGTGGGTTTATGCCAGATTGTGGTTATCATGCCGGTGGGTTTATGCCCGACTGTGGTTATCATGTCGGTGGGCTTATGCTCGACCGTGGTTATCATGCCGGTGGATTTATACCTGATCGTGGTTTTCATGTCAGTAAGCTTATGCCTTACTTTAGTTGTTATCCTGACGGCTAGTGCCCGGTCGTGGGAGCTACGGCTCGTAATTCCACCTAGAATGGACTAGGGTGTGGGTGGATATTGTTCCACAATTGGTAATGGAGTACTGTGGGTTTGGGTCCCACAACAACCTTATCTTATGATGCATAAGACTATAGCATCACAGGCGAGTGCTAGTGCTGCTGAGTGGATTGGATTTATCGGCCTAAGGTGGGCTTCCTTGTGATATGAATGTACGATGCCGTAAGATAATGGGTGTTGTGCTTAGAGCATTAGATGGGTTCTAGAGATTATATAATAGTGAGGCTACCAGAGTGTGCCTTGTCTATGCTATGGTAGGAGTTTATTACTTGTGTAGATTGTACAGAACTTGGTTACGATTATGACCATGATATCCCATGTGACAATTATGCTTGTATTACACTATGCAATGATCCTACCATATATTGCTTGTTATTGCTGACCGATTCTCTGTTTTGATATATCTTATACTCTAACCATCCTAGGGTATTAACTTAGGGCTCTGATACCAATTGTAACACCCCGCCCCGCCAGGCGTGTCTTTATAAAGGAATTTTCGGGAATCTTTTTTTTTCCCAAGCCCATCACTCGCGGTGTATCAAGAACAATCTTCACATGCAGAAAACATGCCCGACGCATACGATGACCGACATCCGTGGTGATTTCTAGAAAAATCGTTACATGCAGATAAGATCCTGAAAACCCCAGTCTTGCCCGTTTAACCAACAAGATCAATAATCTTAAAACTAAACGAGACAAAGTACAATACAGTGGATACATTAATATCAAAATACCATGGCCTACCACAAGTTCCATACAAGGTGTTTCCACACCGAAATACGTATTACGTGACTACCAAATGATAACAACATTATCATACAACCGTTCATGCATATACCAAAATAAATGCCTCCAAAATGATACAAAGACTATCAAACTAAACACCATTGGCCCTCAACTGGCCACGTCCTCGCCCTCGCAACAGTCTCTGGCTGGAACATTGAATGTTCTAAGGGCATAATCCAGATTAGATGATAAAACATCTAACAAAATACAGTTTATTGAATCCATGAAACACACACAAGCAAGGCATATACAAACAACAACAACATGCAACACGTCTAACTTGAGAAATCTCCCTGACATACTCAACCTCCCGTGGAAAATCCATTCCACACACCTTTGGGGTTGACCTTACCGGGACATACTTAATCCGAGAATGTGCTACCATGTCACTTGATCACCTGGATTAACCTTGTCCCATTCTCAAGAAGACTCCATCCCGTCTCACACGGACATAACATGACACGAAATCAACACCCCGATGATATGAAAACCACACGCCATGCACCGAATCTTTTAGTAGGAAAAACAATTGATGCAATATACCACATGTTCAATATGCACATGATGCCACAAGTATATAAATAAAACGCCTACGCATAACATCCCAAGTTCTGGAGGGTATAACTGCTCACCGAAACTGGTTCAATCACATGTAACCTAAGCTTGGGAGGGTAAAACCACTCACCTAAACCTATTATACATACACCAACCCATTTTTAAGACAAACGTAAGACTGAAAACAAATCACTCACCTAACCGTATTTGGAATGCCTCGATCCTCATGGATTATCTCGATTTGCGTGCTAAATCAAAAACACCTTGACTTTATACACAATCTCGAGTCATGACACTCACTAAACACCATATTTAATTAAAGGAGCATGAAAATCCATTTTCCTCAATTTTTTTCATAATTTCCTCTATTTTTCTCCTAATTTCACCTCAATAATTCAAAAATAATTATCTCCTCAAACTTTTTCCCAAATATTTCAACATGATAATTCCTAAAATAAATTTAGAAAAATACAGAGAGAAATTACCAGAAAAACCCCAATGTCACGCACCCTGATCGTGGCTACGCATGAAGTGTGGCGCTGCAGCTCACGCGCCACCTGCTTCTCCGATTTTCAGCCGCCGGCGATGGCTTCGATGGACGATCTGAGGGTATCCCCTTGAAGCCCTCGAATAGGTGATCACCATGGCGCCAATTTCAGGCCGAAAGACCACCGGAAAGGCTCCTAATCGGGCTATTGTAGGTCGACGGAGGCAGACCGCCTTGCATTTTTCAGCTAAGCTCGAACAACCTCCAAATACACTCCAACCGATCCCAAACGCTCCAGAATCATTCTCTTTGATGCAAGGAACAAAAACCCCTTAACCACTCTCTGAAAAACATCCAAAATCAAGGCCGATTTGTGTTCTAAATTTTGGTCCAAACCCTTGCTATTTATAAGCGATTTCCGATCGTTTTGCAACCAATCAGAGGATAAGGCTTGGCCCCCAAGCCTGATTGCGTCGTATACTACCTCCCTCGAACCACCCTCAACCATCCCATCGTCGGAAATGGCAGCCACGTGCGGTTGAAGGTGGCGACCGATTTCTTTGGCTTGTGTTCACACTATAGGTTTCTTTTATTGCACTTCCGCCCTCTATTTCCTCCAATGCCATTTCAACTCTTTCCCTAACTCCCCTGATCTATCCAACTATACCATTAACGCCCACAAGCTTTGTACACCTCATTTCATCCTCGAAATTCTCAAATTTACCATTTTGACATCCCTCAGGCAAAATAAGAAAATTGTATTTTGGCCTGGTTGATCGTTTTGACCCGTAATCTTTTCGTTTCAACCCGAAATCGCTAAAGGGTTGTTCCACACATAAAATATTGGTCCTTAACACACTCCTTTGAATTTCTGGACGTTCCTTATGTCGATTCGATTTTTCTAGCTTGGTCAAAAGTTGTACCAAAAATCGTTCCCAATCCAATTTCTTTTATCACCTAAAATCACGCCTCAAATCACTCATCAGTTCTACTCCATTTTCCTTCAGCATCTAAGGCCTGGGGTTCCCTTTGGTCGATTCGGTCGCTTAAAATTGTGATAGTGTACCCTATAGCCTGATTCTTTTGATAATTCCATTTATACCCTTCACCAAATACCATTTATTCCCTTAAGGATTTCCCTAGTATTATAAGAGCGTTGTAAGGTGATTGGCAATCAACCACCAAGTACTTAACGCTAACAATTTTATGTAACAGTGTTGACTTGAACGTCGTCAGCAGCTCATTGTACCCCTTCAAGTTCACTTGCTCTCCAAAAAAGTCAACTAGGTTTCCATTAAATGGCCTCAAATCCTTTTCTAGAATCCCCAGCTTCTTTAAAGTTAACAAGTATAGCAAGTCGGCCAAGCTCCCCTAATCCACTAGGACCTTCTTGATGACAAAGTTGGTCGTGACAACTGATATGACCATGGGATCGTCTAGGTTTTGGTCGATCCCAGCATAGTCTTCATCAGTGAAGGAGATCATTGGGTGTCCGGCCATTCTTCTTGACTGGTGCTTCTAATGGTCGTCACCACTCTTAGGTGATGCCTTCTTGCTTAGCTAGAATCTCCTTCACCCACGAAGCCCCTAGAAATTATGTCAATAACCCTCTGTATTTGATCTAGGGGGGCCGCCCTAGCTTCTCGACCTCCTTCAGCCCTATGTCTTCTTTATTGGCTACGAATTTTCCTTGGACATCGGTCATCACATGGCTCTCTGCCCATACTCTGCCTCCTATAGACATACTAGCGGAGGTGGCCTTCTTTGACTAACTTCTCGATTTGGTCATTGAGGGCGGTATATTCTTCAGTCGTGTGGCCGAACATGCGACGACAATCGCAACGCTTGCTGGTGTCCACATTAGGGATGGGGTTAAGCTGAGCTCTCACATAGGGAAGTGGAATAACCCTTGAGTTATAGATCTCTTGAAAGATCCGATCTCGCCTTGTCGTTAGTGGGGTGTAAGTGTCATAGCACAATCGTGGTGGTTCGAGAACCCAGCCTGGCTCTCTTCGCCCCCTGGCTCGATCTTTGTTTTCTCGTCCTCGGATAGAGTCCCTCTCAATGTGGTGGTGATGCTCGGCAAATGCCCTAGCTGTTGGTTCAGTTTTGACTAGGCATGTGGCTAGTAGTTACTGCATTTGGCAGCCGACACTTCCTCCACAGTTATATAGCCAGTTGCTCATAGTCAGAGTTCATCTGGGTTGGCAAGAGGCTTCTGTAAGAACCCATATTTTTGTGAGGTTGTCACGTAATTTAAGCAAGTTTAGAATATTGAAAAAATGGCTCGATAACAGTTATAAGTACTGAAACGACTGCAGGGAATGCCCCGGAGCATAATTGTCTAAGAAAAATGATATGGTCTCGATGAGTGTCTCGAGATAGAATTTATGGTGTTAAAAGAAAACGGAATTGAGACGGTTTTCGGTACAGCTAAAATACAGCTTCGATTCAAGCTTAAAAATTGAATCATCGTAGGAGACTTTCGAAAAATAAACGAAAACTGAGGGGGCTCCGGTTTCATGTAAGGATAAACCTTGGAGTGGTTTTGGGACGAAACAAGGGTCCGGTGAGGGCGTAGGGACGAAATCGTCCTTATCGAGTAAATCTTGAAGTATTAATTTTGGATTTATTATATCGTAACGCAAATTTATTAGATGTTTGAGGGTGTATTTGCAAATTAAGAAATTCCCATAGATAATAAGGATGAAATATGAGGATTAAATGTGTATTTTCTCATAAGTATATTACTGTAATATATATAAGTGTATAATGGATGGCAAACACTAAGGGATGACATTCATGTGTGAAGGGCCAAATTTGTTGTAATTAAGGGGCAACCAATTAAGGCATTGGGAAGGGATATTGGACATAAGGATAAGGATTAGAGATTGGCTGCAATGATTTGATTATGTAATGTAAATATATATATACACATATATGCGTGAGAGGTGTGTAATTTATGTGGCTGCCATAGGATTCTCTTTAGCAATCTTGGATATGAAATGGAGGTAGAGAGGGAGCTTGAGAGCAATGGTCGAGAAAAGATCAAGAGAGAGAGAGAGATCGTGAGAGTGGGCAGCGGCCATGGCCGTGAGCAACAAGCTCGATCTGCCATGGCAATCACTACGAAGGTGAAGCAGCCGCGATGAAGGGCAGAACAGAGGTGATGGTGCTCGGTGTGGCGACTGGTGGCGGCCGCACACAGCAGCGACTGCGCGTAGGAGGGTCAGCCATGGCGCACAAACGGGCAGCGATCGCGACCAACAAGGTCGCAGGAGGCCGGTGGAGTGGCTGGTGATGGCATGCGATGGCGCAGGGTGCAGTGGCGCCCAATGGAGGTGGCTGGCGAAGCTGGGCATGGCGCAGGCAATTCGCGCAGGAAGTAGGGGAAGGAGAAGAAGAAGAAGAAAGAAAGAAAGAAAAAGAAATAAGAAAGAAAAGAAAAGAAAAGAAAAAAGAAAAGAAGAAAAGGAAAAGAAAATAGAAAAATTATGGGAAAAAAATGGAGAAAATTGTAGAAATATCCTAGAAAGATCTAGGAATTAAATTGGGGCTTGAGGAATATGCCTAGAGCTAGGAAATTGATCGAGAACGCGTTTCGAGGTCAGGGCACACATACCGAGGAAGCCTGAAGGGCTAAGTCAAGGTGAGCAAAATTTTCTAAAAAATTCTAAAAATTTAGGAATGTTATTTTATGAAATTTTATAGTGAAATATTTGATAAAAATATTTGAGAAATATTTATTTTGGATTTATTGAGGAAAAATAGGAAGAAATAGAGAGAAAAATAAAGAAAATGCAATAAGTTATGAAAAAAATATGTTTTAATTCTTATTTAAATAAATACGATAATTAGGATGTTTGAGGCTTAAGTTGAAGTGACTCGTGCAAATTTTGAGGTTGGCACGCAAAACGAGGCGATGCATGTATTTCGAGGAAAGACACGAATATCAAGGTAGCCCGATAAGCTTAAGAAGGTAAGTGGTACTTCCTAAATGGATTTGGTTTTATGAAAATGCTTGGTTGTAAGTGGTTCGATTTCAAAATCTGATTTTATGTAAATGATCTTATCATGTTGTCGTGCCTTGATGTGAGTTTGTAATGTTGATTGCATTTACATGTTTTGATTTATGAGATATGCATAGCGTGATGAGATTCACGGTCATATGTTGCATGGGTTTGGGATTAGGTATTGGCTCTATTGCTTTGCCAAGGATGCACCCATACACCCCGGTCTGGCAGGGAGACTGGAAAAATGGCAAGTAATCTTAAGGTGCAGTTGATCTAAACATGAGAGTTATGATGTTATGTGTATTTCTTACATACATGAGTATTAAATGTTTTTTTGCCTTACTTAGATGATTCATCATCTAACTTGGGCTTTGCCCTGGAATATTCAAACGTTCCAGATGAAAATTGTAGTAGAAACGAGGATGAATGACGTGTGAAATGGCAGTTAAGAAAGTGCATGATGAGTTGTATGATGAGTTGAATGTATATTATGTAGCTCATGTATTTAAGTTATACTATGTCAAATTTTGAACGTTTTGAGGAATGATGATGTAGAACCCTATTTAGGGTTAATGTTAGTTGAGAACTTATGTTATGTATTAAGTCATGTTGACAAATTTATGTTCCCATGATGTAAGAATTGATTTATGATTAATCTTATGATGTCAAGTTCGATTCTAGCTTCCGCATTTGATATTTATGATGATTCTCTTTGGAGATAAATGAATGGAAATTTTGGAATGGATAAGAGCAATAATATGGTTTAGTCTTAGTTTTATATATAAAAAAAATTATTATCTCAGAATTGTCCTAAGTTATAACGTGCTCGGAAAACGGGGCGTTATAGCTTCCGAGCCAGAGAGTCAGCAAAGGGCCCGAACTTAAGCCTTGCCATGATGGCATATAGGGAGACAGCCGGGTTAAGATCCTTGATTTAGATGGCCTCCTGGTTAAACCTATTCATGAAATCTTGGAGCGGCTTGCTTTCTTCTTGCTTCAAGTTGATCATTCTGGCGGAGGTTTTATGATGAGCTCAGTTAATGGAGAAATGGGTGACGAAGTGAGTGGGGAGCTCAGAAAAGTTGTGAATGGAGGTTGGCTCAAAAGGGGAAAGCCACAGCAGGGAAGACTTCTTCAAAGTGCTAGGAAAAGGACAACATATGATCGGGTCAGTTACCCCACTTAACAACATCTAGGAGTTGAATATCGTAAGATGCTCATGGGGGTCGGTGGTTCCATCATACAGCTCCAATGTTGTAGGAAGGAAAAATCTCTCTGGCAAGGGTACGGACATGATGAACTTTGAGAAGAGGTGGCTCAGAGTGTACAAGGGTGCTGACGGTGGAGAAGCAGGAGTGTGGGTGGCCTGGAGCTGTTGATGATGGTTGACCTTTGCGTCGTCGTTAACCCACTCATTGCGCTAGTCGTGTTGTTGGTTGTGGGTTAACTCAGCAACTTGGTCCTAGAGCTGCCAGATGGTTCGGATGAGGGCCTCCATAGTTGTCGAATTCTCTAGTTGATGGTTGTTGGTGTTTGGATCTTCCTACTTTGGGGCTATATTGTTGTGGCTTCTAGTTTTGACCATGGATAGTTTGTAGAAAAAACTATAGGGATTTGACGTGTGGAGTAGGTAAGTTTTATTAGGCCCCATGGTGGGCGCCAAATGTTCCTTCTGGCCCAATGAGGTTGGTAGGAATGGCTGCAATGGTGGTGGAACATCATGATCTAGTAATCTTTATGGTGGGGTGGTTGGCACCTGTAAGAATTCCAACACCCAAGTCAGTGGGGATTCAAAATCTTAGAGTGTTGGTAAGGCTTGGAAAGAACATACCTTAGCATGTGATTAGGCTAGCTTATATAGAGATAAAGGTACATTGCGTGTTGCCGGCAGTTGTGGGAGGATAGAGGGTCAAGATGCACTATAGTGACAGGGATCATCCTCGAAGATTCCAGATTTGTTGAAGATTATGAGCCGATAAGGATCAGCGTACGAATTGTTCGGGGTTGATAGAATCAATTATTGGCGCAAGAATCTCGGCTTGAATGTTATCTGAGCTTTTAGGCTAAGATCTGACCTGGGGACCGAGCTAAGTGCAAAGTAGTTGGCTGAACCAATGAATTAGTACGATCCATTAATTAACAATAATAGTGTTTTATTATCTTTTATTGTTATAAGCAAATAAGCATAGTTTTTATTAATTTTAATAATATTTTAAATTCTTTGTGAATATAATTAATAATTTTAATAAAATCATCCCCCCCCCCCCCCCCCCCAAAAAAAAAGGATACAAAGGCCTTGATTTCTTGTGGTGAGCAATAAACCTTTTAATGGGTCATTTATGCCCTATAACCTATTAACCTTGAACTCAAACATACACCAAACCTATTAAACCAAATCATTAGATAGGTTGTATCTAAATAGACTTGTTAGGTTTAAAATTAAACTCAAACCTATTTATTTATTTTTTACTCTCAACAATCATTTAGACTAGAGTTGTTTGATATAAAAAATCGAGTTCTAACTTATTTAAAGTTCATGAAATCTAAATTCATTTATAATAGTTCTGCACCAAACCCATTAAATATATACTCATTAGACTAGTTTATTAACCAAGATAAGTGTAGACAAATTCGTTCTATTAAGAACATGTGACAAAATACAAATGGGCAATTTTGTCTTTATTAGTTTTTTTTTCTCTTATCCAATTTTTTACATAACCAAATGGACGGTTGAAGTAAACTAACTCAACAATGAATTTAGGGTGACAGGTGTTTTGTTTAGATTTTTATTTTGAGTGTTACTTTGTAATTTATGTGAATTTTTATCTTAATTTGATTTGAATTAATATTTCAATTAGTGGCGATAGATTTATAGAAAATATATTAATTTGCACTTTTGTTTTTGGTGGTTTCTAGTTATTTGGTAATTCTTGGTAGCAATTTTTTTTTCTCCTTTTGACGGATTTTTCTTAAATATTTTATTTTTGCTAATATGTTTTTACTTTTTAATAATTATTTTTCTGAATTCTGAAAATTTTAGAAAAATATAGGGTTTTTAGTAATTATTTGTTGCAAGGAATATTTTTTTATTTTTAATAATTATTTTTATTATTTTGTATAGTTTTAATTATAATTTTTTGTAATAATTAATAATAGTTTTTTTTTAAAAAAAATGTTTTCGAGCAACCAAAACCAAAATGGGTTCATCAGTCGAACAATGATGTTGATTATTACCTTTCTAGTGGTTGTTTGTCAATTATTGTTGATTATCATCATGCAATGAGCTTTAGACGAAAAGATACATTTTAGAAGGCGGAATATGAATTAGGGTTTCTAACAAAAGGTAGTTAAGGAGTAAATAAGTCAGGGTTTGAGTTAAAGGGAAAATGGGTTTTGATGCTACCCTAGGTTTCTTTTAGCTTAATATATACTCTTGTAAGTGATGTGCCCTAATGCTAAATTTGAATGACATCTATTGGAGCATAAAATATTTTATGTATCTTTGTATATATTAGTGTCAAAATCATCTTCATTCATTACTCTCCATTTTTCTATGAATGAGTTTCTAAATTTCTTGCTAGAGATCTCTTTCTTAAGTTGTTAAAAGTATGTTGACGGAATTCTTTGGTAATAGGATTTCTTAAATGTTATTGGTCCTTAAATTTTTTAGATAAGGATTTTGATTAATTAATTATAGACTAACACATAAGTTTACTAGTTTGATTAGTAGTTGTTGTGTTTGCTCCTTCATTTTGTTTTGATGATGAAAAACTTCATTTGATTAATCAAATTTTATGCATCCGTCTTTTATTGATTATCTACAGGTGCAACTAAATTATTTTATTAAGCACTATAGTGAAAATTATCTAATGCCAAAATAAGTTTTCAATATCCTTAATGGCATTTAAAAAATTATTTTTTTTGTCAAAAGAAGCTTTTAAAATTGATACGTCAAATTTGGTCATATAGTACTTGAATATCAAAACCATGTTTTTAGAATTGAAGGTCAAACTTGTTGGTTGTTTTTGTAAACCGATCGACCGTTTGCTCTTAAAGTGTCGACTGGCTTTCCAAGCTTCTCGACCAGGTTTATATAGGATCTTAGCTAGCTTTAATCGATTGTTACTGCACAAAAATTGGTCTATCATTTTTGTCCATGTCGATCATTTTTCTCTTTCATGACGACCATGTTTTTGAGCTTGTCGACCGTTTTCATCACATATCACTTTAACAGCTAGTTTTGCAGGCTCCAACGATTTAAAACGACTAGTTTTTCTTCAAGTTTTAGAGAAGCCTATAAATGTAGCTAAGAGAGCACTAGAGAAGTCTAATGGACTAAAATGAAATAATTTGAACTTACATTTGTATTCATACTTTTCAATAGCGCTTGTGTTTTCATTTTTCCCCTCAAAGGCTACATTTATTGATTGTATTACCTTATTCTAACCTTGGTATTTTTATTTGAGATATCATTGTAATTGAGAATGTTTACTCTCAGATCTTCTCTTTGTATATCATTCTTGCAATTCCTAACTTGTGAGCTAGAAGGCCTACTTGTGTAGAAGTAGGAGGTTGTATTTCCTATTGATTGTGTTAGAGGGCCTACTGGGTGAAGTAGGAGGTTTTAGTAGATTTGAAAATCCTTAGTAGGAAGCTAAGATAGTGGATTATGCTGGGTTTAGTCGAACCACTATAAATCTCTTGTGTCATTTATTATTCTTGCTTTATATTTTTCAAGCATAGTGTTTAACATTTTCTATTTTCTATTTTAACTCACTAAAACCTCTCTTCAAGCAAAGATTTTCAAATTTCAAGAAACTTTTAAAACACCAAATTCACCCCCCTCTTGGGTGTGTGGTGCCATACTTTCTACCAACCTAACAGTAGTAAACTAAAAGGTGGTGAGTCATATGCCATAGAACATGTCATGTTCATAGTATTGGTGATGTGCTCTAGTACTAGATTTAGATGATATCTAGTGTGTATGTATTTAAATACATTAAATATATCTTTGTATATATTTATAGAAAGACAAGTTCATCATCATTCATTACTCTCCAATTTGTTGTATGAATGAGTTCTTAAATTTCCTGTTTGAGAGTTTTATTTTTAAGATGTTCAGAATACGTGACAGGACTATCTGGAAACGAGATTTCTTAAATATCCCTAATTATTAGATTAATTGGATAGGGATTCTAATTAATCGATTGTGGACTGGAATGAGGTTTACTACCTTTATTAGTATGAGATATTAATGGTTAAGGGTGGTTAGTCACGTACCATATAACATGTGATGTTTATAATAAACTCATGGGTGGTTGTTGGAGAACAACGCACTGAATGCGACATTGATGACTGATCACATTGCATTATGGATAATGATCTTGTCATCAAGTTGCTATTGTGTAACTAATCATTTGATTTGAATTTACACAGTTGTCTTATGTATTGGTGTGTCAGATTTGCTAATGTGTTGAATTATCTAATTGCAAGATGGGAACATTCATCTATGTGGGACTTGGTAGTTTAGCTGGTGAGTGACCTTGGCTGAATCCCACATCAGCTGGCTAGGATGGGGTGCTAGGCTATTTAAGTGTGGTGCGGTGGATGTTCTTTTGAGGGCCGTCACTAATCCGCATGTGTGGGCTCGGGTTTTGACTTGTGTGTTACATGGTGGTATCAAAGCCAACCTCCTATTACCGAATAGTGGAGGCCAACATGCACGGGGCCGTGCATGTCCAAAAGGGGGGCAGGCCCAATAGTCTAGCTAGTGAGTGACCTTGGCTGAATCTCACATTGGTTGGCCAGGAGGGGGTGCTGGGCTATTTAAGTGTTATGGGGTGGATGTCCTTTAAGGACAACCACTGATCCACACATGTTCACTCGGTTTTCGATCCATATTGCTAGAACATGGAGACAGGTGCTTAGGGATAGGATCTATCACCCTCATCTTGGTGAGGTGAACATCCTATGTGGTCTACTGTTAGTGTGACGGGAAAGTCCTTAGTCAAGGCAATATGATTAAGCAGGAAAAATATTTCTTGAGGTGTCATCTAGTCACGTTGATAAGATCAGACACATAACAACCGAGTTTGTGATTTTATCATTCCATGACTCTCACTCGGTTGGGATGTTAAGTGACGAAATGATTGTATTACATGGTAATCGTCAACTATAATAGGATGAATTGAAATTAGACTTCATTGCCTTCCATATTGTGCTAGGCCATTACTAGGTGCTTCTTAGGACCTTTCAGAACCTCATGAGAGTATGGAGAAATTCTCGAGAAGAGTCGAGGTATTATAGCCGACGTTAAAAGAGTTTTGGTGTTATCTAATTGCTATTAGGTAATGAACCGAGAAAGTCACACACCATATAGCATGGCATCTACTATTGGCACTAAGCATCTGTCATGTCTCAGACATATTTAATAGTTAATGATGGTTTTCATATGTCATTAAGTGTTAATGATGTGGTTCGTTAAAAGTTAATGAATCAGTTATAGTTTCTTTGGAAACAATTGTGAGAGTCGATTGTTTCATTTGTTCAGACAGTCGACTATCTTGGCTGCCTCAACCCAATTTAGTGTTTACACATGGATGCAAAATTGGAAGGGGAGGGTGTAAAATTGGAGGCCTTAATTTGGCTTTTAGAAGATAGAATCAAGAGGAATTGAAATTGAGATAGTAGCTTCTTGGCTTGGCAGCTTCCTCTGTAGCTTCTACTTTTGTTAATTTTACAATCAGCGTAATTGTTACGCTAGGTGGATCTAAATTACCTGGAGAGACAAATAAGTGTGAGTGAATCAACGTCCTCAGGCTAGCACAGGACGAGGACAATGACTTGGTACTAGATAGCTTGTTGGGTGTGGACAGACTAGGCCCTCCACGCGTTGAGAAAGAATTAGTCTTTGTGTAAAAATAGTTTCTACACCCACCAAACATCAGGCTGCATGTATGTGATTTATTAAATTTCATATGATAAAATATAATGTTACTTAAATATCCAAGTTGTGCTAACTTCACATCTTTCGATTTGTGCTAACTTCACATCTTTCGATTGCTGTATCTTGAGCAATTCAAATAGCTCGGGTTGTACTCTCATATAAGCGCAACTCACAACTGGTTTATCTTCTGGGGTTGAAATAGATAAGACACTCAACTGTTCTAATAACCTCCATTCTTGAACCATCATCGTAGCTATAGAAGCTCCTCGCCGACTCAAAGCATCGGCTACTACATTAGCCTTTCCTGGGTGATATAGAATCTCACAGTCGAAGTCTTTAAATAACTCGACCCATCGTCTCTGCCTCATGTTCAATTCTTTCTGGGATAGAAGATAATGTAAGCTCTTATGATCTGTATAAATTTCAACTTTCTCACCATATAGATAGTGTCGCCATATCTTCAAAGCAAATACTACCGCTGCCAACTCCAAATCATGAGTAGGGTAGTTCACTTCGTGTTTCTTCAATTGTCTGGATGCATAAGCATTAACTCGACCTTCTTGCATTAATACACAACCCACACCTGAATGGGATGCATCGCTGTAAATGGAATATTTCTCTCCACTCCTTGGAATGGCTAAAACTGGTGCAGTAGTTAACTTTCGCTTCAATTCTTGGAAGGCACGTGCACACGCGTCATTCCATTCAAACTTTTCTCCTTTTCTTGTTAGCTTAGTCATAGGGGAAGATAAACGAGCAAACCCTTCAATGAATCGTCTATAATAGCCTGCAAGACCTAGAAAACTACGTATCTCTGTCACTGTCGTAGGTCTCGGCCAATCCATAACTGCTTTGGTCTTGTCTGGATCCACTGAAATACCATCTCCAGACACCACATGACCTAGAAATCCAATTTGAGTGAGCCAGAACTCACACTTGCTGAACTTGGCATACAGTTGCTCTTCTTTAAGTCTTTGTAATACCAGAGTAAGATGCTCTGTATGCTCCTCCACATTAGATGAGTAGACTAGGATATCGTCGATGAAGACAATAATGAATCGATCTAGGTACTCACGTAGAACTCGATTCATCAAATCCATGAAAACAGCTGGAGCATTCGTCAACCCGAATGGCATCACCACAAACTCGTAGTGTCCATAGCGAGTCCTGAAAGCAGTCTTCTGAATATCATCATCTCTAACTCGCACCTGATGGTATCCCGATCTCAAATCTATCTTCGAGAATACCTTAGCTCCTCGCAATTGATCTAACAAGTCATCCACTCGAGGTAAGGGATATTTATTCTTCACTGTCACCTGGTTCAATTGACGATAGTCAATACATAATCTCAAAGATCCATCTTTCTTCCTCACGAACAATACTGGTGCACCCCACGGGGATGAACTGGGTCGGATAAAGCCCTTCTCTATTAATTCTTCTAATTGGGCCTTCAACTCCTTTAGCTCATTAGGTGCCATCCGATATGGAGCCTTAGAGATAGGCTGCGTACCAGGCAATAATTCGATAGTAAACTCCGATCCTCTCCGAGGGGGTAATCCTGGTAGCTCATCTGGGAAAACTTCTTGGAAATCTCGTACTACTGGTACCCCGGTTAAATTCTTCTTGCTTCCTTCGTCAGTGGTTACAAAGGCTAGATAGGCCTCGCATCCATCACGCATTAGCTTTTCAACTTTCATCACCGAGATCATAGGGATCATAGACATAGGCTTGACTCCTCTATAAATAAGAATTGGCTGTTGAGGTAGTTCAAAATCAATAATCTTTCGCCGACAATCGACTCTTGCATAATGTCGTGATAGCCAATCCATGCCAAGGATCAAATCAAAATCCTTAACATCGAGAATTACCAAATCTCCCAATAGCTTCTTATCATGGACCTCGATCTCACAATTCTCAAACATTTCTCTAGCTATCATAATCTGATCTCCTGGCGTAGACACAATCAAGTGGTACGGCAAAGAAATCCGGGAATGGGGAACATAACATACTGTGCGCAGTGCAATAAAAGAATGTGTAGAACCAGTATCAAATAATGCACGCACATCATGACCATATAGGGATAGAATACCTTGGATAGTCCCGTCGCCCTGCTCTGCCTCAGCTGTGGTAAGGGCATAAACTCTACCCTGCACCTGTCTATCTGCGGGCGGTGGATGCTGAGCTACTGGTAGCGCTGGTATTGGTGCCGCTCCTAGCCCTCTAGCTGCTGGTGGCCTCTGATTCGCCTGCTGACCTCTATTTTGGGGCGGTTGAGTACACCGGTTGGCTGTGTGTCCTTTTTGTCCGCACCTGAAACAAGTGACCTCTGGCGCGGGAAGTGCTGCTTGATTCCTCGGGCAATCTTTCTTTCTATGCCCCTCTTGTCCACACTTGAAACAAACGTTCTTCCCAGCTAGGCACGGTCCTCCGTGCTTCCTCCCACATTGACCACATTGTGGGTTATTCTCTACTTTATTTCCTTGTCCGGCTGTCCACTTCCTCTTCTTATTATTGTTGGACGAACCCTGAGATGTACCTGTGCCCTTCTTGGCTGCTTGTGTTTCTCTCCATTCATTGCGATCTCGCTCGATAGCATATGCTCGTTGGACCACCGTGGCATAATCCACGCTTAGAGCTCCTCCAAAAGCATGTCGGATATCTGCACGCAATCCTCTCTGAAATTTGGCGGCCTTCTTTGCTTCACTGGACACCAACTCTGGAGCGTATCGTGACAATGCTGTAAACTCCGCCTCGTACTGAGCCACCGTATTAGTACCTTGTACCAACTCCACGAACTCATAAACTTTCTGCTCCTTGACCCACGCTGGGCAATAAGCGTTGTTGAACACTTGTTGAAACTCAACCCATGTGGGTTCTCGATCACCAAACCTCTGGCGGGCAGTCTCCCACCATCTCTCGGCATCACCTCTGAACATGAACGTGCTAAGTCGAACTCGTCGGTCGTCTGCACAACCAATAGATCGGAGATGCTTCTCTATTGATAGCATCCAATTCTCTGCTGTTGCTGCATCTGTACCTCCATGAAATGCTGGTGGTCGGAACGCCATGAAGTCCTTCAATAATTGACTCCCAGTGTCTGCCGCTACAACTGGAGTTGTTAGGGCAACTAGCGGTTCACCTCCACTGCCTCCTGCTTCTTGGTGTACTTGCGGCTGCCTCACCTGATTCGTCACTAGGGTATCAACTACCCTCATCAAGCCTGCCAACATGCCTCGCATCTCGGCCATACCCTGTCGTAAGTCACTACCAGAATGCCCTGGTGAGCCTGGTGTGGGAACTGGAACCTCGCCTGGCGTAGAAGTAGCCTGGCTGCGAGTACGGGGTCGTCCTCTTTGATTACTCATCTTCCTGTATCACCACTTAGGGTTAGAATACTGTAAATTGGGTTAACGTATCTAACTGACGGACACAAGTCCTAACTCTACCCAACATCCTATGTGTGTACTGGAGACTCCTCAAAACACTGCTCTGATACCAATACTGTAACACCCCCTCTCCTAGAACTGCCCGAGAAGAGGTGCTACGGGGAAAGTAAAATAAACTAACTGATAACTGAATTCTGATACCAATACTGTATATATATCGATTAACTGTAATAAGACTCTGAGTCAACAAAAACTGAAATCATAATTGCATCTAAGGGAAATTCCCTAAACTGGAAATTAAAATGAATCTAAACTGATCAAACACTAACTAACAACTAATAACTAATAACTAATAACTAATAACTCCCAGACATCTTTGGTCTTGAGCGGCTCCACGTACACACACTACTGGACACTGCTGCTAGGCCCCACGTCTGGTACTCCCCCACTAGGACCTGGAATGGTGAAGAGTACAAGGTGAGCTACAAAGCTCAGCAAGTAATAAACTAGAAAGAATAACTGAAGCTGAATCGAAGAATATCGATACTGATATAAATACTTACTGAACTTGTACTGAGAGATATAATAATCACTGGATGGCATTTATAAGATGTAATGCACACAAGCTGTAAACTAAATGCAGGTATGCAACTTTGGCCCATAGGCCCACATAATTGTAACACATACCTGACTGATCTGAGTCCTGCAAACATAAAAACTGTAAGCACATACTTTGGGCAATATGCCCCTAGCTCCCTGGTCGACATCAGGCGAGCAACTCATAACTGAGATATAATTGTACTGATACTAGTGGGATCCCCGCGGACAAGCCGCCTGGCGCGCATAATGCAATGCTCATATAAATGCTAGCACACGATATGTAGTGCTCCACATAAGTCATGCTTAATGCTCATACAATGTGTATGCACATAATCTCACAAAATAATGTTGACCATGTCATAATGAACTGCTAAACATGGTATATGATTTTTACTAGAAATGTTGAGATTCAAATATTCTGAAATTTCTAAGTATAGGCATGGCATATTGGATTTAGTCTTATCTTGGCATAAAAATTCAATATTTGAATAATTGAATATTTATATTAAATTTAATACTTGAATCAAGAATTTATTGGAAGCTATTTGGATGCCATTTGATACTATTTGGATGATTGAGAAAGTCTAAGGAGGAAATTTGAATGAAAAACAGCTCATTCGAATGAAAAAAAATGGATTTCAGCAAGCTCATTCGAATGGCAGAAAAACTCATTCGAATGACAGAGACACATTCGAATGACAGAAGGCTCATTCGAATGACTGATGATATTTCAAGGCTATTCGGATCTGATCTGGGACTCATTCGAATGACTCTCAAATTCATTCGAATGAATTTTGAAAATTTTCAACTTTTGAACTGGAAAAACTTGACTCATTCGAATGCAACAGTAACCTTATTCGAATCAATTTGAAAGTCATTCGAATGACAAGAAGGCTCATTCGAATGCTAAGCTATACAAAGCAACAACTTACTCACATCTTCAAGGGCTCATTCGAATGACAACAAGGCTCATTCGAATGACAGTCAAAAACCTCAAAAATACATACGAATGATATGATAATCACATGACTCATTCGAATGACCCAAAAACTCATTCGAATGACTGGAATATTATAGGGGAAAAGCCTACGATAACACTGAAACTTATTCGGATGCTTTGAAACTCATTCGAATGACTCAAGGCTTATTCGAATGACTGGATTCTTATCAGGTATACAGCTTACGATAACAGAGAGCAAATCTTTCATTCAAAACTTATCTTCACTACACCATTCCAAAAGAAATCTTGGGAGAACAATCCCAATTGATATATAAACAACTTGAGGGATGATTTACTGATCATAGCTAATGAAAAACGTTGCAAGAAACATGCCTGAACTGATTGATACTCACTGTAAGCATGTAAATACATATATAAACATGCACTGATCTGATATAACTCACTGTAACGCACATATTTGAATATATACATGCACTGGAACTGATATAAATTCTGAAATATGATATCAACTCAATCAAGACCTGTAAGAAAGGATTACAGGGGAAGGATACTTGCCTTATGATCTTCTTGATCGACTTAATGATCTCACGAGAGCCTCCTATGCAAGACTTGAACTCACTGCTCGTGCCTATATATATATATATATATACACTGACTGTAACATAAATCTGAAACTTAAACAAAGAGTTGCTGAAACTGATGATCGAATGCTAAATACGATCCTGTAAGAAAGGTTTACACGGAGAAGAACTTGCCTTTCAAACTCTCTGATCGATCCAATGATCTAACAGAAGCCTCCAACGCAAAGCCTTTAATTCGCTGTTGAAGCTTCTTCTTCCCTCTGTTGTTCTTCACACGGCGAAGACAACATGGCTAATGACTATTATATATATACATATGCTTAAGAGAAACCCTAATGCCATCTCTCTCTCCTAATATAACTAGGAGTCTTTCAATCCGAATCCTCCTCACGGCTGGGATTAATTAATCCCTTAATCAAAATAATTCTATTTACTAATTGAATATTAACATCCAATCCGTAATATGACCAACACGTCCTTGCATTTAATTTTCACAATAATTAAATATAATTAAATGCTATTTTCTCAATTAAATCTCTAAACTGCCATATTAAATAATTAAATGGTAAATCCTCTTAATTAATTACTTCAATAATTAATTAACTAATTCTAAATAATACTAGGCCCTCTAACGGGTCGTTACAAGACTTGCTAATCTTTGTTTTGGTATATATCTTGGATCATTTGATTATGTTTTGAAGTCATGGCAACCTTGTCAATCTTGGCCTAGAATATGAAGTTCTTCCATTTTGAGTGATCTGCCTTGATATGATTTTTGGGAGATAAATAACTTACTTTAGTGTATGATTGGGGTATGATGAGAGACATTTATAGAATAAATTATAATGCTTTTGGATATAATTCCTTGAGAGATTAGAAGGATTTTTCTTGAGCATTATTGATGCATTTTGTATTCACTTGCCATGTAGGATTGGGCCGTGCAACGCTACGAGTTGGGACATTTCACTTGTGGGTATGTATTAGTAATGTGGGAATACTTGTCTTAAGAGTTGCTCGTGAACATAAGAGTAGGGGGTGAAGGTAAATTATGCATCATGAGTCAAGTTGTAGTTTTAGGAAGAGATATGGAGTGTGGTATGAGTCCATGTGCATGCAACGACTATGGGGGTGTACATATGGGTTGACCTCCCTTATTGGTTCGAGCACCGCGATGGTGAGACCACTACATACTTGGCGTGTGGTATCGTTGGCGGGTGCCAGCTTATTGGGAGTGAGTTAGAAGCGAACCGAGAGTGCGCAACTATGATGAGGCCACTACATACTTGGTGCGTGGTATCATCGATGTGTGCCGATATCGCAGAGCTGAGTTGGTTGAGGGAACCGCTATGATGAGGCCACTACATACTTGGCGTGTGGTATCATAGGTGGGTGCTAGATAGTAGGGGATTGAGGAGTGGACTAAGGGCACTGTTATGATGAGGCCACTGCATACTTGGCGTGTGGTAATGCCACCGAGTTATGAGCAGGTTGAGGGCACCATTACGGTGAGGCCCTGCATAGTTGGCGTGTGGTATCGTAGATATGTGCTAGCACTGCATAATGGATGAGATTTATGGGCTTAGAATGGGGTGCCATGTGACATGAATACTATGTTATGGTGAGATAGTGAGTGTGCTACATAGAGCGTTATGTGGGTTCTGGATACTACTATGTGGTGGTAGGGTCATCGGTTTATACCTAGATTATGGTAGGAGCTGGTTTGGGTGGACTACAATAATTTATGTTATGTCTTTCTTGTGGTGCTCCTTGTTTCTATTCTATCAGTAGTACGCTACGTTATGATCCTACCATGTATTGCCTGTGTTTGCCTACTAAGTCTTCATTATGCTATATTTCGTCGTGTTATACTTGCTGAGCCTTGCAGCTCATTCTTTCTCTTTGTGTCATTCCAGGTATAGGTAAAGCAAAGGATGAGAAGAATCCTAGTGGGGCATGATTTTTTTTGGGTAGATGTGTACAGAGCTCACTCGAACAAAAGGTCTTGGGGACATTGTTGAGTTGTGTCATACTAGTGGTTGTACATTTTATTATTTGATCTTTTTGTACCTCATTTGGGATAGCCTAATGGAATGTAAATGGATATGTTTGTTTTGTCCGATATGAAAAATAGCAGAATCATTACTACATGTTGTTATTGGTATGAGTAACCTTGGTTGAGTTACACTCTAGTCCCATCTTGTGCGGACTTTCCCTTGGAATTCCTTTGCTAGCGGGACTTCCAGAGGCAGGCCCTCGTAGTTTGGTGACAGAGCCTTGTATTGGGAGTTTCTGGTCATTACAACTATTTAATTGCAAAGTGAGAATGTTTATCGTATGTGGTTTTGTATTATTAGTACGTTGAGGTAGGGGCTTGTGGATAGGATCCATCACCCTCATGTGATGAGGTGAACAACCTATGTGATCTACTATTAGTGTGACGGGAAAGTCCTTATCCAAGCCAGTATGAATGATTCGGAAAGAGTTTCTCGATGTGTCATCTAGTTACACTGATGAGATCAAACACATAGTTATTGAATTTGTGAGTTTAACATTGCATGAGACTCGCTCAATCAAGACATTAGGTGATAAAATGATTGTATTACTCTGTAATCATCAACTGTAATAGGTTCAAATATAGATAGGCTTTATTGCCTTTTAAATTGTCCAAAAACGTATCTAGGTCTCCCCTTTTTGATGATGACAAAACTTTAATGTTTAAGAAAACATTTTCCTCACATGTTCCACTAATCTTTCTCCCTTCATTTTGTCATTAGCGAAATGGATAAGAAGTTTGATTCCACACAAAACATATGATACCGATAGAAAGAAACCAATTGTGAGAGAATTAAGATTCTAATTCCTCTCCCTGTTGGGATGACTACCTTATAATAAAAGAATGACAAGATAATTGGGATATTATTCTCCCTATTTCTTGATATTTTAATTCCTTATGGAAAAACACAAAACTTCCTTTGAGTTTATGCCGAATGCTTAATGAATTTTTGAAGATAAATGTCACTTGATCATGATTGAAACCATTTAGAAACACACACACACACACACACGAATGTACTAATTGAAAATTATATTGACGAGTAGACAAGATTTGTTTCTCCCTCTACAAATAATATCCTCTCCCTTTTTTCTTAAGAGATACACAGAATTTACCCTAAAGAAAAACATATATTAGGAAGAAACATCACAACAAATTCCTTAAAAGTTCTTACTTCTAGAACTTTAAGTAATTTTGAAGCATTAATACCTTTGAGGCAACAATACCTCCCCCTTAGTAAAGTGCAAAAAATAATTTTTGCAAGCATACAACATGAATGAATCATATATATCACATAGTATGCAGTCATTAATTTCCCTTGTACATACACATCCATGAATGAATCATTATGTAACACCCTGATAATTTGGGGGTAGTTAATAATTATTAATTTTTCATTTGGAGTAATTTTTGATTTATTGGGATTGAATAATTTAGTGGATAGTTGATAATTATTAATTATGGCGTATAAGGTGATTAAAAAATATTTGGGGGTTTAAGAGGAATATTAATTTATTTTTTGTATTAAGGAGATGGGTAATTAATTAAATTATTTAGAAATATTTATGGAAATAAAGAAATAGTAAAATAAATTAATTTAGTGGAATTTCTGAAAATTTGGGGTGTTAGTGGAATAAGTGGAAATGGAAATTCGAGTGTGTAAGTAATGGAAATTGGGGGTGCTGAAATGTGAATTGCAGAAGTGGCCGTGATTCACTTTAAATTTAATTGAGGTGCATATAGGTTAAAGGAAGTTGCCTAGCACGGGCGGTTGCACGTGTGAAGGGGCTTGCGGCCTGTCGCGAGATCGAGCCAAGGGGGTGCACGCGCTAGTAGGGAGAAAAATGCTGATTTTTATCAGCAAAAGGCTCCTCGAAACGACGTCGTTTCGAGGAGGCGGTGGTGCCTTTCAAGCGGCTGCCTTCGCTGTTGCCACGTTGCCTCTCCTCAGCCACTCTTTTTTCTCTCTTTTTAAATCCATTTCGAGAGTTTCTGAAGCAGCAAAATCAAAAGGAAAAATTGAAAAAGAAGAAGAAGTGGTGCTTAGTGAAGAAAAATAGAGGGAATTTGAGGAAAAATGCCAGATTAAATGAGGTTTAATCAAGGTTTAATTAGGCAGGTGAGTAGAGAAATATGTATTAAACATTCTGTACGGTTAAAATTTAATTTTGGGTCTGATTTTATTAATTTTGGGAGTTTATGTTAATTTGCAGCATGTATTAAATTGGTGGCGTTCAAGCGTAAAAATGCTGGAAATAGCTAAATCGAGGCAAGCTCCCTTCTACGTTTGCGATCTTCTTTCATTTTATAAACCCCATGCATTTCCTTAATTTGTTTCGGTTTCGCATATTAATTATACGAATCGTGGATTTTATTAGCATTATTTAATTTAAATTAAATATGAGACTCATTGGGGGTTTTATTTGTTATGTGCCTACGGGGTATTCTGTACCGCCCCTATTCCTTTCAGAATGATGCTGAACTCAACTTGGGGACTAGGTTCCTAGATGTACGGGTTTGATTATGGATTTCTTGGGTATGAGTCGACTAGGGCTATCGAGCAGTGGGGCAGGGGTCGACTGTTGGGTGACATTAGAGTAGACGATTGTACAACCCTAAAGTGGTCCGTCGGATGGACACTTCTAGTCACTGACCATTGACCGGTGCCAGACACTGCTGACTAGCTCTGCCATTATGTGTTTTATTGCATGATTTGATATGTTGTATTACCGTTCATGGTTTGATATGCACATGGGTTCAGGATGCATGTTGGGGTATTTATTTATTGAGTATGCTTGGACACGAACATTCTAGCATGGTTAGATTGCATCTGGCATGGGCATATGCATCACGTGTGGTTTACTATGTGGGCGGAGCATGGCCTGATGCCTGGATGTATGGTCACCAGTGTATCATGTTGATGTCACTACGCCATTGCATTTTTATGTGCATTGCATGGTTACTGACAGTTCACAGGTCTCGGATGGGAGGACCATTCCGAGGGAGCCTATAGCTCAGTTATTCTACAGCACGGGTGTCAGGAGGACCGACGCGAGCATTCGGGTGACGGGAGCACCAAGTCGGGATGACGTGCACAGATTTGTTGGAGGTATATGTTGCCTTTCAGGGTAGCAGTAGGTTGGTATGGGACTTGGGTGCCATGTGTCTTGTGTGGCCCCAATGACTGATACGTGCTTTTATTTATGCTTTTATACTGTGTTGGGCGTCTCATGACTTGTGTGTGCTTGGGGGTTGATGTTCCGGGGAGAGTTTATTGTATATGTACAGCCTACTGCCTTTCTTTCTTTATGCTTGCTGAGTCTCCCGACTCACCTTACTTTCCATCATTCCAGGTAGTGGCAGCGTGGGTCAAGGGCAAGGGAAATAACATCTAGCGGTAGAGTCGGTATGGTGTACAGGCAGTCCGTTAGTTTCCGCCAACTTTGATGTTTGAGAGGGATTTTGGTTCCTTTATTTTTTACTTTGCCAAGTCATTCCTCGTGTCTCATGTATGTCGGCACAGGAGTCTATATTTATTTATTTATTATGTGACCTCTATGTTAGCGGAGCACCCGTAGTGCATGCATGTATATAGCTTAGCTTCTGCTGTATTAATTATTGTGTATGCATGTCAGGGTAGTTCTTGTCTTGTGTTTCATTCTTTCTCCTTCCGTAGGCACTCCTATTCGGGTAGTCCAGGTGGTTCAGATATTCGGGCAGGGGTGTTTACACATTAGAAGACATGCTCCCCTATATAAGAGCAACAAATATTTTTATCATCAAAGCCACTATAGAATTTTTTCCAAAGAACAATGAATGAATTCTTGCATTTAAGTAATCATTCAAGCATGACTCTACAAACAAGCATTCTACCGTAAAGCAAGAAGAAATTCAAATAAAATTTTGATTCCAATCATACTCAAGTCAATCAATCAAATAAACATTTTTAAGCGATTATTTAACAATATTTATTACAACAGATAGCAAAACAACAAAAGGTTATGGGATTAATTAATATTCATAAGATCATATGAGCATATTTACCATATCTAAGACTTTGCATGTCATGACACCAACTACAAATAATCAAGCAAGAATAATTTACAATCAAATTCATTCAAGAGGTTTATTACTCACATATGCAAACCAAAGCAATCATAACCATATTTATCATACTTCAATTTACAAATTACCAAGAGTAAATTAATCCAAAGAATATCTACCAAAGAGATTTTAAACACTTTACTTTTTGGCCCTATGTCACTCTAGTGATAAGCTCAAGTTATTTTAGAAATATCTATTCTATCTTAGCAACTTGAGCACTATTACTCAATATTTAACTAATAAACTACAGTTTGCAAATTTGAATATGAACCCAATTGACTTTATAAGTCACTAGGGTAGTCTTGACATTCTTTCTATAAAGCTATACTATTCCTAAAATTTCTTGAGAATTATGGATGAACTTGAAAATCACATTTGCAGATTTCAATCCATGTCCAAGTTCATTTTGAACTCAATAGATTTCCTTCAACTTTCCTAATACCACAATATTAAGACCATTCAAATCTACATATCATATAAATCAAATTAATACTTTGCATGTAAGTACTTATCACAAAATATCACTACAGAAGTAATAATCACTTCATTCTCAAAAGAATGAACACAAAACTAAACAGACTTAACATTCACCAATTTTCTTATTTAATGTATAAGCAACTAGATTTTGATGTAAGCTTTAAAACTCATTGATTCAATACACAACCAATCACAAATCACTTCATAAAACAAGATACAAATCAAATTTGCAATACAAACAAAGTGGAGAGTTTAATTACATTATTAAGAAATATACTAATTAATATATTCTATTTATTGAACTCCCCTATCATATTTTCTAAGCTTTCCTATGTTGTTTGAGCAATATTCCATAATTACTAAACTATTGATTAATTGCCTAGAAATTTCTTGATTTATTACTCAAGTCCATAAAATATTTACTTGACTAATAGACAACTAAATTGCTTTTAGAAATTCAACAAAAGTATTCAAGTATGCCCATGAAATACTAGAGTGAGGCTTAAAAATATTAAGCAACAGGTATGGCATTTAAATCGATACTTTAAGGCAGCATTTTCTAACCAAGATATATGCTAGAAAAAGAGGATATAGAAAGCATTCCATACAAAATTTAACCAACAGAAAAGAAGTCAAGTGACTTTTTATTTGGGATTTTACAAATAAATTTATCTCCCTTCTCCAAATATATTTATCTGAGATTTTACAGACAAGAAAAAATGACATATATGTCCCCCATCTCATAAAATCCTCACCCTTCATGTTTATCTTCTTTTCTTTCATCTTCATGCTTCAATGGAGTTTTCGTCACTACTTTTATCTTCATGCTTCAACGGTGTAAGGAAAAGTCATTCTCCACCATTTTTTTACTCATTTTTGTCTTTCTTATTCATCTCTCCGCTGCCTTCATCTTCATGCTTCAACGGTGTAAGATAAAGTTCTTCCATTTTTTTACGCATTTTTGTCTTTCCTAGTCATTTGCATTGATTGCCACTGCCTGCATCATTAGCTCCCATCGACGCCTACGTTTGCCATTGTCGTTTGTGTTGTTGACGATTGTCATCACCTTCACTTGCATTCGCCACTGTCGCCTCTACTGCGGCGTGCTTTGCTTACTATCATCGCCTCCACAACGACTTACTTTGATGTGATGTTGTCGCTTGATCCCTAGTTTGAACTAGAGTTCTTTTTTTCCCCCTTTTTTTGGTGCTAGATTTATTGGGTTTTGATGGATTACTTGGTTGAGTGAGTGCCACTTTATTTTTGTTTTTCTATCTTGATGATTTTTATTTCTGTAAGTAATGAGTAGGGTTGTATTTTTCTTGGGCATCTTTTAACCATTTCATCTTGCTTGTTCTTAGGTTGTATCGTTTTTGAAGATTTTGCTGGTCCTTTTGTTGGATCTTTTAAATTTGTTATAAATGTTAACAAACAGTTTTGGATAAATTTAGGAATAGGGATATTTTGCTAAAAAAATCCTTATCTCAGTACTTATATATGTATTTTAATAAACATATGAAAAGAAAAAGGACAATTCTTAATGTATTTAAAAAATTTAACAAACAGTTTGATAAAAATCTTAAAATACTTTACCGCAAAATTTTGAGTTTTAAAGATACTCAATTATACCTATGAATTCTAAATCATATAAACAAAATGTAGGATCCTGAAATGCTTAATGCATTTTCAAATTCTAGTCATGCATATAAACCGAAGACATATCTGATATAATATTTGTACAACTATTGTGTACTTAGCAACCAAATATATTTGTTAAAAAATTTCATCATTAATTTCTTTTTTCTTGTAGAACCTTTAAATTTTATTCTTTTTTATTTTATGTAATTAAAAAGTTAGGAAGAAATTTATCTTAATTTAATATTAATTAATACCATCATTATTAAAAACTAGTAAAAGAGGTGTTGCAGAAAAAAAAAAGGTAAACTATAGAGACGGTCAAAAATATTTTTAAATTACAAGGGGTTTCATGCAAATTACCTAAATTAAAAAAGGCAATTTAATTGAAATATAACACAAAATTCAGTATATTATTGAAAAAAATTAAGGTTTGTTATGAAATTGAAACTAAATCTAAAGTTTGGTATACTATTAAAAATATTAAAATTTCAAATAAAATTAAAAGGGAATGCTCTTTGTGGTTTATACTGTTGGGCTAGACACCCGTTATGTTTGGAAATACTTTTTGCAATAGGAGTGTTCACGGTGCGGTTTGGTCGGTCTGAACCATTTTTAGCAAGCCAAACCGCTAGTGTGGTTTTCTAATAAAACCAGACTGCGATCTGGTTTGAGTGCGGCCAAACCGCACCGCATTTGCGGTCTGGTTTGGTGCGGTTTATCGCGGTTCGAAAATAACTATTGACAACATATAATATATTATAAAATTACTGGAAAGAATAATTATATATTATTATAAACTATTATAATCTGTTGGCAATTATAATAGTTATATATTATTATAAACTTGTTATATATTATTATAAAAATATAAGGTGATTTTTATAATAATAAGGGTTGTAGGGGCTCTTGGGGTGATTTTTATAATAATATATTTTTTATATATTTTTTTATATTTTCTTGGGCGGTTTGGCTTAAAACCAAACCTCCAACCATACAAATCGCAAACCGTAAGGTTTGTACAACCACCAAACTGTTTTGGATCGCAAAAAAAAAAAAAAAAAAAAAATCGACCGGGTTGTTTTGATTTGGTTTGGTTTGGCCGGTTTCCGCGGTGCACCAATTTTTTCGAACACCCTTATTTTGCAATTCTTATGGTTCAATTTTTTTTTTTTTTTTTTTGCGGAGACTTTTCTCCGTTACTAACTCTATTAAATTGTGTAATATTCAAAATTTTTAAAAAATAGATATTAAATATCAATTTTAAATTGATTAAAATTTAAACCCGTGAGAAGATCTAGCGATAATTGGACAAACTAATAGACCTCAAGAAGAATTTACAAGAACTAAAAGTAATTTTTTTAAGAAGTTGGACTTCAGTAATTTGTTTTTTCCAAATTGCTAAATGATTCATTTTTCACTAAGTCAAGAAGTACACTTTGGATGCAAAATTCAAGCAAACCACATCAAATTGACCCGAACCTATTATTGGGACTCATAGATGAGATTGAGGTGAATTTGCGAGATTTTGTTCATTGAAAAATGTTGAGTGAATCACAAAATATTCACATTCAAAGTTGAAACCAACTCAAGATAACCAAACTAGCAACTCAAATTTGAGCTTGGATAAGATATGAATGGGGTAAAAATGAAATAAATCAGTAAAGGACTTTTAAAGTACAGGTTATGAAGTGTTTAAGGAGACTTTCCACTCCCAAATTCGATTCGTTGAGTCTAAGATATCAATCACCAAACTTGGCAAAAAAAAAAAAAAACATTTCAAAGACATTTAGCTCATGATGCTTATTTTAAACTTGATTTTAAAATGATGGATTGCAAATCAAAACAAACTGATGAATGGGTCTCCAAGACAACACAAAAGCGAGTAACTTGGTGATTTCGATACAAAATTCTAGTCACAAACAAACAAAATATTGAAGGCCAAAGATTGAAGAAACAATGTAGCAAAAGAACCAAAAGAACACCAAACAACCATCATTTAAAGCCATGAAATGATCAAATCTTATTGGGATTTGATCAAAATCCAATCTAGTTCACCTTAAAACGAAAAATGGGAACAAAATTTGGAGAAAACCAACCAAATTGAGCCAAAAATGGCAAGAATCGGTGAATGATATGCATCCCAAATTCATTGCAAAAATATATACAAAATTGCTACAAATCAAGCTATCAAATGGCGAGGAATGATTGACAAACCTAGAAGTGTGACATTAGTGGTGACGGTAATTAGATTTGTAAGGATTTTGGAGGTGATTGATGAAAGAAAAATGGGATGAATTTCACCTATAAATAGTAGGTTTATTATTCGATTCTAAGGCACCAAGTAGTGAGAAAGTGATATAGGAGGCTGGGAGCATGTAAAAGAGCAAGAGAAAACAAGAAAAAAAAAGAAAGAAATTCAAATTCACCAAAAAAACTAGTTTGACAAACTAGGTGATAAAAAAGAGTTAAATAGTAGGTTTTTGGTGGTTTTTCAGTGAGTGAACAACATTGTGGTGGTCGATAGATGGTGGGGAGTTGATTCCAATGGTCGATTGTAGCAAAAAGCTCAATTTGAGGATGGCTGAAGCATCACCGATAGTGGAAGAAGTTGCTAGACAAGAAGGGGGCACATGTGTAATTTTCATAAACTAGAGGAGATAAGTGCAATTTGAAAAACCTCTAGACTTTAAAAAGAGATGCTTTCGTCCAAAACTTTTGTTCTATTAAAATTTTACCCAGATAAATATGAAATTTTTTGTTTATGCCCTCAAATTTCCTTGCAAGTTATTGTTTATTGCATTTGTAACCAATTATTTCACATTTTATGTGTAGGGCCCGCTTCCGAATATTTCCGTTTAACATAGGATATTCGAAAGAAGGTCATTACAGAGATGATATAGAACAAAACTGAACTCAATTACCAACTAATTTCATTTCTAGCAACGAAAATTAAATTAAGGTTCAATTACATTTTTAGAATCTCATAACCTTAGGCTCAATGGCCATACAAAATAATAAGAGGCTCAAATGCCAATAACATAATAGATTCTCATCACTATAAAACCTCACCAAATCACTAACACGTCTCCGTACACCACTATCCCCGGGATTGTAGTCATACTGGACTCGCCCCTAATAACATCATTTCTTTCACCTGGAATGACAAAGAAGATCAAGTGAGCCACAAGGTTCAGCAAGTTCAAGAAACAATGAACAATGTATAGGATCCAAGGACATGATGACACCAAAAAGAGTAATCATGGACTCCACAATTATATACAAGATTCATAATTCATGAATTTATCAATTCAACTTAATATATCATGTCACCATGTATCACTATGCGAATGTGCATAAAATTTTAATGTCATTATCAATTCTCACAAGCTCGCAAGCCATCAATCAATACATGCAAGATTGCATCATCTCATTATCAATATCGATCTCCCTGGCTCTCAAGCCATAAATCAATGTATGCAAAAGTGCATAATTTTAATAAAACCTCATAAATAAATATGGAGCCAACTTTCGGACTATTGCCACCTCATCCCACGCCAGGTGCTCTAGGGTAACCTTTCTCCCTCTGCACAAAATAATAGGTGCGCAAAACATATATATATGTGTAACATGTACATATATGCATCATGTATGTATTTGACAACCACATGTATTTCAAGTCTTGTTTCCACGATATTCATACTTTCAACATCATTTACCCATACCGGGCATTTTCCATCATCAGATAAATTCAACATATCTTACTTCATAACGTTTTCCATGTTTAAGATGTAAATTATAACCTAGAAGTAATTTTGGGAGATGTTATTTAAGGTTAAAGCTTGACTCAACATTTGGGGAGTATTAGAGATTTAATATGTTATTTTTCCCTTCTTATAATTTCCTTGAATTCATTTAATTGGTTCCAGTATACAACTACTTGCATTTATGCTCATATTTCAATCATAATAAAGAATGGCAACCCAAAAAGATTTTCATCTCACAAGCTATTGCCATACTTATATTTATTTTATGCCCAACTCACAATACTAGATAGTTGTTCACTCATACCAAGTATGCACACGCTACAGTAATTATTTCAAGAATTCATTAAATCAATTGATATTTTACTCTTGAAAAATAAAATAGTTTTGATAATGACTATATGAAAATCAATCTTCAAATTTATACATGAGTTTGAAGCAAAGTTATGAAAATCAATCTTTCTTGAATTCTATAGGAAGTAAGCTTGAGTGCTAAGATTCAAAATTAATAACATTTTGATAATCTCAACTTGCTTTCAAAAGAAACAAAGTTAGAAAATGTTAAGTGTTTAGATTTTCCAAATGGATAGTCGACTATGGGATTATGGTCTGTCGACTATACCTATGGATAATCGACTATGGGATTATTGTCTGTCGACTATGGGCTTATTGATAGTCGACTATGGCTTATGGATAGTCGACTTTGGGCTTATGCTTTGGGCTAATGGATAGTTGACTATGGACTATGGGTAGTCGACTATGGGCTTATGGATAGTCAATTATTGGCTATGGATAGTCGATTATGGGCTTATGGATAGTCGACTATGCCCAAGCTTCTATCGACTATGAATTTTCTCTGTCTACTATGAATGCAGGCTTTGAATATAAAAGAGAATGCAAATGAGTTTGCTTTGAGCAGAGCATCTAGCAGCTTGGGTGTGGGTAATTATATGTGCATATATATATATATGTGTGTGTGTGTGTGTGTGTAGGCTTCCAAATATGCATAGCAGCTGGGCATGCGAACTGGGTGTGTGCGTATATATATATAAATATATATATAGGTATATGAGCTTAGCTGGAACAGAGGAAACAGAACAGTGGCGTGCGTATATACATATATATACATGAAAGTGGGTCGCTGGTTCGGCTGGTACAAGAGATCCAAAAGAAGCTAAAAGTGTATATATATATATATAAATACATATAAGTGTTACTCGGCTGGGACAACGATGAAGTTGATCGCATGTATATATACATATGTATATAAGTGGGTCGCTCGGCTGAAACAGGGAGCCATTTTTGTTCGTATATATATATATATATATGGGTTTGCTTGGAACAAGGCCTCCATGGTTGAACGGATACAACTTAATATATATACAGGTGGGTTTGCTCTTCTAGCTGATGCATTCGCAGAGGTGGTGCGTATAAAAATATATGTATATATATATCTCTATATAACTTAGTTGCTACGGATACAATGAACAAAGGTTTGCATCCTTACCTACCAAGATGTCATTCACTGGAAAGAAATGAGGGCGATGTGAGTAACCACTGCAAACTTAATAAAAATTGTATGTATATATAATTTACTAACAGAGGGCTTACAGCAAGTTAAAGAGGATGCATGGAAAGCTTGCAGAATGTAAATAGGTCGAGTAAGAAACTTGCATTGGAATAAAAATAGGTAAGAAAACTTGCATTGAAAATAAAAGAGGAGTGAAAGAAGAACTTGCCTGATGAGACTCCTCCGTTGAAGCTCCAGCTGCAAACAGACAATGGGAGAAGAAGATGAAGAATATGAAGAAGAAGAAGAAGAAGAAGAAGAATGGATGGAGAAGAAGACCAAAGACTATGAAAAAATGTTGAATAAGAAGATGCAGATGAAGAATGAGAAATGGCAGGTGAAAAAGCTGGATGTTGGCAGGCTACATGGAAGAAGAAAGCTTCGGGCACAACAGAATCAACAACAAATTGTTGCAAAGGTACAAGAGGATCAACGCACAAAAAAAGGAGAACAAAAGGGAGAGGAAAAGGCTGCACGCTCCAGGTTGCACCCGCATTAGAAGTTGATAGATCTGCCCCAATTTAGGGCATTTGTTACAATTGACATTTATTTTTTATTTAAGTTTTCTTTTTCTTATTTCATATAATAAAACCTAACTTTCCTTTACCATTGGGCCCAAGCCCAACTCACAATTTATTGGCCCACTTGATAGCCCATGAACTCCTTAACTAATTAATTATAGCCCATTCATTTAAATTCCTAATCTCATGCCCCGAAGAAAGTTTCATACTAATCCAACATTATTTTTATGCCATCAAAACAGATTATCATCAAGTGTTAAAACACTTAGATCCCCATTTAAAGTGCCATTACACTAACATTGAATATTAAAACACCGAGACCCAATTTGGGGTCGTTACATTATGCATATTTGGCCTTATGGAATTGCATATCGACTCCAAATTGTTGAAATATTAATGTGAAAGATAATTAGTTTAAGAGAAGGGGTGAATTAAGCTTACTCAAATTTTAAAAAACTTATTTAAAAGTAAATAAAGTAAGAATGTAGAAACAACAATTTATAATGGTTCGATGACAATTGCCTATTCCACTACCTTAATTACTTATTAAAGATTTTCAACAACTTATTACATATAGCTTTTAGAAGGCTAAGTTGGAACTTTTACACAATTTTTCCCAGGATGCAACTAGAACTTTTACAATATGTGCTTTTGAGTCTTTAACACTTAATCTTTCAGCTCAATAAGCAAAGAGTTTTACAAATGAAAACACTTAGCAAAGCTAAAAAATTTTGCACTTTAGGTGAATGAGGCTTTCACTTGGATTTTAGAGAACAAAGGATATTATATTTACAAACAATTTTTTTGAAAATAGAAAACAATAGATATAACTTTGAAGAATTTCTTTGAATTCAAGACTTTAGGGGGATTTTTCTCAGATGAGCATTTTTGTCTTGGTCTTGAGTCACTCAGTATGTATAGCTTTTGCTTCTTCAATGCACTTGTCAATTTTTCCAAAGAATAAAAGTTTTAAAACCTGTAACCTATAAGAACATTCTTCTTTCTTATTTTTCCAAAGGTTAGTAATTAATTTGAAATTCAATTTGCATACAATTTTCAAGAAAAAATAATCAGACAATATTTAATGAATGTATGATTTTTTAAAAATGAAGAACAATCGCATTTAATGCATTCAGATACTATTAATCGCGTATGACAAACTCTTATTTGAGTAGTTCTAACATATAGTCGATTAAGTATAATATTACTCGATTGTTGAATAATCATACTTGACTAAAAAGATTTGTTACTTGATTAAAACTAACAACACTACATTACACACATTTCTTAGTCGATTAATTTTTTAACCATTTTGCTATAATAAGTTACTTGATTATGCAATTGCAATATTCGACTCAAGAATTTCATTACTCGATTAAAAAATATTTCTCTTAGTCGATTAAATATTCGGGTACCATCTTGTCAAAAAATGATTACTCAATTAAGGAATTTAGTTACTCAACTAAGTAAGATGTTACTCAATTAATAGTAACTCGTAGATGATTAATCTCTTAAATTTATGCCAGAGTATTATTACTCGATTAAATGATTATGTTACTTGATTAAGGAATAACTCTTAGTTGATTAATTCATTAAGTATAATTTTGTCAAATAATAATTACTCGATTAAAAAGTTATGTTATTCGTGTTACACTCTGCTTTTCCCGGCGCATTATAAATTGGGACAATTCTGGGACAATAATTTATTTTTTCTTTCAAACTAATCCTAAATCACATCATTTCTCGAATTTGTCCTAGAATTCCCATACATTAATCTCGAAAGAGAAATCATCAAATGCGGAAGCAAGAATCGAACCTAATATCTTAACATTAATCATATCTTACATCATCATTCCTCAAAACATTCAGATTTCAAAGTAGCAGAACTTAAATACACGGGCTATATAACGTACGTTTCATTCCTCTTGCACTCTGCTAAGTGTCATTTCATACCTCATTTATTCTCGCATCTGCTATAATCTCCATTTGGAACGTCTGAATATTCCAGGGGCAAAGCCCAAGTTAGATGATGAATCATTTAAGTAAGGGTACAGAAAATATATTTCGTGCATGAATACAATGTCTTACTCATCGTAGGTGTCAACAGCACCCCCTATGCTACCTACTATTTTTGCGGCCACCTCTTTCGAAGCCGAGGGTGTATGGGTGCACCCTTGGTAAAGCAGCGGTGCCAGTTCGTACTCCCTACGGCCACAATGCGCATGATCAATGATATCAACGTGTACATATGCATTTCATAGTCTTGTCATGTAGGCAGTCTACGTGGCGGATGCCTATCAAGGCATGCCAATATGATGAAAACATTCCCGAGGGTCCGGTTTTTAAACATAAATCACTTAAAACTAAGCATTTTCCATAAAACTAAATTCAGTTGAGAAGTATCACTTACCTCGATATTCATGCCCTATCTCGAAATTCGTGTATCGCCTCGATTTGCGTTCCAATCTCAAAATTTGCACAAGTCACTCCAACTTTAAGTCTCAAAGAATCCTAATCACCATATTTGATTAAATAAGCATTAAAATCTATTTTTCCATAATTTCTTGCATTTTCTTTATTTTTCTTTCTATTTCTTCCTATTTTTCCTCAATAAATCCAACTAAATATTTCTAAAATATTTTTCTCAAATATCTCACTACGAAAATTCATAAAATAATATTTTTGAATTTTTAAAATTTTTTAGGGAATTTTACTCACCTTAACTTAGTATCTCCAGCTTCCTCGGTATGCGTGCCACATCCTCGAAACGCGTGCCCGGATAATTTTTCTTGCCCAAAATCTCTGGAATATTAGTAAATCTTCAAATCCTATTTTTCTATAATTTTTAGGATTTTTCAACATTTTTCTCCATTTTCTTTTCCTTTCATTTTCTTTCTTCTTTTTCTTTTTTCTTCTCCTTCTTCTTTCTCTCCTGCAACGGCCACGCGCGAACCAACCTTCTTTCCTTCTTTCTTTTCTCTTTTTTTTTTCTTCTTTTCTTTTCTTTTCCTTTTTTCTTCGTTTCTTCTTCTCTTTCCTTCATTCCTTCCTTCTTCTTCCTCTTCTTCTTCCTTCCTCCCGCCTGCAACTTCCGTGAACCAGCTCCTCGCCTAGCTGCGGTACTGCCCGCTGCAGCTGCGTGCTGCAGCCTCCCTCCCTACCCGCTAGGGCTTCCCCCGACCGCATCGTGCTGGCCGCCGCGAGCTACCATCTCGGTAGCTCCCCTGCCTCGCGTCCGGCCGTGGAGCTCGCGGCCTGGCCACCTGCAACTCTGCGGCCAACTTTGGCTGCATTCGGCCTCACCAACAGTCGCTCCCGCCTCAATCGAGCTCTCCATCTCTCTCTCGCATCTCTCGACCCTCTTAGCCTCTCTCTCGGCCGATGCTTTCTTCAAACTCTCTGCTCCTCCATTTATTGCTTCTTTCCTCTTCAATTCTCATCCTATTTATAGACAAGCCAACGCCTCAAACCTGCCATGGCCATCACCTATTGTGTGTAATCCTCTCTAAATCTTGCAGGGGATGGCTATGCAGAGGCATGAGACAATTGGTAGAGGCATGGGAAATTTGCAGAGGGGCCCAGCTATGTACATATATATATATAACTGTATATATATTATATTATACTAACAACAAATTTATATATTTAAACCTCAAATTTTATCCTAAATTCATTAGAATAATTCTCTAATTACAATAATATCCTCAAACACTGAATTAATTGACATTACGATACCAAAAATACAAAATTAATAACTTGAAGCCTAGTTAAAAAAGACGATTTCGCCCTAATATCCTTACCGGGCTATCGTTTCAGCTTGAAACCACTGATGGATTCCTCATTACGAAAAATCGGAACCCTCCTAGGGTTCCGTTGATTTTTCGGGAGTCCCTTATAATGATTCAATTTTGCAGCTTAAATGGCAGCTGCATTTTAGCTGTACCGAAAACTATTCCCGATCCGATTTCTCTCGATACCATAAATCTTTTCTCGGGACGCTCATTGAGACCATATAATTTTCTTTAGACAATTTCACTCTGAGGTATTCCCTGAAGTCAATTCGGTACTTATAACTATTACCAAACCAATTTTTTAGTATTCTAAACTCATCGAAATTATGTGGCAACCTTATACGAACATGGGGTATTACAATTTGACTAAAATATCTCTTAGTTGATTAACTCTGTGGTCACTCAATTGACATTACTTCGTTATTATTCGAGTACTGTAAATGAGTAATTTATTAATGTCTTAAGTGTCTTGACTTTACTCAATTATCAAGAGAACTTAGTCAAATAAAATATTTATTACTCGACTGAAATATCTCTTTATTTTATTAAAAACTATTATTCAATTGAGTCTAGTATATTAGTTGATTAATTTATTTGAACTTTCTAACCCTAATATACCTTACTTGATTAATAATATTCATTACCTGATTAAAATAGAATGTTATTTGAGTAAAAGTTATGTTAATTGACTAATGAATAAAATTACTCGATTACCAATTTATTTTTAATTTTATTTCAACATATTATATTTGAAGTATATGTTTTATATAAAGTATCAAAATCGAGGATTCAACATGATGCACAAGCTTAAGATTTAAATTAAATGCATTAAATCTCCATTTAATGTCACTAAACATACATATATGGCCATGTTTTTCACTTATGACTTGGAGACCTATAAAGGGAGTCTATAATTCATTTTTAATGGGTAAATGGTGTTAATTATCATGAACCATAATGTTAACTTCAATTAATAAATGAATAGATTTTTTATGTAATCCTTTAATCATAAGGCGTGAAGAGATAGAACATGAGCAATCATATAGTTGAAAAATGATTTTTAAGGTTGTTATTAGGTGTTTTCATCATTTACTGACTATTCAACATGTCGGAGAACTGAGTACCTCCAAGGAAAAGTAGATGGTTCAAGAATAGGAGAATCACTAGTGCCTAATCATTTAACTACCTTAGGTTATTTATATTGTGTTGTAATAGTTTCTACTAAAGTATTTGACCTGATGAATAAGCAACATGAACATGCTTATGATATTTTTTAATTTTTATTGTAAGATTCAATCTTAAATAAAACTATATGTCAGTGAATGGCAGTTATTTATCTAGATATAGATACGAGGCCCTGTTCAATTCTGTATCTTCATGAGCTTAATTGTACGTATATATATATATATGGCCAAACGCAGCTTGCAGAAGCCTAAATGACGCATTCGAATAACATTCGCAAATATATATAAGTCCCATTCGAATGCCCTTTGAATCATCCGAATGACACTGTAAATACTTGTTTGGCACCATAACCGTATATATTGTAATAGCAGAAACCTTGAATCTTAACCGTGAGCTCTTTGTCGCGAGCTCATGTCTATGCCCTCTGACCATAAGCTTAATTGCGAGCTCTTGCTACGAGCTCATACCTACATGCCTTCTTACCATAACCCTTAATGCTGCGAGCTCTTACCCCAAGCCTTGGCCACAAACTCCCTCTGTGAGCTCTTATGCGAGCTCTTACCTCGAGCCCTTCCCTGCGAACTCTTGGTCGTGATCCTTTACTGCGAGCTTTGCTTCAAGCCCTTTTCGCTAGCTCTTTCCTCGAGCTCTCTCCGTAAGCCGCGAACTCATGGCCTCGAGCTCATCCTGAGCTCTTCCCTTAAGCCTTTGATTGCGAGCTCTCTGCTCACACCCCATCCATTTACATTTTCTTTAATTTATATTTTACCTTTAATTTACTTTAATACATAAATGTAAATAAGAAAGTACCCCCTATTTGGATTCAATAAAAATATCAAAAAAATCAAAATCCATATCAATAAAAAGATAGAATTTTGGTTTTAGTACAAACTCAAGAAATTACGATTTTACCACCCTTGAAATACATAGTTTCTGTTTCTTGAAAAATTCATTAAAAATCATTCTTACAACAATGAATGTTAGTTATCAAAATACCAAGAGTTAGTTTTTCAAAATGAAGACATTTACAAAAATATGTTATAGTTGGTCCTTTGTCTTAGAAAAATTTTAGATTTACTTTGACCAGTAACTTCAAAACTAATTTTGAAATTCACTTTAGGAGATTCTTTTAAATGTCCTTGAAACTCCTCATATGTATAAGAATGAAAATAATTTGATTTTCATTTGAACAAAATAATACTTGATATGAGTGAAAAACTATCCAATATTGAGAGATGGGCATAAAATATATATAAGTATGGCAACAGCTTGTGAGATGAAATTCATGATATTTATATATATGTGGAAGTGAATGCATGACACGTTTCATACACATTCAATATGTAAGCACCCTCGACCGGATATCCCAACCACCCGGACTACCCGATCCGGAGTGCCTACAGAAGGAGAAAGAATGAGACTCAAGACAAGAACTACCCAGGCATGCATACACAAAAATTAAAACAACAGAAGCTAAACTATACACATGCATGCACTACGGGTACTTCGTTAGCACATCGGTCACATAATAAATAAATGCAAACAAACTCCTGTGCCGATATACAGGAGACACGAGGAATGACCTGACACAGTAAGAAATAATAGAGTAAAACCCTCTCAAACATCAGAGTTGACGGTGAATGACGGGGACTGACGAAACTACCTGTACACCATATCGACTATGCCGCTAGATGTTATCTCCATTTCCCTTAACCCACGCTGCCATTATCTGGAATGATGGAAAGCACGGTGAGTCGAGAGACTCAGCAAGCATAAAGAAATGAAGGCTGCAGGCTGATCATATCCAATAAACTCTCCCTAGAACACCAACCCCCAAGCACACATAAGCCATGAGATGCCCAACACAGCATAAAAGCGTAAATAAAAGCACATACTAGTCCTTGGGGCCCACATAAGACACACGGCCCTCAAGTCCCATACCAACCTGTCGTTGCCCTGAAAGGCAACATAAATCTCCAACAAACCTGTGCGCGCTGTCCCGGGTCGATGCTCCAGTCACCCGAATGCTCGCGTTAGTCCTCTCGACACCTGAGCTATAGAATAGTCGAGTCGTAGGCTCCCTTAAAATGGTCCTCCCGTCTGAGACTTGTGAACTGTCGGTAACCATGCAATGCACATAAAAATGTAATGGCGTAGTGAGCATCAACTAGATACACTGGCACCCATACATCCAGGCATCAGGCCATGCTCTACCCACATAGTAAACCACACACGATGCATATGCCCATACTAGATGCAATCTAACCATGCTAGATTGCCCATGTCCAAGCATACTCAATAAATGAGTACCCCAACATGCATCTCGTACCCATGTGTATATCAAATCATGAACGGTAATACAACATATCAAATCATGCAGTAAATCATATGATAGTAGAGCTAGTCAGTAGTGTCCAGCACTGGTCAACAGTCAGTGACTAGGAGTGTCCGCCCGACAGTCCACTTCAGGGCCATACAATAGTCTACTCCAACGTCACTAAACAGCCGACTCCTGCCCCACTGCTCAATAGCTCTAGCCGACCCACACCCGAGAAATCCATAAATAAACCAGTACCTCTAAGAACCTAGTCCCCAAGTTGGGTTCAGTATCATTCTGAAAGGAATGGGGGCGATACAAAATACCCCATAGGCACACAACAAATAAAACCCCAACAAGTCTCATATTTAATTTAATTTAAATTAATTCATGCCATTAAAATCCGCGATTCGTATAACTAATACGAGAAACCAAAATGAATTAAGGAAAGGCGTGGGGTTCACAAGATGGAAGGAGTTCACAGAGGTAGAAGGGAGCTTGCCTTGATTTAGCTATTTCCAGCGTTTCCACGCTCGCACGCCACGAAATTAACACACACTGTAAAATAGGACCTAAAATTAACAAAATTGGACCTAAAATTAAATGCCAACTGTATAGAATGATTATTACATATTTCTCTACTTACTTAGCTAATTAAACTTAAATTAAACCAAGTCTAATCTTGAATTTCTCCCAAAAAATGGCCCATGCGCGCTGTTTCTTCTTCTCTAAAATTTTCTCCCCTATTTGCTGTTAAAATCCCACCTGAAGCTTGCTGAAGCGAAGAAGTAACGCGCTGGACTTGAAGCCTTGAGAACTAGGGAGAAAGAAAAGAAGAGAGGAAGAAGAAAGAGAGGAGAAAATCCTCATGCCAAAACCCCCCAGAAATCTGCTGCTACTTCTCCCTTTATCCCTTCTTTATGTATATTAACACTTATAAATCTATATGCACATTAAGTCTCTGCCGACTCCACTGCCTCCCTCTCAATTCTCTTTAATAATATATTCTGCTAACAATTAAATATTTATATATATACTCACGTATATAGCATGCAATTGGAACCTTGGACGCTAAGTCTCCATCCCATTTCATTTCCCCCATACGCAATCCTGGCCTCTTGCCAATTTTTTCCTTTCAATTGTCTTTTCTCCCTTATCTCTTCCTAGCCACAACATTTGACTTTCACATGCTAGGGACACGCGCACACACACATATGTATTAGCTGAGGAGGCAGCTCGTGGAAGTCTTTTCATCCCCACTTCCCTTACTTTTATAACACACACGATATATTTATTAAGTTAATATAATATGATATTAGCATAACATGTATTAACTTAAATTAATATTTGCTATTACTATACTATATCATCACATACACGCACATCAGCCACTTCACTTTAAGATCCCTTCACTTGCCTTATTTTATTATTATTATTATTATTATTATTATTATTATTATTATTATTATTATTATTATTATTATATATCCCATACAACACATCAATTATTATATTAATATTTTCCTTTATTAATTATAAACACTTAATTGTAATCTAATTCCTATTTAAAACTATAATAAATTTAATATTCTCCACTGAATTTCTCAAATCCACAAAATCTCAATAAATCATAGTTAACTTCAATTAAAAAAATTAATGATTATTATCTATTCCCAACTAAATTCATAATTATGAATTATTCCCGAATTACCGGGATATTACACAGTATGATCATATCATGAGGCATAGTATTATTTATTTTTGCGCACCTAATATTTTGCCCGGAGAGAAAGGGTACCCTAGAGCACCTGGCACGGGACGATGTGGCCATAACCTAACAGGTTGGCTCCATATTTATCGTGAGGTTTTGTTTATGTGATACACTTTAGGATGTGTTGATTGATGGCTTGCGAGCCTATGAAATTTGATTATGATATTAAATCTATATGCACATTTGCATAATAGTACATGGTGGCATGATACATTTAACTTGGTATTGATCAAGTCTTAAATTGTGAATCTTGTGTACAAGTGTCGAGTTATGGATTACTCTCTTTTGGTGTCACCATATTCTTAGTTCCTGTTCATTGTTTATTGTCTTAGAACTTACTGAGCCTTGTGGCTCACTTGATCTTCTTTGCCATTCCAGGTAAAGGGAAATATGTTATTGGGGGTGAGTCCAATGGGACTAAGTCTCAGGGATAGTGGTGTGCAAAGACGCACCCTGACTTAAAGATCCTGATTTGTAGTTGGTGAGGCTTGTAATGAAATGAACTTATTTTGTTAGTTAACATTAGAGTCTCTATCTATTTTGTATGGTCATTGAGCCGAACTCTTGAGCTATTGGAAGTGTAATTGAACTTAAATTTAGTTTTTCGCTACTAGTGAATGACATGAGTTGTCTGTTTATTTATAGTTTATTCTATATCATCTCCGTGATGACCTCCTTTGAAATATCCTATGCTAGTGGGAATATTCGAGAGTGGGCCTCTATAGTAACCATTAAATTTTTAATCTTGTTATAATTTAGTCACATGTTAAAAATTCATCAAAACATTATAAACAATAGATAAATATATAATAAAGAAACATAAAAAATAAAAAGACACAGAACTCATCACCAAGTTGTTTCTTCTTCTTCTTCTTCTTCTCATTCTCCAGAAATAATAAGGCTACGTTCTCTTTACTATTTAATTTTCAATTTTGAGTTTTGAATTCATTTTTAGTTTTCTGTTATGGTAGTCTATTTTTAGAGTTTGTTTTGGATGAAAACACTCAAAACATCTTTTTGTTGCTTTGAGTTTTGTTTATAATTTTTTTTGTTTTCAAAAATGTATTTTTAAAAACAGCAAAGAGAACGCATTTTGACTTGAAAACAGTAAAGAGAACGCAACCTAAGTTTCTTCTCAGTTGCTTTTATTTTAATTTCTTAGAAAACTTTCTATCAAAATCTAAAAATTATTCTCTTTTTCAATTGTTATGTCATTAGCAAAGGCCTATTAAAATCCCAAAATATCTTTATGGGTTAAAATGTGTAAATTTTTCGTACACAAGGAGTGAGGGCCCCACACAAATGCGCAAACTAGATAACTTCTTTGAAAATTTCTCCGAAAAAATAAACAATTATCCATAAAGAATTCTAATTCTAAAAAGATTTCTGAATATTCGGATAAACAATCATCCATAAGAAATTTCATTCCCAAAATGGGCAAGATAAATATTATCTATAAAAGATAGATGCCATCTATAACAATCCTGATTTCAATCAAACTATGATTAATCAAGATAAACTGTAACATCTCGATATTCTGAGAGAGATTAATTTTTGTAAGTTATTGGTTATTCGTGGATTGAGGAATTTAATGAAGAAAAATTAATACTATTGTTTTGGTGAATAGAGAGGTGCTCAGAAGTTTCTAGAATTTTCAGAAATTAAGTATGATTTTGGAGTGTGGGAATTAGGTTAGTATATAATTAATTGATTCATGTATATCAATAAAGAATTATATATATATATTTTATGTTTGAAAATTTAAGACAAAGGAAATAGGGATGATAATTGAGTTGAAGAGTAAAAGTTAAAAGAAATTGGGGGATTTGAAATTGGAAGGTGGGTTGTTGTGCCTTGTGTGTGTGTGTGTGTATGTAATTATAAAAGAAAAGAAAAGAGGGCAAGGCAATAGTAAGAAGGCAAAGCAGGCTGTCAACTAGTCACGAATGATTGCTCATTCTCCTTCAATCTATTGACCATTTTTTGTTGGGTTCGTCTTCCTAAGCCACCCTATGTATAAAGTAATGAGTAATTATTTGCGTTGAGTTTGAAGAGTCAAAATAAATGAAATTTGATATAGGTTGGAAAGTAAAAATAAATGAGGTATTAAGATGTCGAATAGTCAAAGAAAAAAGAGAATTTTTTGTTATTGTGTTGAAAAATCAATCAAATAATTATAAGTGTGTTGTGATGTTTGAAAAGTCGAGAAGTGGATTTGTGATTAATGGTGGAAAATTCAATTAAATGAGGTGTAAATTATGGGAAAAGTTAAAATAAGGATGGGTTGAAGAGTCAAATGAAGAAGAAGGGATTAAAGTGATTTGAAAAGTTAAAATAGAAGTGTGGGGGGGAAATTTGGAAGAGGCTATTGTGTGTGTGTGTATATTATGTATTTTATTTTATTGATTTATTAAAGAGGTTATTATATAATATGTGTGTGTGTGTGTGTGTAAGTGTGGATATAAAAAGAAAAGAGGAAAACAGAAAAGGGGGAGGGTTTGGCAGAAATTTGGGACTTGGCGTGTGTGGGTTCTCCTCCTTATTTTCTTGTTCTTCTTTTCTTCTCTCATTCTCATGTTCTTCTTCTTCTTGCTATTCGAAGACCCCAAGAGGGTGTGGTTTCTCTTTGGTTCCAGCGGCCCTTGCTTCGTCCGTCTTCTTCTTCGTTCATTTGTTCTATTTTATTCTCGATTCTTCAACACAGTTAGTGGGTCTACATTTACTTTCTTCAATGTAGCTCTACAAGCAAGAATCAAGAGGTAAATCCTTCAAGGAAAATTTCTATCTCCTTCCTTTTCATTTTTGCAAGTTCCTAAACTCCCTTTTTATTCTTGAAATGCATTCTTTCATTTTGAAATGTTGGTATTCAGAGTTATTAATTTTTGGACAAATTGTGCATGTTATACACTTTGGGGTATAACTTTCTGTGTTTATATCTAAATTGAGATCCGTTTGTTGTGTTGTAAATTAAACTTCTTAAGATTCGATTTGATGTATTACTTTCATTATTTAGCTTTGTTTTGAGCTTGTAATGGCCCTATTAATCTTTATCTAAAATATGAGAATTTTATTGTTACGAGTTCTGTCTTGCTTCGATTTTAGCAAATAACTTTCTACAGTTATTTCCAATTTTGAATCCGTTTATTGTTCCATAAACTAGAGTTTCTAAGCTTCAATTTGACGTATTATTTGTGGTATTTGACCAAGTATTGAGCCTGAAATTCTAAGAACGAAACTATATAGAAACTAAAGTTGAAAATTTAAGACAGAAATCTAAAGATCACAACTATACTTTTATTATCAGAAAATCCAATCCTTACAAATGCACCCTAAGTGCTCTATTTATAGGCTAGAAAATGTAATGGAAACTATTCAATTATATAATTTAATAATACAAAATATCTAATTAATGATGTAAGCGATGATGTAATTCCAACTCATGATGTAAGCGATGATGTCACTCCAACCCATGATGTAAGCGATGATGTCACTCCAACTCATGATGTAAGCAATGATGTCACTCCAACCCATGATGTAAGCGATGATGTCATTCCAACCCATGATGTAAGCGATGATGTTATCAATTTGTGGGACTTGGGCTTTTCATGTTTTTTGGCTTGAGCCTTCCTTGTGTTGGGCTTGAGCTTGGGCTTGGGCCTTCATTGTGTTGGGCTTGGGCCTGGGCTTGGGCCCTCATTGTGTTGGGTTTGGGCCCTCATTGTGTTGGGCTTGGGCCTGGGCTTTCCATATTTTTATATTATTATATTATTATATATATTATATTTTTTTTTTATATTTTATATATATTTTTATATTAATATTTTAAACATGCACAAAATCACAAAATGCATAATAATATTCAGTTTAAACTATTTTAAGATCAAAATAAGGGTGAAATTATAACAAAATTTTTACAAAATTGATCACTAATCACACCCCCCAATTTAAACATTGCTAGTCCCATAGCAATTAAACTTTACACTGGCCAGATTTATTCACAATAATCACATGAATATAAAAATTTCAAATTCAAAACGGAAATACATAGAACAGAACAAGCCATCTGTCATACAGTCGAATATTCTAAATTAGATTTCGGTCAAAGGTTATACAATCTTAGGAATGGCAAATAGGATGATCATTATTCTACCTTATTCCCTCGAAGTTTCGACTTCAAACCTTACTATGGATTTTCCCTCAAATAAAAAAAATGATTCCTCGGGTGTACACACAAGGGAGCCACCGTTTTAAGAGTAAATGTAAAACAAGTTCAAACTCGGTGTCGTCCCAAATACAAAGAACGTATTTTCATGAAAGAATAGGGAATTTAACATAGCTTCATGACTGGAATAATGCCATAGATAAATAACTTCTGAATTTAAACAGAATTCTTTACTCTGAACTCGAATCCTAAGATCACATGATTTATAGCATCAAGAGGGATCAGACCGGGTTGTAATGGGGCTATGAGGTTAATACGGGTTGTCAAAGAAAAGGGTAAAGTGTGCAAATGGTGTGTCGGGATTTTTTTTCTCTTTTTTTTTTTTTGACACTAATATCAAATTGGACGTATTGTTTTCTTCAGCATTTATTTTGAAACACTAGTGTTGAAAAGCTAAGAGAACTTCTATTTTTTCTTTTTTTCTTTTTTTCCTTTTCTTTCTTTTTTTTTTTTTTGTTTCTTTTTAATATGAAAGTACCGAGATAGACTGATTCCTAAAAACACACCAGGTTGGATAAACTTCATATGGTTTTAGGTTAGACGAGGGTAATGGAAGGAATTATGCTAAGAATAGTTCAAATGGGCTAGCAAGGGGGTTAATGTAAAGAAAGAAAAAGGTTAATAGGCCCAAATTGAAAGAAATTGATCCCCTATCATGCTTCTATAAAACGATGTTACTCAGTCAACTAATTCAGAGTTTGAAATCAGCCAAATTCATCTGCCATCATACTAGACATTCAAAGCAAATTGATGTTTTAAAGCTATTGAAAATATGAGATCAACAATAAAACGCATCATTTAGAATAAGTGTTATTTCACTCAGAATTAATGATCATTAGGCTCAAACACTCACTCGGGTAATAGTCTCCACTTTTGTTGAGGGATCATGCAGTGTACTAATTACCATTGCCTTTGACTTTATGACCGATAAACCAATTTCTAATTATTGAACTTCCGATGCATGCAAATCACTTATTCTAATCCCATACATGTACGTTTTCAAATAAGAAATTAATGCATTCATGATTCATACTGCAAATTCAACTAGCTATCAGTTTATAACTCCAAAGCTTTAGGGATAGCATTATTTAAAGCACACAATTTTTTTTTTAATTTTTAATAGGAGTAGATAAAAGTAAATAATTCACTTAAAACTACAAGCATGCAGTTACAAATTCACAATTAAACATGGACTAGATAATTCATAAATATACCTTACTCCCCCCAACTTGAATTGCAGTAATAAAATAGGGTTGTTAGGAATACCTGTAACTTCACGAGTCTGTAAGTTTATTGTGAACTGCTAAATCTTCAACAAACAAGTGAGAATACTCTACATATATTTTTTTATATTTTTTTTTCACACTGAAATAAGAAAAATTCATGCAAGTCATATAATAAAGAAATGCGTCTCAAGAGTACAAAAAGTACTTCTTACTCAGCCATCTTATCATAGACTTGCCTAATAACATTCCATAATTTTTTAAAACAAAACATAAAATAAATTCATGCAAGTCAAAATAAACAGATGCGTCTCAAGAGTACAGAAAAGTACTCCTTACTTAGCCATGTTATCATAGACTTACTCTCCTTAGAGGGATAAATCTAAATTAATCGGACCCTTTTTACGCTTGCTTCCAATTGCCTTAGACCAGTCTATCCGGGGCTCGTAAGGATCGTGCTGTGGAACATAAGTGTGTAATTTCTCTAGTAGCTCCTCAATGGTAGATGCGGAAATGAGAATATTTCTTGCAGAAAGAGAAATGAACTTTTGTTCCACAACCCGATCAAGAAAAGAGAGCAACCCATCAAAAAAATGGTTAATATTTAAAAGTCCAATGGGTTTGGTATGGAGATTGCTCTTGGCCCAGGAGATTATACAAAAGATTTCTTCAAGTGTACCAAAACCTCCTGGCAAAGCAATGAAGGCGTCTGACTGATAAATCTTACAAGCCATGCACTCAGACATAGAAGTCGTTCTTATAAGTTGACCTCGTGTGTACCCGAAAATCTGTGGATCAGCCAAAGGGATTGGCATAATACCTACCACATATGATTGCCCAAGATGTGCAACCTGTGAAACACATCCATTCAATCCACGACTTCCCCCTCCATAGACCAAATTAATTTTTCTCTCTCCCAATTTTATGCCAAGTTCGCTTGCTGCAAGTGTGTAACAAATATCGCTCCCAGGTTGAGAGCCACATAGTAAACATATGGTATTGATTCGACGAACTGGCTGGCCTTCCATTTATGTTAGTTCTTTATGTATGCCCTGAAAGTAGAACTGGTTAAAGAGGTTTGGCAATCAAAAGTAACTACATAGAAATTCAACAATAAATAAACATAAACAAAAATCATGCGTATATACAAGTAGTTGTGATTGTGGCTCACATCTTCCTCTGGTTTTACGTCCAAAAACGGCTTAAACACCTTCTATGAAGCGGGGATAGGCTTCCCATCCAATTTTCTTATAGATTGGAAAACAGGGTCAATTATAGTCAGATTCCCAAGACTATAGCATTGGTGGTCACTTCTAAATTGGGTCCATAAAGCAAGAATTTCTCGCTGCACTATTCCACACGGATGCGTCTCAAGAGTCAATCGGATATCATCCAAAGACTCCTTACTCAGCCCATCCTTTATGAAACAAATTTTATCATCTCGATTTATGGAAGTAAACCCCACAGATTTGCATCGTGTGTTACAAGTCCATCGAGCACATTTGTGACAACCATTTAATCTTTTCGCTCTTCTTTTTTTCGAAAAACTACTCTTTCCCAATCCTGAAAAATGCTTAAAACTAGGTGAGGTTTCGCCAAGAAATCGAACTTTTGCTTCAATTAACCAGCGAATATCCTCAGGGATATTTTTATACATCAACATCCGAAGTCTTTCACACCTAGTGGCATAAATCTTTTTTAAATCATTTTGTGGGAGAGATGGATAGTACTTGTGAATTTTCAAGAGCTGAAGATCCATTTTTTTAAAACAGAACTATAGTAAAAGAGAAATAAAACAAAATTATGAATCTTACAAAAGGAACGAGAGTACCTGATCGGAGAACAACACAAAGGAGAGAAGACTGAGCTCAAAGAAGTGTGGCTTGCCTCATGCAGATACAGGTCTCTTATAGGGCTGTGGAAGTCACCATTCCAACAACCACACTTGGCTCGAGGCGTGCCACAAGTGCAGGGTCACGTCTGGCGTCTCCTTTTTTCAACATTCGGCATCTCCTTTTACAACTTTCGGCGTCTCCTTTTTCAACTTTCGGCATTTATTTTTCAACGCTTGATGTTTCTTTTTCTTTATAGGGTATTGTGTCCTTTTTCTTTATTGGGCAGTATGATTGCACTGCCCCAGAAAAGTGGTTGCCGTCAGCGATATGTCTGTCTCCCTCTTTTCTCTATCTTTTTTTCTTTTGTGTATATATATATATATATTTATATTTATTTATTACAAAAACAAATTTTATTTTATTATATATTTTAAAATATTTTTTAAGAGTTTTTTTCTTTTCTTCCAGTTAAGAATCAAATAAGTGGTTGCCCACCTATTCGTATAATAACTCACATTCATTACACCACTTTTAAAGTTATTTTCAAAATTATGTAAATTGATTTTTCTCATAAATGCACATACATATTTTGAAAATATGTCATCCGGAGGTGTTGGCTTTATTACATCAAAGTACGACACAACAATTCGCACAAACACTTCACACATGTCTGGTTTAATTTGATCCCCAATAATATAGACTAGCCTAAAAGACATAAATTTAGGCTCAAGTTTGGCTAGGCCCATGGTATCTTCACATTTGGGCTCTTGGGTTTTATCCTTTTCTTTCTCCCAGGCTTCTTCTTTTCTCACATCATTTTGGTCCAATTTTTCTTCTATGATTGCTCGTACCATCCTAGGGTCATCAGATTTCTCAATTGGTTCATCATTCATAGGGAGGGGTGTAAATTGGAACGGCTCTTGACCTATGGGTGAATTGAATGACGATTCCTCCCCAAGACATTGACCTATGAAATTTTGACTGGGTTGGTTTGGAAACTCGCCAGGTTCACTCACGCTCAAGGTCTGTGTAAACTCGGTCAATTGTTCTAAAATGTCACCTATGGCCTTAGTGGTTTGTTCTTAAAGTTCAACCACTTGTGCGTTAAAACTCATTTGACCTTGCATAAACTCCTGAAGGGTGTCCTCTAAAAATTTTTCATCCCGAGGTTGATAAGCATTAGATCTAACCCCTTGTTCTAACTCAAATTGGTGAGGTGGTGGAGGAAAAGGCTCATGAGATTGGAACACAGAGTCATTGTTCCAAGGATAATTCCAATGATCATAGGAATTGGGGTAATCAGTGTAAAGATCTGGGTTGTAGCCCGACATATAAGAATTCTCCCTCTGACTCTGGTCAAAAGAAAACCTCCCCTCGCTAGGATCGGGATGGCCAAATGCATTAGAAGTCATAGACATGCTAAAATACTAAGACATAGAGAATATGGAATGACAATTCAACGGTAGATAATGATGCTAATGAATCAATTAATGTTTCAATAATCATACCTGACCGTAATCTCTTGCACTGTTTAGTAACTAAAAGTTATCTAAATTTTTTTAAATTTAATTTTTTAAAATTATTTTTAATTTATATTTTTTATTATTTTTTATTTATATTTTTTTCCAAATATATATTTTATATATATATATATTTTGAAAATAATTTTTTTAATATTTTTTTTAAACAACAAAATTCAACCAAATTTAATCTCCCCGGCAACGGCGCCAAAAACTGACTGCTACACTACCCTGCACATTTATTTATCAAAACTACAACTAAATTCATCAGACGTCAATCCTTTTATTAAAACAGGTGTAGGGCGATTATACTCGCCAGTGTGCGAGTGTGCGTGTAGTACAATTTTAAATTTATATTTCGGTAAGTCCGAGTCGGTTCACATGGAGATTATTTATGGTTGAAAGTAAAAATCATAAAATATTTGAGTTTAGGAGGTAATTAAGATGATCTAAAGACAATAATTAAAGCTAAACTAATACTGAATTTAAGTAGCTTGGGTCAAGACAATTTCAGTGCCAAAACTAATTAATTCCCGATTTAATAAAAAAGATCAGTAATATTCATCTGAATTAAGTTTTGCAGCTCTGTCAGTAATTTTAAGTTCAAGATAATGGTAATTCTTGTTTAAGCAATCTCCATACATGGCATGAAAATTCTAAGTTAAGTAATTACCATAAATTGAATTATATTCCAGACAGAAGTTATAGATATAGATTAATCATTTGGGTTTGGGTATGAAAACATTTCCAGGTCTAGCAATCTCCATACGTGGCATGAAAATTCTAAGTTAGGCTTATACTTCAATCCAAACTTAAAGATACACTATACCCACGCTGCTCAAATTAAATCAAATTAATATTACATACTTGAAGCGTAACTTTCTTTAGAAATCATTGGCGTTAGACACTGTCTTTGCCTTAACCCAAGATTGGTTTTAGCTACTTATCTTCATTTTTAAATAAATTGGCAGGAATTTAAATGACGAAAATTAAAAAACAGTATTTAAAAGACTATTTTTTAACCGACCATATAGGCGGTATATAATGAAAAGACAATAATTGAAAGACTATTTTTTAACCGACCATATAGGCGATATATAATGAAAAGACAATATTTAAAGACAATATTCAACCGACCATATAGGCGGTATATAATAAAAAGACAATCTGAATAACATAATACAACTATATGGAAACAAAAGTTGAAGATTTAAGAGAGAAATTCTAAGAACGAAACTATATAGAAACTAAAGTTGAAAATTTAAGAGAGAAATCTAAAGATCACAACTATACTTTTATTATCAGAAAATCCAATCCTTACAAATGCACCCTAAGTGCTCTATTTATAGGCTAGAAAATGTAATGGAAACTATTCAATTATATAATTTAATAATACAAAATATCTAATTAATGATGTAAGCGATGATGTAATTCCAACTCATGATGTAAGCGATGATGTCACTCCAACCCATGATGTAAGCGATGATGTCACTCCAACCCATGATGTAAGCGATGATGTTATGTGACAACCCATGATGTAAGCGATGATGTTATCAATTTGTGGGACTTGGGCTTTTCATGTTTTTTGGCTTGGGCCTTCCTTGTGTTGGGCTTGAGCTTGGGCTTGGGCCTTCATTGTGTTGGGCTTGGGCTTGGGCTTGGGCCTTCATTGTGTTGGGCTTGGGCCCTCATTGTGTTGGGCTTGGGCCTTGGCTTTCCATATTTTTATATTATTATATATATTATATTTATTTTTTTATATTTTATATATATTTTTATATTAATATTTTAAACATGCACAAAATCACAAAATGCATAATAATATTCAATTTAAACTATTTTAAGATCAAAATAATGGTGAAATTATAACAAAATTTTTACAAAATTGATCACTAATCAGCTATCGACCATTCCACTTTATTTCCATCCTATACTTTCTTTAATGCTTATATTTTTCCTCAATCATCATGTTAATTGTTAGTATGTTCTTTCATGGATTATAATATGGATTGGTTGTTGTTGGGGAAGGGCAAAAACATACTCATGTATATAAGTTGGGTATCTCTATGGTCTTGCATGAGTCTATATATGCATTGAAATTGACTTATGTATGTATGTATGATGAGAATATATATATAAAGCTATGTTGAGTATTGTCTTAGAGAGATTATATGTAACATCCCGCATTGAGCAATAGGAAGGATTAGAACAACTTATCCTGATACGCTTACGCATACTTCCTAGGGGTCACCCCGGGAGGTGGGCCGTGACATTATAACTAAAGGAAATCATGTATGTACAAATTATATACCTGAGTAAGTTCTATTTCCTCTTTTCTCTCTCTATTTATACAAGTTCATTTTCCTTTCTTGGTTCATATGTAAGTCTCCTTCTTCTTCTCTTTAAAAATGCTGGTTCCTTCATTTTGTTTGAGGATTGGTTCATAAAAAAATCATTTTTGGTCTTGGTTGGCCATGCTTCCATATTATCTCCCAATTTGTGGGTTTCTTGAAATATTGAAAAGTCTTGTTAAGAGTCTCCATAGGGTTTGATTCACCCTATTGTTCTCAAAGGAATGGCGATTTCTTGGTTAGGATTAGAGCAATGCAAATGCTGTTGATTTTATATGCATTATGTTCGATTTCATTTTCTTGTTTGGTGTTTCAGGAGTTGACTTTCCATGAGTGAGAGTCGACTTTTCAATTGCCAAGAGTCGACTTTCATACCTTCTAAGAGTCGACTTTCAAATCTCCAAGAGTCGACTTTTCATGTCCAGAACTAACTTTCTGATCCAGATTTTTAGAAAAGTAATTTATAAGTGAATCATAAATAGTTAGGGGCTGTAATTCGTATATTATTTAAAACATCCTTTTGTTTATTATTAAAACTAAGATAAAGGTGAAATAAAGTAATGTGTTCATGGGTATAAAATGGGCAAGACTTGTGATGTTGCGTGACGTTATAGAAATGCATTGAAATTGTTTATGTAGATTTGATAAGGAGAATTTATTAATTCAATCATAGGTGAGCATGTGTTGGAATTGTTTAAGAACTTAGACATGTGTATGTGATCATGTTTGGAATGCCTAAGTGTAACATCCCGGTAATTTGGGAATAATTAATAACTATTAATTTATTTAGGAATAAGCTATTAATGTAATTCAAGTGATTATTAAATGGTTATAAGTTTAAAGGAAATATTAATTTAATTTGTATTAAAAGAAGATATTAAATTAGTTTGTATTTGGGAAGTGGGAAATTTATTATTGGAAGTCTAGGATATAAGAGTAAATATAGAGTGAGGGGTATTTGTGTCAATTTTCGAAAATGGTGGGGGTGTAAATGTGAATTTCCGAAGTGGTCGAGGATGCATTTAAAATTAACTTGATGTGCTTATAGAGTGAGGATGTGGGCTAGCATCGGCGGTTGCGAGCTTGAAAGGGTATGTGGCAGGACGCGGCTGGGTTCGAGTGGCCGAGGGTACGAGTGAGGCTAGGAGGAAATTTGTGATTTTTTCACCAAGGAGACGCCCAAAACGGCGTCGTTTAAGGCTGAGGCAGTGGGTTGCGCTAGGCTGCCACGCGGCAGCGTCTGGTGACTGTTCTTTTTGCCTTTTAAGGCCGAGAGAATGGGTTAAATTAGCAGGATTTTAACAGCAGTTAGAGGGAGAAGTTACAGAGGAAAAATGGCGGCGCAGAAGCTAAAATGAAGGAGAAAATCATGAAGAAATTGGAGAGAAACCCAATTTAATTAAAGTTTATAAATTCAGGTAAGTTGTGTGAGTTATGTAAATAAATTTATACGGTTTGAAATTTAATTTAGGGTGCAAATTTATTAATTTTGGTTGATTATACTATTGTTACACAGCGTGTATTAATTTAGCGACGAGTAAGCGTATTAACACCGAGAACAGTTAATTTAAGACAAGCTTTCTACTCCCCTTGCGATTCTCATTCGATTTATGAATTTTATGTCCTCCCTCAACCCGATTTGGTTATAGAAATTAATTGTGAACGTTATAGTTAATTATTATCTGAATTTTATTAAATTAAATTAAATAGGAAACTTTTAGGATTTAATTCTATAAATGCTTACGGGGTATTGTATCGCCCCTACTTCCTTGGGAATGATGTCGAACCTGGTTTGGGCTAGGTTCTTAGTGAGTTAATTATAGTTGTGAGTACCCTCTGGGCGAGTTGTGGTAATTGGGAGTCTTGGGGTTTTATTTGTGTGAGTTTGTGAGAACAATTTGAAAACCAAAGCATGAGGGCATAAGAACTGCTCAAAAAGCTAAACTACAGATGTGTGAGAATGGTTTGAAAATTGATGCATGAGGGCGCAAGAACGGTTTAATAAGGCGAAGTGCAGACGAGTGAGAACGATTTGAAAATCAAAGCACGAGGACGTGAGAATGGTTCAAAAAGCTGAAGTATGGACATGCGAGAACAGTTTGAAAATCGAAGCACGAGGGCATGAGAACAGTTCAAAAACACCAAAGCACGAATGTGCGAGAATGATTTAAAAATTGAAAAAGCACAAGGGCATGAGAACGGTTCAGAAATCAAAATCTCAAAAAGTGTGAGAATAATCTATCATTAGAAATAAGGATAAGCCACGACACAGTCTATTTTTCCATTTGAGAAACTCAAATGAAAGAGTGGAGAGTAATTATTGTGTTATAAGCAAAGGCTCATTGAAAGCCCAAGGGCCCAAAATATCTTTTTGGGCTATAAGGCATAATTTTCCCGTATGCAGGGCGAGAGGGCCGCACACAAATGAGCAAACTAGATAACTCTGACCTCCAAAAATTTCTCTAAGAAGATAAACAATTATCCATTAAGAATTCTAATTGTAAAAGAATTTTGAAATATTGGGATAAACAATCATCCATAAGAAATTTCATTCCCAAAATAGGCAAGATAAACATCATTTATAAAAGATAGATGTCATCTATAACAATTCTGATTCTAATTAGACTAAGATTAATAAGATAAACATTATCTGTAATAATCCTAATCTCAAATTAATTAAGATTACTCCATATTCTTTTATAAATAAGCAGTCACTTATTCTTAAATTGTACGTCTCTAATACTAGTTTTAATACAATTCTCATGATTTTTAATGTCTGAGTTAAGTATCAGAGTGTTTGCGAGAGAATCTCCTCGCGTCTTCTAATTGTTTATTTTTTAGATGTTGAGGCGGTTTAATGACAATGTTTCCAGTCAAATAAATTCATTGTTGTATCCATACAATAACATTAACCAAAATTTTACTACAAATATTATATATATATGGGAATATGTACATATATTTGTATAGAATCTTCAAAATCTCTAGATTATGGTAAATTCGTCAAACTTAAGTAAACAATAAAAAAAATATGAAGTTTTTAACTTTATCTCAATTTTATGATTAACTTTCTGTTTTCTTAATGGTATACTCAATTTTATGTTTAATTTTGCTTTTATAATGAATAAAATGGATTTGAATGTGAATACAAATGGAAGGTGGATTTATACTTAGTGTTGCCAAATAGGTCGAGTGACTTGTGAGCTCACTTGGGTTATCCTATGACGAGTCAAGCTAAGTTCAATTGGTTAAGTAGATAAGATCGAGCTGAGTTTACTAGCCCGCTAGCTCAGTCTCTTAGGCCTAACCTAAATGTATTTTTTAAATAGAATGTTATAATTTTTTTTTGCAACTTTGATTTTAAAACTTTTATATATAGTTTAATAAGTCTTACCATTTGAAAAATTATAAATTATAAAAAAAATCACAACATAAACAATGACAATAAGTAAACAATACATAAACATTATTTATATGATCATTTTTTAAGCATTAATTAACAGAGTGGAAGCTCAAAAATTATATTTCATAATCAATAACCTAAAAGAATTTTGTATCTCATACACAATTATATATAGTTATGTACAAAAAACTATATTCACATTAAAAAACTGCAAAGTATATATTTGTTGAATGAGAAACCTTTTATAATTGTTTAATTTTTATAAAATTTAAATAATTTTTTATGTGTAATGGGTTCGGGCCCATGATTGAATCAATGCCCATTTCTAAAAGAGCCCCAAAGACCATAGATAAAATAAAGAGAGAAAGTCACAAAGGGCTTGGGAGACATAAAAGTCTTAGCAGACCTTCATGGTGGAAACCTAGAAGTCAAAGTTTCTTGGGAAGACCCCTTCCATTGGAATTCAAAAATTCTCTCCCCACAAAACCTCTCCCATGAGGTATTTTTAAGGCAAACACGCAAATCTTTACCTTCACAATCTTCTCCTTAAAAGTTGGAACAACTAATCTTGAGATGTCCAGGGGTCAATACCTAAGTGACTCGCTTTGGACACACGTGGATGTTGAAAACTATTAAGATGTTTAGGGTTTACTTGAGTCGACGAACGAAGGACTTGCCCCAAACACACACCGATGTTGAAGACTGTTAAGATGTTTGAGGGTCACTTGCATCAACAGACAAAGGACTTACCCTAAACACAAGTGGATGTCAAAAAGCCAAAGTGCAGATGTGCGAGAATGGTTTAAACCGAAGCAAGAGGGCATGAGAACGGTTCAAGAAATCAAAGCACGAATGTGCAAGAACGGTTTAAAAATTGAAGTAGGAGAGTGTGAGAACGGTCTAAGAAATCGAAGCATAAACATGCGAGAATGGATTAAAAACCAAAGGACACAGGTTCAAGAATGATCCAAATTGAAATGCGAACGTGCGAGAATGGTTTAAATTAAAGCATGAGAGCATGAGAACGGTTTAAGAAACTGAAGCGCGGAAGTGCGAGAATGGTTTAAACCGAAGCAAGGGTGCGTGAGAACTGTCTAAGAAATCAAAATGCCAACATGCGAGAACGGTTTAAATCGAACGTGTGAGAATGGTTTAAAAACCCAAGTACTAGGGCGTGAGAATGGTCTAAGAAATCGAAGCATACAAGAACAGTTTAAATTGAAGCACGAGGGCACAAGAATGGTCCAAGAAACTGTAGTGCGTACATGTGAGAATGGTTTGAAAATTGAAGCATGAGGGCTCGAAAATGGTTCAAAAAGTCGAAGCACAGATGTGTGAGAACGGATTGAAAACCGAAGCACGTAGATGCGAGAACGGTTCAAAAGGCCAATGCGCGGAAGTGTGAGAACAAATAGAAAACCAAAGCACGAGGGCACAAGAACGGTTTAAAAAGTTGAAACGTGGATGTGTGAGAACGATTTGAAATCCGAAGCACGAGGGCATGAGAATGGTTCAAAAAGAAAAAGTGTGAGGATCTGATAATTTCCTCAATTATAAATACAATCAACTAATATCCCAAGTATATGGGCTGGGGTTCTACCCCAAAATAATACAACAGGGGAAGCCAAAATGAACATGGAACAATCACTCAGGGCTCAATCATACATGACAATATCACAACTAATCAAACCAGACGAACCACAATATCTGAGCCCCTGATCACATCTTGCACCTCATGGATCTTTTAGTCGGGATTACCTTGTACACACAGTTATCTACGAATGACACTCCAAACGGGCTAGCCAAAGCATCAGCTCCCACACTTGGAATGATGGTAAAAATAAGATGAGCCACAAGGCTTAGCAAGCATAACAAAAGAATATAGGTAAGACTGGACATAAATCTCCCACACTGGAATACATCCCACTGAAAACAGGTAAGACAGACCAAAACTAGAAATAACTATACTCGACATAGCCTCATTAGACAAAGTTAATCCAGAAATCAACCACAATCGAGTACACCTCGCAACATAACAATAACAATGCTGGAAATACATCCCTCACCCAGAATACACCTACACAAAGTGCAGTGTAACATATGAACATGTCATGCCATACCGTGCAATAAAGAATCCAATGCTCAGCATAAATATAACAATGTACATAATAGTCCTTGGGGTTCACATAGGAAATGCACATCCTGGCACCCAAGTTCCGCCATACAAACCTGCCACAGCCATGAATTGGCTGGCATAAAGCTTATGAGCCTAAGGCTCCCATAACACGATCCACATGAGCCCAAAGCTCCCAACACACACATATCGAAGTTCCCGAATCATAGCTATCTGGAACCCAGCTCACACTCATAGCTATCGAGGGTCAACTCCATACTACGATCCACAATTACATACCAAAACAAATGGTAACCATGCAATGTAATAGATAATAAATGCAATGGCTCTTGCAGCATTAATGTGATGGCAAAGCCCCCATAAGCCAAGCATCAGGCCATGCTATACCCACATAGGAACCCATACAGGCAAAATGCTCTAAATGCACGTGCTCACCTATCGTACCAAAGTTGGCACTCAATAGGCCAACTGGGTTATGCCAATGTGCACACTTCCCCATACATACAAAACATGACCCCCAAAGAATGTAAGTCCAATCTCATACACTGTAATGTCATGCAATATGCCACATAATGGTAGAGCTTATCGACAATGACTAGGTACCGGTCAACAATCTGTGACTAGGGACAACCAGTCGACAGCCACCCTCGGCCAGAAGACAGATTGCCCCAGTGTCACTAAATAGTCAACACGTTACCTCACCGACTGACAGCTCACGCAGTCTTTTATTACCGGTCACGCTCACATGAAACCACAACCACATCACGATACTCACAACACCAATAGTGGGTGTTCCGCAATACCAGCTCGCCCGACCCATCTATGGTCTATCATAACAGTTGATAATCGACACCCACACATCCAGCCATCATCTGTCACGATTCAACGATCGATAGACAGTAGCTCTGTATCTCACACCCTACAACTCACACAAGCAAATCCCAAGACTCCCGGTTACAACAACTTACCCCGGAGGGTACCCACAACCACAACTAACTCACTAAGAACCTAGCCTAAACTAGGTTTGACATCATTCCCAAGAAAATAGGGGCGATACAATACCCCGTAAGCACTTATCAAATTAAACCTCGAAAGTCTCCTATTTAATTTAATTAAATTTAATTTATACAACAGATACCCACAACGCATGTAAATAATTTCTAAAACCAAATCATGCTAAGGAAGGAAATGGAATCCACAAATTGAAAGAGATTCACAAAGGGAGTAAAAAGCTTGCTTTTAATTAGCTGATTTCGGTGTTTATACACTCATACACCGCCAAGCTAATACACGCTGTAAATTAACATATAATAACTTCCCAAAATTAATAAAAATGAACCTAAAATTAAATTCTAACTGTAAGAAATTATTAATGCATAGTTCTCTACTCACCTAATTAATTAAACCTCACTTAATCTTGAATTTTCCCAAATTTTTCCCACCTGGCGCGCATTCTTCTTCCCTTAAATTTGCTCACTAGAACTACTCAAATTGGAGCCCCAAAGATAGCCGAATTCGGCTTTAAGACAACAAAGAAATTGGCAGCTCAGCACGCGCCATGTGGTCACGACTGGCTGCCCACCGCCTTACCCCAAAATGACATCGTTTTGGGGTTAGGCTGCTGATTAAAATCAGCTTTTCTCCCCCAGCCCCCTCGACTTGAACCCGCAGCCGCACTTGCCTCCTTGCACCCGCGTGCCGCCCACGCCAGCTGCATCTTCAACACATATACTCACCCCATTAAATTTAAAATGAACCATGGCCACTTCCGCAAATCACATTTCAGCACCCACAATTCCCATTAATTACACCCACACCCGAACTTCCATTTCCATTTCCATTTCCACTTACACCCCAAATTTTCAAAAACCACCATAAACACCTTACTTAATAATAACACTTAAATCCCGAATTTTCCAACAATTACTTGCTCATCTCTCTAACACCAAAATAAATTAATATACCCTTTAACCCACAAATATTTGATAATCACCTTATACATAGTAATTAATAATTATCAACTATCCACTAAATTATTCAATTCCAATCAATCAAAAATCACTTCGAAAGCCGAATTTAATAATTATTGACTACTCCCAAATTATCGGGATGTTGCAAAAAGCACGGACATGTGAGAACGATTTGAAAATTGAAGCACGAGGGCTCGAGAACGGTTTAAAAAGTCAAACCGTGGATGTGTGAAAACGGATTGAAAACTAAAGCACATAGGTGCGAGAACAATTCAAAAAGCCAATGCACGGACGTGTGAGAAAAATTTGAAAACCAAAGCACGAGGGCATGAGAATGATTCAAAAAGCTGAAACACGGATGTGTGAGAACGATTTGAAAACCAAAGCACGAGGGCACGAGAATGTGTGAGAACGGTTTGAAAATCAAAGCATAAGGGCTCTAGAACGGTTTAATAAGGTGAAGGGAAAACGTGTGAGAACGGTTTGAAAATCAAAGCACGAAGGTGCGAGAACGGTTCAAAAAGCTAGAACGTGTGAGAACCATTTGAAAATTAAAGCACGAAGGCATGAGAACGATTCAAAAGCACCAAAGCGCAAATGTGCGAGAATGGTTTAAAGATCAAAGCACGAGGGCGTGAGAACGATTCAGAAATCAAAAACTCAAAAAGTGTGAAAATAATTTATCATTAGAAATAAGGGTAAGCCATGACATAGTCTACTTTTCCATCCAAAAAAATCAAATGAAAAAGTTGTTGTATCATATTTTTTGGTATATGAGAAAATGTGTTTGATGAAAAACCATATAAAAATCTCATATTTCGAAATAAGTTTTATCATATTTCGAAACATGCATGATTAGTGTTTTGGAGCTAAAGGTCAAATGTTTTAAAAATCCAATTTTTTAACATATCATGTTTCGAAACTATGTTTCAATGTTTCGAAACATAGATCTGTAATGTTTCTATACATATTTGAAATGCTCTTTAATATGTTTTAATAAATTCAATTTTATGCATCATGTTTCAAAACAAAGTTTTCATGTTTCGAAACATCAGCCTGCCATGTTTCTAAACTTGTTTCGAGATGTATCTTGAAAAGGTTTCAAGTTTTGCTAAATCTATATGATGTATTTCGAAATCTATTTGAAATCTAAACTTATGTTTTGAAACCTATTTAGTATATTTCGAAACCTCTGTCAGTAGTGTATCCTTGTTCAACATGTTTTGAAACATGTTTCTGAAGTATGTTTCGAAACCTACTTTTCATATTTCGAAACATCTAACTCTGTCAAAAGAATTTCAAAAAAATCTATCATGCTTTTGCACTTTATTTCAAAAGCTATTTTAAAAGCCTATTTTTGAAATTATACCCATATCCTGATATTCAAAATTCAGATATGTTTTAAGTGGAGAATAAAACCAAATCATTTTGTTTGTAAAGAGATGTCTTCCACTCATTTTGTCTCTTAGTGCATATCCAGCTGTAAAGGCTATATGTTTCGAAACATGTTATTTATGTTTCGAAACCTCTGTGTAAAAATGTGTTTTTCGAAACCTGATAAGTATATTTCGAAACATACTTTCTTATCTTGTCTCTAACGGTTATAATTAACCAAAAGTCTATCCTTTTGTTATATATATATATATATCAGCTCTTTGAAGACAAGAAAGCTTTCTCTCTAGCATATACAATTTTACACATCTACAAGACATTTTTGCCACAAGCACAAGTGAACAAAGCTCTTCTAATGAACTCTCAAAGAAATTCCTTTCAATCATTCCTTGTTGGGTTGTAAAAGATAAGTGTTATTTATCTTATTGTAAGGTTTGAGTTGAGCCCGTAAAAACTCAGTGTGTAAGGTTTTAGGGTGAACCGTGGTAAAACCCTTGGTGTCATTGATCGCTAGTAAAAGTGATTGTGGTTTGCAAATCCTTCAAGTGGGTAAGCTTAAAGGTAGTGGAGTAGGCAAATGTCGAACTACTATAAATCTTGTGTGTACTTGATTTCTCATTCCTACTTGTTGTTATCCTTGTTTATGTTTTTAAAAAGAATCATTTTTGAAAATCTAAAGGAGTTTCATTATTTGCAAATTAGTGAATAATATTTCGAAACATACCTGCTAGTAAGTTTGATTTCGAAACATATTCATCTATATTTCAAAACATACTTAACAGGAAGGCTAGTTTCGAAACATACTTCCTCAAGTTTTGAAACATAATATCCTGCAAGCCAAATTTTTTTTAAGTTATCGAAAAATTTACCCAAATCCCAATTCACCCCCCTCTTGGTATATACTTGCCAGTATATAAAACTAACAAAAGTGTGGAGCAATTGTTGTGTTATAAGAAAAGGCTCATTAAAAGCCCAAGGGCCCAAAATATCTTTTTGGGCTAAAAGGCATAAATTTCCCATATGCAGGGCGGGGGGTCCCACACAAACGCACAAACTAGATAATGCTGACATCCAAATTTTTTTTTGAGAAGATAAACAATTATCCATTAAGAATTCTAATTCTAAAAGGATTTTGAAATATTGAGATAAACAATCATCCATAAGAAATTTCATCCCAAAAAGGGTAAGATAAATATCATCTATAAAAAATAGATGTCATCTATAACAATCCTGATTTCAATCAGACTAGAATTAATCATGATAAACGTTATTTGTAATAATTTTAATCTCGAATTAATTAAGATTACTCCATATTCCTCTATAAATAAGTACTCACTTACTTCTAAAACGGTACGTCTCTAATACTGGTTTTAATACAATTATCATGATTTTCAATGTCTGAGTTAAGTATCAGAGTGTTTGCGCAAAAACCTCCTCACGTCCTCTGACTATTTCTTTTTTAGAGGCTCATGTGATTTAATGACAACATTTTTAATCAAATAAATTCATTGTTGTATCCATTCAACAACACTAACCAAAATTTTATTACAAATATCACACACACACAGATATATATATATATATATATGGGAATATGTACATGTATTTCTATAGAATCTTCAAAATGTTAACCAAGACAATTAACATTGACAATTGAAATCTCTAGATCATGGTAAATTCGTCAAACTCAAGTAAACAATAAAAAAAATATGAAGTTTTTAGCTTTATCTCAATTTTATGCTTAACTTTCTATTTTCTTAATAGTGTACTCAATTTTATGTTTAATTTTGATTTTATAATGAATAAAATGGATTTGAATGTGAGTACAAATGAAATATGGATTTATACTTAGTGTTGCCAAACAGGACGAGTGACTTGTGAGCTCACTTGGGTTATCTTGTGATGAGCCGAGCTAAGTTCAATTGGTTAGGTAGATAAGATCAATCTGAGTTTACTAGCCTGCTAGCTCAGCCTTTTAGGCCTAACCTAAATGTATTTTTTAAATAGAATGTTAAAATTTTAATTGCAACTTTGATTTTAAATATTTTATATATAATTTAATAAGTCTATCATTTGAAAAATTATAAATTATAAAAAAAAAATCACAACATAAACAATGACAATAAGTAAAAAGTACATAAATATTATTTATATGATCATTTTTTAAGAATTAATTAAGAAGTGGAAGCTCAAAAATTATATTCCATAATCAATAACCTAAAAGAATTTTGTATCTCATACACAATTATATATAGTTATGTACAAAAAACTATATTCATATTAAAAAAATGTAAAGTATATATTTGTTGAATGAGAAACTTTTTATAATTTTTTAATATTTATAAAATTTAAAATAACTTTTTATGTGTAATGGGTTGGGGCCATGATTGAATCAATGCTCATTTCTAAAAAGAGTCCCAAAGACCATAGATAAAATAAAGTGAGAAAGTCACAAAGGACTTGGGAGACATAAGAGATAAATGTCTATGGAGACCTTCATGGTGGAAACTTAGAAGTCAAAGTCTCTTGGGAAGACCCATTCCATTGGAACTCAAAAATTCTTTCCCCACAGAACAACTCTCTCATGATGTATTTAAATGTGTAAATCGTTATCGTCACAATTTTCTCCTTGAAAGTCAGAATAACTAATATTGAGATGGTTAGATAATTTAAATCTGTCACCCATCATTTTTTTTAAATGAGAGATGATTATTCCTCTTCAAATATACAAAAAATGCTACACAAAACTTTCTTCAATTTTTTTTTAAAAATTTTGGCAAGTGTAACTTAAACATTGAAAGTTTTATTCAGGGAATGCTTTACACCCTTTGCCTAGCTTCTTTTAATTTTTAAACTTTGAAATTTTAATTTCTAAGTAAAATATATATATTTTTTAAAAAAACTATATCATAGTCATTCAATAAATGAATATAATTTTTAAAACTATTTTAAATCGGGTCTCAACAAATTTTTGTTAGGCTCAGCTTATTTAAGTTCACGAGCCCAACCTTGAGCCCAACCAAACCCTTGAGCCTTGAAGGCTAGCCCCTGATTGGGCTTTTGGGCTAGTAGGGGTTTGCTTCTTTTTTAGATGAGCCGAGCCTAACCCATCTGACTACACTAATTTGGACCCCAAAAGAATGGAATTTCAAATGAGTCATTTGGACTAAAATTTTTATTATATATTAATTCTAAAATATTTTATTCTCATTAATTAATAAAAAATTCATATATGAATGTATATTTGTTAAAATATTTACATATACATAAACATGGTTTACATATACATGCATGTATGTATATATAATCATATATACATATAATATAGGCTAAAGGCATATGTAACCCCTCCACCTTTCCCATTTAATCAATTTGTCCCCCTAATTTGAGGGAAACTAATTAACCCCCTCAACTTGTAATTTAAGATTTATTAGACATCTCAAAATTTAAAATTATTATGTTCTGTATGCCCTTTAATTTAATATTAATATAATATATATTTATAAATTATAAATAATTATTATATTATTATATATTGATATAATATATTTATATTGATGTTCAACTAATAAATTTTTATCATTAAATGTTGATAAATTCTATAATTTTATAGTGTATTAATATAAAATTTTAATAAATAATTATACATAATTTATCAATATTAATAATAAAATAATTATGTATAATTTATTAATATCTAATGATAAAATTTTATTAGTTGAATATCAATATATATATATATTGTATCAACATGTAATGATAAAAATTTATTAGTTGGACATCAATATAAATATATTATATTAATATATAATAATAATGTAATTATTTATAATTTATAAATATATATTATATTAATATAAAATTAATATTAAATAAAAAACGTGGTAATTTTAAATTTTAAAAATCTAATAAACCTTAAACGGATAAAGGTTGAGACGCTAAGGTGCAAAGGCTGCATATGCCTTTAGCCTATAAGTCCATATATATATATATATATATATATATATATATGGACCATGTGCATGCGTTTTTACATACACATATGTATGTAAAAATGTATATATGTATGCTTATATATACAATCCAAATGTCTCTGTCTCCGTCTCTCTCTCTCTCTCTCTCTCTCTCTCTCTCACTGTCTTACATGCAAGTAAAAGTACCAATTTTTAGGATTCTCACGGTTTATAAAATATGAGCCAAAGTCAAGCAACCAAACATTTTCAACCAGAGGCATCTCCCTGGAAACTTCCCAGGAAGAACTGATCCATTTCTTCTTGGTCAAAAACCAGCTGGACTGGTCTGCTTGTTTACATTAATGATCTGTTCATGTACAACCCTTTTAATTTCCCATCTCTTTTTCTCAGGAAATCATTCCCGTCAGTTCATCCTAATTCCCAAGCGAACCAATTTCAAGGGCTTCTCCAGATCATGAGCACCCAACCCTTCAATTCACCCAGATTCGACTTCATCCACCTCGTCATTGTCCTCGCAATCTCAACCTTCTGTTATGGCCATGAAAATCAACAGTACAGCAGTTGCAGACAAGCCTATAGCTGCGGCACACGCACTTTAGATCTGAAATACCCTTTCTGGGGCGGCGACCGGCCGGAATTCTGTGGCCGGCGAGGCTTCGAACTCAAGTGCCAACAGAATCAAAACTCAATTATAGAGATAAACAACACCCAGTTTCTTGTTCTCGGAATCAACGCAGAAGACCACTTGATGAACGTAACTAGCCTGGAAATGTTATTGAATGGTTATTGCGGTAATGATCGAAAGCGTCTTAGCAATATCACTTTTAGTGGCAGTGAGTTTTTGAGGTTCAGCCGGGCCATGACAAAGCTGAGCATCTTCTATGGCTGCACCGGTGCTACTACAAGGGCGTTTCCGAATAATTTCACCTGCGATTACAAGGGTAGCCAAGAGAATGGCTTTTACGTCGATGAATCTTTCTTGTGGAATCGGCTTCAGAATATCACAAACCTAACCACTATATCGTGCAAAACAAGTGTTGATGTCCCGGTTCTTCGATCGTCTCTAGAGAATCTTTCGGGGCTGCAGGAAGTTCTGAACGCAGGGTTTGAGCTTGCTTATCATGGCATGGCGAATTGCTCCATATGTGAGGAGTCGGGTGGGCTTTGTGGATCTGATCCCACTACTCGTAACTTTGTATGCCATTGCCAAGACCGTACTTATCTCCGAACCTGCCAAGTTCACGGTACACAAGCACAAACCCTTCTATGAGTTGAGTTTCATGATCATGCTTAGTTGAACATATCGTCTTTATCATCAATTGCACTTTATCTTAATCAAGTTAGGATGGATTACATTGACTGTACATGCTTAGTTGAACAAATAGTGAGCCACAATTAATCAACTGATCCACAGCATTTCTGTTGAGAAAAATCTTTCCTTGCCTATAGAATAATATGTGACAAAATTTTGAAAATTTGAAAACGTAAACGAGTATTTCGATCCGAAATGAAAGGAAAACATAAATTTTATGTGACAATTATGTAATTCTTCATATATAATTGATGACAAACTTCTTAAGTAAAATATAATTTTACAGCTGAGCTTTCCAATGAATGTGCATAATTGGAGAGGCAACTCAGCAATTTAGAACATGTGGGTGATTTTATAATTAAGGTGGATGCTTGCTAAAATGTCCAAGTGTGACAAAAGAGCTTGAATATATTTCTGTTCAATTTGGAGTTCAAACTGAGCCCAAATTGTTGCTAAAAAGAACCCCAAAAGAGAAAAGGAGTGCATACCCGACTTGATACTAATTTTGGCTCCTGTTTTTCTCTTTCTAATACGATAAAGGGTGATTAAAGGATTCAACGTAAGCCAATAGATGGCCATCATGATGAATTATCAAAAAATTTCAGCAAGTTTAGGTTCGACTTTCTCTCTTTGACAGTGCATTGACAAAGTCAAAATTGATGAATAGTCAAAACTTCAACTTATCATCAACTATTTCGAACGACCAGTCAATATATGTGTGCAATGCCAACCTGCATGCTGTCATCTTTGGTCAAATTTCTTTTTAGTATTGCCTGGCCGGGTGTTTCCCTTCTTTTTTTTCTTCTTCATGAAAAAGAGAGGTGGAGTGACCAGTGTAGTCCTCTCTCTTTAAAGAATATTTAGTCTCGCCCATAACTATTATCAAAAAATAAATATGTCACTATGACCCCACCATAGTGCACAATGTCAAGATCCACGCCTGCCCACGATTAGATCTACCATCGCAAGTGGGTTCGATATTAAGTTTCAAACTTCATCCAAACTAACTAAACTACCATTGTAGTCAAAGTGAAGCTAAAGTTGAGCAGAATAACGTGACAAAAACGGATTTAATCCTTTCACAATTTGGTAGACTAATTCTGATGCATAAAGAACATTGTTTGCTAGTTAATTAGAACACTCAATATGTAAGCGCGAAAAGGAGCTGGCTTTACACCTCAAAAGATCCATGTAAGTTAATGTGCTTGTGGGGTGGGTGGGGGGTTTGTTTAGTGGTCTTGGTTTATGTTTGTTGGGTCTTTTCTTTTTTTTTTTGGATTATACCCCATTATTGGCGTCCTCAGCCACCCTACCCCTAGAGCTATACTGAGGAGGTAAATTGAGGGATGTTCACATTGTTGGGTCTTTTCTTGTTCCATGGGTAGTCCTTATTGGGTCTGTGTTCACATTGTCTCTATTAGATAGGTTTGTGCATATTGATTTGGTGTATTGATTTTCCATAACGGTTGTATTAACATAATGTTTCATGACTAACATTGCAGGCAACGGAATAAATGTGCCCCTAAAACTTATTATAGGTAATTTCTCATCTCTCTTAAACTCAAGAGTTCAATTTTGATGCACATTGCTTGTATTTTAACATACAAACAAGGGTTATTGACCTTATTAAAGACATTGAGAGTTGATTGTTCGAATTAAGAAAGATCTTTCTGGAACCTGATCAAGGCATAATCAATTAATCTTTGATCTTTATGAATTAAATTTAAGGTATCATTATATATACCACTCACCTGTTGTGTGATGTTGATATCTTGGTTTTGGCATGCATATGTATAAATGCAGGGTTTGGCACAGCGGGATTTACTCTTCTCGTGGCGGGGATTGCCTTCTTTTTCTATCGTCGCAGGATTAGACATTACCGTTATGGTGCCACCTGGTCTTGGCCTTCTTCTTCATCAATGGCGGATCTTGAAAAGGCTGGAAACTATAATGGAGTCCAAATCTTCAGCTATTCTCAGCTGTTGGAGGCCACCGACCACTTTGATTCCAATAAAGAGCTTGGAGATGGCGGATTTGGCGTAGTGTACCAAGGTAAGGTAATTAATTAAACACTCAAACAAATTCACCATATATGAGAAAAATAATATTAGTTGAACACTTAACTTTGGTATTTAGAGTGACATTTGTGTATTGAAGTATTAAACTGTGTATTATATCAATATAAAGTGCCACTATAAATGTCAAAATTAAGTGTCTTAAGTAACATTTTTGAATAAAAAATATTATTTAAATATAGAATGTTGATATTTCCTGTGACACTTAACATCAATTGTCAATTATTAATCAATGATTATTCATTGCATAATGAATGATGAATAATCAATAGCCAGTACCAAACCAACACCCCCCCCCCCCCCCCCCCCCCACTCCCCCCCCCCCAAAAAAAAAAATTTAATGTAAATACAAAGTAAAAGGGGTGACAAGGGACCATAGATATTTGGATTTGTAAAAATTAATTTGTGCTATATGTAATACGATTTCCTGAATAGGCAAACTGAGAGATGGGCGCGTGGTAGCCGTGAAAAGACTGTACGAACACAACTACAAGAGACTGGAGCAATTCATGAACGAAGTCGAACTTCTCACACGGCTGCGCCACCAAAACCTCGTCTCCCTCTACGGCTGCACCTCCCACTACAGTCGCGAACTCCTCCTCGTTTATGAGTACGTCCCCAACGGCACAGTGGCCGACCACCTTCACGGCGTTAGGTCCAAGCCAGCAGGCTGCCTGTCGTGGCTTACCCGAATGAGCATCGCCATCGATACCGCCGCCGCACTGGCCTATCTCCACGCCTCCGACGTCATCCATCGGGACGTCAAGACCAACAACATCCTCCTCGACAACAACTTCTCCGTCAAAGTCGCCGACTTCGGCCTCTCCCGCCTCTTCCCCAATGACGTTTCCCATGTCTCCACAGCCCCACAGGGCTCGCCTGGATATGTCGACCCCGACTACCACGAATGCTACCAACTCACCAGCAAGAGCGATGTTTACAGCTTCGGAGTCGTGTTGATCGAGCTGATATCGTCCAAACCCGCCGTCGACATGACCAGGTATTGAAATTTTTAATCCCACCATCTCATATAAATTCTTGATTAAGCTAATTCATGATGATAGAGGGTTAGGTTGGGTTGGGTTGGGTTAGTTTTATCTTTATATCTTTATTTTGACTGACTCTTGACACCAGGCACCGACACGAGATAAACTTGTCGAACATGGCGATCAACAAGATCCAAAACCGTGCTCTTCATGAGCTCGTCGACCCGTTTCTTGGATTCGAGTCAGATTCTGAGGTGAAAAGGATGATCGAGGATGTGGCCGAGTTGGCGTTTCAGTGCCTGCAGAATGGGCGGGAGATGAGGCCTTCCATGGAAGAGGTGTGGGAAACTCTAAAGGGGATTCGAAGGGATCCACAAACGCTTTCCCCTGATTCTGTGATGGCACATCCAATGTCAGTGGCTGATTACTAATTTTAAAGCCAGCTAGCTGTGTAATTTTTGTTAACATTTTCGACAAAATTTAATTGGAAGTGATTGATATTCATTGTATATATAAACTGCGTGGCGCACTACTGACCAAGTTCATGTATTGTATGCACTTAGAGTTCCCATTGTGCTCAATCATATATTGTATTTTACAATATTGTTGCTTAATTAATTACATGTTTATGTGTCATTGGTTGGAAGTAGGGGTCAACACGGTGCAATTTGAATGAACGATTTAAGGGGCATTTAATTCATCAAACTGCACATGCGATTTGGCACTAAATCAGACCACGCGGTCTGATTTGGTGCACAAAAAACGTCCCATACCACACCACAAATTGATTAGAATGTTGAGTTGAATCTGACACTGAAACAAATAATAACTATCAAGCAAAATCTAAAATTATATCTACAAATGAAAATAAAGAAATTGAAGAGGAGTTGTCAAATCATAGTGTCGTAAACTGTAAATAAGAAAGCAAAAATGTAAACAGTTCCTAATCACAATTGCTGAGGTGTTGTCAAACAGTTCCTAACCTGTTTGTTCTCAAAACATTAAAAATACTCCAGTCTTGCAGAAATTGCAGAGGAGTTGCAGTCTTCAGGCGACTATGGACGCTTTTAATCACAATTGGAGAACTGGAGAAGTTACAGTCTTGCAAAGGAGTTGTTGCGGCAAGGCTGGGTAGAGTGGAGGGGCAAAATGATTAAGATTAGGATTAGTGTTTCACCGTTTTAGTTTTTTATATATTTTTAATTTTTTTTATTAACACATTACTTGGCCGATTCGGTTTAAACCGTATCAAAAAATCTGCAACCCGCAAACCGCATGATTCGGTGCGACCGATTTCCACAATTTATCAATTTTTTTGCCCGCCCATAGTTGGAAGGGTCTCAGGTGGCTTCTGGAAAATTAAAACATTGTACATGTCTTTGCCAGGCCTTGTAGATTAAGAAGGCCCTTTTGGGTCGTCCAAAAAAGGCCCCATGTTGGGCTCATCAATCTAATAATTCTCTCTAGCTTTGCCTCTGGCCAACTTGCCATCTATGGCTGCCTGCTTCATTAATTTTAATAATTGAATTGAATCGGTTGAAATAGACAATTCAATTCAATTTAATTTGTAAATTAGTTCGATTTAGTTTTTAAATTTAAATTTTTTAGTTATTTATTTCGATTCAGTCTCTATTTTGAAAATTTTCAAAATAATTAAACCAATCGTAATGTTATTTTTGCTTAAGTAAGAAATTTTTTTAATCAAGTAATATTACTTTTATTTAAGTAAGAAGAAATTTTAATTTAATTATTTTTTTATTATTTTTACTTGAGTAATAAATCTTTTCAATCAATAATATTTTTAAATTAAAATCTGCTCACAAAGGTTAATTGAGTAAAAATTATTCTTAATCGAGTAATATTCATTTTTATCAAGTAACACTTATTCTTACTTGAATAACAAATCTTTTTAATCGAGTAACATTTTTGGATTGAAATTTATTCATAAAGATTAATCGAGTAAAAATTGTTCTTAATCAAGAATATTCTTTTTGCTCGAGTAACATTTATTTGTACTTGAGTAATATTTATTTTTATTCGAGTAATACTTATTCTTATTTGAGTAATACTTATTTTCAATTTTTTTCGATTGGTTCAATTTTTTTCATATTTTTTCAATTTTTGATTTGTTCAATTTTTGTTTGTTCATTTGGTCTGATTTGATTTTTTGCATTATTTAATTGATCGAATACTCACCCTTAATTGTCCATCGTTTTTCGGTTTTGTAAACATATTTACAAGATATGCTTATGTATGATAATTGTTTGATAATTCTGAGAATCTTAATTGTGTACTTTTGTTTTGTTTTTTTTTTTATTTTCATAAGTTGAAGAGAGGACTAAATTTCATATTTGTTAAGGTATCAAACATAACCTCCCATCAAAGCATATGTAAGGTCATGACTTGTTACTAATAGTCACGACTTTCACTATTAATCATGACTCTTTGCTAACCAAAAGTAGTTAATCATTAATCATCTTAATACACCTTAATTATTTTATCAAACAAATACAATTATGTTCGATAAAATAAGCATTAATATTATATGGGCGAAGATAATTCGTACTTGTTTCTCCTTTCATTCGCAACTTCTTGCAACTTGAAGGTGGGATATGCTCCGGGAGCTAGTGATTTTAAAGCTGGCCTAGCTATTTTTTGCGTTATTCGCTAATTAGCTAGGCAATGATTCTAGATTTTTCTATTAGAATTGAACTATTTTTTTTTCCATTGAAGTGGGTAGTTCGGTCTGTGTCATTGGTTTTGAGATAGAATTCTTAATAGCAATTACCTATCAATTGTTTCTACTCTTTTCTCCAAATTTCTCTTTTGAGAGGAGGGAGGGGAGAGAAAGAGAAAGAGAAAGAGAGAGAGAGAGAAAGAGTCAATATCTCTTTTTTCAACCGGTCAATTTTAGTTCTTGAATTAGTTGCTTAGATACTAACATGAGAAATTTTGTACTAGTCACAGATGGAATTGCTTAGGCAAAAAATGCAATGGAAGCATTTTGGGAATGTTATTATATTCGCTAGAATTATTGTTGTTGTTGTCAAAATACAACAATACATTTGTAACATAAGAAATTTGATCTTAACTTCTGTGTGCAAGGATGATCAGGAGACCTTGAGGCCAAAATGATCAAGAGGTCTTGAGAGATGATGACTTGCTAATGTTGGTGAGCAATTGCTTGGTGATGAACGAGAGACCTAAAATAATCGAGAAACCTCGAATAACTAAGAGGCCTCAAATAACCAAGAGGCTTCAAATAACCAAGAAACCTTGGATGATTGAGAGACCTTCCAAAATGAATAAATGGTGAGATGCACGGGAGGCTATTCCCTCACAAACCCTCTGATACTTAAGTTAATCTTCGAGTGCTTGAGCGCAAAAATATGATTCGTGTATTTGATTGAAGGTATCTGAATAAGGAGACGACCTCCTATTTATAGAGGAGTATGGAGTAATCCTAATTAATTCGAGAATGAGATTCTCTGTAGATAACACCTATCTTGATTATTTATAATCTGAATGGGACTAGGATTGTTGTGGATAGCGTTTATCTCTTATAGATGACGTTTATCTTGTATATTTTTGGGGATGAAATCCCTCATGGATGGTGTTTATCACAATTATTCCAAAGTCCTTTTAGAATTAGAACTTTTTACAGTCGATTGCTTATTTTCTTGGTATTTGGAATGAGGAATGCCCTGGGAGGGTCCGTTGGCTTGAAAGGAGGCTCTCGGGGCTTTGAGGAACTTTTGTGATAACGAGGTCAATTAGGACTGAGAGGTGGCCACTCGATCATCATTTGGTTTTTTTTCACTTGCGTTTTGTATTTTGCCTCTTTGGGAGGCATGATCAAGTACCCACTCAGTCATGGCTGGTTTGCACTTATTCTTTTGGCTTCTCTTCCTTTGCTTTCTTCATTGGTTTTCCCTTGGCTTTTGCTTGGTTTCCTTTGTTTTTTCTCACCAATGGACCATTTTCGTGGCTCTTTGATCTTCATGATTGAGTGGGCACTTGGTCATGACCAAATGGTGGCCTTTCGATTGTTGCATTGTTTAATTATATATGCCCTTGCTCAACAAATCGTGCTTTCATGCTTCATTCAAAGGATTGTTGGAAAGTCTTTAGTCAGGTTATGCTTGTTGTTTGCAGAGCATATCAATTGCTCCCTACTCTTTTGACTAGAAGTCCTAGGTGAAAGAGTATCTCGCCCTGTAAATCTCTCCCGTACCTTCATTTTATTTCTTTCTCTTGAAGCCTTACTCCAAGTAGATAACTTTTTGGTATCAAGGTCATTCCGAATCATTTCAAGTCTCTAGACTATTTGTTGCCCTGACATTTTCATATTTCAATTTTCTATAAACACAAATGGTTCAGAGATGATAAGGTAGATGTTCGACTCCTACCATTGCATAAAAATTAACTATCCTAAAGACACACTTACAAGGGGGTCACACTCGCTAGCGTACGAGATTTATGTAGTAAAGAATTTAAACTGGTAAGTCCATGTCATATCCACAGGGAAGTCAATTATTAAAAGAAAAGTAAAGACAGTATATGAAAGTAAATTGTGAAGTAGTGTGGTGTGATATAGGGGCAATTGAGATAATGAATTAACACTAAAAATAAAACGTTTTGGGACAAGACAATTTTAGTGCCGATCCATTCATTCCCCAAGCAAGCATAAAATTGTAGTATTATCGGATTTGAAAATTAGATTACAGAATTTTGCTATTAATTATATTTTGGGATGATAATGGTTCCATTTCTAGCATCTTCCATACATGGCATGAGAAGATCTAATTTAAGCAACCATCATAAACCAAAATGCAAATATATTACACTTAGACTTGGGTATGGTATGACGTTATTTCTAATTTGGGCAACTCACATACTTGGAATGTGAGCTCCAAGTTGGGCATATACCCCAATCCAAATCTAAATGTTTTGACAAAAATTCTTTATCTAATTTCAAAACCTCAACTAAGCAATGTAGTTCAGCTTGCTCAGGTTATTCATGGCATCGGACACTATCATTGCCTTGGTCCAAGACTTACTTAGCCACACGTCTCTATTTAAAAATTAATTGACAGAAATTAAATAACAATTTAAAAATTAATTGACAGAAATTAAATAACAAGAAATTAAAGTGCCAAAATTAAAATACTGAAACTAAATTACAGAAATTAAATGATAAAATTTAAAGAACAGAAATTAATGACGGTAATTTAAAATGATAAAGCATTAACAGTAATTAATAATAGCATGTAATGGACAACAGAAAATAAAAGCATCAAATATAATAATAAAACAGAATGTAAAGCATAAACATAACTCTAACATCGAAGTTTTTAACAGAATGTAAGCAACGACAGAAAATAAAAGTAGGAACAGAACCCTTGATACAGCAATTAATAACAGAAACAGAAACAGAAACAGAATCAAAATAATATTCTTAAATCTGAAAACATAAGACTAATATTTACTGTGCGTGATTTAAAGAAAACTCCCTCACTGTGCGCTCAATCTGGCCGAGAGCTCCTTCCAGCGCCTAGCGCTGTGCGCTGCCTCCCCCCTTATTGCTGTTTCGGAAATGGAGAATGGAGGCTTCCTCACTTCTCTCGGTAGCCTTGATTATATATATATATATATATATATCACGCACCAGAATCTCCAGATTGCCCTTGAACTTCCGTGAAACTTCAGCCTGGGGACCGCTTTCTCCTGCTTCCGTGTTGCTGTGCGCATCCTTCTCGCCCGAGAATGGGCTCTCAATATGGGCTTCAATTGATTTGACATATGGCTGGGCTTTCATGGCTGCATGCGCTGGGCCCTTAATTTCAAATTGGGCTTTAATTGCATGCGTGGCTGTAATATTCAATTAGCCTACAAGTTCACTTCCTTGAATTGAGCTTCACGCATGGTTGACTAGACATTATAATATGTTATCATATTATATATTATATATTATATATTATATGCACACATGAATTATATATATGTATTATATTATATATATTATAGATTAATTTCAATTTTTTTTGTTAAAAATTAAAGGGAAATATTTTTTTTTCTAAAATTTTTAATTCACCCTTAATTTCTCTTTAAATTTCATTTTCCTATAAATTTGCATATAATCACAAAATATTCAATTAAGCCCAATTTTAAGATTAAAATAAGGGTATAATTATAACAAAATTTTATAAAATTGACCACTAATCAACAGATGTTTTGGGGGATGCACTCTATGCTAAAACTTCTACTTCCATAGCAGAGGTCTTGGTGTTCAGTTCTCTATCCCCTAAAAGTGTAGACATGACTCCTTCATGTGTTCCTGCCTCCCGAGGGGGCGAGGGCTTTTCTTCTCCTTGACTCTAACGATGCTTGTTTGAAGACTCATACTTCACAGGAAAGTTTTTCAAATCCGCTCAAGAGGGGAAAGTTTTTCAAATCTGCTCAAAAGTGTTAGATGTGGACTTGGTGACTATGCCCTATGTTAGCTTATATACGCGTCTATATTTTACTGGGATGGGCATTGAAATATCAGGAACTTTTTCCAAATCGTGGATATTCGTAATGATTGACATTCCATTTCTTTGTCATCAGGAATTACTTACATGACGAAGGATGTGACTCTTCTTCGTTGTTGGGATTCTTGTGGGATAACAAATATTATGCCATTCGATCGCCAGGTGAAGCAGTGTATGTCGCTTGTGGGGTAATGGATATTATGCCATTTGGTCACTAAGCGAAGTGGTGTAAGTCGCTTACAGGGTAACGGATATTATGCCATTTGGTCACTAGGCGAAGCGGTGTAAGTCGCTTACAGGGTAACGGATATTATGCCATTTGGTCACTATGCGAAAGGGTGTAAATCACTTGTGGGGTAACAGATATTATACCTCATTGCTGTTGAGCTACTCACAAGACAATTAGGTCTTGTTTTTGCTCGTTGCCAGGTTACGGGCAAGACAAAGATTTTGTTTTTCCTTTATTGTCGAGTATGTGTCGGACAATGGGTTTTCTTCTCGTCATTGTCGGGCTGTGTGCGGGGTAATGGGTTTTTTATTTTTACCTTGTTGTCGGGTTGTTAGCGAGACAATGGGCCTTTTTATGTTTACCTTGTTGTCGGGTTGTAAGCAAGACAATGGGCATTTTTTGTGTTTTCCTCATTGCTGGGCCATAAGTAGGGCAACGAGCCTTTTTGTGTGAAAAGAACTTTTGATTGATCTTTTCCTTTCATCTTGAAAATTGAAATAGATAGATTATAATGAACAAATAATGATAATGTATTGCACGAGAGAGAGTACAAGCATTTCTTTTTTGACGTGGTTCAGCTAATTGTGCTTACGTCCACGAGCCAGCCTTGGACTCATATTATTGACAATTGTCATGCACACAATTCATATGAGGAAACCAATACAACTTGAGATTTATAGGCGATTAGTCGTGCACAGTTTGCTTGGCAATGAGCAAAGTTTCTTCACTCTTCTTCCTTTTTGTGGATGACACACATAACAAGTGCGTGCCTTTCGTTAATCCCTTCGGACTTGTCCCACACCCTAAGGCATAGGAAACTTCATTAATACATAGTAGGAGGAGAAAACAACCCTCAGTGGTTGAGTAGGGGGCGACCTAAAATCACATTGTATGCATTCGAGGTAGCTTTAACTACCATAAAGTTAGCTTGTCGTGTTATGCTCTGAGGACCGGATCTTAGTGTGATTGGCAGTTGGATTGAACTGATCGTCATGATGGTCTGCCGAGTGAAACTGTTTAAAGGAAATGAGATGTTTTTCAGTTGATCATGTGCAATTTGCACATGTTCGAAGCAGTTCCAATAAATAAGGTTCACCGAACTACCGTTATCTACTAGAATTCTCCCAATGTAATGTTTTGCAATGATGGCTAAAATTACCATTTAGTTATCATGTAGGATGATTATGTCTCCTCTATCAGTTGGTGTGAACATAATGGTCAATTCATTTTTTCTAGTCTCCATTATCGAGTTAACTTGGTATGCTAGACGAGCATAGACCTTTTGGAAAAAGGAGCTGTCACCAATTAAAGTTTCACCACCCTATATGACATGTATAGCTTGATGAGTTGACTCATTATCGAGAGGTGGATTTTGTCTATAGTTCCTCCCTCTCTCTTGCTACCTCTGATTAGGCTTCTCTCGTCCTTCAAGCCTCTTGGTGTGCTGTCGCAAGCAACCAAAAATAAAACCTATACTCTTAATAATATATGTAGTGGTGCCAGTAAGGATCATTCTCATGAAGAGGATCTAGCCTAGTTTTATGCTACATGATCAATGATGGGGAGGGGTTGAGTATAATGAAAACAATTTAAAAAAAATGACTAAGGATTAATTCAAATTGAAATATCAAACTCAATCAAAAGAACAAACCTTGGTCTAAGTTAACATCCACCATCAGAATCTTACAACTGATTATTGATACAATTATATCAATTCACACTCTGAACATTCATCATTAAATCTATTTTCCTATCTCTCCTTAGTCATAGTTAATTAGAAAACAAGGATCTAATCAACCCTAACTACTAAATAATGCAAGACAAGCGCTAAATGTTTAATCTAGTAGCAACCTTAAGAGTTAAAGAGATTGGTGAAATTAAACAACACAAGGACAAGTGGTTGCATTTAATTTAGTCGAGCATTCTTCCTAAGATTTAATAATTTCTAATATAAAAAATTATTAAATCTTAATTGTTTCACAAATTAGAGGGATCAAACAATTACGGATTTGATATCTAACTTAGCAATAGATTGTAACGAATAATAAACTAATAGATTTTCTAATAATTAAATGAGACAATAATAAAATTAGGTACAGAAGAACATCCGATCCTCAAAACATAAATTGAATAATAAAAATAAATTAAATCTCACAATTTTATTAATTTCAAGACCTTCGTTTTCTTAAATCATGTATACAAAATTAGCCACGAAGTACCCTAATGAAAGCTCAAAGGAAATTAGAAAAAATGGGGAAGAGAAGTCCACCACTTGCTGCCCTCCCGTGCATTGTTGCTGCCTCCCTGCTGCTTCGTTCTTCTTAATTTCCCCTCATACCTTTTATTATATCGTTAATATATATATATGTACCATGCGCATGCCCTAGTCCTCCAACTCCCCCCCCCCCCTTTTTTCCTAGTGCAGGCAGCTTCCTTTTGGGCCTTCTGATTCCAAATTCCAATTAACTTCTAATTTTATAATATAATATTTATATGCGCCTCCATATATATATATATATGTTTGGACATATGTGGGCCTGCAAATATATATTATATTATAACGCAATTGCAATATGTGGGCCTGCAAATATATATTATATTATAACGCAATTGCAATATATGTGGGCCTGCAAATATATATTATATTATAACGCAATTGCAATTATATTCATATATATATATATATATAAATCAAGCACGACGCATTAATTTATTTGTCTTTCCTAATTGTGCAATTATAACAACTTCAAGCTCGATTTCAACCTTGATGTAGCTAGAATATCTCAAAACTCAAAATATGAAAATTGTTGATCTTTTTCTTGTCGTTTCATAGTATCTTGAATCATCTCAATCGGAGCTCTGATGAAAGAGTTATTCCTAGATTACGAAATAATGTCGAAACTATCCAGAATCACCTAGTTAGCTCTGTTTTTCATTTAATGCCTTCATTTGCTTTGTAAAACAAAATATAAAAATAATGAGTACATTTGGACACCAAATAAATATAATAGACTAAACATTAAATGAGTAAAATATGACATTTTACATTCTCATCAAATTCTCCCATACTTAACTTTTGATCGTCCTCCGACAAAACTCAAATTCACTCTCCAAAACAGAAAAAAAAGAAAACAAAAACAAGGTTTCAGTGCCATCAAGAAAGAAAAACCAAGCTCTTTAAAACTCATAACACATCATGAACAAACATTCTTAAACAACTTACAATTACTTTGTAATTATTTTCACTCAAAAATGGAATAAACTAAATACGTAGACCCTCATGGAAATAAACATCAAATTCTCATGTGTTTGAAGGGATATGTGTTTCGCTCAAATTCATTTCAATGGAAATAATCTACCGTAGGCTTGCATATCTTCTCATTCTCCACCATTGGGATCACATGCATAACACGGATCATAAGGACTTTTCAAGGGTTGTAAGGGGGTTTAGGATAAGGTGGGAAATATTTGGGAATGTAGCTCAAAAGCCATTGAAACTAGTGGAGCAATAATGAATCTACTCAAGCTCAAATATATAAAACATGCAAAACCAATCACTCCATTTAGCATCTTCTTCAATTTGTCTTTGAAGCATTTAAGTGTTGAAAAAAGGATTGTTAAAAGGAACACTTTTCGTCTGCAACTGGGAACAATTCTTTGCAACAACTTTCACCTTTTTATATATCACATATAAACAAACCCCTTTCTTAGAATTTTAGGAGGAATTATGAACATGGACAGTTTGTAACATTAAAAGTAATTTCCTCCATCACTTCATTTCTTCTTAATTTTTTGCTTCTTCTTCTTCTTCTTCTTCTTCTTCTTCTTCTTCTCTTGATAAATCAAAAAATCAACAACATAACTCATAGAATGAGATTGAAAACATGTTTCATTTCACCAGCCATAGCCATACCACAAATCTAGATTCCCCCACACTTATTTCTCACACACCCATACATATCATAATGATGAACAATGCTCCATTAGCTCTATGACTTGGGTAAAGGCATTGTTTTCCGAGTTTTAAGCTTGTAACATGGGTACACAATAAGACAAAGGCCTATAAAGCTCAAAAGGGTTCAACAAAAGGGAAAAATTAATTACAAGGTAGGCTATTTGGCTAATATAATTTATAACAAAGATGACCTTAATCATGTTCATGCATGCATGTGATAATGTGACCTCAAAAAGAATGATCAAGGCAAGTTCTACAGAAACAAATCCATGAAAGAATATCTTACATGAAAGAAAATAGTGAGACTGATATGAATGTGTCAGTCTAAAGGCTCAAAATCTCACCAGCTTTTGTCTACTACAAGTAAAATAACTAGACTAATTAATTGTAAGTTGAAAGATTACTTATTCAATCATGTTATGAATTTTTCAAGCTTAATTGAATTTTGTTCACAACATATGCAACCAAAAATCGTTGAAAATCACAAAGATAGAGTAAAACTCTTTTTTTTTTAAATAAAATTAAAACACAACCTAAATCCCCTCCCCCACACTTAAATCTTATATTGTCTCTAATGTAAGGTGTAATGCAAGGAAAAAACAAAGACATCAAAAATATAAATACGAAAATAAGAAGAAAAGGAAAAACGAACTCCCCTTGGGTTGCCTCCCAAGCAGTGCCTTTGTTTATTGTCATTAGCTTGACTCAATGCTTCCATATTTAATCAGTATAAATCGGATCCTCAAGGTTAAATTTTGCCACATCCTCTTCTTGGAAACCCTCATAGAAAGGCTTAAGTCTATGGCCATTCACCTTGAATACTTTGGAAGTTGCCAAACTTTGAATTTCAACTGTACTATGGGGAAAAACATTAGTAACAACAAAAGGACCAATCCAACGAGAATGCAACTTACCTAGAAGAAAACGAAGCCGTGAATGGTATAGAAGGACTTTTTGACCAACTTTAAACTCTTTCCTAGAGATCATCTTGTCATGAAAAGCCTTCATCTTTTCCTTGTAAATCCTTGCACTCTCATAGGCATCATTGTGAATTTCCTCTAACTCTTGTAGTTGCAATTTATTGTGTTCTCCACTTCATCCATATTCATGTTGAAACTCTTGATAGGCCAATAAGCTTTGTGTTCTAACTCAACTGGAAGGTGGCATGGTTTCCCAAACACCAACCGATAAGGTGACATACCTATGGGTGTTTTGTATGCAATCCTATACGCCCATAAGGCATCATCCAAATGCAAACTCTAATATTTCTTACTTGGATTGACTGTCTTTTCAAAGATGGATTTGATCTCTCGATTTGACACTTTCGCTTATCCATTAGTTTGCGGATGATAGGCAGTTGACATCTTGTGGGTCATATGGTACTTTCTCAACAAAGTTTCCACAATTCGATTGCAAAAGTGAGAACCTCGATCACTTATTAGGGCCCTTGGAATTCCAAACCTAGATAATATGTTAGACTTGATAAAATCTGTAACAACTTTAGAATCATCAGTCTTGGTAGCTTTAGCTTCCACCCATTTCGAGACAGAATCAATAACAAGCAAAATATAAACATAATAAAAACCTACAGGGAATGGTCCCATGAAATCGATGCCCAAACATAAAAAATTTTGCAAAATAGAATGGGGTTTTGTGGCATTTCATTCCTCTGGGATATATTACTTGTCTTTTGACAATGTTCACATGACTTACAAAAAAAATATGAATCTCGGAATAAAGATGCCCAATAGAAACCACAGTCTAGCACTTTTCTCGCCATCCTCTTAGCTCCAAAGTGACCTCCACATGCATAAGAATGACAAAAAGTAAGAATATAAATAATTTCATTTTAGTAGTAGAATAATTTATCTAGGCATCATTCAAAGTCCTTAAAGCATAATAAATGGCATGAGATGCTTTTCCAATTCTTTGACCCAAAACAATGCCTACTGCATAATCACTTGCGTCACACATTATCTTGAAAGGGACATTGTAGTCAGGGGGTTGGATAACTGGGGTAGAAGTCAACAGTTCCTTTAGCTTATCAAACGCCTTTTTACACGCCTCATCGAACTCAAAAGCCACATCCTTTTGTAGCAACTTGCACAGGGGTATTGCTATTTTGGAAAAGTGCTTGATGAATCTTCGGTAAAAACTTGTATGTCTAAGAAAAGAATGAACTTCCCCCACACTAGTGGGATACTGTATGGATTGAATAATATCAACTTTATCTTTATGTACCTCAATTCCCTTAGATGAAACAACATGATCCAAAATTATACCTTGTTCAATCATAAAATGACATTTTTCAAAATTTAACAGAAGGTTAGTTTCTATACACATTTGAAGAACAAGTGTAAGGTTATGCAAACAATTATTAAAGGAATCTCCATAAACTGTGAAATCATCCATAAAAACTTCTATGATATTCTCAATGTAATATGAAAATATGCTAACCATAAATCTTTGGAAAGTGGCTAGGTCGTTGCAAAGGCCAAAGGGCATGTAATGATATGCAAAAGTCCCGAATGGGCATGTAAAAGTCGTCTTTTCTTGATTCTTCAGAGCAATTGCAATATGGAAGTAACCTGAATAACCATAAAGAAAATAATAGTAAGAATGACTAGCTAACCTTTCAAGTATTTGATCAATAAAAAGTAAAGGAAAGTGATCCTTGAGGGTTACAATATTCAATTTTCTATAATCTATACAAACCCACCACCCATTCTGAACACGGGTAGGAATTAACTCATCATTTTGATTTTTCACAACGGTTATTCCAATATTTTTAGGAACCACTTGAACTAGACTAACCCAATTGCTATCTGAAATAGGATAAATCACTCTAAATTCAAGAAGTTTGAGGATCTCCTTCTTCACTACATCCATTATGGGCAAGTTCAATCTTCTCTGCAATTGACGGGAAGGTTTTGCTCCATCTTCAAGTTGAATACAATGCATGCATGTAGACGAACTAATTCCTTTAATATCTACAATTGTCCAACCAATAGTCGTCTTATGCTCCTTAAGGACCTGCACAAGTTTTTCTTCTTAAGGTGTACTAAGTTTATTGGAAATGATCACTAGTAATGTTCCTCCTTCTCCAAGGAGTACATACTTGAGATGAGTGGGGAGAGGCTTCAGATCTGGAATAGTGGCCTGCAAAATAGAAGGTAAAAGTCTCTCGTTAGAGATTGACAATGTAATATAAGAATCGTTACTTGATTGCTGTAACTTTGAAAAATCATTCAACGCTGCAACAATTTCCTACAAATCAATACTTAAGGTTAACTCCTCATTTTCTTTCTTAAGATGTTTACTAATGGCAATTCCAATCGATCTTTTCCATCAAGTTCAAAAACTTCCTATGCTAAAGAATCAATCACATCAATAAAATAAACAAGATTATCATCACAAGGATATTTCATAGCATCATAAATATTAAACTTAACAATTTCACCATCGAATTCCCTAGCAACAACGCCAAAATTTGGTGTGTTATCATAGGCAACCAAAAATAAAACCTATACTCCTAATAATATATGTAGCGGTGCGAGTAAGGATTGTTCCAATTGAGAGGATCTAGCCTAGTTTTATATTACGTGATCAATGATTGGGGGGTTGAGTATAATGAAAACGATTTTAAGAAAAATAACTAAGGAATAATTCAAATTGAAATATCAAACTCAATCAAAAGAACAAACCTTGGTCTAAGTCAATATCCACCATCGGAATCTTACAACTGATCATTGATACAAATATATATCAATTCACACTCTAAATATTCACCATTAAATCTATTTTCCTATCTTTTCTTAGTCATAGTTAATTGGAAAACAAGCGATTTAATTAACCCTAACTACTAAATAACCCAAGACAAGCGCTAAAAGTTTAGTCTAGTAGCAACCTTAGGAGTTAGAGAGATTGGTGAAACTAAACAACACAAGCACAAGCACAAGCGGTTGCATTTAATTTAGTCGAGCATTCTTCCTAAGATCTAATAATTTTTGACGCAACAAATCATTAAATCTTTGTTTCGTCACAAATTAGAGGGATCAAACAATTACGAATTTGATATCTAACTTAGCAATAAATTACAATGAATAATAAACTAGTATGCCTCCTAGTAAGTAAACGAGATGATCATGAAGTTAGGTACAAAAGAACATTCAAATCTCAAAACATAAATTAAATAATAAAAATAAATTAAATTTTACAGTTTTATTGATTTTGAGACTTTCATTTCCTTAAATTAAGTATAAAAAATTGGCCATGCAAGACCATGATGAAAATTGAAAGGAAATTAGAGAAAAGGGGGAAGAGAAGTCTGCCATTTGCTGCGCTTCTATGCGCCGTCCCTGCCTCCCTGCTGCTTTGTTCTTCTTAATTCCCCCTCATACCTCTTATTATATCATTAATATATATATATATATATGTACCATGCACCTGCCCTAGCCCTCCAATTCTTTCCATGGGCCCCTCTTTTTCCCATGTTCACGCAGCTTCCTTTTGGGCCTTTAGATTCCAAATTCCAATTAACCTTCTCATTTTATATTAAAATATTTATATGGGCCTCCATATATATATATATATATGTATGTGTGTGTGTGCGCACATATGTGTGCCTCCAAATATATATTATATTATAACTCAATTGCAATTCCAATTTGATCTTCACGTCTTTCTTTTGCTTGAATATAAATATATATATATTATATTATATTATATATATTTATATATTTAAATCAAGCATGACCCATTAATTTTTGTCTTTCCTAATTGTGCAATTGCAGTAACTTCAAACCCTATCATGAAAATTGTAGATCTTTTTCTTGTCGTTCTATAATATCTTAAATCATCTCAATTCGATCTCAAATGGAGTTATTCCCATATTACAAAGTGATGTGGAAACTGTTCAAAATTTTCTAATTAGCTCCATTTTTCATTAATACCTCCATTTTCTTCTTAAATCAAAATATAAAAATAATGAGTACATTTAGGCACTAAATAAATATAAAAGACTAAACATTAAGGGAGTAAAATATGACATTTTACATTCTCATCACCTCTTTTCCTTTCTTTGTGGCTCCCTATCATTTCCTTATTTTTTCCGTACATATCTTAATAAGTGTTATTCCCGGATAACAAGCTCAATTTGATTTTTCAACTCTTAGAATTGATCGGTGGAATGACCATGAGTTCTATGGTATGTGTAATATTCATCTTAGTTCTTTCCTATTGGCCGATCAACCTTTTTCGAAAGTTTGATAAGTCCCAACCCTTCTATGGTCGCCAATATGGCTGACTGTTGTTGGGTGAGTCGGGCATAGTGATTAAACTAGGGCCTGACATCATCCAATCTTTGGGCCCTCTCTCGTTGACAATTAAGGTCTTCTTCAAAGTCTCACTCATTTCTTTTCCGCTCCCTGTCTTCATCTATTCCCACAGTCTTCATTACTTCCATATGGAGTATGTTTTTATTTGCCCTAACAAACAAATCTGCCAAGGACTTTAGCAAATCCAAAGATAGCAGTTCTTGTAGGGAAGTTAATCGTGTACCTTACAACATGGCAGATACTGCCATTTCAATTGGTAGGTCACGAATCTCGAGGCCAGCATTACAAAACGTTTCCACATATTGGCGAAGGGTCTTTTTGCCTCCTTGTCGAATATTGAGAAGATACGTTACGTTCTTATTTTTCTGACCATTAATGATGAATGCTTTGATGAATTCTTCCTTTAGTTGCCCGAATGAGGAAATGGATGCTTCAAGTAAGTTGTTGAACTACATTCGGCCGTGTCCTATCAAAGTCAGTGAGAATGCTCAACACATAATTTCATCATCCTAACTATAAAATGTTATTAAGGACTCGTAATTCTGAATGTGATCGTCGGGATCATCTTTGCTGCCATAAGGTGTCATTTGCAACATCTTGAATTTTTTCAGTAGTGGTTTTCCCAATACATTCTCAATGAAGGGGGACTTCTTTCATGGATGTTCCTTAGTGGCTGGAGCCAATATCTTCAGTTTGAGTGCTTCTTCTACCACCCTTTTCATATTGTTTTGCATACTCATTGTGGTGTAACTGTTAGCCCTTTATTTTCTTGGCGTTGAACCCATAGTAGGACTTTGCCTTCTTTCCATAGGCATACTTGCCATAGTTTCCTGACATCTTCCTCTTTATGGGCTCCTTCTATCTCCTTGATAATTTTGCTCCCACTCCCGATTTTGTCTTAGAGAGGCATTAGCCCCTCATGGAAGGAGTTTAGGATGAATTTCTTACTGAGGAGATGACTAAGAGTGGGAGTCAGGCGTAGCTTCTCAATAAGAACTGATTTTCTTCTCTATTTGTTGAGTTCCCTTTGGTAGTTTAGTTTTTGGTATAAATTTCCTCAGCATTGTAGGTAACGCCACACCGGGGACCATACTTTGAAGTATCCCTACCATGTCTCGTAAGGTTTGCATTCCCTTAATATGTTGTTGTTGCAACACTTCATATTCTGCCCACGGGATGGTAAGAGAAGCCTGTTGTGAAGAGCTAGGATAATAATGATGATCATGCTGATTAACCAAGTGTTGGAAACTTGGTAGAGGTGGCTGAGTCCCCATCTACTACTGGGGATCTAGGGGAGGTGATTGAATGCTTCCTTGTGGTTGAGAGTCAGACGGTGCCAAGTGTGTTCCCATTGGGTGCTAAGAGTCTTGTAAGGAAGGGTGAAGTTTAATACCTTGAGAGAAAGTTCATCGATTGTCTTTAGTGTTTGCCATATATAGCGTTCTTTGTTTGAATTTTCGTTATGCTTCTGATAAAAGTAGTGAATTGTTGTTGCCAAAATAAAACAATGAATTTGTAACATGGGAAAGGTGATCTTGACATCTTTGTGCAAGGATGATCAGGAGACCTTGAGGCCAAAATGATTCGAAGGCCTTAAGATCATGACTTGTTGATGCTAGTGAGCCCGCTTGCTGATGAACGAGAGGCCTAAAATAACCGAAAGACCTCAAATAACCCGAGTCTTCAAATAACCAAGAGGCTTTGGATGACCGAGAGACCTGCCAAAATAAACAAATGATGAGAGGTGCGAGAGGTTGTTCCCTCGCAAACTCTTCGATGCTGAAGTTAGTCTTTGAGTGTTTGAGAACAAAAATACGATTTGAATATTCGAGTAAGCATACCTAAAGAAGGAGGCGGACCTCTTATTTATAGAGGAGTATAGAGTAATCCTAATTAATCTAGGATTGAGATTCTTTATAGATAAAAGAGGAGGCAGACCTCTTATTTATTGATTATTCCTAGCCTGGCTAGGACTAGGATTGTTATAGATGACATCTATCTCTTGTGGATGACATTTATCGTGCCCTTTTTTGGGGATGAAATCTCTCATGGATGGTGTTTATTCCATTGTTCCAAAGTCCTTTTAGAATTAGAACTTTTTACATTCAATCACTTATTTTCTTGGGATATTCAGATCAAGGAACGCCTCGGAAGGGTTCGTTGGCTTCGAGGGAGGCTCCCGGGGGTTTAAGGAACTTTTGTGATCGGGAGGTCAGTTAGGACCGAGAAGCCTCTCGGTTACAACCAAGTGGTGGCCACTCGGTCACCACTTGGTTCTTTTTCACTTGCTTTTTGTATTTTGCCTCTTTGGGAGGCATGACCGAGTGGCCACTCGGTTATGTTGTGTTACACCTTGTGAGGCATAATCGAGTGGCCACTCGGTCATGGCCGATTTGCAGTTCCTCTTTCGGCTTCTCTTCCCTTGTTTTCTTCCTTGGTTTCCCCTTGGCTTTTTCTCTCTCTTTTCCTTAGTTTCATTTGTTTTTAGCTCACCAATGGACCATCTTCGTGGCTCTTTGATCTTCATGACTGAGTGGGCATTCGATCATGATCGAGTGGTGGCCCCTCGATTGTTGTCTTGTACAATTATGCACCTACTCAACAAGTCGTGCTTTCATGGGTCATTTAAAGGATTGTTGGGAAGTCCTCAATTGGGTTATACTTGTTTGCAGGTTATATCAATTGTTTTTGGAAAATAACTTAGCGTGGCTTTAAATTTATCAAGAAATGGTTCATTGGCATGGTTTTGAAAAATTAAACAAATGAAAATGAATTATTAGCTACTCTTGGTTGGATTACTTGAGAGCATGCATGTGGACTAAATTGAGAACTTTTTATATATTTGTTTTAATTATGTTTATTGCACACTTTAGAGTAATTTAAGTAGGTGGTGTGGTCGAGTCCGCACTTGCACTTAACCAGGAAAGCCCAATTGATGTTGAAACCCCATATTTAGAAATCCTTAGTGGAAGTAGAAAACTTGATGGTGGAGGTGAATGGGACCACCAATGTGGCGATCTTTATAGCAGACAACATCAAGCACTAGGGGCTTGAAAATAGGGTCCCTATAAAGAGAGGACCTATAACATCCCATTAGTGGGTCTAGAGTATTTATTAAAAATTTTATTTTATATGTCATATTTTGGGGGCATCATTGGAATTAAATGATGGTGATTAGTTAAAGAATGATTGCGTGGATAATGGGTTTTGGCTAAGGGTTAAAAGCCCCTATAGAATTGAAGAGTTGAAATTCATTTATAAATTGGGTTGAGGCCATTGGGTTTAAAATGAATTAAATATGTGTGTGTGTTATTTTATTTAGGGCGTAAGATGGAAGTGGACCATTTTATTTAATTGGGCTTTAATATGGGCTAGGGACATACATATAATTGTGGGTTTTTCTTAAATGGGTTATATATATATATATACATATTGAAAAATGTGTGAATAAAGAAAATGGAAATGCAAAATGTCCAAAGTGGGCTTATATATTATATGTTGTGTAAGAAAAATGTAAGGGTAAAATGGAAATTTGTTTAATGGAATGAATAAAGAAAAGAGAAAAGAAATGAAAAATGAAGCTAAAGACCAAAAGAGGGTTGGATATTTGTATGTGTGTGTGTGCAATTGGAGGGTAAAATTGAAAAGCAAGTTGGTAGGTAGGAGCAAGTGGTTGGTGGGAGAGCCATGCCTCCTTGCTTTTCTCCTTTAATCCCTTCTTCTTCTTATTTTTCTCTCCATTTTGCTTTTCTCGACATATCTTCTCTTCTTCTTCTTCTTTGCTTCTTTTTCTTCCATCTATTTTCTTAGCTTGGAGTTCAAGTGAAGGTTGCAGCTGGGTGTTTTCTTCTTCTTGGATTTTCTTCATTGAGGCACGTTCCTTTTGCCCTTTTTTTATATTGTGCAAGCTTTTATCTCATTTTCTCCTATCTTTTAGTGCAAGCTATATCCTTTATATTTAATCAAAACTCTTGCTATCATCTTTCAATGGTGGTTTTTTTGAAAGCTTGTAGTTAAATGTATTAGTTTCGCATCTTTCTCAAATCTTGTGGATTTCCTTCAAAGGTGTCATTGAGTCTCGCTTTGGTTTCTATGGGCCTTGTTTTCCCCATCTTTTATTCAAGGAATGGAAACTTAGGGGTTAGCGTTGTGTTTGTGGGTGTTTTGGGAGTTTGTCGTTCGTGGGTTTTCGATTTCATGTGCATTTAGTCAACTTTTTGAGTTGAGGAGTCGACTGAGCAGTAGCTGGAAAATTCGAAATAGCTAAAAATTGAAACTCTAATTTCGAATCAAAACCTGTACTCTATATTTTGAAACTTGCTCAAACAAAAACTTAAATTTCAAAACTTGTACTTTATATTTCGAAACTTGCTCAAACAAAAACTTATATTTCGAAACCTGCACTCTATATTTCGAAACTTACTCAAATAAAAGCTTACATTTTGAAACCTACACTCTGTATTTCAAAACTTGCTCAACAAAAACTTACATTTCGAAACCTTATACTTTTTAGACCATAACTTTTTGTCCCATTATTGGAATTAAGATCCAATTTTTTTTTTTTTGTGACCCTAACTCGATAAGCTTCGATTTGGTATAGGATTTGAATCATTTTGACAACTATTAGGCCTATGGGTTTCCTTTAAAATGTATGTTTGATTCATAGTTTCTCCTTCTTTAAAATTCATTCAATCTGAAATTCTAGAAACAAATGCTTCCACCTTAACCTGGTTATCAATATTATCAAATAATTGTACTTAATTGATGTGGTGGAACCTATTTAAATGTTGAATTGTATGGAATAGCCAAGAATCTTAGTGGGCAAAATTGAGGATGCGTGAATGTTACTTGTTATAATTTTGCTTGTGGTTGCGTTGCATTGCATTGTGTTACTATATTGCTTTGCATTATGATGTTGGGTTATGGGTTGCATTCATTGGGGGGTCATGCTTTGTATGAGTTGGGAACATGAGCATTGGTATGACACAGTTGGCCTGTGAGTGTTAACTTGTGTATGTTAAACGAGCATATGCATTAGAGTATTCGTGTATTTATATTCTTACATGGGCATAGCATGGCCTGATGCTTGGCTTATGGAGGCTTTGCCATCACGTTAATGCTATAAAAGCCATTGCATTCCTTATGTGTTGCATTACATGGCGGTGTGTTCGCGTAATTATACCGTATAGTGGTAGTGGTGGTGAAATTTTCTTGTGATTGTAATGCGTAAGACTAGGGGTTTGAGTCCAATTATAGTTGTGTCTTGTGATGCATAAGACTGGGGATTTGAGTCCCATAGTAGCTTGTGATTGTGATGAGATAGTGAGTGCTTTGGTGCATGATGGCGACGGTAATGGATATGATATCTATGGAGGTGGTATGAGAGCCTTGAGCTCATGTGATTGATTTGGTAGCCTGTCTTTGGCTGCTGACAGGTTTGTATACTAGGGGCGCCAGTGTATGCATTTATATGGGCACTAAGAACCATATGTGTATATCTATGCATTTATGTTATGACTAGTTATAGCCGGGTATCGTGTTATATAATCACATGGCATGGATTGTGTGTCATTTATGTTTATGAGACTGACGTGTGTTGCCATATACATCATGATATGCATGATGTTCAAAGAAAGTCTGGTCGTATCCATTTTTCGTTATTTCTATACATTTGTTGAGCCTTGGGGCTCACCTTGAAAATATGTTTTGATAAAATGTAAAAAGTTGTATTTCCTTGAGGATTTTGTTGTTAAGTGTAGAAGGCATGAATCCAATTGATGTCTAGATGTCGGGTAGTGATTTTTTCTTGATTTTGAGTTATTCATGCCTTCATATATCAATTTATTAATGCTTCATTTTACTATATACTTGCTGAGCCTTGTGGCTCACCTTATTTCTTTCATCATTCCAGGAAAGGGAAAAATAGTTATTTGAGGCGAGTCCCGATTAGATGTGTACAGAGATGTTCCAACCTCAAGATCCATGAGTATAGTTTTAAGGGCATGAGTAGAGTAGTTCATTATGCATTTAAACTCTTAGTGACCTTTTATTTTGAAAATGTATAGGGGATAAGCTCGAGATGATAATGTAAAGAATGTTGTAATATTTATTTTGGCTTTTATTGATAGTGAACAAATATGGAAATAAAAAGAAATTTTTGGCAATTTTTGTATCTGTATCCATTTTGAATGGATTTTCTTTCGGATTTCATATGCTAGAGGGGAAAATTCAGGAGTGGGGCCTTGACAGGACCACACATTTTCACAGATATTCTTTACTTCAATCAATTTCTTAATATAAAAAACAAAGAGCTTGACCTAGGTTTTGTACCTTTTCTTTTCTTTCTTGTTTATAATGTATTTGCCTAACAAGGGAAAGGAAATAAATATTAGGCCATCTCCAACGCAGAGCTGTCATCCTCACTAAGCCAAAATTTGGAGAGCATTTCTCACATTTTTTGCTCCAAAATTTGGAGATCTAGTGTCGGCGACGAGCAGCTAGTCTCGTCTTCTCCGACTTCTCCAAGCTGAAAACTAGATCGATTTGTGTATGTGTGGGTATATTTGAACGATGTGTATGTGTGTATATTTTCTGTGCAATTGTTTGTGAAATTTTTTGTGTATTTATTTATTGATTTGTGTATTTAATTATTAATTTTCTTTATGTGTATATTTGATTATTTTATTGTTTAATTAATTATTAATTTTATTTATGTGTGTATTTGATTATTTTGTATATTTAGTTATTAATTTGTGTATTTAATTATTGATTTTGTGTATGTGTTAAAATTATAAATAAAGTAAAATAAATAGAATTAAAGTTTATAAAAATAAATAAATAAGATAGGGAGTGAAATAGAGAAGAGAATAGGGAGTGTGGTATTAAAATAGGGAATGAATTGTTTATAATATAATAAAGTGTTAGATAAAGAATGTGATTGGAGATGGGTTCGGAGAGATGACTGAAATTATTTGAAGTAGATGAGTTAGAATACACAAGACGCTAGTTTATGGCTCATATTTCTCTATTGTCTCTCCAAAAGCACACACCTTATCTTGTATGAACTCACAGTCACAGGTCAATTAAAAAAATATAATTTAATGGGTGGAAATTAAAGTAAAAAGAATTAGCATGTGTACATTATGGCTAATAAACCAAAGAAATAAAAGTAAAGAAGACTGAAATCTAAAGCTACAAGTAGCTAGCTTGATAGGGCTAGTTCTAGCTAGCTTAGAACTTGAGCACATCTGGAGCAAACAACAAGAGTCTACTAAGGGTGCTAGGCAAGAACTTCCTCGCAAACATGTAGCACACACTGGTCAACTCCCCATTGTACAAACACTCCTCTTCGCTTCTCCTCATCTTGTTCAACAACTCTGGCGTAACCTCCGTTCTGTAAAACTTAGCGGGATGAGGCCCACCTTTGGACCAATCAACCCACGTCAAAGTCCTGTTCGAATTCTTCCTCCGGGACTTGATGCTGATCAACGTTGGCAAGTAGTGTTCGTCGGAGTAGCATGGCGGCTTGCAGTGCTTTTTGAACACCGGGAAGTATTTTTGGTCGGAGACGACTTCGAGAGCGAGGTCACGGTCGATCTGGAACCACTGGGAACCCTTTCGCCATTGCCGGAGGGAAATGGCGGGCCGCATTTTGCGGTTGTAGCGGCCGCGGCCCACTGGGCCCGGCATATCGTAGAGCTCCACGAAGGTTTTGGTAGAGCTCATCAAGTAGGAGTAGACGGTGGAGAAGTTGAAAAGGGGAATGCATGCTTCTGAGAGAAGTACAAACCATTCGTTTGAGAAGTCGAGCAATGCGTTCGCTAGTAGCCGGCGCTCCGCCTCCACCATGTTTGCCTTCCCCCATTCTGCTTCCTGCATTACGTTACTAAAGAACATGAGCCCTGATCGCTTCGGGGACGTCTAATAAAATTGAAACAAATCTCTTACACGTGAAAATGAGAGAGAGAGAGAGAGAGAGAGAGAGAGAGAGGATAATCAGCTAGGAAAGAATAGAGAATGGTGGTGGGCGGGGGGGGAAGAATCTTTCATGAATGGCAAACTTTTGCAGTGCAGAGTAGAATCCAAGCAAGGAACATGAAATAATAAAATATTGCTGCTTCAAATCAAGTGCACTGTAACAACGAGAATTATATAAGGATCCATATCACGTTCTGGGATCACGTTTTCTTAACCCATTCACCCTACTATTAAGTTTGGTCCCCATATGTGTAAATTAATTCGGACTTTCAAACACTAAATAATTATAGCTTATATATATATATATATATCTAAAAATGAAAAACAAAAAAATGATGAGCGAACTAGTCTATTAACAAATGATTATCAGTTAACTCGGTTCAACTAGACGATCAAATAATCATAACAATTCTGGCAAGCCAAACAATTTGACTCTGTAAACCACAATCTTTCTTAATTTCGATTTACAAGGAAAAAAAGTACTTAGTTTCTAAAAACAAGATGCAGGGTACCATGCATTTAATGCAGTATTGCACATTTCAATTGAAATAAAAATAAAAAAAAAAGATAAAAGAATTCAATGAGTTTCATAATAAATCAATGTAGCAAGAGAAATGATCTTAATAAAGACTATCAGTTACCGAAACCATGAAGTAATTTTTGCTCAAACACTCAAATGCATCGTGCAAACCACAAAAAATGAAGAATAATAATATTAGACATTAATGGATGCTAAAATGTGTAAATTTAACTAAAAGAAAGCAAAAAAAGTTGGGTTTCAACTGACCTTACTTGGGATTCTTCGTCCCTGAAACACAGATTCTTCGGACACTGTTCCATTGAAAGATGGCAACGCATGCACGTAAATGGAGAAAAAACCTTCGTTCCCTTCGAAGAATCTCTCCCACAGACGAGCCAACGGCAAATACCCTCTCGTCAGAAACATGAATGCAACCTTCCGAGTCCGATTGAACGGAAATTGTCGAATCCGAGGAGCCATTGAAGCTCTCCACATCAGCTCCTTGTCGTTCATGTCGTGCATGGCTTCCGGCGGTTTCAAATACTCCTTCAACCCGATTCGCGGGCCGGCCGTTTTCGGCTCGTCGTTTGTGTGAGGATCAGTTGCTGTTGGTACAGGGTCTGTCATTGTTGGAAAAATTTGAGAGGTTGGCTCTATTGTTTGATTTTGTTCTGCTGACAAATTTTCGGGTGGCAGCGGGGGCGGTGGAAGAAGCGGCTTTTCCGGCAGGATTTGAGGTGGCGGTGGGGCAGCAAGAAAGAATTGGACGGCGAACTGTTTTTGCAGAAATTTTACGGGAAAATCTCTCGTGTAGAAACTGACTGAAATTCCAATGACTAAAACGGATCCCAAGATGAGCAAATAAATGATAATGCTATGGTGACACGATCCGAAATTGAAGAGCCTGGAACCTGAAGGTGTTAGGCGTTCTAGTTTGTCCCTCTTCATTGGTGTAGAGAGAGAGAGAGAGAGAGATCAACTAGAGCCAGGACCAGGAGAAAAATATGGTTGTCCTTTTATGTGTATATGTATATGTACATATATTCGTATATATATATATATATAGAGAGAGAGAGAGAGAGAGAGAGAGAGAGAGAGAGAGAGAGAGATTCTTGTAACCTACAAAAAGTTTGGCCGGCCCTTGTAAACGATTCCTTGATTGATAGGCGCCAAATGCCTCGAAGGTGGCTTTTTCATCGATCACTGGAAGAAAGAATTATGATCATAATTTTCTTCTCATGTATGTGTGTGTATATATATATATATGTATGTATGTATGTATGTATTTGAGGGTGTCTGTGTGAACATGCATTGATCTTTAAATGTTCATTCAAGTAATTGGCATTAAATGAATCCAAATTAACCATCCCTTTACTACGTACTAAACCGAAACACACAAACAAAGACCTATATATATCTACAGTTACAACAAAAGCTAAGGACAAGCAAAAGTAGAGGCATATGGAAGTCAAGTATATCATCGAGATCCAACCTTTACTGAATCCATACTGTTTTAGCATAACCTTTGGCGTACTCATCCTCCATGCAAGCTTTTCTTAATTAAATTTGAAATTCAAGGATGAAAATGACATAATAATTATAAATGTGGCCATTAGAAATGTCAAATATGATTTGAAAAAGGATCGACAATTAGGAGTCAGATTGATGATGATGTCATTAGTTATGTAACACTCTCGTTAGAAAAGATTAAGACAATTATTTACTATTGTCTCATCTGCCTAACATCACTTATAATGAGGATGTGACATATCGTCATTAGTTATGATTCCTAACATTACTCTTTATGATTAATGTGAATTATCAAAAAATAAAAATTAAAATTAGTGTTTTATTTTCTAAATTCATGTTCAAAAATAGATTTTAAAAAGAATAAAGTAAAAATAATTATTGGTAGAATTAAAATGATTCCACTTAGATAATTAAAAATTGTCAAACCATATTTTTATATTAGATAATAAAATATAAAATTAAATAAAATAATTAAAAAAATTGGTGAAAAGAATTTGTATTAGATAATATATATATATAGAGAGAGAGAGAGAGATTTAAATTTTAAAAATTGGTGAAATGAATAATGTTATTTAAATTTTAAAAATTGTTAAAATATTTGATAATTTAAAAATGTATTAAATAACATTAATTATCTTATAAGAGGCATATGGGTAATTTACACTTATTTTTTGGTCAGGGCTCGCTTTTGGATATATCTGCTAGCATAGGAACATCTAAAAGTAGGTTTTTCTAAAATGGAATATTGACTGTTACGCTACCCTGTATATTTATCCATCAAAACTATAACCAAATTCATCAAACATTAATCCTCTTATTAAAGCAGGTGTAAGACGATTATATTCGCCAGTGTATGAGTGTGCATGTAGTATAATTTTAAATTTATATTTCGATGAGTTCGAGTCGGTTCAAAGGGAGATTATTTATGGATGAAAATAAAAATCACAGAATATTTGATTTTATGAAATGATTAAGATGATTTAAAAGTAATAATTAAAACTAAACTGACACTGAATTTAGGCAGCTTAGATCAAGACAATTTCAGTGTCAAAACCAATTAATTCTCGATTTAATAGAAAAGATCAGTAATATTTATTTGAATTAAGTTTTGCAGATCTATCAGTAATTTTAGTTCAAGATAATGATAATTCTTATTTAAGCAATCTCTATACATGATATGAAAATTCTAAGTTAAGCAATTACCATAAATTGAATTATATTTCATAGACAGAATTTATAGATACAGATTAATCACTTGGGCTTGGGTATGAAAACATTTCTAGGTCTAGCAATCTCCATACATGGAATGAAAATTCTAAATTAGGCTTATGCTCTAATCCAAACTCAAAAATATACTATACGCACACTGCTCAAATTAAATCAGATTAATATTATACATTTGAATGATAGCTTTCTTTGAGAATCATTGGCGTTGGACACTGTTCTTGCCTTAACCCAAGATTGGATTTAACTACTCATCTTCATTTGAAAATAATTTGGCAGGAATTTAAATGATAGGAATTAAAAGACAGTATTTAAAAAACAATATTTAACCGACCATATAAACAGTGTATAATTAAAAAATAATATTTAACCGACCATATAGACGGTGTATAATTAAGAGACAATAGTTGAAAGATAATATTTAACCAACCATATAAGAGGGGTGTATAATTAAAAGACAATAAAAATAATATAATACAACTATATGGAAACTAAAGTTTGAAAAATTAAGAGAAAAATTCTAATAACACAACTATATAGAAACTAAAGTTGAAAATTTGAGAGAGAAATTTTAAAAACACAACTATGCTTTCATTATATGAAAAATTGGATGGTTACAAATACAACTAAGTGAACTATTTATAGCCCACGAGATGCAATGGAGACCATTCAATTATCTAATTTAATAATAAAAAAGATAAACAAATATATAGTTTAATAATACAAAGATAAACAAAATAAAAAGTTCGAACTAAAGTGTAATTCTTGGAATTTTTCTTGTTTTGGGCTTGAGCCTTCCTTGTGCTGGACTTGGGCCTTCCTTGTGTTAAGCTTAGGCCTTCCTTGTTTTGGGCTTGGGCCTTTCTTGTATTGGGTTTATAATCCATATATTATATATATTATATTTATTTTATATCTTATATATATATTTTTTATATTAATATTTTTAAACTTGCACACAATCACAAAATGCATAATAATATTCAATTTAAACTAATTTTAAGATCAAAATAAGGTGAAATTATAACAAAATTTTACAAAAATGACCACTAATCACACTCCCCAACTTAAATATTGCTAATCCCATAGCAATTAGACTTTATAGTGGCCAGTATTTATTCACAATAATTGCATGAATATAGAAATTTTAAATTCGAAATCGAAATACATAAAATAGAACAAGTTATCTGACATACAATCGAATATTCTAAATCAGATTTCGGTTAAAGGTCATACAATCTTAGGAACAACAATCAGGGTGACTAACACACAAACTTACTCCCTCCAAGTTTCAACTTCAAACCTTACTATGGATTTTCCCTCCAATAAAAAAAAAACGATTCCTCTGGTGTACACACAAGGGGTGCACCGTTATAAGAGTAAATGCAAAATAAGTTCAAACTTGGTGTCATCCCAAATACAAAGAACATATTTTCATGGAAGAACAAGGAAATTGACATAATTTCATGATTGGAATAATGCCCTTGATGAATATCTTCTGAATTTAAATAGAATTCCCTACTCCGAACTCGAATCCTGAGATCACATGATTTATAACATCAAGAGGGACCAGACTGGGTTGTAATAGGCTATGAGGTTAATATGGATTGTCAAAGAAAAAGGTAAAGTGTGTAAAGGGTGGGTCGGGATTTTTTTTCTTTTTTTACACTAATATCAAACTGGACATATTATTTTTTTCAACATTTATTTTGAAACACTTATACTGAATAGCTAAGATAACTTCCTTTTTTTTTCTTTCTTTTTTGTTCTTTTTTTTTTATATGAAAATACTGAGATAGATTGATTCCTAAAAACACACCAAGTTTGGACAAACTTCATGTGGTTACGGTTTAGATGAGGGTAAGAAAAGAAATTGTGCTAAAAATAATTCAAATGGGGTAGCAATGGATGTTAATGTAAAAAAAAAAAAGGTTAATAGGTTTAAATTGAAATAAATTGATCCCCCAATCATGCTTCTACAAAACAATGTTACTCAGTCAACTAATTCAGAGTTTGAAACTAGTCAAATTCATCCGCTATCATACTAGACATTCAAAGCAAATTGATGTTGTGAAACTATATATTGAAAAAATTAGATGAACAATAAAGCGCATTTAGAGTAAGTGTTATTTTACTTAGAATTAACGATTATTAGACTCAAACACTTACTCAGGTAATAGTCTCCACTTTTATTGAGGGATCATGTAGTGCGCTAATCAGCCAATTACCATTGCCTTTGACTTTATGACCGATAAACCAATTTCTAATTATTGAACACCCGATGCATGCAAATCACCTATTCTAATTCCATACATATACGTTTTTAAATGAGAAATTAATGCATTCATGATTCATATTGCAAATTCAACTGGCTATCAGTGTATAACTCCAAAGCTTTAGGGATAACATTATTTAAAGCACACATAATTTTTTTTTTAATTTTTAATAGGAAGAGATAAAAATAAACAATTCACGCAAAACTACAAGCATGAAATTGCGAATTCACAATTAAACATGAACCATATAATTCATAAATATACCTTACTCCCTCCCTCCCCCAACTTGAATTGTAGTAATAAAATAAGATTGTTAGGAATACTTGTAACTCTATAAGTCTGTAAGTTTACTGTGAACTACTAAATCTTCAACAAACAAATGAGAATACCCTATATATATATTTTTATTTTATTTTCACACCGAAATAAAAAACAAATCATGCAAGTCATAAACAGATGCATCTCAAGAGTATAAAAAGTACTCATTACTTAGCCATTTTATCATAGAGTTGCCTTATAGAAATAAATCTAAATTAATCGGACCCCTTTGACGCTTGCTTCCAATTGCCTTAGACCAGTCTATCCGAGGCTCGTAAGGAGCGTGCTATGAAACATAAGCGTGTAATTTCTCTAGTAGCTCCTCAATAGTGGATGCGAAAATGAGAATCTTTCTTGCCGAAAGAGAAATGAACTTTTGTTCCACAGCCTGATCAAGAAAAAAGAGCAACCCATCGAAAAAATGGTTAACATTTAAAAGTTTAATGGGTTTGGTATGGAGATTGCTCTTGGCCCAAGAGATTATACAAAAGATTTCTTTAAGTGTACCAAAACCTCCTGGTAAATCAATGAAGGCATCTAACTGATAAATCTTAAAAGCCATGCACTCAGACATAGAAGTTGTTCTTATATGTTAACCGCATGTAAACCTAGAAATCTGTGGATCAGCCAAAGGGATTGACATTACACCTACCACATATGATTTTTCAAGATGTGCAGCCTGTGAAACATATCCATTCAAGCCACGACTTCCCCCTCCATAGATCGAATTAATTTTTTTCTCTCCCAATTGTAGGCCAAGTTCGCTTGTTGCAAGTGTGTAACAAATATCGCTCCCAAGTTGAGAGCCATATAGTACACATATGGTATTGATTCGACGAACTATCTGGCCTTGAATTTATGTTAATTCTTTATGTATGCCTTGAAAGTGGAACTGGTTAAAAAGGTTTGGCGATCAAATGTGACTACATAAAAATTCAACAATAAACAAACACAAACAAAAATCATGCGTATATACAAGTAGTTGTGATTGTGGCTCACATCTTCCTCTGGTTTTACGTCCAGAAACGGCTTAAACACCTTCATGAAGAAAGAATAGGCTTCCCATCCAATTTTCTCAGAATTTGGTAGACAGGGTCAATTATAGTCAGATTCTCAATACTATAGCGTTGGTGGTCTCTTCTGAACTGGGTCCATAAAACAAGAAGTTCTCGTTGCACTATTCCACATGGATGCGTCTTAAGAGTCAATCATATATCATCCAAAGACTCCTTACTTAGTCCATCCTTTATGAAACTAATTTTATCTTCTTGATTTATGGAAGTAAACCTCACAGATTTGCATCGTGTGTTACAAATCCATCGAGCACATTTGTGACAACCATTTAATTTTTTCGCTCTTCATTTTTTTGAAAAAAATACTCTTTCCCAATCTTGGAAAGTGCTTAAAATTAGATGAAGTTTCGCCAAAAAATCAAACTTTTGCTTCAATCAATAGACGAATATCTTCAGGAATATTTTTACACATCAACATCCTAAGTCTTTCACACCTAGTGGCATAAATCTTTTTCAAATCATTTTGTGGGAGAGATGGATAATACTTGCGAATTTTCAAGAGCTGAAGATCCATTTTTTTTAAAAACACAACTATAGTAAGAGAAAAGTAAAACAAAACTATGAATCTTACAAAATGGACGAGAGTACCTGATTGAAGAATAACACAAAAGAGAAAAGACTGAGCTCAAAGAAGTGTGGCTTGCCTCATGCAGATACAAGGTCTCTTATAGGGTAGTGGAAGTCACTATTCCAACAACCACACTTGGCTTGAGGCGTGCCACGAGTGTAGGGTCACGCTTTGCGTCTCTTTTTTCAATGTTCAGCATTTCTTTTTCAACACTTGGCATTTCTTTTTCTTTATAGGGTAGTGTGTCATTTCCTTTATAGGGCAGTGTGATTGCACTTCCCAAGAAAAGTGGTGTTGCCGCCAGAGTTAAGTCTGTTTTCCTCTTTTCTTTATCTCTTTTTTTTGTGTATATATATATTTATTTATTTATTTAAAAAATATTTATTTTATTATATATTTTAAAATATTTTTTTAGAGTTTTTTTCTTTTCTTCCAGTTAAGGATCAAATGAGTGGTTTCCCATTTAATCGTATAATAACTCTATTTCATTACACTTCTTTTAAAGCTATTTTCAGAATTTTGTAAATTGATTTTTCTCATGAATGCATATACATATTTTGAAAATATGTCATCTAGAGGTGTTAGTTTTATTACATTAGAGTACGACACATATATTTGCATAAACACCTCACACATGTTTGGTTTAATTTGATTTCCAATAAGATAGACTAGCCTAAAAGATAGAAATTTATGCTCAAATGTGGATAGACCTACACTACAAGAAAATTAATTTTTAGCGGCAATTGTTTTGCGACAGTTTTTAAAATCGCTGCAAAAAATGGAATTTTGCGGTGATCTGTAAATCGTCGTAAAATATGCTTTTAGAGGCGGTTTTTTTAACATTTTGCGGCGGTTTTGAAAAACCATCACAAAATTCATTAAAACATTCAATTTCATGGCGATTTTAAAAAAAATATCACTAAATCTAGAAAATAATTAAATAACTTAAAAATAAAATTGAATTTAGCGGCGGTTATTGAGAAACCGTCGTTAAATTAAAATAATTAAATAATTCAAAATTAAAATTAAAATTAAAATACATTTACGGCAGTTTTTCAAAACTGCTGCAAAATTGACTAAAAATTAAATTTTAAAAAATAATTAAATAATTAAAAATTAAAATTAAATTAACATTTGCGGTGATTTTCAAAAACCGCCGCAAAATTCTTTAAAAAATTAAATTTAGCGGCAGTTTTGAAAAATCGTCGCTAAATTAAAAAATAATTAAATAATTAAAAATTAAAATTAAATTAACATTTGGGAAGATTTTTAAAAACCGTCGCAAAATTCATTAAAACATTAAATTTAGCGGCGATTTTTCAAAACTGTCGTTAAATTAAAAAATAATTAAAAATTAAAATTTAATTAACATTTGCGACGATTTTTAAAAATCGCTGCAAAATTCATTAAAACATTTAATTTTGAGGCAATTTTTCAAAACCGCCACTAAATTGAAAAATAATAAAATAATTTAAATTAAAATTAAATTAACAAAATAATTAAATAATTTAAATTAACATTTGCGAAGATTTTGAAAAATTGCCACAAAATTCATTAAAAATTTGAATTTTACTTAAGAAAATAATTAAAAATTAAATTAATGAAAACAAATATAAAATCTTAAAAAGAAATTTAAAATTTAATTTAAATTAATTAAAAATTTTAATTTTAAAAAATAAAAATAAAAATAAATTGAACAAAATTTTAATAATTTTAAAAAATATATAAAATATTTTTTATTTTTTAATCAATTAATTTAGTTAATTTAATTCAATTAATGTATTTTTTATTTATTCTTTTACTCTTTTAAAAAATAATAAATTAATTAATGTTTTTTAATTTATATTAAAAAATATAAAATATAATTCTAGAAAGTGGTGGTTGTTTTGATAATTTATATATGCGGTTGTATAACAAGGGGGCTTGGCAGATCAGATGGTTTCGCGTATACACGTGTATAGAAGAGGTCACGAGTTCGAAATTAGGGAAGGGGAGGCTGGAAATTTAATTTCCAGTCTTGCCACGTGGCTGGGCGGGCGCGGGCAAGTCCAAGCGGCTGGGCGCGGGCGCGGGCAGGCCACAGCCGCTAAAATTAAATATTTTAATTTTGTTTTAATTTTAGCAGAGGTTTTTAGAACCACCGCTAAAATTAAAAATTTTAATTTTTTTATAATTTTCACGACGGTTCAAAAACCGTTGCTAAATCATTAATTTTGCGACGGTTTAAAAACCCTGCAAAAAATATGATTTGCGGCGATTATTCCAGCGGTTGGTCAAAACCGCTGCTAAATGCTCTGCGACGGCTGATTTAGCGGCGGTTAAAAATCGCCGCTAAATTCCAGTTTTTTTGTAGTGCTATGACATCTTCACATTTCGGCTCTCGAATTTTATCCTCTTATTCCTCCAGGCTTCTTCTTTTCTCACATCATTTTGGTCCAATTTTTCTTCTATGATTGCTCGTACCATCCTAGGGTCATCAAGTCTCTCAATTGGTTCATCATTCTTAGAGATGGATGTAGATTGAACCGACTCTTGACCTATGGGTGCATTGAATGACGATTCCTCCCCAAGGCATTGACCTATAGAATTTTGATTGGGTTGATTTGGAAACTCGCCAGGTTCACTCACGCTCAAGGTCTATGTAAACTCGGTCAATTGTTCTAAAATGTCATCTATGGCCATAGTGGTTTGTTTTTTAAGTTTGACCACTTGTGCATTAAAATTCATTTGACTTTGCATAAACTCTTGAAGGGTGTCCTCTAAAATTTTTTCATCCTGAGGTTGGTAAGCATTAGATCTAACCCCTTGTTCTAACTCGAATTAGTGAGGTGGTGAAGGAAAAGGTTCATGAGATTCGAACACAAAGTCATTGCTCCAAGGATAATTTCAACGGTCATAGGAACTAGGGTAATCAGTGTAAAGATCTGGATTGTAGGCCAACAGATAAGAATTCTCCCTCTGACTCTTGTTAAAAGAAAACCTCCCCTCACTGGGATCGGGATGGCCAAATGCATTAGAAGTCACAAACATGCTAAAATACTAAGACATAGAAAATATGTAAATGACAATTCAACGGTAGATAATGATGCTAATGAATCAATTAATGTTTCAATAATAATATCTGATCGTAGTCTCTTGCACTGTTTAGTAACTAAAAGGTATCTAAATATTTTATTATTATTATTTTAATTTATATTATTTTTTATTTCAAATATATATTTTTGAAAATATTTTTTTAATTATTATTTTTTAATTTATTTTTTAAAACAGTAAAACAATAACAAAATTCAACCAAATTTAATCTCCCCGGCAACGATGCCAAAAACTGACTGTTATGCTACCCTGCACATTTATTCATCAAAACTACAACCAAATTCATCAAACGTCAATCCTCTTATTAAAGCAGGTGTAGGGCGATTATACTCGCCAGTGTGTGAGTGTGCCTATAGTAAAATTTTAAATTTATATTTCGGTGAGTCCGAGTCGGTTCACAGGAAGATTATTTATGGATGAAAATAAAAATAAAAAAAATATTTGATTTTAGGAGGTAATTAAAATGATCTAAAAGCAAGAATTAAAATTAAACTAATATTGAATTTAAGTAGCTTGGATCAAGACAATTTCAGTGTCAAAACTAATTAATTCCCGATTTAATAAAAAAGATCAATAATATTTATCTGAATTAAGTTTTGCAGATCTGTTAGTAATTTTAGTTCAAGATAATGATAATTCTTGTTTAAGCAATCTCCATATATGACATGAAAATTCTAAGTTAAACAATTACCATAAATTGAATTATATTCTACAAACAGAATTTGTAGATACAGATTAATCATTCGGGCTTGAGTATGAAAACATTTGCAGGTCTAACAATCTCCATACGTGGCATGGAAATTCTAAATTAAGCTCATGCTCCAATCCAAACTCAAAGATACACTATACGCACACTGCTCAAATTAAATCAGATTAATATTACACATTTGAATGGCAACTTTCTTTGGGAATAATTGGCATTAGACACCGTCCTTGCCTTAACCCAAGATTAGATTTAATTACTCATCTTCATTTGAAAATAAATTGACAGGAATTAAAAGACAGTATTTAAAAGATAATATCTAACCGACCATATAGGCGGTATATAATTAAAAGACAATATTTAATCAACCATATAAGCGGTGTATAATTAAGAGATAATATTGAACCGACCATATAGGCGGTGTACAATTAAAAGACAATAAGAATAACATAACACAACACAACTATATGGAAACTAAAGTTTAAAAAATTGAGAGAAATTTTAGGAACACAACTATATAGAAACTAAAGTTGAAAATTTAAGAGAGAAATTGTAAGAACACAACTATGCTTTCATTATATGAAAAATTAGATGGTTACAAATGCAACCAAGTGAGCTATTTATAGCCCATAAGATGCAATGGAGACCACTCAATTATCTAATTTAATAATAAAAAAGATCAACAAATATTTAGTTTAATAATACAAAGATAAACAAAATAAAACGCTCGGGTCAAAGTGTAATTCTTAGAACTTCGTGATTGGATGTAAGCGATGACATCATTCCAACCCATGATGTAAGCAATGATGTAAGCAACTTGTGGGACTTGGGCTTTTCTTGTTTTGGACTTGGGCCTTCCTTGTGTTGGACTTGGGCCTTCTTTGTGTTGGGCTTAGGCCTTCCTTGTTTTGGGCTTGGGCCTTCCTTGTGTTGGGCTTACAATCCATATATTACATATATTATATTTATTTTATATATATTTTTATATTAATATTTTTAAACTTGCACGCAATCACAAAATGCATAATAATATTCAATTTAAACTAATTTTAAGATCAAAATGAGGGTGAAATTATAATAAAATTTTACAAAATTGACTACTAATCAAATATAGATATAGGCATAACAAAAAGTTTCATGATATAAATTGCTTCACTTTTCATAGGAGTAACATTCATTCTTACATCATTTCTTAAGGTTTTAAAATCCATACACTTTTCAAAAATATACAAGGGTGCCAATACAATACAAAAAGAAATAATCTTCTACACAGCCCTTCCACACAAGTCCCAAAATCTCTAGATTGGGGGAGATCTTTATACACGTCTAAATTTAACTTCGAGCCCTACTAGACTGCCCTTCTACCATAGTTTTTCCCTTACCTGAAATGACAAAAACAAGCAAGTGAGCCATAAGGCTCAGCAAACATATATATATATATATTTATATAGTAAGAGGAATAAAGATAAGAGAGATTTACGAAGGCATGCATAATATAAAAATCAATGGAAGACTACTACCTGACATTCAGAGACAGCTTTTGATCATGTCTTCTTCGTCAATAATATCTTAATAATTGATATTTCTTTGCTTAACAATAAGGCACACATTTAAACTCATAGAGTAACATTCGCATAATTTACATAATGACATAATACCATTTTTTCATACATGGCTATAGCATAAGAAGTCACATAGCACATATACAAAAGGTGCGGATGAGCCACCTTGGTAGGATATTCTTTTTTCTTTCTCTCCCTTATTTCTTTCTCTTTTTTTTTCTTTCTTTCTTTCTTTCGTTGCCAACGAGCTGGATTTTTTGTCATGGCATGCCTTTAGAATATCCACTTACTTTCCTTTCATGCAAAATAATAGGTGCGTTAAGGAAATATATACACACACACAGAGATATATATATATATGCATACACATTCAAGCATCTTAACATACTCCACAACAACATGCTTATACTCACCCACTAGGATTTTCAGCCACATCACATCATTTGCATGCATATGACTCCATTCGAATCAATTTATTGCTCATTCATTGCTTATACATCTTATTTAAATGACACAGGACAATCCGGATGAAGAAAACTCACTTAAGGAAAATTGGCTCAAATAGTCGACTAAAGGGATTTGGTAGTTGACTAAGGCTTAGTCGACTGACTAATTTCATTAGTCAACTGGAAAGTATAGTCGATTGAATGGAACCCTTAGTCGACTAGAAAGACTTGCTTAGTTTACTGGACAACAAGCTGGTCTGCAGACCTAAAATTTCCAGTTACTGCTCAACCGACTCCTTAGCTCGAATAGTCAATTAAACGCACACGAAATTGAAAACCCACGAACAAAAAAACATCCAAAACACCTGCAAGCAAAACCTTAACCCCCAAGTTGCCATTCCTTGAATAAAAAGTGGGGAAAACAAGCCTCATAGAGAAGAAAACAAGACTCAATGACACCTTTGAAGGAAATCCACAAGATTTGAGAAAAACACGGACTAATACATTTAACTACAAGCTTTCAAAAACTACCTTTAAAAAGATGATAGCAAGAGCTTTGATTAAATATAAGGATATAACTTGTACTAAAAGATAGGAGAAAAGGAGAAGGAAACTTGTCTTTTGATAAAGAAGCGAAAGAGAAGAAGAAGCACTCCAAGAGCTCGAAATCTACCTACTTTGAGAGCTTGATTCCACCACAATTAATGGAAGAAGAAGGGAAGAAGAAGATAATGAAGAAGATGAAGGAAGATTGCAAAGAGGGAGCAAGGAAATGGAGAGGAAGAGAAAAAGATTGAAAGAAAAGAAAAGAGAGGCATGGAAGAGAATGGGCTGCACGTCCATTCTCCAACCACCCCTCCCCCAAAATTTCAATTTTGCCTCACACACACCCAACTTACTCATGCCCTTAATGGATTTTTGTTTCTATTTTCCTTTTCCTTTCTTTTTTCTATATTCATTCTATTTTGAAAATTTTCATTTTACCCTTAACTTTTCCCACACACATAACATATAAGACCTCTTTGGACATTTTGCATTTTCATTACCTTTCCAATTTCCTTATTCATTCATTTTCCACAATACACACACACACACACACACATCTCATTAAATAAACCCATATTTATACATGGTCCAAGCCCATTTAAAAGCCCAATTCATATTAGGTCCATGGAATTATTTTATACCCAGCACTTCCATTGGGCTTTAAACCCTTGGCCCAAGCTATAACACTAGGTGTTATTGGTATTATAAAATATGGAAGGTTGATAGAAACTTTCAAAAAAGTGCCCTTAAGATAAGTGGATCCATGGGAATAATGGTGCCCTCATGGAGGGGCATTTTGGTAAATTGGGTAGCGAGACCCAATGAAGACTAATTGGAAAATTTGAAAATTATTCCCTTGTTGGGATGAGAATGTGTTGGAAATTATTCTCATTTGGGCAATTGTGTGGAGATTGATGGGATTGTTAATTCCTAAGGGAATTTTGGTAATTTGGAGTATAATTCCATGAGGGAAATTAATTATAGTTTATTAATATGTGAGGAGAAATCTATTTTCCCTAAAATGGAGAATAAATGTGGTGAACCCACGTGGATGGCTTGGATTAAAGCTTGGAAGCCAAGGGTTGCGTCTAAGAGTGACACTTGGAAAGCTCTTGTCCAAGAAAAATGAATGATTTAATTAAATAAAAAAGAAATAAGAATTAGTCATTCTAGCATTTATGGAAGGAAAGATTATGGGAGAAATAAAAAACTCAAAAAGAAAATGAAAATTAGTCTCTCATTTAATGTGTGAAAATGTCGGATTTATTTAATGCAAAAAGAAAAAAATTATGTCTCTCATGTGATGTGTTGAAATTAGTCAAAAATTAAATAAATGGGAAAATGACTAATTTTGGGATTTGAAGACAAAGTGATCCAAGGGTGGAGAATTTGTCTTGAATATGAGATGGGAGAAGATCAAAGGCTTGTATTAAAAGTCTCCAAGTGGCATGAATTTTGCTTCTTTGGAAGGTGGAGATTTAATCTCCAATCTCAATAAAGGGTTGAGATTTAAAGAGAGGAAATTGCATGGATTGCCAAGTATTAAAGTAATGAATGGTTGAGATTTAATCTTGGTTAAGCACATGGATTGTGCTTTCTTTGAGTGGTTGAGATTAAGCCTTGGAAAAGGCAAAGTGATCCAAGGGTTGGGATTTAAAGAGATCAAGTGGCATGGATTGTGTTTCTTTCAAAGTTTGAGATTTATTCTCTTAAAGAAAGATCAAGGGTTAAGATTGAGTCTTGAGTTTGAGATATCAAGACAAGGAAAAATCTCTCAAAGAAAGAAAGAAATTATCAAAGGAAAGAAAGAAAGAAGAAGAAATATTTTAATTAAAGGGATTTGAAAAAATTAAATGAAAATTTATTTCTCGAGAGTGGAATTTCTAAAGCCCAAATTTGCTAGTCAATTTTGGGGTTGGGGAAAGGGAAGGACAAAGTCTAGTTCTCACATAAGGTGTTTCATGTTGAAACATAGTCCTCCCTTCACAAATAACCGGGCAGGTGAACAGTTCAGATGATTGTTCACGAGTGACACTCGTAAGTGGGAACGGGGTGTCACACAAGCCCACTAACTTGCCTCTTAGACCACACATAAAATATTTTTCGCTATTTAACCTCTTTAACAACCCATAATTTATTTTCAGCATTCATCAAATAAGTTCTGCATGCAACACCCTATATAAAAATATAATTAATATCTATGACCCATTCAATGGGTCGTTACATTTGTAAAATCTCAGATAAATTTATCTGTAAAAAGTCATATAAGAAGTCACATGAGGGTTTTTTTAGGAATTGTCAGATAAGTTTAACAAACACGTTAGAAAGTTAATTGGTTCGGAATGTTTCTCGTATCTTACCTTTTTCACTCATGTCTTGGTTAACAAACATTATCTAAGTAAATAGTTAAAGATGATACATATATTTTGTTCGTGGTATATATCATAAAAATATTTACATAATTTATCTAAATGACTTCATGTCAACAAATGTTAAATGTATATCTATAACAAATGGAGAAAATTGTTAATGACATGAAAGGTTAGGACATGCTAGCATTAATCAATTATCTAAGTTGATTAAACTTGATTTTGTAAGAGACCTAGCTAACATAAAATTTGATAAAAAAAAAAAAAAAAGATGTGTGATTCATGCCAACAAGGAACATAAGTTAGAACATCATTTAAGTCTAAAAATATAGTCACAACCCATTAGCCACTTGAATTACTTCAAATGAACCTTCTAGAACTTTAAGCCTATGTGGAAAGAGACATAGTCTAGTTATTGTAGATAATTATTCTAGATACACATCGGTAATGTTCTTGACTTCAAAAGATGAAACCTATGACTACTTCATTAAACTTTGTAGAGAAGTTCAAAATAGATGTGGAGTTAAGATTGTAAGTATTAGAAATGATAGGGAGAGAGAACTTGATAATTAAGACATTAAACTATTTTGTAATCAAAATGGTTCAAAGCATAACTCCTCCACTTATAAAAGTCTAATTTAAGTAAAGCAAACTGAAAAAGAAACTAGAATACAAATTAATCAAAATAATTTATCCCAAGAGTGGAAGTTAGTTGATGTGAAGATCAAATTTTAAAAAGTTCTAAAAAAGGTGTGAAAACAAGATATCCCCTAAGAAATATTTTTGAAAATCTAACATTCATATCACAAATACAGTCAAATATATTGATGAAACTAAAAAAGATGAAAATTGGATGATGATAATTAAGGCATTGGCATGTGTGTTGAAAATGGGTAGTGTTTCCAGGTTGCTTTTGAATGGGAACATAATCTTTAATGTGATTGTGTTGTGCCAAGTTCCAACGTTGATGTTGACCCTTTTGTGTTAGGAATGGTAACAATTGTTCCTGAAGTGTTGGAGAAATGCGTTGATGTTGTCCCTCTTAAGTTAGGATTATGTTATGCCAATGCGTCGATGTGATTATGTTGCCTTCAGAGATATTGCTCTTTTCTCGTGGTATGGGTTAAGCGTTGTATGAGATTCTCTTGGGTTAGTTATGGCATTATCATGTATGTTGGAAATGGGTAGTGTTTTTAGGATGCTTTTGAGTAGGAATGTAATCTCTGACGTGATTGTGGTATGCCGGGTTCCTGCATTGATGTTGACTCTTTTATGCCGGGAGTGGTAACGATTGTTCCCGAGGTGTTGGAAAGATGCGTTGATGTTGCCCTTATTAAGCTAAGATTATGTTATGTAATTACGTCGATGTGATTATGTTGGCTTTAGAGAGATTATTTTTTTCTCGTGATGTGGGTTGAGCGCTGTATGGGATTCTCTTGGGTTGGGACATGTCGGGATATGTCTATTGTTCATGGTTTTGCATACATTCACTAAAATATTTTGAACTCTTACTTAGATGATTCAACATCTAATTTGGACTATGTTCCTGAAATACTTAAACGTTCCAGGTGAAAGCAGCGGCACCAAGGGAAATGAGGTTATCGAGATGTAGCCGTTGATTACATTGGAGGCTTTTAGTGTAATACCTGAGAATTTTAAAAGGACTTAAGAGTAAATTATCTTGGGGGAAAAATGGAAATTTCAGATAAATTGAGGTTATAGGGTAATTTTTTATTGCCATAAATGACCGAATCGACTGTAGGGAGTGCCCTAGATCTAAGATGTCTAAGGAAATCAATATGGTATTGATGAGTATTTCGAGGCATGATTTATGGCATCGAAAGAAATTAAATCGGGAATTATTTTCGGTACAGCTAAAATACAACTATGATTTAGGCTACAAAATCGAATTGTCGTATAGGACTTTTGGGAAGTTAACGAAAGCCTAAGGGGGTTTCGATTTTTCGCAAGAAACAACCCTTCAGCGGTTTCAGGAAGAAGCAAAAGGGTTTAAGGCTAAAATGAAGATTCAAGCCTAAGTGCAGTTTTCCAAAATTGCCAGAGGGAGGTCGAAAGGACGTTCTTACCGAATCTTCGGGACTGAAATGGAAGTTTTAGAACTTGAGGGTCGTAATGGAACTATTGGGAAGCTTAGGGGCTTCAAGGAAATGACCAAAATGCAAAATGGAAAATGTAGGGGTCAAAGTGTAATTTTTCAAAGTTGAGGAAGGAGCAAGGCGTGCCATGGCCGACCAACTAATTCTAGTTGTCGACCAGTGGGGTTTCAAGGAAATGGGTTGGGTATGCTCCAGTGTCGGGTTTGGGCCGACATAGACCATGAGGATGGTTGGAATTTGAAGATTTCTGACCAAGCTTTTGGCCAAATTTGGGAAGCTACGTAATCTAGTTTTTGTGGTTGGTCTTTGATGCTTTTAGGTCGATTTAGGGGAGGTTGAGACGTCTAAGGCATGGTATTAAGTGGCCAAGGGCATTTCAAAGCTCTATTTTTGCTATAAATAGTAATGGGTTGGCCAAGGGTTTCAAAAAATGGGAGTTTCAAATCGACCTAGATTTTGAGCGAATTGAGAGACCAAATTATGGGGCTTTTGTTGCCTATGAGATGAGGATGCATTATGGAGATTTTTAAGCATTTTCGTTAAGGTTTGATAGAGTTTTGATGCTCGCCGAAAAATAGAGGCGGTAGCATCGGTTGAGGCTTTAAGCCTCTGGTTGAGGGTCGTCCGATCATCCTTTCAGGCATCTAGAGGTGCCATTTGGATCTACTGAATGAGAGGTTTCCAAAGGTGCAAAAATCCAAAAGCTCTAGTATGCCGTCGCCGGAGAAGAAAGCCGGAGCGTGGCCTTTACGCGCGACCTTCAAGCATAGAAGCCACGCGTGGCGCGTGTGGGAGCGTCTCAGGCCTGAAAATTCTAGAAAAAATCTTGAAAAATGGGATCTCGAGGTTTGTGCAAAAGGTTTTGGTATTTACCTTCATGATTTCTTGGTATCCGCAATGACCAACCTCATTTTGGGTGCAAACAAAGCTTTGAGGTAAGTTCTAAAATTTTCTTTTGAAGTTCTTAGAATATCATGAATTGTTGTGGAAACAAATTGGAGAAAATAGTTAAAGAGGTATTTATTTGGAATTTTAGAGAGGAAAATGGGAGAAATTAAAGGAAAATATGAAGAAATTTGGGTATTGAGATATTTTGTGAATAAATATTATTTATAGGATTATTGTGCTCGAGGTTAAATGATTTGTGCAACTTTTGAGGGTTGGCACGAAAATCGAGGCAATGCACATTTTTCAAGGTATTCCGAACTTCGTGCTAAAGGTGAGTGGTTTTGTCCAAGGAGCTTATATATGACATGTTTGCTTCATTATGCATGATATTTATGAAGTTATGATAATTTTGTCATATTGTATGAAAAGTCGTGATTTTCACATGGCACGTTATTATTGGCATATTGATACTCGTGCATGGGATTGGGATGTTGTCCTGATAGTGTAGCCATAATTCTCCAAGGATAATTGATGGAACAACGTTAGGATTATCCTGTAAAAGGGTTAGGATTCTGCCTAGGGTTTCGTGTCGGGCTTGTGGGCCAGCAAAGTTATACTAGGGAAAATGATTGTTCATGTTATTGCATCATGCATTCATGTATCTATTTTTGGACCCTCACTGGAAGTTTCATCTTCTAATTGGGTTATGCCCCTGGAAGATTCAAACATTTCAGTTGAGACTTACAGCTTAAGCAAGGAAATGATTGAGTTATGACAGCACGGGGGTGACGTGACCGATGGATGTACCATGTTGTTCCAGTATTTTATTTGTTCAGGAAGATCTGGATATGTTTCATTCGAGTTGAGAAATGACAATGTATATTGAGGTATCATTTGATTGTACCTAAGGTGTTTAGTTGTTATATCGAGAAACAAGTCTCCATGTATTAAGGTTGTTGAAGATATGATGTTAAACTATGATATGGATTCTTATTTTATGATTAAAGTGAATGTATCATATCAAGTTTCGATTATTGTTTCTGCATTTGTAATGATATGTTGGGGGTTTCTATTTAAAATACGGTATTTGAGGTATTAAGAAATGTGTTCAAAGAAAGAGATTTGTATTTATATGTTGGTCCCCCAGCATAGTGACACACTCGGGAAAGCGGGGTATTATATTTAGCATATATTTTGATTATGTTTAAGGGTTTAGTTGTGTTGCTAAGGGATTAATCTTTATGTATTTTGTTTTGAAGATGTCATGTCAAACAATGGTATGGTTTCTATATTATGAATAAAGGAATTACAGTTATGTATCATTTGAGATTTTGATCTTGCTTTTGCATTTATGATGATATTACATGTCTTAGCCTATTGATTTTTAGGTTTGATATGCTGAGAAGATAGAACGGGATTGTTTGAAATTATTTATGTTGAGAAAAAAAATATTCCCAAAATTTCGGGTTAACGCACGCTTGGGAAAAGTGGGGTGTTACATGCGGTATGAGTTTCATGAGCTTACTTATTATTGCGATCCTACATCTTATGTTATTCCATATCATATTATATACTTGTTGGGCCTGATGGTTCATTCTTGTTTGCACTATTCCAAGTAAAGGCAAAGCTAAGGTTGATAGCAAGTCTAGCGGGTGTTAACCTTTTAGGATTTGACGTGTACAAAGCTCACCTAAAGGAAAGATCTTGGGAATCTTTTGTTGTGTTTCAAGAACTAGATAGACTATTGTGTTTTGAGGGCTCAAGTATATTTTGTATCTTTAATCTAATGTAATATGATATATGGTAGCTTGACCTTTATGTATCTTTTGTTCTGGTGGGCTGTATATGGTTAATGGGGAAAGAAAAAGTTGCTATTATTGTGTTATGTTGTTCCCAAGTAAGAATTTTATTTTTGTAGTATGATAATGGTTGTCTTGTTAAAGTTGTTTTGGTATCATTACTATTGATGACTCGTTCACGGATCCTTTATTCTAGCGGGGGCTCTGGGAGTTCGAGTTGTTACATGCCATCTTTGGTTCGGTTCTTGCAAGAAAAAACAAAGAAACAATAGCAACACAGAATTCAAACCAAACGCCAACAACACAGAATAAAAAAAAAAAAAAAAAAAAAAAAAACTAAAACAAAAACAACACAAAACCGGAAGCGATTACGATATTCAATCTTCCCTGAACAACGTGACCTTCGAATTTACTGATTGCCTTTGAGATTTTCTATTATCTGATCTTGATCTCTAATGGATCTTACAATACGCGATCTGGATTGTCCTTGAGTGGTTCTGACCATTTGTTAATATCTTTAACCTATCAACACGCCACATCCACGGAAGTACCAAGAACAATGCGGAAATACCAAAATAAAAAGGCAGCAAACCCATACGAACACACTAACCACAATGCACACACCATAGAATAGCAAGACAACGTGTTGTACTTTGATGAAGCTTCAAAACGCTGTGTTTGGCATAGGGGCTGGAGGGTCTTTTCAGCAACCCTCAGAGCCGCCCAAAACGGTAGCGTTTTGGGCCTCTGAGTGGATGTCTGAAACGGCAACCAGCTGTGCCATTTTGCTTGGCGTACTTCATTGTCGCCTTGCCTGCTGCCTGCCCAATCGTTGATGTTTTGCTGTTCCTTTATTCATCCCGATCGCCACCGTTGCATCCTTTTATATATCTTCTACAGTGGCCTCGAGATCAGCAGCGCGCATAGCCTCCGATTACCTTCCTCTTGCTTGGTTTGATCTGTTTATTCTCTGTATTTTCTTCTCTCTCTCTGTATAGTGTATGTATGTTTTCTCTCTAGGGTTTGGCCTCTGACCTTTAGTTTTTGTGGTTATGGGGCCGATTTAAAAGGTGAGAATCGTTTTGTACAGTGAGGGTTGAGAGTTAATCTGTGTAAACCGAGGTTGTAATCGTTTTGATCTGATAGTGGAGTAAGCTTTCTTTGCCGGAGCTCAACGTGGATGTAGCCCTCATTAACGGGTGAACCGCGGTAAATTTTTGGTGTTTATGTGTTTGATTTATTCTTGATTATCTGCATGCTTACAGTATTGAATATTATGTGTCTTCTGCTTTGAGTGTTTGGTCGAGGTTTATCCTTTTTTGTAACAGTGGTATCAGAGCCATTTCTCTAGTATTCGCTGTTAGGGTTTTCGGAGCCTGTGCTATTTCATCTTCCGAGTCATATTTCTCTTTTACTTGTGTTGGTCTAAGGCTCTAGGGTTTGCTGTGAGTCTCTGTCAGTCAAGGGTTTGCTGTGTGAGTCTCTGTCAGCGTCTAGGGTTTTAGGGTTCCTTCGTACAAAGCGAAGATGACATCAACCTGATATGATATCGGTACATTTGACAGGAAAAATGACTTCGGTAGTTGGAAAAAGAAGATGAGAGTCCTGCTCTCTCATCACAAAGTGCTTATTGCACTTGAGCCTGACGATAGAAAATGGTCAGCAGATCAGTTGGCTAGAACTGATGAGGTAAGAGAAGAAGCTTTTAATCTTATTTTCTTACACCTTGGTGATAGTGTTATTCGTAAAGTTGATGGCATAAATTCCCCTATTGAACTGTGGAACAAATTGGAATCATTATATTCTGTTTTATCTGCTCCTAATTTAGTTTATTTAAAGGGAATGTTATTCAATTTTAAAATGAATGTTTTTAAATCTATGGATGAAAACATAGATGAGTTCACCAAGTTTACTCTATTATTAAGAGGAACAAATCAAGCCCTGGGTGATACTAGTGAGGCTATGATTCTTTTAAACTCATTGTCAGAAGAATATAATGTAGTCAAGCATGCTCTTCAATATACTGGAATTGTACCTAGTCTAGATTTAGACCTATCTGGAATTAAAGCTAGGGAACTTGAATTGAATACATCCAAGAAGCCTGCTAATAACTTATTTGTAAAAGGCAAATTAGAAAAGAAAATCAACTCGGGTAATGGAGATCAATCTGGGGTTTCTGGAAATAGAGGTAAAAATAAAGAAAAGAAGGGCAAACAAAAACCTAAGTGGAAATACTATCATAGTGGGAAAGAGGGACATATTAAAAAATATTGCTATGACCTTTTATGAAAACAGAAACAAGGAGGTAATGCAACCATAGCTGCAAGTAATTTAAATACCTTAGTTGAAGTTTTGACTGTGTCTGATGAAACTGTAACTAATGAATGGATTATGGACTCTGGGTGTTCTTTCCACATGTGTCCTAATATTGCATGGTTTCAAAACTTTAGTGACAAAGAATCTGGCACTGTTTATATGGGCAATGACCAATCTTGTAGTATAAAAGGAATAAGAGACATAACCCTTAAAATGCATGATAACAAAGTCAGAATGCTCACTAAGGTCAGATATATGCCTGGTCTAAAACGAAATTTAATTTCTCTTGGTACTCTGGATGAATTAGGCTATTCTTATACTGCTGAAAATGGTTTCATGCATGTGTTTAAAAATAATAACCTAATCTTAACTGGTACCAAAAGGCATGGCTTGTATGTGTTAAATAGTTGTTCTTTTTATTCTGTTTCATTTACATGTACTATTCAAACTGATAAGACAAATCTATGGCATTTGAGACTTGGTCACATGAGCCAGAAAGGTCTGCAGGCACTGTCTTCTCAAGGTTATCTTGATTCAGTGTCTGCAGAGTCCCTAAACTTTTGCGAGCCTTGTACCCTTGGCAAGCAACACAGGCAGAGCTTCCATAAAGGAATTCACCTGGTGAAGGTATGCCTAGAGTACTTGCATGCAGACCTGTGGGGTCCCTCTCAAACACCAACTCTTGGTGGCAACAGGTATTTCTTATCCATTGTTGATGATTATGCTAGAAAAGTTTGGGTATTTCCTCTTAGGACTAAAGACCAAACCTTTGAAAAATTTAAGGTATGGAAGACCTTAGTAGAAAATCAGACAGATAAGAGGGTTAAATTTTTAAGAACAGATAATGGATTAGAATTCTGTAATAGAGATTTCGATGAATTCTGTAATTCTCAAGGCATCACCAGACATAAGACTGTTAGGAACACACCCCAACAAAATGGGGTAGCTGAAAGGATGAATAGGACTCTCTTAGAGAAGGTCAGGTGTCTAATGTTTACTGCTGGTATGCCTAAAACCCTTTGGGGAGAAGCCCTGTCCACTGCCGCCTATCTGATCAATAGGAGCCCTTCAACTGTTTTAAATTTCATATGCCCTGAAGAAAAATGGCTAGGCAGAAAATTGAATTTGAATCATTTAAAGGTCTTTGGGTGTCAAGCCTATGTTTATCAATCAATAGGAAAACTAGATCCTTGGTCCTCAAAGTGTGTCTTTGTAGGATATCAAGAAGGAACTAAAGGCTATAGGTTATGGGACAAGAGTTCTGGAGGAATTAAAATAATCATAAGCAGGGATGTTATATTTAATGAAAATGTTTTCCCTTGCAAATTAGAGAATACAGAAACTGAACCTAAACCTAGTATCACAAAAGACTTTGTGATAGGATCTAATACCCACTTTTAGGTGGAGCTGCCATAAGGAATGCCTGATGTGCCAGCTGCCTCAACCCCTATTAATCCTAACCCCAGTAGTGACTCATCATCTGATCATGAAAGTGATCAAGAGGAACCCACTGAAGTCCCTGAGGCTGAGATGGAGCATCATGACTCCCCCCAACAAAACTTGAGGGACTATCAGTTGGCTCGAGATAGGAGTAGGAGGTCAGTCAGACCCCCTGCTAGGTATGCCTATTCAGACCTTGTTTATTGTGCCTTGGTGGCAGGCATGGATTTGAGAGGCAGTGAGCCTAGCTCTTATGAGGGGGCTATTAGCTCTCAAGATAACATTAAGTGGCAGTGTGCTATGGATGAAGAAATGGCATCCTTAATAACCAACAACACTTGGGAATTGGTCCCAAGACCTCAGAAACAAAAGCTAGTGAAGTGTAAGTGGCTGTTCAAAATCAAAGAAGGGATGTTATCCTCTGATCCCCTTAGATTCAAAGCTAGATTAGTTGCAAAAGGTTTTACTTAGAGGGAAGGCATTGATTATACTGAAATCTTTTCGCCTGTTGTCAAGTTTAAAACCATTCGTTTAATGCTTGCTATAGTAGTTCAATATGTCTAGAATTAGAACAGCTTGATGTTAAAATTGTCTTCTTACATGGAGATTTAGAAGAGACCATCTATATGGAACAACCAGTTGGTTATGTTAATAAAAACCATCCAAATTTTGTTTGTTTGTTGAACAAGTCTTTGTATGGTTTAAAATAATCCCCACGACAATGGTATAAGAAATTTGATAATTTCGTTATTGGGATTGGTTTTGTGAGGAGTGAATATGATAATTGCCTTTACTACATTCACTCTGATATACCCGTATATTTGCTACTATATGTTGATGACATTTTATTGATTAGCAAAGCTAAATCAAAGATTAATGAACTAAAATCAATGTTGAACACAAATTTTGATATGAAAGATTTAGGACCTGCCAGGAAAGTTTTAGGGATGGTAATTGAGAGAAATAAAAGTAAAAGTTGTCTAAAGATTCACCAACATGATTATTTATTAAAGGCTGTACAGAAATTTGGAATGTCAAATTGCAAACCTGTGAATACACCCTTAGGACATCACTTCATTTTGTCTAAAGCCCAATGTCCAACATCAGATTCTGAAAGGTTAAAAATGGAATCCATTCCTTATGCCAATGTAATTGGAACCATCATGTATTCCATGATCAGTACCAGGCTAGACCTTGTTTTTTCAATCTCTTTACTTAGTAGATATATGTCTAACCCTGGGAAGCTTCATTGGGAAGCCCTAAAATTTTTACTGAGATATATTAATGGCTCCTTAAATGTTGGCTTGAATTACATGAAAAGAACTGATACTCTTGATTTGGTAGGGTTTGTAGACTCTGATTTTGCAGGTGACCGAGACTCTAGGAAGTCAACTACAGCCTATTACTTTACCCTAAGTGGTAATTGTATAAGTTGGAAGTCTCAATTACAGTCGTTGGTCGCTCTGTCCTCTACAGAGGCTGAGTATGTTGCTGTAACTGACGCCTTCAAGGAAGCCATCTGGCTTCAAGGTATCCTTACAGAAATCCAGATGTTACAAGGTAAGGTGATAGTTTTTTCAGATAGCCAAAGTGCTATACATTTATGTAAGAATCCTGTTTACCATGAAAGGACAAAACATGTAGATGTAAAATACCACTATGTAAGGGACCAAGTGGCCAAGAGAAAGGTATTTATCCAAAAAGTCCCTACAGAAAATAACCCAGCTGATATGGGTACAAAAATTGTGACTGCAGCCAAGTTCAAACACTGTCTGAGTTTGCTGCATGTCACGGTTGGTTGAAGGAACAACCAACAAGAGCTATGATGGCAAAGGGTCTAGCATGCTCCATTGTTATGGTCTTGTCCCTAAAATGCTGAAGCTTCAAGGTGGAGATTGTTGTACTTTGATGAAGCTTCAAAACGCTGCGTTTGGCATAGGGGCTGGAGGGTCTTTTCAGCAACCCTTAGAGCCGCCCAAAACGGTAACGTTTTGGGCCTCTGAGTGGATGGCTGAAACGGCAACCAGCTATGCCGTTTTGCTTGGCGTACTTCATTGTTGCCTTGCCTGCTGCGTGCCCGATCGTTGATGTTCTGCTATGCCTTTATTCATCTCGATCGCCACCATTGCATCATTCTATATATCTTCTACAGTGGCCTCGAGATCAGCAGCGCGCACAACCTCTGATTACCTTCCTCTTGCTTGGTTTGATCTGTTTATTCTCTGTATTTTCTTCTCTCTCTCTGTATAGTATATGTATGTTTTCTCTCTAGGGTTTGGCCTCTGATCTTTAGTTTCTGTGGTTATGGGGCCGATTTAAAAGGTGAGAATCATTTTGTACAGTGAGGGTTGAGAGTTAATCTGTGTAAACCGAGGTTGTAATCGTTTTGATCTGATAGTGGAGTGAGCTTTCTTTGCTGGAACTCAACGTGGATGTAGCCCTCATTAACGGGTGAACCACGGTAAATTTTTGGTATTTATGTGTTTGATTTATTCTTAATTATTTGCATGCTTACAGTATTGAATATTATGTGTCTTCCGCTTTGAATGTTTGGTTGAGGTTTATCCTTTTTTGTAACACAACGTTTATGTGTTCAAATCTGAAATAGATCCTACTCATGGCAAGGTTTCACCCTAGTTAATCTACTAAAATGATAGACAATGAATTTACAGAGATTTATAGTGATTACAATGAAATTAGAATCAATAACCGAAACAAGAAAATGATATTGGTAATACAATGCTTAATCAACCAAACGATTCTAACACTCTTAAAACAATCTTCTATACATCTCTCATACTTAATTCCATGAAAAAATAGTAGAAGATCAATACCTAATTCTCGATTTAGGGTTTCAATTGTATCTGCACTCTCTCGACTTTTGGCTTTTGTTATTTGTGTTGGCAAATTGGAATACCAATAGGCTTTATATACAAATCGGTTTTTGATGGCAACTCTTGGATGGAAGATTTAATAAGATGATCAACAACCCACAAATAACCTGCCAATTTACATATTAATAAAGCCAAATGACATGGAAATAAAATGAAATCCAAATATATAAACATATCAATTTATTTTGAATCATAAATCCACATTTGCGTTGTGTTTTTTATTTGTTGTTGATGTTAACTTTTTGTTGTTGTTTTGTGTGTTTGCTCAGAGTTTGCTTGACTTTGTTCTATTCTAATTCTTTTTATTTCTGTGAATGAAATCCCTTATTTACTGAAAAGAAAAAAAGAAAACTGGTAGTGTCAAACCATAAATATACAACACTGAAGGGGCATAGTAGCAATTTGCACTTTTTTCTTTTTGTCTTTACTGTCGGGGAACGAAATAATTAATTAAGAAATCCGTTACAAGCTCAAAACCAGAGACGCTTTAAACGGCGATATTTGACGAAACGTAAACTGAAATCAATGAATGCACGAGAAATTGACGTCTCCCATAAAAGTACCCGAGAAATTCAACTAGCCGTTATGGGACTCCAAATTCAAAACTCGACACTTCCTTGTAGCTTTTCTCTCTTTTATTGGAACCCTCCACCTCAATTCTCTCTCTAAACGCTCCTCTCTCTCCCTCAATTCTCTCTCTAAACGCTCATCTCTCTCACTCTCTGAACTGTGATTCTACGTCGATTCGTGAGGTTTGATTTGGTTCAATCCGAGTGGAAGACGACGATTCGATCTGCCTTGAGGTTTGTGCCGATTAATTGCTTTTATTTCTTTAGTGGTGAACGTTACAAGTTTACAATTAGGTTCAGGCGAATTTTGATGTCGATATGTATGGTAATTTATACACATTTACATACATTACATATGCATATGCAATTATAGATGACCGGCGAATTGGAAAATGGTAAATATTCACTGCTAATTCAGATTTCACACCAGATCCCTAAATCTGGGCGGTGATTCAAATACACGATTTTTTTTTTTTTTGTGGCGAAATTTGTAATATCTTAACAGCTCTTTGTTCTGCGTTCTTCAACTTGATGTGGACTGTTTATATCTTTATTGACTTGTTTGGTTTTAAGATACCGGTTTCTTAAATTTCTTTTAGGTTTTCAGAATTTTCGTAGGCATTGTTAGGATTCATGTTGTCTCATTTCATTTTTCAGGTGTTAGGGATTCAAATGACAATATGAATGACGTTGAAAGAAACTGTTAAAATGTGAACATAGAAATTTAGCTTTACTTTTTATTTGGTTATAGTCGCTTGTCTTGTGAGTGACTATTACTGAATGACCGAATTATAAAAATTTAGCGTTCACTCTTTCTATCATTTTTGGGAATTTTTCTTAATTGGGCATGATTCTTTTCCTGTCAGTGGACTATTAGTAATTGGGAATTTTTACCGAGGAAATAAAAATTGGCATTGATGTTATTTATCTTCATCAACATCTAAAAGTTAAAAAGAATTTGATAAGTTCATTATACTGCGAATTTTTATTTTTGCTGGGTTGTACTGGAATGTAGTTTACCTCAGAGCTTTACACTTTATATTCTTAATTGGTTTTTGAAGCTCTTGGCTTTGAATTCCTTCAATCATTCTATTTTATTTGTTGAATATTAAACAATCGTGTATATAATTTTCTTCGTTGAATTCCAACTTTTCTCATTTCTATTTTATTCATTAACTTATTCTAATTATTGGTTTGTTGTGACAGAAACACTGTACAAGTGTGACAGCTAGTAATTTTGCAATTATTGTTCATCTTGTGGCTATTTCAGTTCTCTAGCCTCTCTTTAGAGAGGCTGTGACTGTATCCTGTCACATTCTTCTTCTAAGTTCAACTGTCAAGGGGGAAACTTTTAGATCCTTGTATAGGAAATATGACAGTTAAAAATCCCAGTACACCAGCTTCAAAAGTAGACAGGACTCCAGTATCCACTCCAGGTGGTCAGAAAGTTAAGGAAGAGAAGATTGTTGTAACAGTACGGTTAAGGCCTTTAAACAAACGGGAGCAGTTGGCCAAAGACCAAGTAGCATGGGAATGCACAGATGACCATACAATTGTGTATAAAACACCAGCTCAGGAGCGTGTTACTCAACCAGTCTCATTTATATTTGGTACTGAAGTAACACCATTTCGTCTTCATAGTTTCTCCTGGCTGGATACTTTCGTTTTATGTAGACACATATTTTGAAGCATTTGAATATTAAACAACATAAATTTAATTGTTTCAGATAGAGTCTTTGGTCCTGCTTGTCTAACTGAAACAGTATATGAGGACGGGGTGAAGAATGTTGCTTTGTCTGCTTTAATGGGTATCAATGGTAATACTTTACATTTTATTTTCAAGATCCCTTTTGAAAGTTTCCTTGAGTGCTCACAGAAATTTTCCTTCCTTGCAGCAACCATATTTGCATATGGTCAAACTAGCAGCGGGAAGACCTACACAATGAGAGGAATCACAGAGAAAGCTGTTAATGATATCTATCAGCATATAATGAATGTAAGCTTGATTGCACTAAAAATATTATGTAATTGGATTATTTATCAAATTTGGACACAAGTAAATACTCAGTTAAAAAATATCTCTAAATCATGATGCCAAATTTCCACTTCATTTGTTCAAATTTCAACATTAGCAAGTTAGTGTATTCAACATTAACATCAGGTTTTGATTTGTCACATTCAATCTAAGCATATGTTTTGTTTGTCATCATGACAGAGTCCAGAGAGAGATTTTCGAATAAAAATTTCTGGGCTGGAAATTTATAATGAGAATGTCAGGGACCTTTTAAATTCAGAATCTGGGCGTAATCTCAAGCTTTTAGATGATCCAGAGGTAGGATCTGCACATACTGATTATTATGATTATATGAATAATATGTTTATTCCTTTTCCCCTTGGTAATGTTTGGCTACTTTTAACTATTTGGATGCAGAAAGGAACTGTGGTTGAGAAGTTGGTAGAAGAAACTGCAAATGATGATCAGCATTTAAGGCATTTGATCAGTATTTGTGAAGGTAACCATTTGAACCTTCTGGCACCAGTGAAATAGCTTTGTGTACTTGTATTGCTCAACTGGCATCTTAACCTATGACTAGTATGTACACATTTTGCAGCCCAGAGGCAAGTGGGTGAAACTGCATTAAATGACACCAGTTCCCGCTCACACCAGATAATAAAGCTGGTAAGCTTATCACTTGTAATTTATGTTGGCAGTTATAGATAGGCAATGCGTTTAATTACAACTAATCTTCACTACAATTATTTTTGATTGACCATGCAGACAATAGAAAGTACTCTGCGGGAAACTTCTGATCGCATAAGATCTTATGTGGCAAGCCTGGTAAATTAAAAGATCTCTCTCATGTAGTTGGGCAAATAGCCTGGTGAATGGCAATTGAGATTGTAACTGTTATATTGATGTGCTGCAGAATTTTGTTGATCTAGCTGGCAGTGAAAGAGCCTCACAGACGAATGCAGATGGTGCTAGACTTAGGGAAGGCTGCCATATTAATCTTAGCTTGATGACTCTGACAACTGTAATAAGGAAGCTCAGGTCAGTGCTTGAAAAAATATATTTCTGATTGTTCGCAAATTGTGGACCAGTAAAAAGCTCTCTTATTTCTAGTGTTTTTTTTCTTGTCATTTTTGTAATTTGATTTCTTTAGCCCCCTTTTTCCTCCAGTTTTGATTTTTCCAAATGGCTTAGTATTATGAACTTCTTGACTTTTGAATGTCTAAGGTTTTGGTTGTCTATATTTGTTACCCCATAGTGTCTCAAAATCCCAAAATCCTTTTAGTTCACCACCACATGAAAGAAATTTACACCATAGAACCTCAAAAATTACCTTCAGCATACAGTCTCATTATATATAGAACTGGCTTCATGGATTGCCTTTTTATATTGTTCTATACTTGGGATGGACTTCAAAGAAGTAAATTACTTTGCTTGTATGTTCATGATCATACTTTTAAATTTTATTAGTTGTTTGAAGATTTTCTAAATTTATGGAAATGCCATGTCAAATATCCCATGTGCCTCTGCAAGAGCTTACTAGATTTCCTGGTCACTTGGTTTGTGAGAGGCCATTGCATGATGAAATGATGTCTGCCTTGATTTATAAGTAAACTTGTTGCCAATCGCAGTGTTGGGAAAAGAAGTGGTCACATACCTTATAGAGACTCAAAGCTCACACGCATATTGCAGCACTCTCTCGGTGGAAATGCCCGCACTGCCATCATTTGCACTTTGAGCCCAGCACTCAGTCATGTCGAACAATCCCGGAATACTCTTTATTTTGCTACCAGAGCAAAGGAAGTGACAAATAATGCACAAGTTAATATGGTATGAATTATTAGCTTTTCACCTTCCTTGGCTTGCTTTCAATTTTCAAGTATTTTCAAATGAGATGAAACTATTTTCTATTTATTCAAAACATAATTATTGAGGCCTTTTTAATATTTTCTCAAATACTTGATCAGGTTGTTTCGGATAAGCAGCTTGTAAAACATTTACAGAAGGAAGTGGCTAGACTCGAAGCGGAGCTTCGGACCCCTGAGCCATCAAATGAAAAAGATCTGAAAATTCAGCAGGTAATCTGCAGTTTTTAGATCTGGGGATGAGTTCCTAATTTGTCATGAAAGGATTTGCTCTTGAATATTAGCATTTATTTTTTTTCCCTTCACTATTTTGCATAGATGGAGATGGAAATCGAAGAACTGAGACGTCAAAGAGATCTTGCTCAATCTCAAGTAGATGAATTACGTCGTAAACTTGAGGGGGAACAGCAGGTAGCTTTCCCTCTCTGCTCCCCTTGATTGAATTCACGTTATTACATGGGTTATTTTCTATAATCATCTGATGGCTTGCTGGCTACCTCAGGGATTAAAGGCGATTGAATTACAGAGTCCAGTAGCAAAGAAGTGCCTATCTTTTTCGGGTACATTATCTGCAAAACTTGATGGAAAGGAGCAAGACCGAGGAGATAAAATAAGAAATACAATAGGAAGACATGCTATGAGGCACTCGTCGACTGCTCCTTTCACACTGATGCACGAAATTCGGAAACTTGAACACCTTCAGGAGCAGCTTGGAGAGGAAGCAAATCATGCTCTAGAAGTACTCCAAAAGGAAGTGGCTTGTCATAGACTAGGTAACCAAGATGCTGCAGAGACAATTGCTAAGCTGCAAGCAGAAATAAGGGAAATGCGTGCTGTTAGACCACTTACAAAAGAAGTTGAAGTTGGAAACATGGTTGCTGTTAACAAGAGTGTGAGTGCAAACCTTAAGGATGAAATAACTAGACTCCACACCCAAGGAAGTACCATTGCAGATCTGGAAGAGCAACTTGAAAATGTTCAGAAGTCTATAGACAAATTGGTTATGTCACTTCCTAACAATAATGCTCAAGAGTCCAGCAGTGAGGCTTCCCTGAAAGCCAAGAATCAGTTAAAAAGAAAGAAGCTACTTCCTTTAGGTCCAAGCAATAGTGCTAACCGGCACAACTTTTTACTATCTCCATGCTCACCTCTATCGACTTCTCGTCAAGTATTGGAGTCAGAGACTGAAAATAAAGATCCAGAAAACAATGATATAGTTTCTAGTGAAACCCCAGCAATGTCTGAGAGAGATACTCCAACAAAGAGTGAAGAAGGTGGAGAGGGTGCATTGAAGGAAGGTACGCCATATCGACGTTCTAGTTCAGTTAACATGAGAAAAATGCAGAAGATGTTCCAGACTGCAGCTGAAGAGAATGTGAGAAGCATAAGAGCATATGTAACAGAGCTTAAAGAACGTGTAGCCAAGCTACAATACCAAAAACAGCTACTAGTTTGCCAGGTAAAAATAGAAGTTTTTCTTTGCAATTTTCTCACCAAAATCAGTTGTTTGTTTTCATATGCATTTTGAGATTTCTTTTAATTGGGGCATCTTGAACTACTGTTTTGCTTAATTCTTTCATTTGCACATGTTATCCCTGTAGGTGCTTGAGCTTGAAGCAAATGAAGCAGCTGGACACAATATAGAAAACGATGATAATATAGCTGACACACAAATGGAGTCCCCTGCTACATGGCATGTAATTTTCAGGGAGCAAAGGCAGCAGATTATTGAGTTATGGGATGTGTGTCATGTTTCCATCATTCACAGGACACAGTTTTATCTGTTATTCAAAGGGGATCCAGCTGACCAGATATACATGGAAGTTGAACTGAGGCGCTTGACGTGGTTGCAGAATCACTTTGCAGAACTTGGGAGCGCAAGCCCAGCTGTTGTTGGAGATGAGCCAACAATCTCATTGTCATCAAGGTTGATTCTCCCCGATGCTACTTACTGAGATTTGCATGCCTTTCATTTTAAATGAGGCCACTTATGTTGTGCATTGTATACTTGCAGTATTAGAGCACTGAAAAGAGAAAGGGAGTTCCTTGCAAAGAGATTAACAACGCGTTTGACAGCTGAGGAGAGAGATGCATTATACATTAAATGGAAAATCTCGATCGAAGGGAAACAGAGGAGGATCCAATTCATCAACAAACTTTGGACAAATCCACATGATGCCAAGCATGTAGAGGAGAGTGCTGAAATAGTGGCCAAGCTTGTAGGTTTTTGTGAAGGTGGAAATTTGTCAAAGGAAATGTTTGAGCTGAACTTTGCAATCCCATCCGACAAGAGGCCATGGATTATGGGCTGGAACCATATTTCAAACCTTCTTCATTTGTGAGAAACTGAAATTTTAGCTTGTGTGCCATACTCTCTCTCTCTCTCTCTCACTCTTTCTTAAATGTAAATGTGTTGAATTTTTGAGTGTCACTTCCCTGTAGGTGTGGCTGCCTTGCTGCACCATGCATGATTAGATTTGGGTTAATTAATTGGAGTCTGTAATTCTCATTCTACATGATGAGATTTTGGGTATTTGCACATTATTTTTCTCAATTTCTCAAATAAAAGAAATCTGATTCATTTATTATGACACCCTTTTAGTCTAGCATTTCACTGTAACTAATGATGCTGTATTTTTGCTTTATTAGAATCAAATGAAAACTGCTGTCTGCTGTTGAAAAGAGAGCAAGTAGAGTGATGGGAAAGTTGGAAACTGTCTCTAGTGAAAACCCAATCGCAGGTTTAAAGGAGGAACTAGAAAAGAAGGATGATGCAGATTACGAATTTGGCAGCCAAATATTCATATTGCTTAAACCAATGCAGGGGCAGACTGGTCATTTTCACCACTCCCCCATGAGAAAATCATTCTTCATCAGGAAAACAGTGATGATGAAATCGGAGAAGCTATGGAAATGGGCAAGGGGCAAAGATTATTAGAACAAGTGTTCGGATTTCACAGATAGAGGCCAAATGCTATGGGCAAAATTGCTCGTGAGTGAATTTGAACTTGATCTCTTGGAGTTTTACATATTGGGACCTAAACCCTTAAAATTGAGGTCAAATATACACTCTAGATCTCTAAATTTGAGGTTTCTCCTTTCGATTCTCTTAATTAAAATAGTTTGTTTTAGCTGAGCAAAAAAAACGAAAAGACCACAGTTTATTTTGCGTAGAAACTCATGCAGACTATCCCACAAAGTGGGAGTAACACTTGTGATAATGATGATTTGCAATGGTAGATTATGTTGGAAATGATTGGTTCTAGATTGCTCGCAACTAATAGTTGAAATGAGACAAATTGAAAATAAAATGAACATAAAAATTTACATGATTCACCTAATATAGGTTACTTCTATAGGCAAACGAAAGAAGAATCTCATTAAAAAGAATAAAAAAATTACAAATACTCTCAAATTATAAGGAGATAACAATTATCACTCTTTCTCTAATAATAAGAGTAAACACCTCTTACAATAAAGAATGTGATGATTTAGAATGAAAAAAATGGAATGTCAAAACCAATGGAGAAGGGAGGTATTTATACATGGCGCATACCCCCCAAAGGACAAAATTAGGTTATCTAACTTAAGCAAAAATTAGGTTGCCTAATTTTGCCAAAATTAGGCAGATTATGCAGAATAAAAGTTAATAGAAAAAATTAAAATTTTGGAATAATTAAAAAATCATAATAATTTGAGTAGTTGAGCATTTGAGTATTAATATGATATTCGGGAATGAGTTCTTGGTAATAGTATGAAATAATATTGACTAAGAATTGATTTTACAAATTTTGTTCTTTTTTTTTTTTAATTTTGGACTAGAATTTGAGTTTATAAGACTGATAGATAAAAGAAAGATTGCCCATTGTTTTTCCTTTTTTTTAAAACCCTAACATTATTGCATGATCGTATTAAATTTTCAAAATTGAAGTAAATTTTGAATTTGAGTTTCTCAAATTGTGTGAAATAATGTTAGAGACTATCTCATACTTGAATTTTAACATAGCGCTAGAAGAAAAGGTTTAAATGGATTTGTTTACTCGTTTGTGTTTCTTTTTAAACAGAAAAAAAAAAAAAATTGAGTTTTTGGGATTAATTATGTAAAGAAAAATAATTAATACAACAGTTCCTTGTTTTGCCTAAGTGACATAAGAAATCTAAAGTTCTAAGTGGTAGTAAAGTTGTAGGCATAGATAGGCATAGAATTGAGTCTGGGTTCTTCCTTTTTATCATCTTCCCCTAATTTAGGTCAAATTCCTTTTGCTAGCTCTAGGGATCCTTCCAATCCCAGGGATCTAGATTGTGTATTTCTCCAGCTTGAACCTAAATGATCTGTTTCTTTACAATATTTGTTGGATGAATACCTGTAGGAAAATGATTTATTTGTCCTTCATAGTTTCTGCAACAGAGCATCTGAGAAGGGGCGTAAGGAGGAGGGGATTTCCCCCTCTTGGGCAGGAAGTTCAGACAACTCTAGCATTGTCCATGTCTTAATATCAGGGCGGCTCAAGGGTTTGGGTTCTAAGTCATTAGTAATTTAAGAATTTTTTAAAAAATAAAATATATATATATATTTTTTATTTTTTTTTATAATTTTTCCTCTCTCTCCCTCTCACTCTCTTTTCAATTATCAATTAAAAGTAAAAAAAAAAATTGGCCTACAATCTCCTTTTTGAGTAGGGTTTGGTTTTTGAAAACTTTTTGGGCCCTTTTTTGAGGGCCTTAGACATAGGCTTTAGTAGCCTTTCCCTTGAGCCCGCCGCTTAATATTATGAGTTCTAACGTTTCTATAGAAAAATAGCAAAATCTTCAAAACCAAAAGACAGCATGCACGCATCACCACTAAAGATAGTGCCATTATCTCAAGAACTAGTACATAGAGTGGCAAGAACTGATTCAGCACAAGAGAACTGACTTTATTTCCCCCCATAACTACTAGGTGCTAGATAATGCTCATACAATGATGGCATGTATGAGGATACATAGAACCAGACATACGCTAGCCTAAGTCTTATGAATTCTCCCTCTTCATTTCAATCATATATATATATATATAACCATGCATGAAGATAGGGAAGAAGAAGGAATATATATATCTCTAACACTTGGGGACGGCAACCCCACAACTGGAGGCGACTTTCTTGGCATTGGGTGAGCTGATAAACTTCTGGAGATTAGGGTTCTTGAGGTACTGGCAAAAGCAAGGCTGCTGCTCCTTGAGCTTGCCGCAGCACACCTTTGTTGGGGGAGTATTGGAAGTGAGTGCGGCCGCGCACGGACTCAGCTCTGATGGGTTGCATGTCACTGCCGCCACCTCTGGCCCCTGCCCCACCACCACCAGCATTACCACTATTGCCGCCGCCACCACAGCTGCTGCCTTCATTTTCACCACCAACACCGATTCAAGGCTCAAATGAGAGAGAGGGGGATGCGGGTACGTTTGTGGCCTTGGGCTGCTTCTCAATTTATAGGGGTTTCAACGTGTTTGGAAATTGGAATTCCACCAAATTGCTTAGTGAACAGTACTGAGGATAGCTAGGGATGGGGCTACGTCGCAGACATATTGGACCCATTTGGGTACTGCTATTTAATTTCTTTTGTCATGATGCCCATCTCAATTTGACAGGTGATGATCTAGAACAAGTCAGAAAACAGAATATATTATATATATATATATATATGTGTATTGGGTTGATGTGGAAATTAATGGAAGGCATCATTAATTGCGTGCTTTTGGGAGCCATTTGGAATTTTGGGAGACTGGCAATTGCTGTCAAAGTTGGGAACTCAACGGCGCAGATGATCCCAATCAACACCTAAACCAAACTTATAACACTAGAAATGATTTTAATAATTTGAGGTCCTTAAATAAATTTAAGTAGTGTCGGTCACTTGGTTGCATAATTAGGTGGCCATTTGTCATACTCTCCAAAAGCATACAAGGACATGAATGCTGATAATATATACTCTCTTAAATGGTTATTAACAAAGGTTTATTTGATAGTCCACTAGAATGATTATTAAGCAACCCCAAGTTAAAAATGGCACGCTTAATTTAAAGGCGTCGTTTAATTTATTGTAGCCTTGGTGAATTTAAAGGTGTCAATCGAGCTTAAATCTTATTTTTTCTCTCTAAATAAGTGTAGAAATATATAGACATGTATAGTAACTTATACTGTTGAATTAATTATTGAAGCCATATTAATGCATAGAAGAATTAGGTGAAAGTGAAGTTGAAGTGGAGACAGACGTGGAAGGTAAGCATGGGATGCACCCAAAACCTTGATATTTTTCTAATGCTGGCATTCCATCAATTGGCCAAGACTTAAATGACCGACTTCACAGGAATACATCCCTTTCAGATATGTCTAATGTGTTGCTTGTAATAAAATTCCATCTTCACACGCTGTCGCGCGGCCATTACTTTTAACCACAAAAATTATTTTTATTTTTTTATTTGATAAAAAAATAGAGGTGAATATATCAATAATGTAGTAATTTTCTTGTGCATGATTATAATGATTTTTTTTTTTTATTGTTATAGAGAATTTATAATTACTGTTAAAAATGATAAATCTGTCACCCTTAACTTTACTAATGTGTATAGTGGTCGACTTCACGCCTCTTCCAATTATAAGAATTTATTTTCTAAGTTTCGTGTTAAAGTGTAACTCTTTAACGTGGGGAAGTGAGAGAAAACTCTCACTAGTAGTTGCCTGCCGTACCACTTTAGTGGCATCCAATTAATTGGGGCAACATCAATCAACTTCAACCGATATTCTACGTAATGCTTTAAATAAATTGTATTATTTGTTTCAAGTAATGGGACAACGTGGGTCTATTACAAGAAACATTCAATGTCACAGTTTAAATAAATTTTACATAAATTCTTGACAATAAACTTACAAAATTCTCATAACTAACTTGAATCCTAAACACTAAACCTCAAATTCAACTTATCATAAATGCCGGAACAACACAAAGGATTATTTTGACGAATAATTAATTATTTCTAAAATTCAAACCATGAAGTATATCTTGAGATAAAAACATTTTGATATGCTCGCAAATATTAATAAAGAAATTATGTGTCGAATCAACTGATATGAATCAAATATATCAAAAAAAGAAAAATGAAAGAAGTAAAAAATTGGAGCACAAGCGGAGGGCAGGAACAACCCCCCCCCCCCCCCAAAAAAAAAAAACTTGGTTCAATCGAGTGGCTCTTGATTCGTTTGCTCAACAAAGTGGCCACATTAATGATCACCACCGAGGGCTTCTTACCTCTCGATTTTGAACCAAGAGGCTCTCAGTTCCTCTACTCAAGGGGTGGCCACCTATTCGGTTCCTTACTCCTCTGAGAGGATCAGTAAAACCATGAAAGGTATGGTATGGCACTACAAAAAAATTGGTATTCAGTGGTGATTTTTTTTGTATTTAACTAAGTAATTTAGCGGTAGTTTTGAAAACTGTCGCTAAATCAGCTGTTGCGGAGTATTTAGCGAAAGTTTTGAGCAACCCCTGGAATAACAACCGCAAATCATATTTTTTGTGACGGTTTTTAAGCCGCGCGCAAAATTAGTGATTTAGTGACAATTTTTAAAATATTTAGCAATGGTTTTTGAACTGTCGTAAAAATTAAAAAAATTAAAATTTTTAATTTTAGCGGTAGTTCTTAGAACCACTGCAAAAATTAAAAAAAAATAAAAATTTAATTTCTCTCATGGTTGACCCGCCGATGCCTTCACCCAGACCAGCGCATGCTCAGCCACCTGGACCCGCTCAGTCATGTGGCAATGTTAGAAATTAAATTTCTAGCCTTCATTTCCCCAGTTTCGAACCCGCAACCTCCCTTATGCGAGTGCGCGCATGAAACCTTCTGATTTGCCAAGTCCCCTTATTATATAACCGCGTATATTAATTACATATCAAAACAACCACTATTTTTCATAATTATATTTTATAATTTTTAATATAAATTAAAAAATATTAATTAATTTATTATTTTTTCAAAGAATAAAGGAATAAATTAAAAATAAATTAATTGAATTAAATTAAATAAATTAATTGATTAAAAAATAAAAAAAGATTTTATATATTTTTTAAAATTATTAAAATTTTGTTAAATTTCTTTTTATTTTTATTTTTTAAAATTAAAATTTTTAGTTAATTTTGCAATTAATTTAAATTAAATTTTAAATTTCTTTTTAAGATTTTATATTTCTTTTTATTAATTTAATTTTTAATTATTTTCTTAAGTAAAATTCAAATTTTTAATGAATTTTGCTGCGGTTTTTCAAAACCACCGTAAATGTTAATTTAATTTTAATTTTAAATTATTTAATTATTTTTAAATTTAGCGGCGGTTTCTCAAAAACCGCCACTAAATTCAATTTTTAATAAACCGTTGCGAATGTTAATTTAATTTTAATTTTAAATTATTTAATTATTTTTGAATTTAGCTGCAATTTTGAAAAATCACTACTAAATTAAATTTTTTAATGAATTTTGTGGTGATTTGAAAAAATCGCCACAAATGTTAATTTAATTTTAATTTTAAATTATTTAATTATTTTTTAATTTAATGGCGATTTCTCAAAAACTGCTGCTAAATTCAATTTTTAGTCAATTTTAGGGCGATTTTGAAAAATTGCCATAAATGTATTTTAATTTTAATTATTTAATTATTTTTTAATTTAGCGACGGTTTTTCAAAATCCGCCGCTAAATTCAATTTTATTGTTTAATTATTTAATTATTTTCTAAATTTAACGGCGATTTTTTGAGAATCGTCGCAAAATTCCATGTTTTACGACGATTTTAAAACTGCTGCAAAAAATCAATTTTTTTGTAGTATGAGATTATTACCAATTTAGAGATAATCTTGTTTGAAATCTATTCTTTCACACATATATCAATATATTGTTGTTCAAAAATCATTTACTCAAGTATTATCCTTAGAAATGACATGTTATTGCATTACTAGTCCATTATCATTTGAGGAATAATGGAGGTAAGAGTTATTCTATTGTATTTAACCATATAACTATTTCTTTAAAGTTCCATATCTATTTATGCATTGTATTTTGCACAACATCATAGGTTCAGCCAAGTCCTTGGTAGAATTCATAGCTTCTACATGGAAGTAGGAACGATTATAGTGGTTCTAGATGCTCTTGATGAGTCTACCTCTCCAAGTATGAAAGTTAGAGCTTGCTCTCTACACATTTTTAGTAAGACCTTAGAATACTTGTTAAGATAGGATCAACGAAAGACCCATTAAAGCTCTGCCTTTGAGGATTAAAACCATTGCATAATGTGAAGATGTTTCATATTTGTTGTTATCGAGATACAACAATAAATTTATTTGATAGAAGATGTCGTCATCTAACTGCTTAAGTCTGCAAGAAAGAAAATAATTAGAGAGCGTGAGGAGGTTCCCGCACAAACACTCCGATACTTAAGTCAAATACTAAAAATGATAAAAACTATAGAGTAGAATTTTAACTAGTATCAGAGATATACTTTTTTCAAAATGAGTGCCTACCTATTTATAAAAGAGCATAGATAATCTATAATAGACTAAGATTTAGATTCTTATAGTTAACGTCCATCCTAATCTTTTCTAACCTAGTTAGGATTAATATTCTTATAAATAACGTTTATCTTATCTTTTTTTGGGGATAGAATTTCTTACAGATAGTTGTCTATCCTTTTCTCGAAAGAATTTTCGAATGTCGAAGTTATTTGGTTTTTGCGTTGTGTGGGACCCCTCCCACCCTTCTTCTCGGTATTTGGGGAAATGCTTTGGTGACGGTGTCACTATTTTGGGGATATGAGGTGTTGTGGGAGTTTTCCGTAAGTATTGAGAGGCCACGGGGCCTCTCTTGTGCCTCTTAAAGCCTCGAGATCACCTTCGTCCCCTCTAAGATCACAAGCCCGTGGCTCCTTCTGAGCCCACGGCCATCTCTGCCTCATATCACAAACCCACGAATGTCTTCTGAGCTCACGACCTTCATTGCTTTAGTAGTGCTCATGGCTTTTGTGGTATTCTCGCAGCCAATGCCTTTTGCAGAGACCTTTCACAATCTTCTTTGTTAGCCTGTGAGCCATGTCAGTCACTAGCAACAAATCTCCTGCGGCTTTTTGTCGCTAGGTCATCCCAATTAAGTTGGGTTGATCCATTTATTAATTTATGTTTCGATGCTTTTTCTCATGACACACCAATATTCAATCCAAGGATCAAGATTTCATCCACCTTTGGATGTGCGTTCCAAATATTTAAATGAACTTCTCTTTTATTTTTTTTATTTTATGTATTTACTAATTTTTATTATTATTATAAAATTAATGGGAATTGTTATATATATATATATGGGTATTATTAAATAATAACAAGAGTATATATTATAAAGATAAAGAAATAAAAAAATGAATGTATAGTTGAAGTAACATTTGTGAATGATTGCATACACACCTATTAAATCCTATAAATAGGGGTTATTTTTCAAACTAAAATATAAAAAAACTTCTTCTATTCTTCTTTCTTTGCTCTTTACACCTGATTTTTTTTTTTTTCTATTATTAAGTTAGTTGGGTTATGATGAGTTAAAAAGTTAAAATGATTTTTTATTATTTCAATAGAAGTGATGAGCCTCCCAATGTTTCATGAAGTGATTTTTTTTTTTTATGATCTAAGTGATTAGACATTATATCTGGAGATTAGAGTTTATAAGTTGTCATTTGCATGATCACGGAGAAATTACAATCTCAAAGACAACTTCTTGAAAGTGCCTCTCTTAATAATATATTTTTTTTTACTGCTTTTGTCTACCAAAATCTATTCTATAACACGACCAACAAATTAATATCTTCATTATAAAAAACATAGTATCGTTTTAAAATTATATCTTCACTAAAAATTAACATAATTGTTATTTTAATTATTAAAAATATAAAATAAACACCTAATTGTAACTGGAGTTAATTTTCAAAGCATTTTTTCCCATGGTAATTTTTTTGCTTTATTTTTATACATAGTAAAGTACAAGTACCTGATGAATATTTACAGTACATTTGTTTCAATGTTTTATGTCCATTCGATCATTTAATAAAAAAACAAAATTTTGTTTTATTAATATTATTTAATATATACCATTTTCAACACTCAAGTTAACAATTTTTCTTAATGTTGTGCCATGAAAAATAGGTTTAAAAAAAAATAAGAATTTTTAAAGAAAAAATAAAAAGGCTCGCGAAAGTATGCCACAAGCCCACTTGCGGCAAAAGGCTTGCCGCAAGGGCCTTGTGGCAGTGTGCCACAAGCCCCACTTGCGGCAGCGGCCTTGTGGCAATATGCCGCAAGCCCCCCTTTGCGGAAGTGGCCTTGCGGCAAAGAGTTGATTGCAGTCACACATCTCGAACATGGTTCATTCAACAAGCGACACATGTCAACACCAAACATTCTTAAGAGTTATACCCTATAAATACCCAGCTATAGGACATTGAAAAGGACTTCCAATTTCGGTAAAATTTAGACACTTTGACTGCATCTTTACTATTTTCGTGAATAGTCAGTGGGATCCGATACTAACTTTGACATCAGAGGGTCTTCGCGGGGGAAGATTCCCGCGAGCCTTCTAATCCATTTTCTGAGCATCAACAGGGCCAAATCCTAGCGGCGAGATCTTGCGGCGAAACCAAATCCTTGCGACAAGACCTTGCAACGAGGCCAAATCCTTGGGCAAGACCTAGCGGCGAAGGCTTGTGGCAAAAGAGCTAGTGGTGAAGCCTTGTGGCAAAAAAATTAGTAGAGAAGGTTTGTGGCAAAAAAAGCTAGTGGCTACGACTTGTGGCAAAAGAGCTAGTGACGAAACCTTATGGTGAAAAGACTAGCGGCGAAGGCTTGTGGCAAAAGAGCTAGTGGCGAAGGGTTGTGGCAAAAATGCTAACAGCGAAAGCTTGTGACAAAAGAGTTAGTGGCGAAAGAGCTTGTGGCGAGACCTAGTGGCGAAGTTAAAGCCTTACGGTGAAATCTTGTGGCGAAGGAGCTTTTAACAAAAAAGCTTGCGACGAGACCCACTTGCGAAGTTAAAACCTTGCGGCGAAACCTTGTGGCGAAGGAGTTTGTGGCAAAAAAGCTTATAGTGAGACCTAGCGGCAAAGTTAAAGCCTTACGATGAAACCTTGTGGCGAAGGAGCTTGTGACAAAAAAGCTTGTGGTGAGACCTAGCGGAGAAGTTAAAGCCTTATGGCGAAACCTTGTGGCGAAGGAGCTTGTGGCAAAAAAGCTTGTGGCGAAGAAAAATCTTTCTGTCAAAGGAGCTTATGGCTAAATCGTTGCGACCGACATCCTATCAGTGAACTCCCTTGAGATAGCTTCTCTTACGGCAACCTAACTTCACCAAACACCAAGCTCGAGTGGACCCCACATCATAAATTTTAATTGTTGTATTTTTTGCAACAACAATTTGGTGTCGTCTGTGGGAAACGCAACTAAAATCCAATCTTAACACCAGATGCCGAGAGGGACAAGATCAACTGGTTTGGCGAACCCGCCTAGCCCACTCGAAGAAGCGCTCATACCAGGACGAGAGCTACAATAAGCCTCAGTCGAGTACACCCTATGGTATCATAATTTTCAGAAGATCACCTAGACAATGAAGTGTGTTCAGGGAACCTTCCTATGCTCGAAGGCCACCAAACCGCTAGACTGGGGGGCATGGTGAGTTCAAAATAGGGAAAAGTACACGTAGTTGGATTGAGGAGAATCCCACATGCAACTCCCGCTATGTAGGAACAACACTCATTTGGACAGTCTTCAATTCCAAATAGAAATCCCTTGGCGACTTCAGTACCTCCAAGTCCCACGGGGAAAGCTCCACCCATAGTCTTACTCTCAGATTATGAACAATTACAGAGGGATTTTGAGGAACTGAAACAACAGAATGATGAACTTAGGATGAATAATGAGGAGAATATGAGAAAACTATAGGGAATTACTGCTTTGCTACATGAACTGATGCTGGACATTCACATTCCCCACATGGGACAAACAGATGCAGGGGAAGAACACCGGAGATCCCAAGACAACCCTCCAAGGACCACACAGTATAGGATAAGAATCGGAACTCCATGGCCAAATAACCAAGTCCCAGAAATGATAGACTCGAGAAGGATACATGACAAGAGGGCAAGAAAAGCTCCCATGTATAAAGAAACAGTAGAAAACACCCACTCAAGTACTCCTTATGTCCCATCTCTTTGCAAAAATAAAGCAGAACATGAAACACTCAGGGCTTCTGACATCAAACGTCTCATAGAAGAGGTGCTAGAGCAGAATCGGGTAATAATAGTGCCAAAGGAAACTCCCCCAAAGGGGTTTCCTCTATCTGAAGAACTCCAAAGGTAATCAGTGCAACCAAGGTTCGAACAGCTGTAACTTTCAGTACACTTAGGAAGGGAGGACCTAGAGAAGCACCTACAACACTTTGTTGCAGTGGTCGTGTTGCATGGATGGAATGAGGTCACTCGGTGCAGGGCTTTCCCACTCTCCCTGAAAGAACAGGCTCAGCAGTGGTTCACTAAATTACCAGCAGGGTATATACGATCGTTCGAACAGTTGAAGAAAGAATTCCAAAATGCATTCTCCGTCTATCTCCCAAAGAAGAAAAGTGTTATATATTTAATGAGCTTGTAGTAGAAGCCGAATGAATCCCTAAAGCAATATATCGAGTGATTCAGAGCCGCGACTCAGGAAGTAAAGGATCTCCCAGTTAGATTGGCAGCGTCAGCCCTACTAAACGGAACTACATACGCCCCGCTTAGAAGATCCTTAGCCTTCTCCAAGCCAAATTCCGTGACTGAATTATTTGACCGAGTAGAACAGTTTATCGTCCAAATGGAAATTTTGGACATAGGGGAAGGTAATAGAAGAGGAAGGGAAACCCAGCCCGAATTGCGAATGACCCTACAAAATTAAGAAGATGTTAGACCCCAACATGTGCACAATACAGACGCTACAAGGCGAGGCAATAGGAAAAGCTTGGAACACTGTGCATCTCAAGAGGTACTTCCCAGCTTCACCAATCATTAACCCTAGGGAAGGGGACGAAGCATGAGACGCAAAGCCGAGCCTATCACCAGAAGCATTACTCAACCCGGCTAGGAGCCGGGATTGTCTTTAATTTTCTATTATAATAAAATTCCCCAATAAATAAAAAAGTATACCCCCTATATTCCCGTGGAGTAGGCAAAACTATAAGCCGAACCACGTAAAATCTCCACGGGCCCAGATTATTTGTATGTGTTATAGAACATGATGCAGGTATGGCGGCTTAAGCATAGCCCGCTCTCGAAGGTCGAGTCGCCTAGTGGCAGTTTGGTGTCGATGACCACGAGCTAGCTCGGGATCACCAGAACATCCGATGCCTATGCCCGCAGACTCACCCAAATCCCTCGTTTGAGTTAGGTACTATGCCTTTTTGGCTAGACCCAACTCCTTGGTTGATCTAGCGCCTAGGTCTCTCGAAAAACTCGGATGTCTAGTAGGTATCTTGCGTCGGACCATTGGCCAAACCCAGATCCCCAGAGGTAAACTAGCCCTAGGAAGGTGGAAAAGAAGTGAAGTGATTACATGATAGCTCCAGCATGAGCCTGCTCCCGAAGGTCAAGTCGCCTAGTGGCAATCTGGTGCCGATGACCACGAGCTGGCCCGAGATCACCAGAAGATCCGATGCCTATGCTTGCAGACTCACCCAGATCTCTCGTTTGAGTTCGGTGCTATGCCTTTTTGGCTAGACCCAACTCTTTGGTTGATCTGACGCCTAGGTCTCTCGGCAAGCTCAGATGCCTGGTAGGAATCTCGCGCTGGACCACTGGCCAAACCTAGATCCCCTAAGGTAGACTAGTCCAAGAAAGGCATGAAGAGAGATGGAACAACCATATGACAGTTCTGTCATGATCCCGCTTAACGGATTTGGGTCACCTAGTTACAATCTGGTGTCGATGACCACAAGTTGGCCCAGGATCACCAGAACATCTGATGTCTATGCCTGCAGACTCACCCATATCCCTTACTTGAGTTAGGTGTTATGCTTTTTAGGCTAGACCCAACTCCTTGGTTGATCTGGTGCCTAGGTCTCCTAGCAAAACTTGGATGTCTAGTAGGAATCTCGTGCCGAACCATTGGCCAAACCCAGATTCCCTAAGGTAGACTAACCTCGAAAGACGGACATGGAGAACACAATAGCTAATGTGCTATGATCCCTCCTAGGATTACCGGATGCACCGAAGCCTGTGTTAGTAGGCTCACTGGGATCTCTTGATTGAGTTCGGTGCTATGCTCCAAGCTAGACTTGATTCCTTGGCTGATCTAGCGCCTAAGTCTCCCGGCAAGCTCGGATTCCCGACAAGAATCCCGCAGCGAAACCTATCTCTCAAGGGCCTGGTTGCCCAGAGATAATCTAGAACCTAAGCCTAAGCCCCCGGCTGACGTAAGATCTTTGGGTATCCTAGAACTTCATTGAGTTATGGTGCTAGTCTCAGCTCCTTAGCTGATATTTTACTCTTCAATTTTGTCTAAAGACAAAACAAAAGAGTGAGGGGCAATTGCTGTGAGGGGTAATTGTTATGCCATGAAAAATAGGTTGAGAAAAATGAGAATTTTTAAAGAAAAAATGAAAAGGCTCACGAAAGTGTGCCACAAGCCCACTTGCGGCAGTGTGCCGTGAGCCCTCTTTGTGGTAACGGCCTTGCGGCGAGCCTTATGGCAAGCCCTTCCGGTAGTGTGCTGCGAGCCCCCCTCTGCGGCAGCGGCCTTGCAGCAAGCCTTGTGGCAAGGCCTTGAGGTAGTGTGTCTCGAGCCCCCCTTTGCGGAAGCGGCCTTGCGACAAAGACTTGATTGCAGCCACACACCTCGAACATGGTTCATTTAGCAAGTGACACGTGTCAATACCAAACATCCATGAGAATTGTGCCCTATAAATATCCAGCTACATGACACTGAAAAGGACTTCCAATTTTGGTAAAACTTAAACACTTTGACTGCATATTTACTGTTTTCGTGAATAGTCATTGGGATCCGATACTGACTTTGGCATCAGAGGGTCTTCGTGGGGAAAGATTCTTGCAACCCTTCTAACCCATTTTCTGAGCATCAACAGGGCCAAATCCTTGCGGCGAGATCTTACGGTGAAACCAAATCCTTGTGATGAAGGCTTGTGGCAAAAGAGCTAGTGGCGAACCCTTGTGGTGAAAAAGCTAGCGACAAAGGCTTGTGGCAAAAAAGCTAGCGGTGAAGGCTTATGGCAAAAGAGCTAATGGCAAAGCCTTGTGGCGAAAGGCTAGCGACGAAGGCTTGTGGAAAAAGAGCTAACGGCAAAGGCTTGTGGCAAAAGAGTTAACGACGAAGGCTTGTGGCAAAAAAGATAGCGGCGAAGGCTTGTGGCAAAAGAGCTAGTAACGAAGACTTGTGAAAAAAGAGCTAATGGCAAAGCCATGTGGTGAAACCTTGTGGCGAAGGAGCTTGTGGAGAGACCTAGTGGCGAAGTTAAAGCCTTGTGGTGAAAGAGCTTATGGCAAAAACGTTTGCAGTGAGACCCAACGGTGAAGTTAAAACCTTACGGCGAAGGAGCTTGTGGCAAAAAAGCTTGCAGTGAGACCTAGCAACGAAGTTAAAGCCTTATGGGGAAACCTTGTGGCGAATGAGCTTGTGGCAAAAACGCTTGTGACAAAACCTTGTGGCGAAGAGTTTGTAGTGAAAGAGCTTGTGGCGAAGGAAGATCTTTGTGGCAAAGGAGCTTGTTGCTAAATCCTTGCGGCGGGTATCCCAGTGGTGAACTCCCTTGAGGCAGCTTCTCTTATGGCAACCTAACTTCACTAGACACCAAGATCGAGTGGACCCCACATCATAAATTTTAATTGTTATATTTTTTGCAGCAACACTTAATAATTTTAAAGAAATTTTATAGCCAGCTATTGAGTAATAACAATAATTGAAAATAAAAATAAGTTGAGATTACGAGAAATGAATAATTAAAAGTGTGAGATATTATATTGAAGAGATTAATATTGAAAAAAAATGTTATGGGTGTTAGCTTTATTTATTTTCAGGAGCTTGTTTTGTATTCTTAATGTTGTAACCTACATTTAGGGAAATTCCCCCAAAGAAGTTTGAGAAAAGTCCTAGAAGAAGGAAATGATGGATCTAAGGAGAAAGCCTACCCCTAGAAGAGGTTTTCAGGTCCAATCCCCTAAAGACTTGTTCTACATGCATCACTTAGTCGAACAATCCTCTCAGGCAAGTCTTAAAAGAGACCTAGATCCCGCACTACTTTACCCCACGTTGTTTCGCACAACGTGGCCTACCCTTCTTTAGGCCTTCTTCCTCGGTGGGATCATTCGTTCGGCGGAGTTTCTCACTAAGGTCCTTTTGAGATTAACCTCAAGAGAGCCGTGCCACCTAGAATTCAAGGAGTCACACATCCCCCGCACTTATGTGCCAAGTGTCCTAGTCATGCCTATAAATTCCCCTCAACCTCTCATGTTTACGAGATTAGAACCTCCAATCCCAGACTCCATTGCGATCCTCTTTCTCCTATTCCTTAACTCTTCAGATGACCTTGACAACCCTCCTGCATAGCTCTTCGAGAAAATCTCAACCCTTCAAGACAACCAACTGCATCTTTCATTAGCATTGCATTTGCATCTTATACTTCATTAGGATAGTGTTTGACTAAAGTATCAAAGGGCCCGCACAATAGAAATCTTTGTATGCCTTCTAACTGTTTTCTATCTTGCAGACCGCTTTTCTTGAGCAACCTCTTTAGGTGACTTATTTGGGGATGTTTTCCTACTCTCCTAGATAGCAAATTGAGCACCCATTTTGAGTGTGTTGGCTTTTTTCAGATAGACTTTGTATCCTCGCCTGGCCCTACCTATTGTTTGCTAAGTTTTTTTGAAATAAATAAATGTTAATTGTTATAGTTTGGCAATAACAATTTGGCATTGTCAGTGAAGAATGAGCAAAAAGTCAAATTCAATGGTATATGCAAGGAGCACCCGAACTGGAGAACCATTGAGCTAGAATAACTAGCCCCCGGAGCTCAAAGACTATTTTTCGAATGCCTTATAAGGCCCTTTGGAGAACTTTTTTGCGTCATTTCTTTGAGGCAACCAGCCTCCAGTCATTCGCCATATTTCCCTGAAGAACTCTTTTGCACTGTTCTAGGAAACCTTCTTTTGGCTTAATTCCATTTTTCTCCAACAAGATGCATGATGACCCCAAAGAACATCCCTAGGTTCTTTCAGGTAATAACTCCCTTCAGCAAGTTCCTCGGTCATCCAGTCGAAGGAAATGTCTTCTCGGATAATCCTTCTCCTCTGCAGAATACGAGGAGCTTAAAAAGAACTATGATGCAATGAAGAAGTGACAAAAGGAAAATTTAAAGATGCTCATCAAAAACATCTCAGGGCCCCCCTCGCATGATACCTCTAAAGATACACAAGCTTGCATGCGAGGGGAAACATGAAAGGTTACTTTTAATGATGCTTCTCAGCTAAAGAATATCATTGAGAATACCCACAAACCTTAGTAAGCCACATTATCATGTCAACTACGGTGGGAGAGACTACTCTTGCTTCATCTATTAATTATTCTCTTTTTTTTTTTTTTTTTGTGCAAGTGCAACACTCCTTTTGCCTATCTAGCGTCTATCGAGAGTCTAATGATGCATTGAGGCAACACAAAGTTGACTTTGAGCATACCATCTTATTCGAAAGGTATAGCTATTAGAACAGGTAGGTTCTATGGCACACACCAAGAGGGGGGGTGAATTGGTTATTTTAAAAACTTAAATAATAGAACTTAAAATAAAAACTTTTTGATATAGATTGAGGTTTTAGAGTTTTAAAGCGTAAACCATAAAAATGACAAATGAACAAAGATAAATATGAGAACCAAGGAGGAATAATGAAATGCTTAGAAAGATAAATATATCAAAGAACACAAGCATAAGAAAACACAAGGATTTATAGTGGTTCGGCTTAACCAAACCTAATCCACTACCTTAGCTCCTCACTAAGGATTTTTCAAACCATCCACTAAAACCTCTTACTTAAACCAAGTAGGTCCTTTAGTCCAAGACTAGGAATTACAACCTCTTGCTTATACAAGCAAGCCCTCTAGCACCTAGCTAGGAAATACAAAACCTCCCACTCAAAATGGGTCATCTAGCTACACAAACTAAGAAGCATAGGAAATATAGAATGAGAGAGAATCTAAGAGATGAATCTCTTAGTTACAATGTCTCTCAAGATTAAACAAGGCTTAAATGAATGTATTAACAATAATAGAACGAAGCCTTGGAGAGAAAAGTATAACAATGAAAGCACAAAACACTTTAAATACAAATGAATATAAAATGTAAGCATTCAATTCGTTCCCGTCCATTAGCCTTCTCTTGATCATCCATGACATGTATATATAAGTGTCCCACAAAGTTGAAGAGAAATATAGCCATTTGGAGCCGTTGGGATTTGAAAAAATAGCCGTTGGAAGCTTTTTGCGAAACACATAATCGACAGAGAAAATATGTTAGTCGACTATTTTATCAAATAAAACTAGCCATAGTCGACAGACAGAAAAGCATAGTCGACTATTTCTCAACCAAAACTTCTCATAGTTGACAGATCCTTTTACATAGTCGACAGATCAAAAATTACAAAGAGAATTTTGAAATTCATGAACAAACATAGTCGACAGATGAAATAGCATAGTCGACTATTCTTACACAATAGTTGACAGAATGAAATATAGTCGACAAAGGCCATATATAGTCGACAGATTAAACAAGCATAGTCGACTATCCTTATGCATAGTCGACAGCACTAAACAACATAGTCGACTATCTTCTTGGAAAATCTAGAAACTTAACAGATAACATGTAGAAGCACACTTGATTAATACAAAACATCACCACATATTTACATTTCTTTAATTTAAGTAAATGTCCTTATTTTGTTTAATTTATATTTTACCTTCCATTTACTTTAATACATAAATGTAAATAAGAAAGTACCCCCCATTTGGATTCAATAAAAATATCTAAAAAATCAAAATCTATAAGAGTAAAAAAGTAGAATTTAGATTTTAGTAGGAACTTAAGATTTTGCAATTTTACCACCTCCAAGATATACACTTTCTATTTCTTGAAAAATTCGTTAAAAATCATTTTATCACTAATGAATGTTAGCTATTGAATTACCGGGAGTTAGTTTTCTAAAAAGGAAACATTTTCATATATGTCTCTTTATAAGGTGCTAGTCTTCCAGACTTAGAAAAAATATTGAAACGTTATGAAAATGAGTTTCAAGACATGATGCATGAACTAAAGGATTTTTCATACAATTAAGTTTCAAGCCAAAACCTTTCATGCACGTTTCAAAATATGAAAGCTTATTTTGAAGTATGAGATTAACATAAATGATTTTTCATACTTAAGATTGGATTTTCATCAAACACATATATGTCAAAGATGGTCTTTTGTCTTAGAACAATTTTAGCTCTATGTTGACCAACGACTTCAAAGCTAATTTGAAAATCATTTTAAGAGATTATTTTAAGACTAAATACTTGACTTTGCAAATCTCCAACTAATATAGAAAATCATAAATCTTTTTGGATTTCATTTTAACAAAGCATTTGAAATTGATTTTTGTTGAAAACCATAGGGTTGACTCATGACTTAGGGATAAAATAAGGTATTGTTTTTCATCATCAAAACTAAACACAAGGGTAGAACATCAATAGCTCATCAAGAAAAGAAGGAATGAGCACTCGAGGTTCCTTAAGGAAACACTTCACCTACGAGTTTGGTTCACCTTTTTCCTTTTTCTAACAAATTTTGAGGAAGAGATCTAGATGCATTTCACAAGTTTAGTTGGAGTTTCTAGCATGTGATGGCAAACTTGACTAACTCATTCTCGACCAACCAAGACAATCTTAAACCCTAGCTAAGGGACTGTGGATGAGTCCATGAAAGTAAATCTCCACGTTCAGCCTCAAATAAAGTGGAGATGATGGACACTAAAGGAAAGGAAAATTTGGTAAGACTCCACAATACCTCATATGTATTGCGGACATAGGTGAGATGTTTCAAACCACATAAAGAAAATATCCATGTACGCGAGGATATGTGGATGTAGGCAAAATAAGAATTATCATTTGTCTCATTAATTATTTCTTTTACTGTTATTCTCTTTTTGGTATTGTTGTGGATATAGTTAAGACCTGCAAAACCGCGTTAACAAAAATATCATTAAATGAAGTATCTTTTTGCAATAAAAGAGGATTTGAATGGTGTTAGAAAAATGCACATATGCCTTCTTAAATACTTTCATGCAAACACATCTTGGAATACTCGCCCCTAGTTATCTCTTTTTCGCACGATAACCTTATAGTTATCTCCTCAAATAATGTAGCACAAATGATTTCTCAAGTATCTATATGTGGCGTTCTTATGGCATTCTTATCATGGAATTCATATTGCAGAGGTAGGCAAAGTTGAACAACAAAAACAAAATTATGAAGTTCCTAATAGCAAAGGTTCACTAATATGATACATTACTCAGTGTGTGTGTGACTTTTTAGATTCACATCCATGTAGCAATCAGGACACGTTAACTTTTTGACGCCGGTCAAACACTTCGGCGTACTAAGAGGATCTATTTAACTCCCTAAAGTATCCTAAAAGATCCTGAGTATCCTCTCGCCAAGACTCAGGATGATTCTAATGACAATGAAGTCTATACTTCGGATGAACCTATTAAGGCTCTTCGATTACTGTGCACTATAATCATTCCATTGACTAATATCCTAATTGAGTGAAAGTTATGGACTAATTAAACTCACAAGACTCGATAACTATGCTAGATCTAGTACAGTGTGATTGAGATAGCATCATGAAACTTCTTCCAACAATTGTAAACTTCTTTTTGATCAAGTTTACCCTAGATAGGGGTTTTCCAACCACAACCAACTGAGACCATATAGGATGTTCACTCCCATCTGATAAAAGACAATGGATCGCATTAGTGAGCATCTGCCTCTATACACCACTACACAGAAACCACATAGAGAGCATCCCCACTTCTTATACTTGATGGTTCCTCTCAATGATAAATCCCCAACACTAGTACCTAAAACAACTCTATCGCTTCCAATGAAAGGATCAAATACACAATCGAAAACTAGTAACAGATCATTAATTCTCGTAGCCATGTTACAAGCGTCACATTTAATAGATGTTTAACTAACACCTACCCATACGTTTATTATCTACATCTCATGTAATATGGCACGTGACTCACCATCTATTATCATTAACATCTCATGATAATTAATGGTAGTAGCCCACGTGTTGATCCATGATTGATAAATCATATTCTTCTTTTGATAAATTTGAGAATCGAGAATACTTTTAAGAAATCCCAAACTAAAGATCTTTGTTACATATTCTTAACACTTAAGAATAAGATCTCTACCAAGAAATTTAGGGACTCATTCATAAAAAGTATGAATGAAAATATAACTTGTTATTTATGAACAAGATTACATCATTAGTGCCAATTACATATATTTGATGAAATGTAAATCTAGCATTTGGGCAATCACATGCAATCGGGAGAGCTACACAACTTGGAATTCAAGGAGCCGCGTGTCCCCCACATGTGTGTGCCAGTGTCACAGTCATGCCAATAAATTCCCCTCAACCCCTCATGTTCAAGGGATTGGAATCTTTGATCTCGAATTTCGATTCTATCCTTTTTCTCATATTTCCTGACTCTTCAGGTGACTCGAACAACCCTTTCACACGACTCTTTGAGAGAATCCTAACCCTTCAAGACAACCAACTGCACATTTCATTCACATTGCATCTGGATCTTCTACTTCATTATAGCAGTGTTGAAGTTAGCATTTGAAGGCTCGCGTGGGAGAAATCACCACGTGCCCTTTGACTACTTTATGCCTTGCAAACCATTCCTCTAGAGTAACCTATTTGAGTTACCTCTTCAAGAATATTTTCCTGCCCTCCCAAACAACGGATCGAGGACCCATTCGAGCTATGTTGGCTTCTTCCAACATACCTTGTATCCTCGCCTAACCATGCCGACGGTTGGTTGAGTTTTTTCGAAATAAATAAATGTTAATTGTTATAGTGTGGTAACAATACTTAATAACTAAGATAATAATTATATTAATTTTTAATTATGAGATAATTTAAGAGGAATGTTAATTAACTTTTATTTTATTCACCATTAGACTATTTTTTTAGTGATGTGTCACAAACCTAAGAGGTTTTGGAGGAACTCGAATAGGGATGACAATGAGTCCTACATTGGGTTCTAATTACTCATTTAATATTAAAATAAGTATAAAAATTAAAATATAAATATAAAATTTATTAAAATAAATATGTAAATATTCAATGAATTTCAATTATCCTTTTAAAATTAAAAACTATATAAAATTGAGAAGCAATCATAAAATTTATTTAAGATTTTGTTAAAATAAATATATAAATACTTAAATAAACCCAAAAGGATGAATTTAAACCTCGTGGCCAAATTAATATTTAATTAACTATTGTATATGTTTAATGTAGGTAATGTAATGTAGCGTGATGTTGAGTGACAAATGCTAAGTTGATTGAGGTTTGAGACATGGGATTCTTAAGTTATCGTGCCGAACACTTGATTGTTTGTAGACCCCACCACGTGCCGCTGTGGGCCTCACGTGTCAAACCATCACCAGTACTAAATTACTTTAAAAATCTAGTGACGTGGTACGATTTTCTATCCCATTTCGTGTTTTTGTTTAGAATGGGAAGAGTAAAGGATTTGTTCACGTTTAACCATATCTCCCCTTAATTTTGATTAAAGGGCCTCTCTCTCCCACTCATTCTAATTTTTCTTTTTTTTTTTTTACTTTAGCACTCACCATCACCACCAACTCTCATCGTTTTGTCTCTCACACGTTGATTGTTGTTATTGGAATAGAAAAAAAAAAGACAAAACGAGAGAAAAAAAGTGAGTGGAAGAGAGATACCTTATTAGTAACAACTAATGGTATTGTGTTCGCCCCCATTAAATGGGGTGATCAAGTCTTTACTCGAATAAAACAATTATCGACATTTGGAGTTGGTCGATTGTGATTCGTAGGCTCATAATGAGAAAAATGAGCAAAAATACAAAGAGGAAGAACAAATGAGAACAACTAATAAGTCACACACAGGGAAATTTTTACGTGAGTCGACCAAAATAATGCCTAATGCACGACTGTTATCTGCCTATTCCGACAGAATAACAATATATCATTATTGCCTATCTCCTTATAATGGTATTTTTAACCCCTATTAATAGTGTGGGGGTGTTTATAATTTTCATTCTATTACTAGGGATCTGGTTTGCCTTAGGTAAAGTAGATGAATCATGCCTTCATTTATTCAACAACTTTGTTATTATGTGAGCTGAACGGTTAGGCCAACGAACTAAAAGTATCGCTGATAAGCTCGTTTGATTAGGCCAGCGAGCTGGAAGTATCGTTGGGAGCTCGCTTGGTTCTGCGACTTGAGCTTAGCTATTTGCGACGCGTGATCTTGTTCTGACGAGCTCGGCCTTAGATCTATTGGGATTCAAGAGATTGAGTCGACTTGCTAGATCTCATCCAGCCCACAAGAAGTGATTTGGGAAATACCCCATAACAAAAACAATATCTAATAAAATGGTACGATTTTCATCATTGTAGCTGTAGCTTTTTATGTTTTCAAATTATTAGACTAGTTTCAATTTCGTAAAAATTTTATTTGTAATTTTAAATATTTTTAAAATGTTAAATTTATCTTGAATGATGTATTTATATATGAATAAAAATTGTGATACGTCTATGAGTGTTTGGATCGTTTAAAATATCGTATTTAAGTTAATTTAGGAGGTCAATAGATTAATATAGGATTGATTAATGGTTCCCATGCCACCTAATTATATTTAAATTAATAAATTTAATTATTTTAAGATTTAAAAATAAATTGAAAGCTCTCGTTGTCTCATTTTATTCCACAACACTCAACCAACATAATTATAATTTTCAGGTAGCATCAATTGTCACTCCATCCCAGCTTCAAGCATCTCTTCTCTTCATGTAGTGGTTAAAAGATATTTTTGAAGAATGATAATTTTTTTGGGTATATTTTGATATAATATTGGTTTGATTGATTTTAATTTTTCTTTTTTTTTTTCATATATTATTGGCTTGATTTTTTTTTATTTTTCTTTGTTGTGAACGAGTAAAATTAAAAAATTAATGTAAAAAAATATTAGAAAATTATTTAAACAACAAAAAAAGCTTTATTTTTATCTTGATTACGCCAGTTGCCCACATCATTAGTAGTAGGTGTGGATTTAGGAGCACCAAGTGAATGGAAAGGGCCACATAAACAACCGACATTGTTAGTTACGTCAGGTGTAAGTTCTACAATCCATCACACAATAAAAGCCAAATTAATGGCCACGCTTTCGCAATTTAATAAGACCCATGAAGCATCAAATGGGGGGCACATTAATGTTTGATAGACTTTGAAAATGGCACCACATATTTTAGAGGGTGGGTGAATTGGGTAAAGAAAAATTTATAGAATCTTAAAAATATTTTTAGAATAGTAAACGAGATATGATTTTATGCAAAAGAGTTTTTCAACAAAAATGCTACGTAATATTAGAGAAAGTTTAAAAACGCAAGAGACACAAACGATTTATAGTGGCTCTTTTTAAGCTACATCCACTATTCTATCACTTAGTTATAGATTTTTAAATTTACTAAAAAACATTTTCAAGTAGCAAATCGCTACCCAATGCAACTAACTAGCTATCAACTAGACTTGTAGTACAAGCTGTTAGAAAAAAAAAATAATAAATACAAATTACAAGGATAAAGATATCGCGAAAATAAGGCCGAAATAAAGTTTATAATAAAAGAACAAGTCTTGACAGAACTTTAAGAGATAAAATAGTGAAAATTTAAGGTAACCGTGAAATTAGAAAATGTTTGAGCTCAATCACCACCTTAATTGTTTCTTGAACTTCAAAATGGCTTGTAGTTATAGCTTTCAACCTTTCGTGGACAAAACTAGTCATTGGAGAGCAAAAATGACAAAAATTCAGTATACAAAAAAATAACAATTAATAATTTTTCAAACATAATCAGTCAACTGTTTTATAAAGAAGTCGATAATTTATTTGAAATTTGAAGACCATAATCAATAGATTTTTAGAAAAAGTAAAAGACAACCAATAGGTTTTTCGAGATTTGTCAAAAACAATCGACAAATTGATAGAGTCATTTGATAGTTTACTAGACTTCGATTGTATGCATTCACTATCGGCACATAGATACATAAAGCATGCAATTTGATCAGTTAACAATTTTAGTGTATCAGTCGATAGCTCAAAATAATTATTTGAAAATTTAAGTGAATCAGTTAATAGTTTATTCTGACTTATTTTCTATGATCAAAAACAATAATGCATGTTTATTTTTTATTTTTAAAACTTTGACCTAACACTTCCAAGGCCATCAAAATTAGATATTATTTAAAATAGTTTAAATAGTTTATGCTCAAGATTCAAAAAAAATATTTATTAAAGTTTTGGGCAAACGTATTCGATCAACATGTTATCCAAATCAACCAACAATTAATATGATCTCGTGACAAACTCCTTTGTTGTTTTTATTTTTCTTTTTTTTGATATATTATCGGTTTGATTGCTTTTAGTTTTCTTTGTTATAAGCAAGTAAAATTTAAAGTAACGTAAAAAAATGTTAAAAAATTATTTAAACTACAAAAAAGTTTACCTTTTATCTTGATTATGCTAGTTGCCCACATAAATAGGTCATCTCCAGTCTACGAGGTCATCTCCAACCCATTTTTCTGTCTCAATTTTTATTATATTATAAACAATTTATTCCATATTTATATTTTATCTCAAAAATTGTGTATACACCAACTACATTTACTATTCTCTTCTCTATTTTATTTATTTATTAATAAATTTTAATTTAATTATTTTACCTTATTTATAATAACTAAATACACAAAATAATCAAACACACGCATAAATAAAAATAATAATTAAATATATAAAATCAATAATTAAATATACAAATCAATAATCAAATACACAATATCAATTATCCAATACAAAAATAAATAAATAAAATTCTCCAAAATCACCAGAAAACTCTGCTCCATCTACTCCTCCTACTCCTCGAAGAAGACGCCATTGTTGTTCTGCTCGTTGTCATCATTGTCACTTCTGCTAGTCACCTCAATCGTCAAATCTAGTGGTCGAAGTTCTTTTCCGCCACGTTTGCAACTTTTGCCGACGTCTAATTTTGCCTTCCCAACCTGTGTCAATCCTTTTCCAGCGTCGATGGCCGTTGTGATGAGGAAAGATAGCGAACGGATTTGGGTCGCCAGTCTTAGTGATGGTTTTGTGCTTTGTTAAAATTTTGGCGATGACGAGCAACGTTAGAGGGTCAAATTTGGGTTTGGATCGCTACAAATGGCTTGGCAATTGGAGATAGTAGTGAACTCGTTGGAGATGGCCTTAGTACATGAGAATTTAAAAGTTCCACGTGAATGGAAAAGGCCACATTAATAGTTATAGCTGTGAGTTCTACAGTCTATCACACGTCGAGAATAGCTTAATCAACACTTTCACAATTTAATAAGACCCATGATGCATCAAATGGGGCAGAAATGTTAGATAGACTTTGATTATATAGCACCACACACTCAAGTGGGATGGTGAATAAAAATTTGAATGATTTTAAAAATATTTTTAAAATAATAAACAAAATATGATTTTATGCAAAAAAGTTTTTTAATGAAAATGCTATGTAATATTTAAAAAAGTTTAAAAATATAAGGAATACAAATAATTTATAATGATTCGACCCTTTCCAACTTACATCCACCACTCAACACCTAGTTAGAGATTTTCAATTTCACTAAAAAAATATTTCCAATTACCAAACCAATACCCAATACAACCAACTAGCTACCCAAGCTAGATTTCTAGTACAACTCGGTAGAAAGAACAATAAATACGGATTACATGAATAAAAATATCTCTCTAATCTCTTGCTAAGACAAGATTGAAATAAAGTTTCCAATAAATGAAGAAGCCTTAACAGAACATTAAGACACATAACAGTGAAATTAGAAAATGATTGAGCTCAATCTCCATCACAATTGTTTCTTGAACTTCAAAATGGCGCTGTGGGCCTCACGTGTCAAACCTTCACCAGTACTAAATTGCTTTAAAAATCTGGTGAAGTGGTACGATTTTCTATCCCATTGCGTGTTTGTTTGGAATGGGAAGAGTGAGGATTTGTTCACCCTCTAACGCGGTTAACATAACTTCCGTTAAAAAAAAAAAAAAAAAAAAACCTTTTTCTCTCATTGATTTTGTTTCTCTCTTTTTTGTTTTTTCTTGCTTTAGTAGCGACAATCATCACCAACCCTCATCGCCTTGTCTCTTGCACGTCGACTATCGCTATTAGAGAAAGAGAAAGAGAGAGAAAAAAGAACGAAAAACAAAATAGGTAAAGAAGAGAGATCCCGTTAGGCGTTGTGTTCAACCTCATTAAAAGAGGTGACCAAATCCTTACTCGAATGGAAAAATAATATTTAGTAAAGTGGTACGATTTTCATCATTGAAACCATAGCTTTTTTATGTTTTCAAATTATTAGACTAGTTTTAAATTTTGTAAAAAATTTATTTACAATTTTAAATATTTTTAATATGTTAAATTTATATCGAGCGACATATTTATATGAATAAAAATTGTGATATGTCCCAATAGTGAGTGTTTTGACTTTTAAAACATCTTATTTAAGTTAATTTATGAGGTCAATAGATTAGTATAGGATTGATTAATGGTTCCCATGCCACCTAATTATATTTAAATTAATAAATTTAATTATTTTAAAATTTAAAAATAAATTGAAGGCTCTCATTGTCTCACTGAAGCCCACAAAACTCAACCAACATAATTATAATTTTCAGGTAGCATCAATTGTCACTCCATCCCAGCTTCAAGCATCTCTTCTCTTCCTTGTGGCTCATGTAGTGGTTAAATGATATTGTTGAATAATAATAATTTTTTTTGGGTATATTTTGATATAATATTGGTTTGATTGATTTTAATTTTTCTTTTTTGATATATTATTGGCTTGATTGTTTTTATTTCTCTTTGTTACGAACGAGTAAAATTAAAAAGTAACGTAAAAAATGTTAGAAAACTATTTAAACTACAAAAAAAAACTTCTTTTTTTTTTTTTTTTATTTTGATTACGCCAATTGCCCACATCACTAGTATGTGTGGATCTAGAAGCGCCAAGTTTATGGAAAGGGCAAAATAAACAACCGACATTATTAGTTACGATAGTTGCTAGTTCTACAGTCCATCACACAATAAAAGCCAAGTCAGTGGCCACACTTCCGCAATTTAATAAGGCCCATGAAGCATTAAATGGGGGCATATTAGTGTTAAATAGACTTTGATATATATTGCACCATGTACTCAAGAGAGAAGGTAAATTGGGTGAATAAAGATTTAAATAATCTTAAAAATATTTTTAAAATAATAAATAAAATATGATTTTATGCAAAAGAGTTTTTCAATGAAAATTCTATGTAATGTTAGAGAGAGTTTAAAAACGTAAGGGATACAAACGATTTATAGTGGTTCAACTCTTTTCAAGCTATATCCACTACTCTATCACCTAGTTATAGATTTTCAAATTCAAGTAGTAAATCGCTACCCAATACAACTAACTAACTTGTTGAAAGTGAAGCTTCAATACGACAGCATTTCTAGAAGGGCAGGAGGGTCATTTTGGCAACCCCCATGATTGCCAAAAACGACAACGTTTTGGGCCTTGGGTGGAGGGCCAAAATGGCAACCGCCTTGCCGTTTCACTTGGCGTGCTGTGCTTTGTCTTTTAGCCTGCCTCTTGCCTGATCGTCGATACTCTGCTTCACCTTTATACGATGCAATCTGCATTGCTTGAATCTCTTTTATATCTGCTACAGTTGCCTCGGGATGCGATGGAAGACGGCCTCCGATTATCTGTCTTAATTAGGGTTTGTTGATCATTCTCTGGTTTTTCATTCTTTTTGTATAGATGTTCTGTTTGTTTTCATTCTCTAAGTGGTAAGCCTCTAATCTTAGATTGTGGTTATGGGGCTTAGTTAATTTCTAAGAGATCATTTTGTACAGTAAGATTGGAGAGTGTTTTTTGTTTGTAATCGGTGGCTGTAAACGTTTTTATCCCTATAGTGCAATGAACTCCCTTTTGCCGAAGCTCAACGTGGACGTAGCCCTTTTTAACGGGTGAACCACGGTAAATCTTTGGTGTTTACGTTTTTTTGATTCTGTTTATGTTTATGTATGATTCAGTCTATTTATTTGTATATGAAATCAGTTTGTTTGTTTAAGTTATAAAGGGTTGATTAGGGTTGAGTTACGACTCATCCCAACAGTGGTATCAGAGCCTTTATACTCGCAGTACCTACGACTAAGTTTTATCTCAGTTATGGTTTACTGGTGTGGTATCGTCTTTCTTGGATTCCTAGGGTTTACTGTAAGTCTTTTGTTGGTCTATTATTTTTGCTGAGTAAGTCTGGTCAATGTCTAGGGTTTCCTAGGGTACCTTCGTGCAAGGCGAAAATGACATCAACCCGATTTGAAATCGGTACATTCGATGGTAAAAGCAATTTCGGTAGTTGGAAGAAAAAGATAAGAGTCCTGCTCTCTCATCATAAAGTGCTTATTGTACTTGAATCCAACAAAGAAAAATAGACAGCAGAATAGCTTGCAAGAGCTGCTGAGGTAAGGGAAGAAGCATTCAATCTTATTTTTCTGCATCTTGGTGATAGTGTTATACGTAAAGTAGATGGCATGAATACTCCTCTTGAACTATGGAATAAACTTGATTAGTTATACTCTGTTTTATCTGCTCCAAATTTAGTTTACTTAAAGAGTATTCTATTTAACTTTAAGATGAATGTTTCTAAATCTATGGATGAAAACATAGATGAGTTTACCAAACTTAGTTTATTGTTAAGAGGAACTGATCAAGCCCTTGGTGATACCAGTGAGGCTATGATCCTTTTAAATTCACTGCTTGATGAATATAATGTGGTTAAACATGCTTTACAATACACTAGTATCGTGCCTAGTTTAGACCTTGTTATTTCTAGAATTAAGGCAAGAGAATTAGAATTAAATGCCTCTAAGAAGCCAGCCAACAACTTGTATGTTAAAGGTAAACCTGATAAGAGAAATAATATAGGAAATAGTAACCAAACTGTGGGTTCAGGATTTAAGGGTAAGGGTAAAAAGGGTAAGCAAAAGCCTAAATGAAAATGCTATCATTGTAGGAAAGAGGGTCACATAAAGAAATACTGTTATGACTTGCTAAAAAAACAAAAACAAGGGGGGGATGCATCGGTAGATGCAAGCAGCTCCAATAACCTAGCTGAAATTCTTACTGTTTCTAGTTCAACTGTTGCTAATGAATGGATAATGAACTCTAGTTGTTCATTTCATATGTGCCCAAACATTGAGTGGTTTCAAAATTTTAGTAACAAAGAAACATGAACTGTTTATATGGGTAACAATCAAACTTGTTGTGTTCAAGGCATAGGTGATGTATCTTTGAAAGTGCATTATAACAAAATTAAGATTCTCACTAATGTTAGATACGTGCCTGGATTAAAAAAAAATCTCATATCTCTTGGAACCTTAGATGAATTAGGTTATCCTTATAAAGCAGAAAATGGGAATATGCATGTCTTTAAGGATAAACACCTAATTCTCACTAGTACTAAAAAATATGGTTTATATGTTTTAAATGGTTATTCATTACCCCCTATTAATTGTTCAATTGCATGCATGGCTAAAGCTGATAAGACAGATCTTTAGCACTTGAGATTTGGTCATATGAGCCAGAAAGGTCTGAAGGCACTGTCAAACCAAGGTTACCTTGATTTAGTGCCTACAGATCATTTGAACTTTTGTGAGTCATGCATCCTAAGCAAGCAACACAGGATGAGTTTCCATATAGGAACTCACCTGGCGAAGGTATACTTAGAGTATGTGCATGCTGATTTGTGGGGTCCCTCTCAAAAGCCTATTCTCGGTGGGAACAGATACTTTCTATCCATTGTGGATGACTTTACAAGGAAGGTTTGGGTTATTCCTCTTAGAGCTAAGGATCAGACTTTAAACAAATTTAAAACATGGAAAGCCTTAGTAGAAAACCAATATGACAAAAGGGTTAAAACTCTAAGAACTAACAATGGTTTAGAATTCTGTAATAGAGACTTTGATGAGTTTTGTGACTCTCATGGCATTGTTAGGCATAAAATCGTGAGAAACACACCCCAACAGAATGGGGTGGCTGAGAGAATGAATAGGACCTTGTTAGAAATGGTTAGGTGTCTTCTATTTACAGCTAGCCTACCTAAAACTTTTTGGGGAGAAGCCCTCTCCATTGCTGCCCACCTGATAAATCGTAGCCCTTCCACTGTGTTAAACTTAAAGTGTCCTGAAGAAAAATGGACAGGTAGAAAATTAAATTTCAATTATCTCAAGGTTTTTGGTTGTGAGGCATATGCCCACCAATCAGTAGGAAAGTTGGATCCTAGATCCATCAAATATGTTTTTGTGGGGTACTAAGATGGTACAAAAGGATATAGATTGTGAGATAAGAGTTCAAGTGGAGTTAAGATAATAATAAGCAGAGATGTTATATTCAATGAATCTATCTTCCCTTGTAAATCAGAATATTTGGAAGACTATCCCACACTTAGCACCCCAGATGACTTCCCTATAATTGGTAATACCCAAAATGAGGTGGAGTAACCGGCAGTTGTTCCTGGTCTGTCAGCTACTTCCTCCTCAGATGTTTCAAACCCTGAAGTTGACCCACCATCTGATTATGAAAGTGATCATGAGGAGCCATTTGTAGCTCCTAAAGGTGAGGAAGAGCAATATGACTCTCCTCACCAAAACCTAAGGGACTACCAGCTAGCAAGGGACAGAAGCAGGAGGACTATAAGGCCTCCTGCAAGATATTCCTACTCAGATTTAGTTTATTGTGCCTTAGTGGCAGGTTTGGAGATGGGGAGTAGTGAGCCTACCTCCTATGAGGAGGCTGTCAGCTCCCATGACTGTTTAAAATGGTAGCAGGCTATGGATGAAGAGATGAACTCTTTGATGACCAACAACACTTGGGAATTGGTCCCAAGACCTCAGAAGCAGAAGCTGGTAAAATATAAGTGGTTGTTCAAAGTCAAAGAAGGTATGTTACCTTCTGATCCCTTAAGGTTTAAAGCTAGATTAGTAGCTAAAGGGTTTACCCAGAGGGAATGTATTGATTATACTGAAATATTTTCTCCTGTTGTTAAATTTAAAACTATTCGAATGATGCTTATAATAGTTGTTCAGTATAATTTAGAATTAGAACAACTGGATGTTAAAACTGCTTTCTTGCATGGGGACTTAGAAGAAAAAATTTATATGGATCAGCCTATTGGTTATGTTAACAAAAAACACCCTGATCATGTTTGTTTGTTAAAAAGGTCTTTGTATGGGTTAAAACAATCCCCACGTTAGTGGTACAAAAAATTTGATAACTTTGCAATTGGGATTGGTTTTGACAGAAGTGAATATGATAACAGTTTCTATTTTATGTTATCTGATATTCCTGTTTACTTGCTACTGTATGTTGATGACATTTTATTAATTAGCAAGTCTAAGTCTAAAATATGTGAGTTAAAATCTCTGTTAAATACCAACTTTGATATGAAAGACTTATGGCCTGCTAGAAGAATTTTAGGAATGATTATTGAAAGAGATAGGAGTAACTCTTGTCTGAAAATTCATCAACACGATTATTTGTTAAAATTTGTTCAAAAGTTTGGCGTGTCTGGTTGTAAACCAATAAATGTTCCCTTGGTTGGTCACTTCATTTTATCTAAGAAACAGTGTCCTATATCTGATTCTGAAATACTTAAAATGGAAAAAATCCCATATGCTAATGTCATTGGAACCATAATGTACTAAATGATTAGTATTAGGCCTGATCTAACATTTTCAATATCTTTACTCAATAGATTCATGTCTAACCTTGGTAAAATTCATTGGGAAGCTTTAAAGTATGTGTTAAGGTACATTAATGGCTCCGCTGATATTGGGTTAATTTATAAACGAAATTGTGATGCTTTTAATCTTGTTGGATATGTGGATTCTGAATTTGCTGGTGACAGGGATTCTCCAAAATCTACAACTTCTTTCTTTTTACCTTAGGAGGTAATTGCATCAGTTGGAAGTCTCAATTGCAGCCTCTGGTTGTACTGTCTTCCATTAAGGTAGAATATGTGGCTGTCACTGATGCCTTCAAAGAAGTCATCTGGCTCCAAGATTTGTTAAAAGAGATTCATATGTTACAAGGTAAGGTTGTAGTATTTTCTGATAGTCAGAGTGCCATACATTAATGTAAGAACCTTGTATATCATGAGAGAACCAAACATGTAGATGTAAAGTACCATTTTGTAAGGGACCAAGTAGCCAAAGAAAATGTAAGTATTCAAAAGGTCCCAACAGAAAACAACCCAGCTGATATGGGGACAAAAATTGTGACTGCAGCCAAGTTCAAACATTGTTTGGACTTGTTGCATGTCACAGTTGGTTGAAAAACCAAACAACATGAGTAATGATGGCATAGGTTGTAGCTTGCTGCACTGTTAGGGGATTGTCCCTTTAATGATTGAAGCTTCAAGGTGGAGATTGTTGAAAGTGAAGCTTCAATACGACAGTGTTTCTGGCAGAGCAGGAGGGTCATTTTAGCAACCCCCATGGCTGCCCAAAATGGCAACGTTTTGGGCCCTGGGTGGAGGGCCAAAACGGAAACCGTCTTGCCATTTCATTTGGCATGCTGTGCTTTGTCTTTTAGAATGCCTCTTCCCCGATCGTCGATGCTCTGCTTCACCTTTATACGATGCAATCTGTACCGTTTGAATCTCCTTTATATCTGCTACAGTTGCATCGGGATGCGATGGAAGATGGCCTCCGATTATCTGTCTTGATTAGGGTTTGTTGATCATTTTTTGGTTTTCCATTCTCTCTGTATAGATGTTCTGTTTGTTTTCGTACTCTAAGTGGTAGGCCTCTGATCTTAGATTGTGGTTATGGGACTTAGTTAATTTCTAAGAGATCATTTTGTACAGTGAGATTGGAGAGTGTTTTTTGTTTGTAATCGGTGGCTGTAAACGTTTTTATCCCTATAGTGCAGTGAACTCCCTTTTGTCGGAGCTCAACGTGGACGTAACCCTCTTTAACGAGTGAACCACGGTAAATCCTTGGTGTTTACGTTTTTTGATTCTGTTTATGTTTATGTATGATTCAGTCCATTTATTTATATATGAAATCGGTTTGTCTGTTTAAGTTATAAAGGGTTGATTAGGGTTAAGTTACGACTCATCCCAACATAACTAACTATCAAGCTAGATTTCTAGTACAAGCGGGTAGAAAAAACAATAAATACAAATTATAAGGATAAAGATATCTCTCTAAAATGAGGTTGAAATAAAGTTTATAATAAAAGAACAAGTCCTGACAAAACTTTGAGAGATAAAATAGTGAAAATTTAAAGTAACAGTGAAATGAGAAAATGTTTGAGCTCAATGGCCATATTAATTGTTTCTTAAACTTCAAAATGACTTGTAGTTATAGTCTTCAACCTTCCAGGCATAAAACTAGCTATTGGAGAGCAAAAATGACAAAAATTTAGTATGCAAAAAAGTAATTGTTAATAATTTTTCAAACATAACTAGTCGACCATTTTATAAGGCAATCAACAATTTATTTGAAATTTGAAAACCACAATCAACAACCAATAGGTTTTTCAAGGTTTATCAAAAACAATCGACAATTTGATGGAATCATTTAATAGTTTACTAGATTTCGATTGTATGCATTCATTATCGATAGATAGATGTATGATAGTTTATTCTAACTTATTTCATAGACTTATTTTCAGTTATCGAAAACACTTATGCATGTTTTTTTCTTTTTAAAATGTTTTTTTTCATTTTAAAAAGTTTGACCTAACACTTTGAGGGCCATCAAAATTAGATATTATAGTTTAAATAGTTTGTCCATGATTCAAAAAAAATATTTATTAAAGTTTTGGGCAAACGTATTCGTCATCATGTTATCCAAATCAACCAACAATTAATATGATCTCATGACAAACTCCTTCGTTGTTTTTATTTATTTAGTTTTTTATATATTATCTGTTTGATTGCTTTTAGTTTTTAAAATTAAAAGTAACGTAAAAAATTATTTAAACTACAAAAAAGTTTGCCTTTTATCTTGATTATGATAGTTGCTCATATCATTACACCATCTCCAACCCATTTTCCTTTGTCAATCCCTATTATATTATAAATAATTCACTTTCTATTTTTATTTCTATTTCTATTTTGTCTCAAAAATTATGTATGCTCCAACCACACTCACTCACTACAAAAAAATGACATTTAATGACGTTTTTTTTTTTTTTTTTTTTGCATTTGATGGTAGTTAAAGTAATTTAGCGGCGATTTTCAAAACCGTCGCTATATCAGCCATCACAGAGCATTTAGCGACGTTTTTCAGCAACTGCTGGAATAACCGTCTCTAAGTCATATTTTTTGCGGCGGTTTCAAAACCGTCACTAAATAAGCGATTTAATGACGATTTTTAAAATATTTAACGGCAAAAAAAATTCTAAAATATTAAATTTTTGTGGTGGTTTTAAAACAGTCGCAAAAATTCAAAAAATTTTGAAATTTCAAAATTCAAAAAATTTGAATATCTACAACCCTCTCGTGCGTGCGGCCAGCCTCGCGCCCATATCCACCCCACCAGCGTGCCTAACCCCTGCCCCACGTGGCAGCATGTCTGTGCTCCACGTGGTGATGCTCTTTGCCCTTCTCCAGACTCAAACCCAGAACATGCGTATACGCGCACAAAACCAGTTGAGCTGCGAAGCATTATTATTAAATTTTCACTCATATAAATTATATACTAATACATCCACTATTTTCCAGAATTATAATTTATATTCTTTACTATAAATTGAAAAACATAAATTAATTGATTATTTTTTAAAAGAATAATGGAATAAATTAAAAATAAATTAATGGAATTAAATTAAATAAATTAATTGATTAAAAAATAAAAAAGAAGATTTTATATATTTTTTAAAATTTCTTTTTAAAATTATTCAAATTTTATATATTAAAATTTTGTTAAATTTATTTTTATTTTCTTAAAATTAAATTTTATAATGAATTTTGTTGCGATTTTTCAAAATTGCTGCAAATGTTATTTAATTTTATTTTTTTCTAAATTTAGTGGCCGTACAGCCGCAAAATTAAATTTTTTAATAAATTTTACGGTAGTTTTTCAAAATCGCCGCAAATGTTATTTAATTTTAATTTTTAATTATTAAATTATTTTTTGAATTTAGCAGTGATTTTCAAAAAACCTCCGCAAAATTAAATTTTTTAATAAATTTTGAGGCAGTTTTTCAAAACCGTCGCAAATGTTATTTAATTTTTATTTTTAATTATTTAATTATTTTTCTAAATTTAGCGGTGATTTTTAAAAAATCGCCACAAAATTTAATTTTAATTTTTAATTATTAAATTAATTTTTAAATTTAGTGGTATTTTGGGAAACCACTGCAAAATGTTAAAAAAATAGCGACAAAATACCGTGTTTTGCGGCGATTTTTAAAACCACCGCAAAAAATTAAATTTTTGGTAGTGACTATTCTCTTTTCTATTTTATTAATTTATTAATAAACTTCAATTCTATTATTTTTTCTTATTTATAATTTTTACTAATACACAAATTAATAATCAAATACACAATATCCATCATCCAATACAAAAATAAATAAAAAAAAATTCTCCAAAATCACTTAAAAACTTGCTGCTCCTCTTGCTCGAAGAAGACGTCGAAGAATTCCCCAAAATTTATGGAAGAAGACGTCATTGCGGTTTTGCTCGTCGTCATCACCATTACTGCTGCTCATCGCCACAGTCGTCGCTTTCGCTAGTCACCGCAACCGCCGGATCTAGTGGTCGAAGTTGTCTTCCACCATGTCTGCAACTTTCACCGATGGTCGATTTTGCCTTCCCCGCATGCGTCGATCCTCTTATGGTGTTGATGGCCGTTGTGGTGGGGAAAAATAGCAAACAAATTTGGGTCGTTAGTCTTAGCGATGGTTTTGAGCTTCGCCAAAATTTTGGCGATGGCGAGCAGCGTTGCATGGTTAAATTTGGGTTTGGGTCGCTACAAATGGCTTAGCGATTGGAGATTGCGAACCCGTTGGAAATGATCTTAGTACATGAGAATTTAGAAGTGTCACATGAATGGAAAGGGTCACATAAACAATAGACATTAATAGTTATAGCTGTGAGTTCTACAGTCTATCACAAGTCGAGAATAGCCAAATCAATGGCCACACTTTTGCAATTTAATAAGACCCATGATGCATCAAATGGGGGGCATAGTAATGTTAGATAGACTTTGATTATATAGCACCACAAACTTAAGAGGGATAGTGAATAAAAATTTGGATGATTTTAAAAATATTTTTAAAATAATAAACAAAATATGATTTTATGCAAAAGAGTTTTTTAATGAAAATACTATGTAATATTTGAGAGAGTTTAAAAATATAAGGAACACAAACAATTTATAGTAGTTCAACTTTTTCCAACCTACATCCATTACTCTATCACCTAGTTAGAGATTTTCAAATTCACTAAAAAAATATTTTCAATTACCAAACCACTATCCAATACAACCAACTAGCTACCAAGCTAGATTTCTAGTACAACCCGGTAGAAAGAACAATAAATACAGGTTATAAGGATAAAAATATCTCTCTAATCTCTTGCTAAAACAAGACTGAAATAAAGTTTATAAGAAATGAACAAGACTTAACAAAACATTAAGAGATATAACCGTGGAAATTTAATGTAGTAGTGAAATTAGAAAATGTTTGAGCTCAATCTCCTTCATAATTGTTTTTTGAACTTCAAAATGGCTTGTATTTATAATATTCAACCTTCCATGTTGTAACATATACCTTCCACGAGACTTCCTCCGAAGGGCCTTTGAGGGAGTTCCCTTAGAGAAGTTAGTTTGGGCCTGGGAGAGGGCTTTCTCCTAAAAGGGTCTTCAAGGGCCTTGTTCCTCGATGACTCGAGGAACTTTCTAAAGACCCTTCGAGGACCAACTTCTCGGAAGGCTTGGGTAGTCCTCCACAAACCCTTCGGGGACTAGCTTCCTCGAAGGCTTGGCCCTCTCGAAGCATGACCTAGTGATAGTCGGACATCCTCACCTGAAGTGTCATGCCACGGTTATATGTCCGTGTGACATATGTCCCGATCCTTCGACGGTTATAAATACCCCATGACTCTTCATCTTCCAAATCTTTCTGCCAAATCCAAAGGCTCCCTTCTAGCTCTTTCGCAAGTACCCTTCTAAAGGCTTTCTACTATTTGGAAGATACCACCTAACACATTTGCACTGCATCTGAATCATTCTGCAACATTATCACGTTTGACTTAGGCATCGAAAGACCCATGCAAGAGAAATCCAAAATTCAAACAATATTTATTAAAGTTTTGTGCAAATGTATTCGTCATCAACATGTTATCCAAAACAAACCATCAATTAAAATGATGTCACGACAAACTCCCTTACTGTTTTTATTTTTCTTTTTCTGATATATTATCGGTTTGATTGCTTTTAGTTTTCTTTGTTATGAGCAAGTAAAATTAAAAGTACCGTAAAAATGTTAGAAAATTATTTAAACTACAAAAAAGTCTTCTTTTATCTTGATTATGCCAGTTGCCCACATCATTAGTACATGTGCATTTAGAAGTGCCACGTGAATGGATAGGGCCATAAAACAACCGACAGTATTAGTAATGGAAGCAGTCAGTTCTACAGTGCATCACTCTCCGAGGATAGCCAATTCAATGGCGACACTTTCGCAATTTAATAAGACCCATGAAGCATCAAATGAGGGGCACATTAATGTTGGACAGACTTTGATATATATGAAATCACATACACAAAAAGGAGATTAAATTGAGTGAATACAAATTTGGATCATCTTAAAAATATTTTTATAATAATAAACATGATATGATTTTATGTAAAAGAGTTTTTTAATAAAAATATTATGTAATATTTGAGAGAGTTTAAAAATGTAAAAGATACAAACGATTTATAGTGATCATAGGATGATAAACTAACAAACCCAATAATTGTGTCTGATTTTATCAATGTGATTAGATAACACATCAAAAAACTCATTTCCTAATCATTCATGATGCCCCGATCCAGAACTTTTTTGTCGCACTAATAGTAAATCACACTCATGGCTTTAAACAAACGATTGACTTCTTTATAAAAACAGTCGATAATTTTGACAAGTCAACATTATACAGTGGTGTTGAGTCATCTATTAAGTTTTGATTTGATGGGAAAATAAGAAGATGCTTATTAATGATGATGATCAAAATAGTGTAATAGATGATACAAAAGATAAATAACTTTTTAATCGAGTACAAATCCATAAAACTCCAGTAATATATATCAATTAAATATATCAAGTCAAAAATTTTATTCTCTTAATTGAGTATAAAGTCATATGTAATTGAGTGTCTCATTTTATAATTAGTATAATTGTTGTATACTCAAGTAATGAACTCATTTAAAATGGTGATGGATATTTTTCAAACAATATTTATTAAAGTTTTGTCCAAATGTATTCGTCATCAACATGTTTTCCTTACACTTTTAAAAAGGGTGTATGATTTTGAAAGAGTTTTTTTTTACACTCCAAAAATACGTTTGATTACAAAATAAATACAAAAGATTTTGCATATATTGAAAGCGTATTTATTTTTTAGCAATTGATTGGATTGATCAGTTTTAATTATCAAAGATGAAAAATAATTCATTTTCAAATGTCAAATATATAAGTTTTTTTTATTATGAAAACATTATCACAGGAAAAATAAATACAAAGGGTTTTGCATACATTGAAAGTATATTTATCCTTTGCCATTGATTGGATTGATCATTTTCAATTTTCAATAATGAAATATAATTCATTTTTAAATACCAAATATATAAAGTTTTTTTATCATCAAAGGGAAAACAAGACATAAGATAAACGTCCCCACCTCATCATTGTATGGTTGGGCGCACTAACAAATCTCCCACACTAATAAACAAAACAACCGTGTCGCTTTAAATCAAAGGATCAGTTATACTATAGAAGCTAAACGATAAGATCATTATCCACCATGCCATATGATATGTCATCGGCATCACGTTCAGTGCGTTGTTTTCTAACAACCACCTACGAGATTACTATAAACATGACATGCTCTGTGGTATGTGACTCACCACTATTTCTATTAGTATCTCATATACTAATTGAGGTAGTAAACTAGCGTGTCAATCCATAATTGATTAATCAGAGTCCCCATTTGAAAATTTTAAGGACTCAAAACATTTAAGAAATCATGTTACTAGAAAATATGATCACATATTCTTAACACATAATTAAGAATGATATCTCATACAAGATATCTAGGGACTGATTCATACAAAAATGAGAGAGTAATGAATTATGAAAACTTGTCTTTATTATTAATATATAACAATACATCATATGATTTATTCCCTAATCAATGTCATCTAAATCTAGTATTAAGGTATCTCACTACCAGATCCAAGTCTAGAAATAAAGACAAAACCTATAACTATTTTTAGAAGAAAAGACTCATAACAAATGAGTTTTTAAAGTTTCAGAACAAAATTAAGAAACAAGAATCTGACTAGAAAAAGACTTTAGTCGAAGCTAATGTTGCTAAAAATAATAGTGATAAGGAACTTTTAATTATAATTAATGAAATTACCAAGTCTTGTGAAAATTGGATCGTTGACACAGTATATGTCTCCTAATAGGGATTGATTTTCGACATATAAAACATTATTTATTGGTGATGTGTTCATGAGACACAATTATTGTAAAATTATTGGCATTTAAATAATTAAAATTAAGATGTTTAATGGCATTGTTAGAACTTTAACTGATGTCAAACATGATCCCAACCTTAAGAGAAATCTTATCTCATTGAGTACTATTGATTTAAAGGGCTATAAGTACATTGGTGAAGGAAGAGTTATTAAATTAGTAAAGATATACTAAGGCAAATCTTGTTGCCTATGCTTTGAGTACGGTTAAAGATATTGACTGTAGTGTGCATTATGTGAATTTGGTTGGTATTCATCAAGAAAATTAATTGTCGGTGATTTTGTTGGAAGAAAGAACTATGAATAATTTCATATTTAAATTTCGTGTCAATATAGAGTTTGTGATAGTTGTGACCTAGAATTCAAATTTAACTGTGATTGGGATACATCTAAAATTTAAGATTATCTCCGGGGCTTATCAAGATTTATTTTCTTCGTGTCTCATCTTTTGATCAGGATATAAATTTATATAGTTTAGTCATTTTTTATATACATTTATAGATGAGTGGTAAATTTATAAATAGATACCCAATATTCTAGAATTATTGCAATCATTTCACTATTATTGTAGTAATATCATCATAGTGATATTTTGTTCTTTATGCCTGTAATTTTTTTCAATTTGAATTTTTCACATAAATCTTTTACCTATGTTGATGGTTTGATTGTGGTTTATTTTTTATCCTAAATCCTAACACTACCCTTTAGGTCTCACCATTTTCTTATGATAATCTACTTGGGCCTAGTACCTTGAGAAAAACTCCATTCCAAAGATCTCATCAAAATCATGAATCTCTAATACAAATAGATCGGTCAAGCCCATAATTTCAACCTCACAATCGTATACCCCAATCAATTTTGATAAGTTATGCCATCGAGGTAGCTATGACCATTCTATGTTCTAATTCTTCCAGTTTTAGTTTCAAGCTTTCTATTATAACATGTGATATAAATGAATACGTGGCACTCGGATCTATTAGAACATGTACCAGGATATGGAGAATTAGAAAAATACCTTGTATACCTTCGGGGATAACCTCTATTTACTGACCTTGTAATTTTGTATGCCCTTCTCAGTGGTGGCACTTTTTGTTTCCAATCTTTTTCCTCCATCTATGGGTTTCCTGTTGGGGAAATCTCAAGAGTTATGCCCTTGTTGATGGCACTTGGAACACGTCACTATCCTTCTCCTGTGGTCATCTCTTCTAGAATCCTTCTTGGTTGGCCATTCCTTTTCAAAATGGCTTACCTCCCCATAATTATAGCATCATTCTTCATCCTTTTGACATTTTCTACCCAGATGCTTGCAACCATTGTAGGCAAACAATACCCCTTTTAAACTTCAATGGCCTCAGTTGCTTAAACCTTTAGTCTTTGTCTCGGGCAGGTTTGGTGCCTCTAAAATCTCCTATAGCTTCCTTTGCAATCCTCAAGAAACCTCGACTAATCATATTTGTTTCCAATGTAGTGGCCTTCATGTTCACTACTTTGTAATATGTTTGTATGTCCTAAACATTCATGGCTTATTACACCTCAGTGCACAATCCACGTATAAAACATTAGGCCCTCTCCTATTCATCTACCTGGTACATGGGCCATAATCATTAAATTTGGTTGCGTTGACCTCATAAACTCCTCTCAGCGCATTTCTCCCCAACTAACAAACATATACTTTGCTTTAAAAGCAATTTCAAACTAAGCCCACATAATGGGGGTAATATGTTGGACTCCATTTGCACTGGGTCTTCTAAAACCTCACTGTTGTCTGCATAGTTTACCGTCACACAATCCATCTTTATCCTCTAGCATAAAAGTCACACTTCTACTCCACTAATCCTTAGGACAATTTAGGTGCTCTTAAAAGTTTTGTGGTCTGCTCGAAGCCATACTCACCCACATGTTGGGACTAACATCAACCATCCCCTTAAATACTGGTGGATCCATATCTAGGTACATTTTCAACCAATTCACTACATTTGCATCTCTCGCCACTTCTCAAGCAAGAGGTTAATCACGAACTTGATACTTTCCAAGTCAGATTCAAGCTACTGCACCAGAGTAGGTACACTTTGCATCTTATGTTCCAACCCAAGGGAGGTAGTTATTGAGCTTCTCACCATGCCGTAACATTCTTCATTTGTATTTTGTCCATCCACCTTGAGTACCTATGGCGACGCTAGTCCTTTATGCCCTCTCGTGAAGCTCCTTGTCCTAAATGTGCCATTTTGTCCTAAAAATCCACAAGTTGACTAGCAATCAAATCTAATCATAACAAATTCACATATTTTAAACAAACAAATAAGCTATCAATAATAAGTATACAACAAAATACATAACTCACAAACTTGTAGAATCTTTATGGACTTATCAGTCAGACCCTTAACCTTTATATATTGTTGAGATTAGACAACAAGACCTTAGGGTATTCACAGAAAACGTTCAACCCTGGTTACGATAGCCAAAATAGGAAGCATAAACATTCATACACAAAATAGAAATGAAAGGAAACGAAAAATGAAAGGAGGCAAAGATTTTACTGTGGTTCACCTCAAAATGAGGCTACGTCCACGTTGAGCTCTAAGAGAAGAGCTCACTACACTACGATATAAATCGAAGATTACACCCTCCCAAAACCCTCACAAACTCTCTGTACAAACAATGGTTCATGAAACAAAAATTCCCAATAATCACACAATACAGATTAAAGGCAAAACCTATCGAACCATAGAACTAAAGAAGCTATACCGAGCATTTACAAAGAATGAAACATAGAAGCAAACCAGAAACCCTAGCCCAAAGACGAAGGCCCTCTCTGCTCGATCTTTCTTTCCCTTCTCATTTTCTTTCTTTTTGTTTCTTTTGTCCAACTAGTTCACATCTCGAGGGGTGAGATTAAAAGCAATGATGGATGGCTGGGATCAGGCCTCATAAAGCATGGATTGTAATATCCCGTATGACATGGTATTGGAAAATAAATAATTTTTAGTGATTTGAAAGAACCTTGGGTGGTTCGGGAAGCCCGAAAGTCCGTTTCAGGAAATTAATTAATAAAATTTATCGAATCGACATTAGGGAATGCCCTAGGACTTGGATGTCCAGGGAAGAGGGCATGAGATTGATCAGCATCCCGAGGAGAGGCTAATGACGCTGGAAGCAGTCTGAATGAGAATAATTTTTGAAATAAATTCTGTATAAACCCGAATGGGTGCTTGTACCGAATGGTCGTAACGGACCACCGGAAAGCTGAGGGGACCTTAGGGGTGGTTTGATTTTGTGAGTAAGGCAACCTTGAAGTGTTTTCGGGTGAAATGGGGGGCTCATGCAGGTGCAGGGACGAAATCAACTTTATCGAGTAAAAGTCGGATATTAATTTTCGAAGAAATTGAGCTTCAGAGTGGCTTGATGATAATTATTCAAGACTTGGAGGGTCCAAGTGCAATTATCAAAAATTTTGAAGTGAAATTGATAAATCCTTAAGTAGAATATGGAGAATTATTGTGGTTAAATTTGTAATTATATATATATGTACAGGCACGAACTTGGGAGGAAGCTTCGTGCCTTCCCTCTGATAGTTTCAACGCAGAGAGAGAGAGAGAGAAAGCTGAGGGAGAGAAAAGAGATCGTGAGAGCTTGTGTTGGGGGTGGCCGATGGCTGGTCGGTTTATCCATCATTGACGACGGGCAGTGAGCAACGGCGACCAAAAGCGGTTGCGTTGAGCAATGACTATGGAAGCGAGTGGCGAGTAGCGGAGGTCACGATGGTGGCTGGTTATGGCATTTAGACGCGCGACGAGCATAGGTGATGGCATCGATGCTGGAGGTGGTGGAGCAGCCGGTTGCAGTGGCCATGGCAGTAGCGGCAGTTGCAGGCGGTTGTTGCTCGCGCCGATGGCAGCGGCCAGCGATGGCAATGTGGGTAGAGGCTGCGGCGACGGAAGCCAGGGGTGGTCGGTGGCTGTGCGAGTGGAGGAGCGGCCGTGCGCAAGGAAGGAGTAGTGGCCGCGGGAGAGAGAAAGATCAAAGGAAGAAGAAGAAGTGGAGAAGAAAAGAAAAAGAAGGAAAAGAAAATATAAAAAGAAAAGAAAAGAAAATATGAAAAATAGAAGAAAAATGAAGAAAAAATGCTAGAAAATTCAAGAAAAATTATGAAAATTAAATTGTGGCTCGAGAAGTGTACCAGGGGCTTGAAATGGGAATTCAAGCGCGTGGTTGTAGCTCAGGAGGCAGCCCCGGGTGGGGCATTTTTTCTTTTATTTTTCCTCCAAATTAATCGAGGTAAATTAATTTAATTCTTTTCTAGATATTTTCATTATGGGAGATAATGGAGTGTGAGTTGTTAGTCGGTTTATGCCCGTAGTTGGGGTCGTTTGGTTGAGTTGTTATTGGGTGGTTTTTCGAAGTGTGGCGAAATCGAACCCCTAGTTTAATTTATGAATTATGGGGTTTTTGGTATGATTGGTATCTAGCTTTGAGCGAGGAGACGGTGATCTTAGAAGAGTTTGGAGTTCGGGTTGGCGTTCTCGCCGAGGCAGAGATAAGGCTTCGAGCTAGGTAAGGGATGATCCCAAGTGGTGGGGTTCTTGCTTGCATTTATAAGTGTTTATATATGAGTTGCGTGTAGTGGTCAATATCTGCATGATATGTGTTCTAGTGTACCTATGGCCATATGGAAGACTAGTGTTGTGGGAAGGGTTGGTTGATGCCTTAACCTATGGAGGTTAGGAGGGCATGGAAGCTACCCATTTTACATTGCATCTTTGCATTGCATGCTCTCTCTCGTGCTTCATTTACTTATGTATTGCACCCTTACTGAGTTTTTATGACTCATGAGGTCTTACCTTATGTTGTAGATAATGCAAGTCCAGATGCAAGCAGGGATGGTGCCGGGAGGCTGTTATGGCGACTAGAGGTGTTGCCTGAGTTGTATGATATGCATTTATCGTGTATATTTATTCTTGTAATTGAATGTAAATGTTGTTGAGCACAGGATGGTATCTAGTTTGTTGTAATCATCATAGTGGGATAGTTGATTGTGAAATTGCTGGATGTATATGGCTTTAGTTGGTGGAGCCAAGTTCGGATCGGGTAAAGATTAGCAAGGTATGTTCCAAAAAATCCCCAATACTCAGCGAAATGTGTGTTATGTTAGCTTTGTGCTTAGGTCACCTTTAGCTTGCTATGATGTGAGTTGAAGAAATGTGAAGCTCACTCGGGTTTCAGATCTCAGTTCGCTGTGATATTTTATCTGTGTTTGGAACCAATTTCTCAAGTGGAGCGAAGGGAAGGATGAAGTCTAGTCCCCACCTAGGGCATTTCCCGTTGAAACATAGTCCAAACCTTTAGTTGTGGTTTGTCGGGTGATTATTCACCGATGGCGTCCGATAGTGGGAGCGAGTCGTTATAGTTGGTATTAGAGCATGGCTAGCTGTATGAGTGGGGAAAGATAGTGTGTTAGTGGTGTTATGTATGGTTAGTTAAGTGATTGAGGTGAGCAAAATTGCCAGAGTTATGAGTTGGGAATTGTCTGGCATAATTGGGATGTAAGTCAAAATGTCCTAACTACTAAGTTGGGGTTGGGAACGGTTGTGTGTGATCTCAAGGTTGGATGTGAGATCGATTCGATGACCTTAAAGGTTAGATATGTGGTCCAAGGACCCTAGGGATTGGGTCGAGGTGATAAGGCCTGCAATGGGTTGAATGCTATGTTTGGATATTCCTGTTCTAGGAATAGGAAAGTATCATGGTTGAGATGATATACTCGTAAAGCGTATACGGGTCGAGCAATGAAAGAACTGAAAATCCAAGTGTGGGTGTTAGTGCAAAGAAAACCCGAATGTGGGATTTCGGGAGATATGAAGTGTATAAGGATGGGAATTCCTTGAGATTGAAGTGTTGAAGCTTGGGTGAGGTGAGTTAAGGCTTGTGTGCTTGAGATATAATAAACTATAATGGGAGTTAGCTCAAGGCTCAAGGAAAGGAGTCGTCAACTAGTTATGTGACGATGTTTAGGGAGTAAGGTTGCTTGCAGTGGTCTCTAGGGAGTAAGGTTGCTTGCAATGGGACTTCGAGGTAGAGCCATATGTGAAGTATGCATGTTGGAAGCATCTGGTATGATGCGTTCCTATCGTTGTGTCGATCCCGGAGGGGATGTACCTAAGGTACGGGTGGACCCTAGTTGGTTTCATGACGAAACAAGGTCTATCCTATGGAAGGATAGGTGTGTAGCAAATGGACCCTAGCATGCATTTGAACGAGCTGGAAAATCCTTAGCAAGTTGAGTTGTGATTTAGGGGAATCTAGATCGGGAATGTCAGAGTTGGGCATGTGTTGGCATACATGCGAGAGCCATTGGATTAGAAGTCCATGTTGTGTAGGGCCAAGGGACCATTCATGTGATTGATGGATGAAGGGTCAATAAAACTCTCATAGTGACGCTTGGGGTCTGGTGGGATGCCTAAGGTCGGGAGATGAAAGGTGAATAGACCCTCATTGTGATGCTTGAGGTTAGGGATGACGCTTAAGGTCACGAGATCCTTGTTAGGGTAACGTGGAGGCCACCCAATGAAGGGTGGGAACAAGTTGTTGGTCTAAGTGTAGTGATGGGAGAGCTGTGGCAACAAGACCTCCATGGGCTATGCACGCATAGGAAATGCCAACTTTGAATGCTAAGGGTGCTGGGGCGGGTCGAGCGATGTAGAGGCCCCGGGTTGTAATTCCAATATCTTGGGAGCCAAGCAAGGCATGTTGGAAAGCTGAGCTAGGCGTAACGATTGAATGCATACGAGGGTATGCAAAGAGAGACAAGAGGTCTCGACTCACTTAGGAGGTGACGGTTTGTGTTCCGGGTAATAGGTGCCGGAACCTAGGTAGTCAAGCTTTGGGATGAGCTTAATGATAAGAGATTTCTGATGGACTGGATCCATTGTTATGGGAAGTGGGATCTTTTTGATTTGGTTAAAGGCCGTGAGGTATGATCTTAGGAGGTAAGATCGCAAGGCCTCAAGAGTTGGATTGGTTTGAAATGCTCTTAGGTTATAAGAGATGAAAAGTTTTGAGGAGTAAGGAGGCTCATGGTGTGAGCTTGAGGTTATCAAGGTAAGGACAACCTAATGAGGTTGCTTTAATTAGATGATGGTGGTGAAACCATTGTAGTTTGCGGGGGATTTCAATGTAGCATTAATGCTACGGGTGCAAGGCTCGTAGTGACGGATCTGATGCTATGGATCATGTGGTAGATGACTAGCGGGTTGGCTTGCTGTTAGGGCGGGTGACCCATTGACCGGAGTAACATAGTGAACTGTAGGTGATGATCAGATGTCGAGGAACTAGAGCAGCACAATAAGAATTATGTCGAGTAAGGGTCTAAGTTTAGTAGGACTAGAAATCTTTCGTGACGGTTATTATGACCGAGGAGCTAGGGTAGCTCAATTAGTAATCGCGTCCCGTGTGTCGTGGTGATTAGTCGCTTAGTGTCGAAGGTGAGCTCAGTTGAGTAGTCGAGAATTGCGATCTGGGTAAGTGCAAGGGGGCCAAGTTGTGCGAAGTGCACAAAGGCCCAAGTGGGGGTTAAGTCCTTTGTGGCAATGAAGCAGTGATGAAATGGTTCGCCGCATGTTGAGACCATGTGGTGTCTCGAGATGTTTAAAGATAGTGGAACCCAAGGAACGAGGAATGGCTCTAGCATGGAATAATGCTACAGGGATGTCTACCAGTGATGGGTCTAATGCTAGGGACCACTAATGCAGATGTAGATGGCAGGTGGCCATGGGGTTAGCTCATGACGAGGGATCGTGGCCCTCTATGGAGAGTAACCAATCTATAGTGGAGACGATTAGACGCTGAAAATCTGGAGCGAACTGTAGGTTATGTCTGGGCTAAGCCTAAGTTCTAAGTTGAGTGAGGACTTGTGGAATGATGGCAAGTTGTGTAATGATGCTCCTTGTTAAAGGATCTTAGCACATTGTGCCTGGAGCTGATCGTGTTTAATCTGGTAAATTGGGATGGTGGACCCAACGTGACCCTATGCGAGGTGGGAATATAGGGTTGATTGGAGGAGTTGGCAAGTGACCCCAGAGCTCATGTGAAGTAAGTGTCATGGAGGGAAAGACTTACAAGATGAAAACCAACCATGAGATGAGAATATTGAAACGTGAGAGGGTTTTAGGTATATAGATCTCTAAACATGTGGCTAAGGCATGGTTGCGGAATCTGTGAAGGGTCACAGTTGCATAATCGAGTGTTAATCTTGAATGTGTCGATGTGAAAATGAGGAGCCATCCTCATGTAACACTGGATGGGTTCCCAGTTGTTACACAGGATCGATTGCCAGGTGAAAGCACTTATAATGGCAATGTTAGGAATGTGAGGCTCAAGGACTGTGAACGTAAGGCCTTGTTGATTGCTGTGTATGCCACTAATATGAGGGTTCAGTGAGATTTGGTGGTTAGATCAGTTGGTTTGAGAAAGAGATCCAAATTCTAGAAGGTGGTTAGTCGAAGTAGGGATAAGCTTGATTGAGTGTTGCTCCTTAGCGAGTAGTCGAACTGGCGGAGGGTCGAGTTACCAAGCTGGTGAAAGGCCGAGTTACCGAGTTAGGGGAGGGCTGAGTTGCTGAGCTGGTGGGAGGTTGAGCTGCATAGCTAATAGTCAAGTTGTTAAGCTTGAGAGGGTTTCTGTAGCTAGAGTAATGCCTAGAGGAATGTTGTGTTGGCTGCAAGCCCAGTAATTCAATAAAATCTAATGGAGTGGATTAGAGGGATGTCGAGGGTGAATTTGAGATTTCACCGATGGGTAGTGAGAACCCAAGTGAGTAATTCATGAGAATGAGATTGGTTTCCGTGAATAGGGCAGGTGATAATTAGATCACCCGATAGCTGTGAGTGATACAGCTAGGGGGATGACCTGGTGTGTCGACAATTGATGAGATTTAACCTTATGGTTAGGGTTAATGGGTGTACAAGAAAGCAGCTAGTGGAGTAAATTGGTGACCGGCTGAGGGTGGTCGGTAGTGACTAAAGGCGCCGACTGGTGACCGCAGCAATGGTGAGCAACAGTTGGCCATGGTCTTGCGACGTCGTGAGAGTGGTCAGTCAATGGTGATGGTGGCTCTAAAGCCACAGTGGCAGTTAGATGCTGCGACAAGCGATGGTGGGAGGTTGTCTTAGGCGACGATGGTTGCATTAGATCCAATGTGGTTGCTAACCAAATGGTGTGAGCTCGTTGGAGGTGAAAAGTGCAAGAGAAATCCGGGAGAAGCCAAAGTTTCTTGGGGATTAGTAAGCTATTCAAGGAATGGAAAAGTAATGAGGGAAACGGCTAATCCAAGATTGAGGTCGTGGTGGTTGAGACGATCTATGAGATTTAAGATGCTACGACTTTGGGAAGAGGCTCGTTGTGGTCATGGTGATGACATTGTCGAGGAGGTTAAAGAGAACCATTGGGCATGGTAGACTTGCAAAGTCAGGTGTTAGATGCAAATTGAGAAGGAAGCTGTTGTGGGATGGCCATGTAGTCTCGTGCCCTATGAGGGTGAGGCTGTGTCGAGGAATTATGGAGTTCGAAAATGTTCCAATGGAATTGAAAATAGGCTAGTAAACTTGGCTAGAAAATCGTTACATGGGTGGTGGTGTAACCATGATGACTTAAGGTAGTGGAGGTGAGACTCGAAGGTTCGAAGTCATACTACAGGTGCGATGCAATCAGTGGCGGACCTGGGCTATGCTGCTTGAGACTAGTGTTGGGCCCCGATGTGCTTGTATGGAAGTAACACGGTCGTGAGGACTGGGTGTTAGCTCACCTAATGCTCAGGGCAACATAGTAATTATGCAGGTGGGCAGGGGTCGAAGATCTGTGGCATGCACGGTAAGGATGACGAGGGTTGGGGTTAAACATTTCACAACCATAAAGCAAATGGTAGGATCCCTTACTCGTTGTAGGGTTTAACAGTTGGAGTAAGGCCTAGCATGTGGCATGATTGTGGAAAATTGAGGTATGGATGCAGAACATTCAAGAGGGTTGCCCAATAAGAGTTTCCAGGTGTGGGTAAGTGACCCCAGTTGGTGAGTGGTATTGGCCAATAAGAAAAGCCTCAATATTTTTGTTGAATGTGAAAAGAATGCCTAGTTGGGAGAGTGTTATGACGCGTGCATTGTTAAGCTTGAGATGTGGACTTGGGTAGTGCACGTTATTGGCTAAAGCATGAAGTACCCACTATGATGTATGGGTATGTGGGTTATGCTCAAGTCATGGCAATAAGTGAAGGTTGGCTGATCAAGGTAGTAGACCGTATGAGGAATAGTTTAGTGCGGCTAGAAGAGCTAGATAATTGCTTCCCATATGGTGCGAGTATAGTTATAGTCTATCGATAATGAGATGTTACTATAGGGATCGACTCAAGTTATGGATGTATGTGGTTGATGACGAAATGCCATGGATACATGGGTGTCAACACGCCAGATGGGCATTAGAAGTGACATTGCTATGATTGATCAGTGTTAAGATGTTACTGTGGTTAATCAATGTAAAATCGTAGCTATGTGTGATTGGCAAAAGAAACGTTGTCATGTGTGATCGGCGTAAAATCGTTGTTGACTGATTTATGATGCAATGTTGTTGAGTGTGCTTGGCATGATCGTGTTTGGTTTGGGTTGTTGTGGAAAATGGGAAGCGGATGACAAAATGATACTGTGAGACAATTGAAATCCATTCAGAGATGGACATCGTTTGCAGTAGGCAAGACCAACGACTAGTAATGTGACTTGGCGAGAGGCCAAAGCAGTATCAATGATGAATATCCTTAGGAGTGGGAGGATTAGTAACCTAAATGAAACCTCGAGGTGGGGATAGCTTGAGGAATGGTGAGCAATGGTTAAGCTTTGAGATTCTCGAATTCGAGAGTTCAGTGAATTGCTCGAGAATGTGGTTTTCTTGGGTAAAAGAGTAGGGCAAAGTGAATTTTAAGGATGAAATTCTTTAAGAGAAGTGGAATGTAATACCCCATATTACATGGTATTGGAAAATAAATAATTTTCAGTGATTTGAAAGAACCTCAGGTGGTCTGGGAAGCCCGAAAGGCAGTTTCAGGAAATTAATTAATAAAATTTACTTAATTGACGTTAAGGAATGCCTCGGGACTTGGATGTCCAGGGAAGAGGGTATGAGATTGGTAAGGGTCCTGGGGCGAAGTAGTCCGATTGGGAATAATTTTCGAAATAAATTTTGTATAAGCCCTAATGGGTGCCAGTACCGAATTGTCGTAAGGGATCTTCGGGAAGTTAAGGAAACCCTAGGGGTGGTCCGGTTTTACGAGTAAGACAACTCTGAAGTGTTTTCGAGTGAAATGGGGGTCTCATGCAGGCGCATGGACGAAATCAACTTTATCGAGTAAAAGTCGGATATTAATTTTCGAAGAAATTAAGATTGAGAGTGGCTTGATGATAATTATTGAAGGCTTGGAGGGTCCAAGTGCAATTATAAAAAATTTCTAAGTGTAATTGATAAATCCTTAAGTGGAATATAGAGAATTATTGTGGTTAAATGTGTAATTATATATATATATATATATGTACAGGCGTGAACTTGGGAGGAAGCTTCGTGCCTTCCCTCTGATAGTCTCAACACAGAGAAAGAGAGAGAGAGAGCTGAGGAAGAGAAGAGAGATTGTGAGAGCTTGTGTTGGGGGTGGTTAATGGCTAGTCGGTTTCGCCATCATCGATGGCGGGTAGCAAGCAACAGCGGCCAAAAGTGGCTGTGTTGAGCAGTGACTAGGGAAGCGAGCGGCGAGTAGCAGGAGGTCATGATGGTGGCTGGTTATGGCGTTTAGAGGCGCGACGAGCATATGCAGTGGCATTGACGGCTGAAGGTGGTGGAGCAGCCAGTTGTAGCGGCCATGGCAGTCGCAGCAATTGCAGCGCGTAGGAAGGGTTGAGCTATGGTGGTTGCTCGCGCTGATGGCGGTGGCCGGCGATGGCAACGCGGGTAGAGGCTACAGCGGTAAAAGCCAGGAGTGGCCGGTGGTTGTGTGAATGGAGGAGCGGCTATGCGCGAGGATGAAGCAGTGGCCGTGCGGGAGAGAAAGATCAGAGGAAGAAGAAGAAGTGGAAAAGAAAAGAAAAAGAAGAAAAAGAAAAGAAAATATGAAAAATAGAAGAAAAATGAAGAAAAAATGCTAGAAAATTCTAGAAATTAAATTGGGGCTCGAGGAGTGTGCCAGAGGCTTAAAATGGGAATTCAGGTGCGTGGTTGCAGCTCAAGAGGCAGCGTCGGGTGGGGCATTTTCTTTTTATTTTTCATCCAAATTTAATCGAGGTAAATTAATTTAATTATTTTCTAGATATTTTCATTATGGGAGATAATGGAGCGTGAGTTGTTGGTTGGTTTATGCCCGTAGTTGGGGTTGTTTGGTTGAGTTATTGTTGGGTGGTAATTCGGAGTGTGGCGAAATTGAACCCCTTGTTTAATTTCTGAATTATGGGGTTTTTGGTATGATTGGTATCTAGGTTTGACCGAGGAGACGGTGATCCTAAAAGAGTTCGGAGTTCGGGCTAGCGTTCTCGCCGAGGCAGAGATGAGACTTCAAGCCAGGTAAGGGATGATCCCAAATGGTGGGGGTCTTGCTTGCATTTTTAAGTATTTATTTATGAATTGCGTGTAGTGGTCAACATCTTCATGATATGTGTTCTAGTGTACCTATGGCCATATGGAAGACTGGTGTTGTGGGAAAGGTTGGTTGATGCCTTAACTTATGGAAGTTAGGAGGGCATGGAAGCTACCCATTTTACATTGCATCTTTGCATTACATGCTCTCTCTCATGCTTCATTTACTTCTGCATTGCACCCTTACTGAGTCTTTTTGACTCATGAGGTCTTACCCCATGTTGTAGATAATGCAAGTCCAGATGCAAGCAGGGATGGTGCCGGGAGGCTGTTGTGGCGACTAGAGGTGTTGCCCGAGTTGTATGTTATGCATTTATCATGTATATTTATTCTTGTAATTGAATGTGAATGTTGTTGAGCACTGGATGGTATCTAGTTTGTTGTAATCATCATAGTGGGATAGTTGATTGTGAAATTACTGGATGTATATGGCTTTAGTTGGTGCAGCCAAGTTCAGATCAAGTAAAGATCAGCAAGGTATGTTCCCATAAATCCCTAATACTCATAGAAATGTGTGTTATGCTAGTTTTGTGCTTAGGTCACCTTTAGCTTGCTATGAGGCGAGCTGAAGAAATGTGAGGCTCATTTAGGTTTCAGATCTCAGTTCGCTGTGTTATCTTGTCTGTGTTTGGAACCGATTCCTCAAGTGGAGCGAAGGGAAGGATGAAGCCTAGTCCCCACTCAGGGCGTTTCCTGTTGAAACATAGTTCAAACCTTCAGTTGTGGTTTGTCGGGTGATTATTCACCGGTGGCGCCCGATAGTGGGAGTGGGTCGTTACATAGATGAAGGGCTGAGATCCAATCGTGCAAGTACGATGATTATTCCAACAGAAATGGTAAACAGGCAGGGAATTTAATCAGGCGAGAAAGGCAATTGAGCGCCATCAGGGAGCAGCTGATGGTTGCTGTGTGTTGCCATCCAGTAGGCGGCACTTGGCAACCTGCGGTTGCCACATGTGGCCCTCAATTCTTCTAATTCCAACGACGTTGTTTGGTTCTTCACAACCATCAATCTCCACCTTGAAGCAACAAACTATAGGTGAATCCAGATCCTCTCAAGTGTAGCCTGCTACAATTCTCATCTTCATAGCTCTGGTTGATGTGATCAACCAATACCCACATGCAACAGGTTGAAGCAACGCTTGAACTTTGTTGTAGTTAGCACCTTTGTGCCCATGTTTTTTGGGTTGTTTTCTGTAGGCACTTTTAGTATAATAACAATGCCATTAGCCACCAAATCTTTAATATAATTATACCTGACATCCACGTGCTTTGTGCATTCATGGTAGACTATATTCTTGGTCAAATGAATCGCACTTCGACTATCTGAATACACCACCACCTTGCTCTGAAGCAAGTGGATTTCCTAAAGAATACCTTGAATCCAAATAGCCTCTTTGACAACATCAGTCACTGCTACATACTCAGCCTCAGTGGAAGATAGTGCAACCAGAGGCTGCAGCTGTGATTTCCATCTGATGCAGTTTCCACCCAAGGTGAAAAACAGAGCAACAGTGGACTTCCAAGTGTCTCTTTCACCTCCAAAGTTAGAATCTACATACCCAACAAGATCAAGTGTGTTAAATATTTTCTTGTAGCTTAGACCAACATTTATAGAGCCATGAATGTATCTTAATAAATATTTTAGAGCATCCCAATGTGGTTTACCAGGATTTGACAAGAATCTACTAAGGGAAGAAATAACAGAAGATAGATCAAGTCTGGTACTAATCATGACATACATAATGGTTCCAATTACATTAGCATATGGAACATTTTCCATTTTAATAAGATCTGAGTTGGATGATGGGCTTTTAGATTTGGTTAGGATAAAATGTCCAGCTAATGGAACACTCACTGGCTTGCAATTATGCATGCTGAATTTTCTCACAACTTTCATTAAATAGTCATTTTGATGAACCTTTAAGCTGAATTTACCTCTATCCCTCTCTATTGTCATTCCTAAAATTTTCTTAACTGGCCCTAAGTCTTTCATATCAAAATTTGTGTTAAGCATTTGTTTTAATTCATTTATCTTAGACTTAGACTTGCTAATTAATAAGATATCATCCACATATAACAATAGGTAAACAAGGACATTAGAGAGAATAAAATAGAAACAGTTATCATATTGACTCCTAATAAACCCAATCCCTAGGACAAAATTATCAAACTTTTTATACTATTGTCTTGGGGATTATTTTAAGCCATACAGAGACTTTTTCAGTAAACAGACATATTCAGGCTTATCTGAGTCAATATATCCAGAAGGTTGAACCATGTAAATTTTCTCCTCTAAGTCTCCATGCAAGAATGTTGTTTTGACATCTAACTATTTTAATTCAAGATCAAATTGAACAACAACTGCTAGCATCATGCGAGCGGTTTTGAATTTAACTACAGGGGAGAAAATTTCAGTGTAATCTATGCCCTCCCTCTGAGTAAACCCATTTGCCACTAATCTTGGTTTATACCTAATTGGGTCAGTAGGAGACATTCTTTCTTTTAATTTGAACAACCATTTACACTGGATCAGTTTATGTTTATGTGGTTGAGGGACCAATTCCCAGGTACCAATAACTTTAAGAGATGATATTTTCTCATCCATGGCCTGTTGCCACATTACACACTCCTTGAAGCTGACAGCCTCCTCATAAGTGGATGGCTCACTACTCCTTAATCCTAACACAGCTACTAGTGCACAATACACTAGGTTTGAATAGACATACCTTGTAAGGGGTCTAGAAACCCTCCCGCTCCTATCACGGGTTAGCTGATAGTCACTAAGATCTTGGGGTGAGCTATGATGCTCCACCTCAGTCCCAGGTTCATCTTTTTATTCCTCTTGATAGTCATCATGATTAGAGGTTTGGTTAGGGACTGGAACACCTCCTAGGTTAGGTTATATTGGAGCAGCTGGAAGGTTGATATTACTTGCAGCTTGCTCCACCTCGATTTGAGACCCTTCTAGGATAACAAAATCATTTGGACTTCTCGGAATGTTGGTTTCTTCTGTATTTATAATTTTACAAGGGCAAATGGCTTCATTAAATATGACATCTCTACTGATAATGATTTTTATCCCATCAGATTGTCTTTCCCATAGTCTAAAGCCTTTGGTCTTTTCTTGGTAACCAACAAACACACACTTAATGGACCTAGGTTCTAATTTACCTTCTGACTTGTGAGCATAAGATTCATAGCCAAACACTCTAAGATAATTAAGATTTACTTTCCTTTCGGTCCATTTTTCTTCAAGGCATTTAAAGTTTAGGGCAGTTGAAGGACTTATGTTTACTAAGTAGGCAACAGTTGATAAAGCCTCTCCCCAAAAGGACTTAGGCATATTAGAGGTGAATAGGAGGCACCTAACCTTTTCAAGTAGGGTCCGATTCATTCTTTCAACTGCCCCATTTTGTTGGGGTGTATATCTAACAGTCCTATTCCTAAGTATTCCCTGGGTAATGCAAAATTCATCAAAATTCCTTGTTACCAAATTCCTGACCATTGCCTATTCTTAAAACTTTAATCTTTCTATCTATTTGATTTTCAACTATGTTCTTCCAAGTTTTAAACTTCTCTAGAGTCTGATCTTTAGTTTTAATAGAAAAACCCAAACCTTCCTACAGAAGTCATCTACTATAGATAGAAACTACCTGTTACCACCGTGGGTAGGGACTTGAGAAGGCCCCCAAAAGTCTGCATGAACATATTCTAGGCATACCTTCGCCAGGTGAGTTCCTTTATGAAAACTTAGCTTGTGTTGCTTGCCTAAAACACATGGCTCACAAAAATCGAGGGACCCAATAGGCATTGATCCAAGGTAACCTTGGTTAGACAGTGCCTTAAGACCTTTCAAGCTCATATGGCCAAATCTCAGGTGCCATAATTCTATCTTATCAGTTTTGGCTATGCATGCAGAATGAATATTAACAGAGGGAAAATAACAACCATCCAAAACATATAATCCATTTTTCTTAGCACCGGTTAGTATTAGTTCATCTCCTTTAAGCACATAGATGGATCCATTTTCTGCTTTATAAGAGAACCCTAGCTCATCTAAAGTGCCAAGAGATATCAAGTTTCTTTTTAAACTAGGAACATATCTCACATCAATTAAGGTTCTAGTTTTGTTATCATGCAGTTTAAGAGATATGTTATCTATACCTTTAACACTACAGGATTGGTTGTTACCCATGTACACAGTTCCAGTCTCTTTGTTGTTAAAATTTTGAAATCAATCAATCTTAGGACACATATGGAAAGAACAACCCGAATCCATAATCCATTCATTATCAATAGAAAAATCTGAAACAGTAAGTACTTCAGCTAAGCAGTTTGAGTTATTAGCATTAGCATTTCACTACAAAAAAACAGGTTTTTTGCGGCGATTTTTTTGCGGCGGTTTTCAAAACCGCCGCAAAACATGGTATTTTGCGACGGTTTTTCAACTGTCGCAAAATATATTTTTTACGGCTGTTTGTCCAATATTTTGGGGCAGTTTCAAAAAATCGCCGCAAAATTAATTAATTAAAATTATAAAATTAAATTTAGCGACGGTTTTAACAAAATCGCCGATAAACTCACTAATAAAAAAATAAAAAATTAAATTTAGCGACAGTTTTCTCAAAACTACCGCCAAATTCATTAATAAAAAAAATTCAAAAAAATTAAATTTAGCGGCGATTTTATAGAAACCGCCGCAAAATTCAATAATAAAAAATCAAAAATTAAATTTAGCAGCGGTTTCGACAAAACTGCCCCAAAATTTAATAATAAAAAAATCAAAAAAATTAAATTTAGTGGCGGTTTTGTCAAAACCACTGCAAAATTAAATAATAAAAGAAATCAAAAATTAAATTTAGCGGTGGTTTCGACAAAATCGCCGCAAATTTCAATAATAAAAAAAATCAAAAATAAAATTTCGCGGTGGTTTTCAAAAACTACCGCAAAATTCAATAATAAAAAAATAAAAAAATTAATTTAAAAAAAATTAATAATTTAAAAATTAAATTAAATTAAATTTTAAAAAATAATCTAATTTTTTTATTTTTTAATCAATTAATTTATTTAATTTCATTCAATTAAATTAAATAATTTATTTATTTTAAAATTTTCAATTAATTAATTTATTTTAAATTTATCAATTAATTAATTTATTTTAAATTAATTAATCAATTAATTTATTTAATTTAATTATTTGGCTTAAAACATTTTATGTTCAATTAATTAAGTTAATATGTTAATTCTTTTTTAGGTGTTTTGAGAGTTTAATTAATTAATTTAATTTAATTCAATTCAATTAAAAATAAAATTACTTTTTTATTTTATTTAATTTGGGACTAAGTGTAATTTTAGAAACTTGAGTTTGTGGGTGCAAAGTGAATTTTGAAAAATAGCGGTTGGATTACTTTATAATTAATATGCGCGAATATATTATAAGGAGGCTTTGCAAATCAGCTGGTTTCGCGCGCGTAGGGGTGGTCACGGGATCGAAACATGGCAATTACATTGCTGGAATTTAATTCCAGCGGGCAGACGCATGGGTGGGTGCGCTCATGGTGCGCGGGGGCGGGGCAGTGGTTGCGCAGGGGCGTGGCCTAGTGCGCGCTTGATTTTGGCTTGCATGCGGTAAATAGCAACGGTTTCAAAATCGCCGCAAAAACCGCTGCTAATTGCGGTGATTTTCAAACCGCCGCTAAAAATATCATTTTGCGGAGGTTATACTAGCGATTGGTAAAAACCGTCGCTAAATGCTGTGCGATGCCTGTATTAGCGGCGGTTTTCAAAACCGCTGCTAAATGCCGAAAAACCCGCCGCTAAAAATCAAATTTTTTGTAGTGTTTGTATTTCCCCCTTGCTTTTGTTTTTTGATAAAATCATAGCAATATTTTTTAATATACCACTCTTTCCCACAGTGATAGCATTTCCATTTTTGCTTACCTTTTTTGTCTTTCTTTTTACCCTTTTGCCATGACCCACTAGTTTGATCATCGTTGCTTGTAAAGTGTTTTTTCTCATTCTTACTCTTTACAAACAAGTTATTTCTAAATTTCTTAGATGTTCCTAGTTCCAGTTCCTTAGCCTTAATACCTGAGATAACAAGGTCCAGACTCGATACAATGCCAATATATCTCAATGCATGCTTAACAACATCATAGTCATCAGGTAATGAATTTAACAGAATCATAGCTTTACTAGTGTCACCTAATGCTTGATCAATACCTCTAAGTAATAATGCAAGCCTAGTAAATTTGTCTATGTTCTCATCCATTGACTTAGATGTATTCATTTTAAAGTTAAATAGCATGCCTTTCAAGTAAACTAAATTAGGTGCAGTCATGATAGAAAATAATGAATCTAATTTATTCCAGAGGTCTAGAGGAGTGGACATACCATCTATCTTTCAGACTACATTGTCACCCAAATGGAGGAAAATCAGATTACAGGCTTCCTCTCTGATCTCCTTGGTTCTTGCAAGTTGGTCTGCAGACCATTTGCAATCATTTGCCTCAAGTGCTATCAACACTTTATGATGAGAAAGTAACACTCTCATCTTTTTTTTCCAGCTTCCGAAATCTCATTTGCCATCAAATATACCGATTTCAAATCGGGTAGACGTCATCTTTGCCTTACATGAAGGTAACTTAGGGAGCTCTAGACACTGACTGAGACCAACACAAGAAACTCCTTATCAACAAGGACTCTCAGTAAAACCCAGACCACCCACAAACTGACGACAACCCTAGATTTGAAAGAAAACCGATTGAATTTACAAAACCCTAAGAGCCGATCTTAACATGGCTCTGATACCACTGTTGAGATTAGACAACAAGAACTTAGGGTATTCACAAAGAACGTACAACCTTGGTTACGATAGCCAAAATAGGAAGCATAAACATTTATACACAAAACAGAAATGAAAGGAAACGAAAAACAAAAAAAAGCAAAGATTTTACTTGGTTCACCTCAAAATGAGGCTACATCCACGTTGAGCTCTAGTGAGAAGAGCTCACTACACTAAGATATAAATCGAAGATTACACCCTCCTAAAACCCTAACAAATTCTTTGTACAAACAATGGTTCGTGAAACAAAAATGCCCAATAATCACACAATACAGATTAAAGGAAAAACCTATCAAACCATAGAACTAAAGAAGCTATACAGAGCATTTACAGAGAATGAAACATAGAAGCAAACCAGAAACCCTAGCCCAAAGATGAAGGCCTTCTTTGCCCTATCTTTCTTTCCCTTCTTCTTTTCTTTCTTCTCGTTTCTTTCATCTAACCGGTTCACATCCTGAGATCCAATCGTGCAAGCACGATGATTATTCCAACCGAAATGGCAGATGGGTAGGGAATTTAATTGGGCAAGAAAGGCAATTGGGCGCCTTCAGGGAGTAACTGATGGTTGCCGCGTGTTACCTACCATCTAGCAGGTGGCACTTGGCAACTTGCGGTTGCTACACGTGGCCTTCCATTAAGCTAATTCCAAGGATGTCATTTGGTGCTTCACAACCATCATATATGCATGCTTATAATCCTTGAATAAACCCAATGTTATGGTGTTGAATGACCTTTATACATGCATCCTTCTAGTCCATCAACTCAAGTTCTAGGCTTCTATGCTTTGATACCATCATTGCAATACCCCACCTCGTCTTAGGGTGCCACAAAGAGTAAATGATTCACCTACTAGGAAGAAAACTCGATCTGGAAACTAGTCTTAAGGGGTGATTTGGTCCGAGAATGGTATAATTCTCCCACTCACCAGAAAACAAATGAGTAGCAAAAATGGTGAAATCCCCTCCTAGTGAGTACTCCCCTCGCGGATGACATTATGACAAAGATAAGATTTTCTTGTTCTGGACTTGTGAACAAAAATCAAAATTGGGGATTTTATGCATGCTCAACGTATAACATTGAGCATGCATAGAATTGTGCAAAAAGTTGTGCAACGACACCATGGTCACAATAACCATGTATTAAACTTCAATTAAAGCTTAATTTCTTGCAAATTAACCACATGTAAATACCAACCAAGGTTTAGGGACTTCATTAGGGATAAATACATCAAAGAATTAAAAGACACTCTAGCTAAAACCTTGAACTACCCCTGTTTTCACTGTAATTTTGTCCAAAAATTAAACTTGTTCCAAATTAGCTTTCTTTCCCTTTTTTCAACAAAATAGCATATGCAAGGTCTGTATCAGTTCCTAGAGGTCTTTCTTGAGAAAATCATAGTCAAATTAAATCGACCAAAAAATGAGAAAACTCACTAGAATTTGGGTCCTCTATTTTCTAGCGAAGTTGGTACTTCTTTCCCATATTTTGGCCACTACTTCAACTACTTTTTCTTTCGACAAGCTCTTTTGGTCACTAGTGAGTACCATCTACTTCTTTTTTCTTCTTCTGTGTTTATCATTCTTTCTAGCAAACATACCGTGCAATATATATATATATATAGTATGTAATTTTGATTAATTACACATTTTCCCACCTTTTCCTTTTTATTCCATTTAAATTTCTACAATCACACATAAATCCCATTAAATTTCATGAAACTTCACTTTAACATCTTTATTTTACTTAAATCCTTTAATTTACTTGGAAATTCCACATAAGCCCTTATTTAATTTCCCTTGGATCTTCCTGGGTTTCCAAAATCCCTTCAATGCCCTTAAATTATTTCCTGACATTTCAAACCTCTCATTTGAGCCTAACACCTCGATCCTTTGATATCCTTGAATCTCTGGAATTTTCATAAAATGTTCTCATAGACACCTTTCGAGTCCCCCTTGTGTTTTTTCAAGTCTTTCATTTTATGTTTTCTCACCTCTATCATTTTTCCCTCATCCTAAAGGAGCATGTATTATAGAGCATATTACAAAAGAGGACTTAATTACATGTTCAACTATTTTTGAATACTAGTACACATTGTCCCACAACACTTGTGCTACTTCACAATGAACAAAGAAGTATATAAAAATTTTAAAATGTTCGCAAAAGTAGCATGAGTAATTGCAAATAGAAAACTATATTTATCGACAAAATTTAGAGATGAAATTTTGTGACGAACTACCAAAACATTAGATTTTAGTAGTTGCAACAGACAACAAAGACAGAATTAGAGATGGAAAAACTCTATCTCTAAAGTGGGAAGAGGATTTTGTCTCTGATTTCATATCTAAGTGCAAAAAAAACTTTACAAATGGAAAGAATTCTATCTTTATTGGAAAAAAATATCCATCTTTGATGTAGACAACATTTTCTATCTCAAATTTTCGTTGCTAAGCTTTAATAAAATTTAGCGATGGCATGTTTGTCTCTGAACACAAGAAACTATTTTTTTAGTTGTTTTTAATATAAATATTTTTCGTCTCTAAACAATTAGTAATTTTTCAACTAGAGACGAATTTAGAGACAAGATTATTCTGTCTCAAATTTACAACTGCTATCAGAGACAGATTTAGAAATAGAATTTTTCCACCTCTGAAAGGAAAAAAAATAAAATTTTTAATTATCTTAAAATTATTTTAATTTTTCAAACAAAGAGATTTAGAAATCGAAAATTTTCATCTCAACTTTGCAACAGCTATCAAAGACAGATTTGGAAATGAAATTTTTGTGTCTCTAAAGGAAAAAATAAAATTTTTAATTGTTTTAAAATTAGTTTTTATGTAGAGATAGATTTTTTTCATCTCTATAAAAAAAATAGTCATTTTCACTCATGGTTTTTGAGATGGAATTATTCTGTGTTCTTATGGTAAGTCTGCTAAAAAATTACTATTTTGTGTCTCTATTTAAAATTTGTATTAAATATATCCATTTTACCATTTTAAGAGAATAATAGAAATGTTAATAATACTTCTGCGTTCTTATAAAAACTCTAATTAAATTTCTTTTTTTTCTTTCTTTGTTTTGTTCAAATAAATATATTTCATACTACTCCCATATTCTATAATTATGAGTTATTCACAAATTTATTAAAATATATATTTTAAATAATGTATTTTCATAAATAATTTTTTTTGATAATAATTTATTAAAAAAATGGTGTCTTTTGTTTTCCATAATTTAGTAAAAAACTTATTAGTTTAACTTGATTAAATTATAAAAAAATTTGTTAAAATATACCTAATAATAAAATTTATATATAACTAGTACGTATATATAATTATAATTTTTATATTCTTTTTACTCATTAACATTCTAATTCAATTTTAAGTGTAGTCTTTTATCAAACACTTTTAATTAATCATACTTATCTCATCTTCTCTTACATCCAATTCAAACACGACCAACCTCATCAGGTAAGATAAGTTTGATTCTATAAAAAATAAATTTCACATATTACTCCGCATATTTACTTGAATTATACTTATTATATAAAAAATAAATTTCACGACCAACCTGTGTAAAATTAACACGTTTTTAGTTTTATGTTCGTGAATTACTTTCCTCCATACTATTGCAAATAGTTACAATATGCAATTTCATCTCTAATATATGTTATTATATCTCTAAAATTATTATTTTTTGTGCTTCTAAAATAGTAATTTCTAAATAGAGAGAGTGTTAGAGATGAAAATTCTGTCTCTAATATGCAAAATAGTAATATTTGGATAGAGACGGCTTCGAAGATAGATTAGCTCCATCTCTAAAATATAATTTTGTATCAGAGATGGAATTAGAGATGAAAATTTTTCATTTTTGAAGGGAAAACTATTTTCTTAGCTTTTATTATTATTTTTAATAAAGACCGGTTTAGAGATGGAAATATTCCATCTCTATCTTATTTGAGACAAAATTATTTTGTCTATAGAGGGAAAACTGTTGTCTTCTCTTCTAATATTATTTTTTAAATAGCGATAGATTTAGAGATGAAATTTTTTCATCTTCATCCTTATTTGAGACGAATTTAAAGATAAATTTTTTTTGTCTCTAAATAAAAATTAGTTTTAACCCAATCCTCCTTTTTCCTTTTTCATTTTGGAAAAGTTTTTGAATTTAGGGTTATCGTTCTCAACCATCCACTGTCAATTCTTCGTTGCCATTATATCGTAGCCGTTTCTCACTATCATCGTTGTCCACTATCATGGTTGTAAGAATTATCTATGGCTCACATGTTAATTGAGGTATATTTTATCACATATGATCATATTTATTTGATGAAGTAAATAAAAGATTTAATAAGATAATTAAATACTAAAATTCTATTTGGTTATAAAGATATATACAATTCTTGATAGCTTCGATGGGAAGTTATATCTACAGTTATAAATAGGAGTTTGGTCCTTTTTTTTACCCCAATCATAGAAAATAAATTGTCGTGTTATTTTTGTTCATTATCAAGACTAGGGGTTAAAGAAGAAAAATCAAATCCTGTTATTCTCTTAATCAACCGAAAGTGTCTTTTACATCTTAAAGCCTTATGGATCAAGGTATGTTTTATCTATTTGCATTATGTTTGGAAATTGGATTGAATACAAACCACGATTAAATCATCAACTACACAAATGAATATAGATTTTTACATGAAAAACTCAAATTGAGAAAAATCATAGGTAGAAAGAAAAAAATATTACTAAGCAAATATTACTATAATAAAAGTGATATACCTGCTACCAAAATATCACTAAAATGATATTGTTTCACTACAATTGTGATATAGCTGCAGTGATTCCAGAGCATGGTCACTTATTTATAGATCTTAAATCATCTATAGATATACACAGGAAATTATATCCTGATCAAAAAATGATTCATGAGGATATTCCTTCAGATGAAATAAATCCTAGTCAAAATCAAATTTAACAACATCCTGATCATAGTCAAATTCAAAATCATAATTATAGTTAAATTAAGAAACCTAATTATAGTCAAATTTGAATTTCGCATCACAATCATAACAAACTCTACCTTAACACGAAATTCATGGAGAATTAATCTCCCTGACAAATACCAACCAAATCTACACCACAGGAAATCTCGACCAAATCCACACAAAGTTTATTGTAGTGGTTATCTTCAATCGCACTTAAAACATAGGTAACGAGATCAGCCTCAACATATATTTGTTGATCTTAATCACTCCACATTCACCAATGTAAATCCGTCTTGATGACTCCACCTTAATCTAAATCCACCTACCCAAAATTGCATGTATCTTAACCTACTAGTGAGAATCAAATATTCCGATCTAATAATGGAATATCATACTTCAAGGTAGTCAATACGAAAATCAAATAACCGCAAATAATGTCAAACGATCGATAAATAAAATCCCAATAGAAAACAAACCAAGATAGCGGATCTGGGCAACAAATCTCGGCTAGATAGATCTGGTAGGTCAAATTTTGTCTGATGGATCAAATATGAGCTAAATAGATCTAAAACGGATCAAGCTTGTGGGTCGGGTCGGGTCGGATCTGAAATAGATTTGGTCAAGGATCTGGGTAAAGCTTGGAATGGCTATTAATGGTAGAAGCAACGGTGAATGAAAGCTAAAAGATAAATGAGAAAGTTGGAATGATGTCCGACTAAGTGAGAGGAAGGCCGACGATCGGTCGATTGGTGGTGAACTTGATGGCTGTCGGCAGAAAAGATCGACGAATGCTAGTGTCGATGGTCGGCCTAGACAAGAAATAGAGGCGGTCGATGACAATGTCTCAGGCAACGACAACATTAGGTGTTAGCGATGAGAAACATAACAACGATCAGTAAGATGCAAATCAACGGTGAGGTAAGGTCACAGTCATGGTTCAACCAACAAACTTAGGCTTCGACAGAGAAGAAAATCCTAACTGGATGGTGATGGTGACAGCGACTAGTGGCAGTGGGGTCAGCAGTAGTGATGGTGATGGCGGGAGCAGTCGATGACGATAGTGGCAGCAGTCAAACAACAATGACAACAATGGTGGCGTGAGACCAATGGTGGCAACAATTGGGCAACTTGTGTTCTGGCTAAAAGATGTGCAAATCCAACGATTGAGATATGTCAAACATTGATGGTTTAATTCTGAGTCTGATACCAGTTTGTTGCGAAATTGAATTGAATATAAATCATAATCAAACCATCAACCACAAAAATAAACATAGAATTTTATGTGAAAAACCCAAATCGGGAAAACCACGTGCAGAAAGAAAAAATATCACTAAGCAAATATTGTTACAACAAAAGTAATATAGTTGCTACCAAAATATCACTAAAATGATATTGTTGCACTATAATAATGTTATAGCTGCAGTAATTCCAAAGCATTGAACATCTATTTATAGACTTAAAATCATCTATAGATATACACAAGAAATTTTATTCTGATCAGAAGATGATTCATTAGAATATTCCTCTAGATGAGATAAATTTCAGTCAAAATAGAATTTGACAACATCCTAATCATAGTCAAATTCGAAGTCATATTCGTAGTCAAATTAGAAAACCTAATGTTGCCTAGAAAAATACCCAATAAGGGGGTGAATTGGGTTTTTCAAAGAAATTAATAATTTTAACTCTTTTGAAAACTCTTAAATTTGTGATCTTAATATGTGATGATTGTAGTAAGATTAATAACAATAAAATCACACAACCACAAGGAACAAGAGAAATTTATAGAGGTTTTGCTCTAAAGAGCCTAATCCTCTTTCTTAAGACTTAGCTTGAGATTCCACTAAGGAGAATAAACACTAGCTTTTAATTGGAACTAGAACCAACACTAGCTTTTAATTGGAGCTAGAACTAACATGCAATCGCTTGCCTAAGTAAGAACTACTAGCACACTACTAGCAAATACAATCCCCTCACACAACAACTGAGTAAAAATAACAAATTTACAACCATAGGCAATTACAAACAAGTCACCAACGGTTAAAAATTCCACTAGCCAGTACACTTCTAGCACTTTGAACTCTTTCACACTTGTTTGAATGCTCTATCAAGTTTGTTCTACCACTTCAGCCTCCATACTTTCCCTATATATATACATCTTCCAAGCACACTAGCCATTAAAGAAAATGTTAATATGAAGTTTGAAATTAAAAAATTGTTTAGGCTTTTTCAAATAATAAGAAAACATGTTTTACCTTTAATTCAAAATAAATTACTTTTTGCATAAGAAATCAAGATTTGAAAATTCAAATATAAGCTTTTGAGACATAAATGATTAAAACACGAAAATATATCTAAAATAAATTTACTTTTTGCATGAGTAAGTGAAAACATGTCTAAAAATAATTTTCTTTTAATTCAAGATTTTAAAATTCAAATATAAGCTTTTGAGACATAAATGATTAAAATAAGAAAACATGTCTGAAAGCAATTATTCTTTAATTTAAAATAAATTTACTTTATGCATAAGTAAAAAATGCATTTATCAAGATATAAAAAATTTAAATATAAACTTTTGAGACATAAAGGATCAAAATAAGGAAACATGTCTAAAGACAATCCACCTTTTATTTAAAATAAATTTACTCTTTGTACCCACTTTTAATTCAAAATAAATTTACATTTTGCATGAATAAAAAATACATTTATATCATATTTTTTTTTTTATCATCAAAATCATATTTACTTACCCTTGAGCTTAACACCTAATCATAGTCAAATTTAAATTTTGAATCACAATCATAACACATTCAAGTGAATACATAAAGTTTCTAGATTTATGGACATGATGTTTGTTGTTATCTATACAAATAATATTATGGCTTAATGGTATCAAAGCAATGGTTTCGAAACTCATGTTTTTCATTTAGGGTACATTTGATTGCAAGCATGGAAACAAAATAAGTTCTAGGCAATTGTCAATTAAGGGTGTTTGATTGGCTTATTTTTCTACCTAGAATTTATAGTACTTTTCTAACTTTTCGTGTTTGATTACCATTATTTTCCATGGAATTAGTCTTTTTTCCTAGGTTTAGTTGTTTGATAACCATTATTTTTCATGGAAATTGTCCATTTTCCATGGAAAATGTACCTATTTGAACTTGAAAGTTTTCAATTTTTTTCTTTTTTGCGGTGCAATTGGACGTCATATCTTGTTTGTTGCAATACATCATTTGAGAAATATTGCTCTTTTGAATGTGAACAAAAATAATTAACGAAAAATGGAAACAAATATCATGTCAAGTAACCACTATCTATTGTTTAGCAATGTATGTATCTTTCTAAATAAAAAGGATAACACACTAGACATCTAAACAAAATAGAAAGGATAGTAGACATGTTACAAAATATATAAAAAGATGTAGTTTATGTCCTTATAATTAAACATTGTTTTCAACAAACATACTAAACATCATCCACTCATTAAGCCTTTAATCAATGGCATCCTAAAGTAGTCGAGGTGGATCCAACCAAGTTTCTCAAAAACCAAATCTCACATGAATGCTTCATCAATCAAGCTCATAAAGATTCTAGCAAAACTTTCATCAAAATGAAAGACTTTTATGACTTGCATGATGTCCCACTTGTCTATCTTCATGCCTTGTAGTTTTTCTAGAACCAATTTCCAATTGATGTGATTTTGGGTATCTAACGTTGCTTGAATCTCCATAGCATTGGCAATTCGTTTAGACGATTCAACAATGCTTGACAGGGCAATAATACTCTCATCAATGGGTTAGGTACTTCTATGCTGGATTTTGTTGGTTCCTCCTTTGGCATTACTCTTAGGATTGCAACTTTTTCTTATATTTATATCTTCACTTACATTGGCAACCTCATTCACACTTTCATCCATTACTAATAAAAAAAAAAAAGAACTCGTTGGAATATTTTATATAAGGCATATTATGAATCATATATTTTTATTATTTACTTTTAAATACCATGAATGAGAGTGAAATCGTCATTGCCAATTACAGAGCCATCTCTTGTAGTAGTATCATTTCCGAGGATAGCCTCCAACTCATCTTATCAAAGACAAAGTTTGGTCCTCCACTTTCCAAATTCTGGTTTTCCCTAAAAAAAAAAAAAAATAGAAACAAAGGGATATAAATTTCCAAAATAAACTATACTACTAATGTGTAATGACAAAAATGATTATTAGTCGATGAAGTATTATACCTTAAGAAAATCCTCCCAAGCCAATGCATCAGTTGTAACACGTCAGTGTTAGGATCCAACCCAAAATTGCTCATCTTTAATAACTTGTGAAGTTCAACATATTCTTTTTTTATAGTCTTCAATCGTGCCCCAACATTTTAAGCCGACACCACTATTGAGCCAACTTGACATATTTAATTTATTTTGGAGTTTTGATAATTAACAAAAAGACCAATTTTGAATTATGTACAAATTGTTAACCCCCAATTTTGAATTATAGTTTTAATTCAAGTAAACATTTATTTATTCAAACCATTTTGCATATATGATTTAATGAAGAAAATTTATTTTCAACATTTTTGGATCATTATTCGACTAACCATATAGCATTAGTCGACTAAGCAGAGAGCATCTCTGCATAAGTATTCTTTTTCTTGCAGCATTAGTCGACTGGGTCGAGCAGTGTTTTTCCATTAGTCGACTAAACCTCTCCATGAGTCGACTTCAGATGCAGGTAAGTCAACTATTGATTTATATTAGTCAACTAAAGATTTAACAATAATCAACTAAAGGTTCTGATTAGTCGACTATTCGAGTCTAACGGGCAGAAAAATTTTAAAGGAAAGCACGCCCTAAGGAGTATATAAACACCTTAAGCACAGATTGGTGGTTCACTAATCATGTTCAAAGCATTCCAAGAGTCGTTAACTAAAGTTCTCAAAGTTCTTACTGTTTCATTCAAGATCCTAAAGGCTTGTGTACCCTATTCCTCAATCAACATCGAGCCCAAGGTAGTCGAAAGTTGAAAACAAATCTCTTTTTAGCGCTTCAACTTTCGACTACCTTGGGCTCGATGTTGATTGAGGAATAGGGTACACAAGCCTTTAGGATTTTCATCTCCATCAACTGAGGGTATAATTGTTTATTATTTTACCATTACCTTGTAACATATTGATTTTGTGGTTTATTTGTGTCCTTGTGAGGATGATCTTTGTAATCATTAAACTATTGTGTGGTTTGTTTTAGTTTCCTAGATCCGGTGAAAATATAAGTGTTTGTGTGTAGTTTCCAAGGTAAACTAGGGGAAAACCTTGGCTTTGATTGGTTTAGTGGAACCCCAAGAGTGTTTGAGATCTTAGGATAGTGGATTAGGTGTTTATGACACACCGAACTACTATATATTGTCATGCTCTTTACTCATTCTTTATTGCTTTCATATTTGTGTTATTGGTTGACATAATATATATTTAGTATAAGATTGAGTGAATAACCATACAAATAGTTAAATAAGAAAAAATATTTAATCACTCAATTCACCTCCCATCTTGAGTGGCCATTACCTAAGGGACCAACAACCACAACTCCACGTCCATTGTATACACTCTCAACTACTTTGGCCACTTGAGATGTGGTAACACCATTTTCACTTCGTTTGTGACCAGTCAAACACTTGCTAAAATAGTGAGCTAATCATACACCTATCCATTGCATCATTCCAACGTACATGACAATTCTTAAAATTAGGATCCACTGGGCTTGAGCTAATATCCTTTGCTATGAAATTTGTCTTCCAAAATTAAAAGTTTGTAGTCAACCATTACATAGTAACATGTTAAGAAGTTATAATTGATTAATAATATGTCTTCAATTTATAAATTATCAATTACAACATGTGAAATACTGGAAAATTTATGTCAACCATAACATAATAACATGTTAAAAAAATAAAAATTCAACAAGTCCTGTGTTCAATTTCAACAATGCCAATTATATCATGTGAAATTCAAGCAAGTTTATGTGAACCATTACATAAGAACATAAATAACAATTAAAAAAATAAATTCAATTGAAATCAACTCTAGCATCATGGTCTAGATGATAATCAACCCACATTAAATCAACAATCGTATTCCTATTATTAACCCATGTTACTTTAGTTGTGAAAGATATGTGAGCATTTGGAGTCTCGTCTTCAGTTACATCGACATGTGTAAGCTTAACCTCATCATCGCTAGTATCTACGTCCTTAGCACAAACATCTTCTATATCATCAATCCTTAAGAAGTTGTGGACAACACAAGTAGGGACTATCTTTGCTTGTGATTCAATGTCATGGTAAGGTTGATACCTCAAATATGCAAATCTTTTTTTAAGCAAACCAATTATCCTCTCAATAACATTACGTAGAGATGAATGCCGAAAATTGAACAACTCCTTTCTACTTTTAGAACGTTGACCCTCAATGTCTCTACAAAAATTGAACAACTCCGTGCAAGAAATCTCAAAACCAAAGGGAAGCCGGTGTCATAGAGATAATATTTACCTATTATAGAATTCTTTGTTACAATTCATTATTAAATAATTGATGATTTTGTTGAAAAAAAATGTTATCAAACTAGTGGTACAACTTACCCAAAGGAACTGTCAACTTATGTCCTTGTTGTAATATCTTAACAATCGATTGTCATGGACTGATCCCTCCCAACCGGTAAGCACATATGTAAATTTCATATCAAATGTGCAAGCTACTAAAACATTTTTGAGAAATCGCTTGCTTTCTATTGCGATACTTAGCTTGTTCCTCTATAGGGACATTTGCAGCAATATGTGTACCATTTATTGCCCCTACAATAGATGCTTGACATTTACAAAATATATAAGGAACATTTACAAAATATATAATGAAATAACTTCGACCCCTAACCTAAAAATATGTGAACCAATGCTTGACATTTCCTTCTAGTATGGTGAGTTGTCAATAGTGGCGTTATTGACAACATCTCTATATAGTCTGAGACAAGTGTGTAACACCCTATGGAGGTAATAACTCACTGTTTGACTAGATCTATAGAAAGTAAAACTTCCAGGTCGATTACGTTTGTCGTGTCTGATCGTGTTCAGAAAAATAGCCACTTGTTTCTCAACTATGACAGATCTACTATCAACCAATCGATATGTTCGTAGCCGAGCACATAATCTATGAAACAAACCTATTTTCATCCTAAGTAGGTGATGACAGATTCTATCACTCAATCCAAACATTCGTGTAAGGGTAATTTGTCTTCCAGAATCCCAATTTATATGAGGAGCCCTTGGGAGATGTTGGCTGCGACACCTAATATCATTATATATCACAATAGCTTGCATGACCATTGTCCAAAATAAACCCAAATGTTATTGTTGTCGTCAACATTGATTCCTTGTTATATCCATGTTACTCACTACCATGTATGAAATAAAAATTCAATAAATTTAACATATAAATTATATAATATAATTACATAAGACACATACAAAATGTTTTCACAAAAAAAAAAAAAAGTGAACAAAAACTCACATAATTTTACCCAAACTAAAGAGTAAAGACTCAATTGTTACACCATAAAACCCCAAATAAAAGGTAAAAACAGATATTGAAAACAAGAGGATAAAGCAAAATGAAAAATTCCCAAAGCAAGCATCCTAGGAATTATTGAGGGCTTCACGCAACACGGACAAAAAATAATGTGGCCAGCCAAACCTTCTTATCGAAAGGTGGCCGGTCGTCAATTTTGAGTTATCAGAAAACAAATGAAAGCTCGAAAGGTGGCCGACCGTTGATTTTGAGTTAGAAAACAAATGGGAACTTGGAAGGGGGTTGAAAACCAGAAAAATAACATGTTAAGAAAGCTTATCATGGATGAAGACAAAGATGAACAGTGGTTTGAAACGACGATTTAGACGAAGAAAAAGATGAATGGCGGTCTGGAGGTCGTCTTCGGCAGAAATGATGACGAACACAAAGGGGAAGGGTCGACGCCGAATGGAAAAGAAGAAACCCTAAAAGATGAAGAAAAATCCGGTGAGGGGATGGAAGACCAAGATTGATCGCCTTATCTATGGAAACTAGACAAAAAAAATGTGGCTGAAAACCTTGCCATGGATGAAAACGAAGATTCCGGTGGTCTGGAACATGGAATCGAAGGTCGTCGGGGAAGATGGCAACAAACATGAATGGGACAAAGCCAGTGCCAAATGGGAGAGAAGAAACCCTAGAGAGCATGAAAACAAACCTGTTGAGGGGATGGAGCAATGCGTGGTGGGCTACTTCTCAATTTTCAATTGCTCGAAAAGTTTAATCTATCCCCCCATGAGAAAATCTTTTCCAGCAAAAGTGGGAATATGGCATCGTGTGATAAAAAATGGGAAAACAAATTACCTGAAAATTTTGGTTAATCAAACACCTCAAAAGCTAGAATTTGAGTGGGAAATGGCCATTTTCCATGGAAAATATGTGCAAGTGCATTTGATTGGCCACATTTTCCACCCAAATTTCAGCTTTTGATGTGTTTAATTGGTTAAATTTTCTAAGAAAATTGTTTTCCCACTTTTGTTGGAAAATGTTTTCTCATGGGGGGGAGGGGGGTGGAGGTAGATCAAATTTTCCATGGAATTTGAAAGTAGCCCATATCTCCATCCCCTCTTTGCTATATGTGTTGAAGACTAAATCTAGTGGAGGAGAAGAAGCGCAGTTGCTAGTCGCGAGGAGGAGCACGGTCGACTACTGCGAGGAAGAGGAGGAGGGCCGATGGCGAAGCGTGAGGAGAAGCATGGCGATGATGAAGCCTAAGGAAATTTGGGAGAGAGAGATAGGAGGAGGTAGGGAGCAGGAGGTGGGGCTTTTTGTTTTTTGGTGGGGTAGGGGGGGGTTCACACGTGGCAGATTAATTTCATAGAAAATAATGGCAATCAAACACTAAAAATTAGAAAAATACAACAATTTTTAAGTAAAAAATTAATCCAATCAAACACCCTTAATTGATAATTTATATGCAAATCATTTTTAAGCAAATCAATTACCTAGAACTTCGGGTGCATTTGATTGCAAGCATGTGTAACACCCCCCCCCCCAAGCTACTCTATCCCAGGGAAACCTAGAAGAATGGGTGTCAGGGAACATAGAAGAATCAACACCTAGTCACAAGCATGCATACATCTGACATCAATCAAACTCAAACCAAAAGAGATGACATTAATGATTACAGGCACAACTTTCTTTTAAGTTACATTACACACAAAATAGAGTCTATACATCTACCAACACAATCTTCCCAAGACCATTTAGATCCAGAGGAGACCTGTACGCGCACATGGCTACCCATCCTTCTTGCTCGACTCCCTGCCTATCATTTCTTTACCTTTACCTGGAATGGAGGAGAGTACAACATGAGCTACAAAGCTCAGCAAGTATAAGAAATAAGAAAGAAGGGCATGGCAGATAATAATGTGATACAGGTGTGGTGAATAAGCACATATAGAAGGGAATGATAGATTATAACTCAGGAGTTACACACACACCCGTAATGATAATGTCATGCATAACACACATAAAAATTGATCAGCACATAATTGGCCAGTGGTCCCACGTAACAATATAAAATGCATCACAATACATACCGGCATGTAGCTGATACTTGCTCCTAGAGAAACTGTAATAACATGTGGATCAGATGTCTTATATACTTGGCTATAGCCGTACGTACATATATGTATATAATCTCACCCATGGTCATCACCATTGGGCGTGCCCCTCAGTCATCAATGTAGGAGCGTAACCCTAGTCAGGCTAATGCCTACTGGTTTTAGGGGATATATCTCGACAGTACATAATCGCTGCGCGCATAATCATCTTTGTCTATGCCTTTTTCAATGCACATGCAACACATAGAGTAGCCACATACAAATTGCACATGTTTAACACAATTAACCAATGACATCGACATATGGATTTCTTGCTTAATCTTCAAGATCACAACGGGATGTGCTAGTTAGGGCATGGAAAAGAAACAAGCCTCCCATGCAAGATTCCACTTAAAACTCCATTCCTTAGGAATAGTGGGAAGGAACAAACCCCACATGGCTGTGAAAACTTTCCCTAAGTTTAAAAACCCTAACCCCAGTCATGCTCTCAAGACATGTAGCCAACCCTTAGCACAAAAAAATCCAAGAGAAAAGAGGAAAGAAGAGGGAACTTGTCTTTTATTTCACCTATCAACCACTAGGAACCCCTTGGATAACAGAATCTAGCTTACTGTGAGAAGAAGAATGAGGGTTTGAAGAAGAACATAGAGCTTACGAGAGAGAGAGCTCGAATTTATCTCCTCTACTTTTGGGATATTTTCCTTACAATTTCTTTCTCTTATATTTTCTCTATACATTACACTACAAGAAAAATGTATTTTAGTGACAGAATTATTCCTTCGCAAATTAACAACGGATAGCGACGTAATTTTCGTCGCTAATTTTTTTAAATATTTTTTAAATTTAGCGACGAAAATTCCGTCACTAAAAATAAAAAATATTAAATAAAAAAATTAAATTTAGCGACGGGACCAACCTCGTCTCTAAAAAATAAAATAAAATTTAAAAAACTTAAGTAAAATAATTCAAATTTAGCGACGGGCTCAACCAGTCGCTAAAAAATAAAAAAAATTAAATTAAAAAATTAAAATTTAGTGACTGGGCCAATCCTGTTGCTAAAAAATAAAAAATAAATAAATAAAATAAATAAAATTTATAAAAAAATTAATTAAAATTTAGCGACAGGGTCAACCGGTCGCTAAAAAATAAAAATAATTAATTAATTAATTAAAATTTAGCGACAGAGCCAATCCTGCCGCTAAAAAATAAAAAAATTAAAATTTAGCGGTGGGCAAAGCCCCGTCGCTAAAAAATTAAAAAAAAAATTAATTAAAATTTAGCGACTAGGCTAATCCTGTCGCTAAAAAATAAAAAATAAAATTTAGCGATAGGCAAAACCCTATCGCTAAAAATAATAATAATAATTAATTAAAATTTAGAGACGGGCTCAACCCCGTCGCTAGAAAATAAAAAAAATAAATAAAAAAAATTAAAATTTAGCGAGGGTCAACTCCGTTGCTAAAAAAATAAAAAAAATTAAGTGAAAATTAAAAATTTAATTAAAAATTTTACATTTAAACATATCATAATAATTTTTACTAACATTAATATTAGTAAAAATTAAATTAATAATTTTTAAATATATTACAAATTAAAATTTAAATAAAAACATAATTTTTCACTGCTAATATAATAATTAATAAATTTTTATTTGAATTAATAATGAAATAAAATTTAAATTAATATTCATTTCCCTTTACTAATATTAATATTAAAATTAATATTATTAAATAAGTTTAAGAAATTTTGGTGTATAAATATAATTCTGAAATATTTAGAAGAGAATACTATAAATATATTTTATGTATAACAATAAACAAGCTGGCTTCTAGATCGACTGGCTCATGCACAAAATTTGGTTATGAGAGGTTGGGGGTTCGAATCCGGTAGAAAGCTTGAGAATAATAGTTGGGGGAGTAATATCCCAGGGTTGTCACGTGGCGAGTAGAGGCGTAGCCACGTGGTGCACATAGGGGAGGTCGCGGGGCCTGGCGAGCATTGAATTTTAAAATTTGGGGTTGAATTTAGCGACAAGTCAACCCCGTCGCTAAAAAATAAAAAAAATAAATAAAAAATAAATAAATTTAGCGACGGGCTATACCCTGTCGCTAAAAAATAAAAAAAATTAAATAAAAAATTAAAATTTAGTTACGGGATCAACCCCGTCGCTAAAAAATAAAAAATATTTAAATAAAATAATTCAAATTTAGCGACAGGTCAACCTCGTCGCTAATCAGCGACGGGTACAACCCTCGTCGTTGATTTTGTTACTAAAAAATACCCATCGCTAAATTTCAGTGATGCCTTTTTTAGCGGCGATGCCTTTTTTAGCGACGGAAAGGTACCCGTCACTAAATCCGTCGCTAAAAAATTTAGCAACGAAATTTGATATTTTAGCGACGAAATTTTTCGTCGCTAAAACGCTGATGTTTTGTAGTGTTATGTTTATCCATTTATTTCCCAAATTCCTTTACTATTTCTCGATCTAAAATCTTCTATATGTTTCTTGAATTAATAACAGTTCGGAAGAGATATATATATATATATTTGTGAGTCACTGAGAGAGACATTCGAATATAATTTAAGGCATTCGGATGATATATACATATATACTATTGCGTGAAAGTCATTTGGATGATCTGGGCACATTTGAATGGGTTTTAAGGTTTTTGAGAAAAGAATTGAGAAAATGCAAAAGGCATTCGAATGCTACAATAAGGCATTCGAATGAATTTGAAACAGTTGGATGAAAAGATGAGTGAAAAAAAAGGTCATTCGAATGCTATAGTGGCCTCGTCCGGATGAATTTCTCAATTTTCGCATGACTCATTTGAATGGGAGGCAGCTCATTCGAATGGAAAGGTTTAATCTACTAAAAATGGATTCTGGATAGTTTTGACACCCTTTTGCATTTTGGGTATAACTCTCTCGTTCGAACTCCAATTGAGGTGATTCAAAATGCTATGGAACTAAAAGAGAAAAATATACAACTTTTATGTTTTACGTTTTGAGAGATTCGGACTGGAACATAGTTGAAATTGGGTTACAATGAAGAAGCTGCACCTAGAAAAATAAGCCATTCGAATGGATCACCCCTCATTCGAATGACTCACTGTAGCATTCGAATGGGGTTTCCAGGCTTAGGGCATCACATAGCTTGGCTCTCATTCAAATGGTGCTTCCTCTATTCGAATATCTAGCCTCCCAAAGCCTCACGCATTCGGATGCCTCTACATAAACCCTCTTAACCCTTAACCACTCATCCCAAATCTCCCAAAACACTTACATACACACTCACACCACACCGAAACCCAACTGGTTTAACAAATAATTCTACCCATGAGACACTAAATAAGATTGAGTTATTTATTAATATCGGCCCCCATCTTCGAGTCGTTACAAATCCTCCCCCCCCCCCTTGAGGAATTTGGTCCTCCAAATTTAGGGGGTATATATATATTTTATCTTGGTATCTTTTTATTTGCATTGATCCATTCATGAAATGTAATCATGCTAATCATATAAATTCACTTACCAGTTTTAGACAACATTGCTTTCCATGTTCCTTCCACAATCTGCCATATATGTTCGGTCCTTTCTCAATTAAATAAATGGGGATAAAGGCGCTTCATGTCATCTTCCAGCTCCCAAGTCACTTCTTCGAGGTTATGTTGTTTCCATAAAACTTTCACATAGGGAATAACATGATTCCTTATCACCTTTTCTTTGTGGTTCATAATGCTACTAGGGAATTCCTCATATGATAAATCTTTTTTTAACTTTAAAGGTTGGAAGTCAATCACATGATGAGGGTTGGGAACATATTTTCATAACATGGAGACGTGGAATACATTATGCACGCTGGCTAACTGGGGAGGCAAAGCTAGCAGATATGTTGAGGTTCCAACATGCTCCAAAATCTCGAATGGACCAACATAACGTGGACTAAGCTTTCCTCAAACCCCGAACCTTTGGATTCCTCGTACTAGCATGACCATTAAGAATACATGATCCCCAACAGAAAATTCTAAAGCTTGCCTCCGACGATTTGCAAAACTTTTCTGTTTATCCTGAGCTGCTTTCATCCTGGCCCTGATAGTCTGGATCTTCTCGGTCGTTTTCTTTACTATTTCTGGTCCAAGCATAATCTTATCTCCTATTTCTTCCCAACATAGCGGTGATTAATAGGGTTGCCCATAGAGTGCTTCATAAGGTGCCATATCGATACTGGAATGATGACTATTGTTATACACAAACTCAATCAATGGCAAGTGGTCATCCCAGTTACCATGAAAGTCAAGCACACACGCCCTCAGCATATCCTCCATAGTCTAGATAGTGCACTTCGTCTGGTCGTCTGTCTGAGTATGGAACCTTGTACTAAATTTCAGTCTAGTCCCCAAAGCCACTTGTAAAGCATCCCAAAAGTGATAAGTAAACTTGGAGTCACGGTCAGACACTATACTAGAAGGCACTCCATGTAACCTAACAATCTTCCCAATATAAAGCTAGGCTAAACGGTTCAAAGGAAACGTCTTCTTGATGGGTAGAAAATTGGCAGACTTAGTGAGTCTGTCTATAATCACCTAGATAGTATCATGCCCCCTTGAAGTCCTCGGCAACCCTGTAATGAAATCCATAGAAATATCATCCCACTTCCATACAGGAATGGGTAAGATCTGAATCAATCCCACGGGTCGCTGGTGTTCTGCCTTTACTTGCTGACAAACTAAGCATCTAGAAACAAACTTTGCTACATCCCTCTTCATGCCAGGCCACCAAAATAATCGTCGTAAGTTCTAATACATCTTCCTCATGCCTGGATGAATAGTGTATTGTGCACCTCAGATAGAATCTCCTGCTTCATCTCTCAATCATCTGGCATACAGGCACGACCTTGGAACAATAATAATCCATCTCCTCGCTGGTTGTACCCCACGAAAACCTAGTCTTCTATCCATTCCAACACTTTGCCTAACTCTTCATCATAGGGTTGTTGGGCTCGTATCCACTCTACCAGATCTGACTGTATTCCCAAATAAGCACAATACAACCCCGGGGTCTCTTCATCGGTTGCAATGGTCAGGTCATCCAGTTATTCCAACAACTGCCACTCCTGTATCATCATCATGGCTAAGAAGCTCATCTTTAGCTCAAAGCATCTGCCACCACATTCACCTTCCTGGGATGAAATAAGATCTCACAATCAAAATCCTTAAAGAACTCAATCCATCGACACTATCTCATATTTAATTCTTTTTGGGAAAATAGGTACTTGAGACTTTTATGATCTGTATATATTTCTATCTTTTCTCCATATAAATAATGTCTCCATATTTTTAAAGCAAAAACCATGGCTGCTAGTTCTAAATCATGAGTGGGATAATTTACCTCATGTTTCTTCAGTTGTCTAGAGGCATAAGCAATCACACGGCCTTCTTACATCAATACACACCCTAGGCCCGTGTACCATTACTGAAGATAATAAACTTCTCCCCATTTCTAGGAATAGCCAACATTGGAGTGGTAGTTAGCTTCATTTTTATCTCTTGAAATGCAGTTTCACAATCATCTGTCCAATTAAATCGAACATCTTTACAAGTCAATTTCATCATAGGAGAAGACAATTTAGCAAAGCCCTCGATGAATCTCCTATAATAGCCGTCTAGTCCCAAGAAGCTCCGAATTTCAATCACCGTTGTAGTCCTTGGCCAATCCACCATAGCTCTAATCTTCGTAAGATCCATCGCTATGCCCTCACCTGAAATAATATGACCCAGGAACCCTATCTGATGAAGCCAGAATTCACATTTACTAAACTTTGCAAACAACTGCTCCTCTCTGAGCTTTTGCAGCACCAAAGATAGATGTACAACATGATCCTCAGGACTGGGAGAATACACCTGAATATCATCTATAAAAACAATCACAAACCAATCTTGGTACTCCTGAAATACCCGATTCATCAAGTCCATAAACACTACAGGGCCATTCATCAGACTGAATGGAATCACAACAAACACGTAATGACCATAGTGAGTCCGGAATGCTGTCTTCTGAATATCTTCATCCCTGACTCTCACCTGATGATACCCCGATCTCAAATCAATCTTGGAGAAAACTATCGCTCCATGCAATTGGTCAAGCAAATCATCAACTCCAGGGAGAGGATATTTATTTTTCATTCTTACCTGATTCAACTGGCGATAATCTATACACAGTCTCAAAGATCCATCTTTCTTCCTCACAAATAAGACTGAGGCACCCCATGGTGAAGTACTAGGGTCAATAAATACCTTCTCCATTAATTCCTGCAATTGGACCTTCAATTCTTTCAGTTTATTAGGCACCATCTAATACGGAGTCTTGGAAATAGGCTGGGTACTTGGCATCAATTCCATCGAAAACTCTACCTCTTTGCGAGGTGGTAAACCTAGAAGCTCGCTAGGGAATACATCAAGAAAATCACATACCACTAGTACCTCTGTCAGTGGTGTACTGCTCCCGCATTCGGTCGTCACAAATGCCAAATAAGCTTCACAACCCTGACGCATCAACTTCTCAACCTTCATCACTGAAATCACGGGGGTCACGAACATGGGCTGTACACCTCTATACACGAGGGCAGGCTGTAGAGGAGTCTTGAAATATATGATCTTTTGATGACAGTCAACCTTAGCGTAATGACTTAACAACCAATCCATCCCCAGTATAAGGTCAAAGTCTCTAAGATCAAAAATCACTAACTCTCCAAGTAGTTTCCTATTGTGGACTTCAATTTCATAGTCAAAAAGTACCTCTCTACCCCATAATTGATTACCTCTCAGGGTGGATACAATCAAATGGAAAGGCAATACAATCCGTAGGTGAGGTATATGACTCGCAGCGTGTAATGCAATGAATGAAAGTGAGGACCTTGTGTCAAAAAGAGTGTGCACATCATGGTTATACAACGAAAGAATACCTTGGATAGTACTGGCCCCCTTCTCCGCCTCGGCTGCTATAAGAGCAAACACTCGACCCTACACTTGAGGAGTCTCCATAGCAACGGAACGCTAAGTAGCCGGTGAAGATCCTCATGGGCTTGCTCCTCAAGCTCTAGAGGTTGTTGGCCTATGACTACCCCTCTACCTTAGCCGTCTTGATTTATGGCCTCAGCCTGGCATTACTTTAGAACAAGTATTCTCCATGTGCCTCTACTGCTCCCACCTATAACAAGTCACCTCGGGGGTAGATGACACCTCCAAACTACGTGGATAATCCCTGCATACATGCCCTACTTGGCCACATAAATAACAAACCAACTATGCAAAGAGACAAGCCCCCCTGTGCTTCTTCCCACAACGAGTACAGGATGGAAGTCTCATAGTCTCACTGCTAGAACCAGCTTCCCTTCTCATCTTCTTTCCACTAGTAGATCCCTGGGAAGTTTTGGATCCTCTGAACAAGGCTTGGGCTGCTCTCCACTCCCCATGATCACGCTCAATGGCATAAGCCCTCTACACCACTGTGGGGTAATCTATGACTCTCACACCACCATATGCATGTTGAATCTTAGGGCGCAACCCTCGTTGAAACTTAGAAGCCTTCTTCTCCTCTATAGAAATCAAATCAAGGGCATACTTGGCTAAGGCTGTAAACTCATCTTCATACTGAGCCACTGTCTTGCTGCTTTGCACCAACTCTATAAATTCATACATTTTTTTCTCTTTATACCATGTTGGACAATAAAATTCACTGAATGCATTCTGAAATTCTGCCCAAGTAGGGTCCCTAGGCTTAAACCTCTGTCGGACTATCTCCCACCTGTAACAGCCCACTTCTTTAGGGCGTGTTATGCCTTAGGAATTTGGTTAAAAATTTTTCTTTTGAACATTATTTTAAAATTCCCTAAGACCGTATCTAGTGCCAGATGAGATATCTAGACTAGAAATAAATGTAAAGCGGAAGCTGAATCGAACCTGCTCATGCATAATTTAATAATCGTACATGGCATTTAATACAAGTTAATACATAAAGCGTTTGATGATGGAACAATATACATAAATCTTAAACTAATCATATTATAACATGGTACATTTACTCGCATCTTGATGTCTCGTGTCACTACACATCACCACTCTCTGAATCATCTCTGCAAGTCCTGGCTGGAACGTTGAATGTTCCAGGGGCGAACCCATGTTAGATGATGAATCATCTAAGTAAGAATGCCAAATGCAATGCTATGAGTGTATGCAATGTCTTTCATCGTAGGTGTCAACTACACCCCTCATGCTGCCTATCATTTTAGCGGCCTTCTCTTCGAAGCCGGGGTGTATGGGTGCACCCTTGATAGGCCAGCGGTGTCAGTTCGTACTCCCTACGGCCTCATATGCGTGTGATCAACAGTATCATTGTGCATGTATGCATTTCATAGTCATGCCATTGATGCAGTCTACATGATAGTTTCATATCATAGCATGCCAATATAATAAAAGCATTTACATTTATAACTGTATTAAATTCAAGCAGCATACTTACACCTAATTTGTCTCGATCTACGTGCCAAGCGGCTATCCCTTAATTTCCTTGCTCACGAGGACCCCTACAACATAGATTTATTTTTAGAATACCAATTGCTAATTTTTCATAATTTCTTCCTTTTTCTTTTATTCCTAAGCTTTATTTCTTCCAAAATTACATAATAATTATCTAGGCTTCATAAAAATTTACTTTCTTTTTACCAATATTCCTTAAATAATATTCTTAGTATTCTGGAATTTTTCTTGTAATTTTCTAACTTTCATTCCTATTTCCCTTATTTCATAATAGCTAAATATGTAATTATTACATAATAATTACCTAATCTTTCAATTTATTAACTTTCTCTTCACTAATATTTCTTACATAATACTTCTAATATCCTGAAATTTTCTTGGAATTTTTGGAATTAAAAATCTTATTTTTCTCTATTTCCATAATAGAAAATTCTATTTAATAATTAATAAATTTAGCATTTCTAGAAATATTTTTCACAAAATAAGGCATACATAAAATTTCTGATTTAATAAAACTTTTTACAACATTTTCTTTCTTCTATTTCTATTTTTCTTTATTTCTTTCATTTTCTTTTCTTTTCTTTTCTTTTCTTTTTATTTTTTATTTTTCTGATGGGCGCGTGGGCTGCACGCGCCATCTTCCTACTCGCGGGCGCGTGCAGCCACGCGCCCGTGCTGGGTCGTCTTCTCCAGCGGCCCCTCCGAGCTTCTGAGCTTCAATACGAAGCTCTCCCCCCCCCCCCCCCTATTTTCGACCTCCAGAACCCAAATACAGCATCAAAATTGGAGAAAAATAACTCGAAATACCTCGATTTAAGGCTTGAACTCTCGGCTCCGGCGAAGTCGCGATTTTTCGGCGACGCTCGGATCTCCCTCTTCGCTGCTTCGTTGGCCTCCAAACTCTCCAAAAACGAAGCCCACGACTTGAAGATCAGAACCCTACTCTCAAATCTCTCAAACCCTCTCCCAATCGACCGATCTAAGCTTTGCAATTTTTGGATGGGTTGGCTTGTGCGAACTGGGCTATTTATAGCCGAAAAAGCACGCCGCTCATGTCAAATCAAAGCCCACGTGGCCGGGAAGGCCATACCACCGATCAATCGCCATTAAAAATCCCCCATGGCCTTATTAATTCCCAGTTGCAGGCGGCCATGCGCGCTGCCTGCAACTTCCGAATTTTTTGGATTTTTCTTGATTTTTTTTTTTACATATATATATACACGATATACATATTTACATATATACTTACATTTACATAAAATGATTTCTTTTAATCTTAAATTTAGTCACATTAATCTTACTATTTTTATTTACATACTTATACATTTATTTATATCTCACATACATACTTAAGCCATAATTAATTTAAACCAAATCAATTACATAAACTTAATATCATATAGACTAAATTAATTTAATTTATTTAATGTGACTTAGGGTATTACATTCTCTCCTCCTTACAAAAATTTCATCCTCGAAATTTGATCATTCCTCACTCATTCTAACTATACGGTCTTCAAACAGGTATGGATAGTTGAGTTTCATATCTTCTTCTCGTTCCCAAGTTATTTCTTCGCTTACAGGGTTTCTCCACAAAACTTGTACCAGGGGAATTGATTTGTTCCTTAGGACTTGATCCCTGCGATCCAAAATACTGACCAGTTTTTCTACATACAAGAGATTTTCTTGAATCTCGATAGCTTCAGCTGGCATTATCTGGGAAGAATCTGGCTCATGCTTTCGCAGTTGCGATACGTGAAACACGTCATGGATGTTTGATAGAGCTAAGGGTAGAGCGAGTCGATAAGCAACTGGTCCAATTCTTTCCACTATATCGTATGGCCCTATATATCGAGGGTTTAACTTGCCTTTTTTCTTGTTGCTTCTAGTCACCATCCTTAGTGGAGATATCTTCAGGTATACTTTGTCGCCTACTTGAAACTCTAATTTCCTTCTTCTTGTATCTGCGTACGACTTCTGGCGACTCTAAGCTTCCTTAATTCTTTCTTCAATGATTTTTATCTTTTCTGTCATTTTCTGAACTATCTCGGGTCCCAAGATTTGTCGTTCACCTATTTCAGTCCAGCATATCGGAGATCTACATTTTCGGCCATACAAGGCTTCATAGGGAGCCATTCCAATGCTGTTGTGGTAGCTGTTATTGTAAGCGAATTCTACTAATGGTAAATGCTCTTCCTAGCTACTTGGAAAATCAATCGCGCAAGCTCGCAGCATATCTTCTAGGGTTTGAATGGTCCTTTCTGATTGACCATCTGTCTGGGAATGATAGGCTGTACTTAGCCTAATCTGAGTACCCAAACTCTCTTATAGACTTCCCCAAAACCTAGAAGTGAATCTTGGGTCACGATCTGATACAATGCTTATTGGCACTCCGTGTAATCTGACAATCTCATTCACATACTGTTGAGCTAATTTGCTGATTGGTTGACTTACCCTTATGGCTAAGAAATGAGCTGACTTAGATAGTCTGTCGACTATCACCCAAATAGCATCGTTTCTCTTAGGACTCCTTGGCAGTCCAGTCACGAAATCCATCGTGATGTGCTCCCATTTCCACCCTGGAACTTCCAATGGTTGCAAGCTCCCACCAAGCTTTTGGTGCTCAATCTTAATTCTCTGGTAGGTGTCACATTGACTAACGTACCTTGCCACGCTCTTCTTCATTCCTGGCCACCAATCCACAGTCTTCAAGTCTTGGTATATCTTGGTGGCTCCGGGGTGGATTGAGTATCTGGATTGATGGGCTTCTCCCAAAATTGTTTGTCGCAATTCCCTCACACGAGGCACATACATTCTTCCTTGAAACCGAAGGATGTTTTCTCTTACCTCAAATTCTGGTTTCTTTGCTTGCCCATACTCGTCAACCCACATTTTTATTCGGGAGTCTTCGGGGTAGGCTTGTCGTATTTGATCCATTAACTCTGGCTGTACTGTAAGACTAGCTACGTAGGCCGAGTTTCCTCGGGAAACTACTTCTACTGTCATCAGGCTAAATGCTTCCACTAGCTTCCATTCTGCCACCATCATTTCTGCCACACAAGCAGTTTCTTTTCTGCTTAGGGCATCTGCCACAACATTAGCTTTACCGGGATGGTATTAAATAGTACAATCGTAATCTTTTAACAGCTCCATCCATCTCCGTTGCCTCATGTTTAATTCTTTTTGTGAGAAGACGTACTGTAGGCTCTTATGATCAGTAAAAATTTTAAACTTCTCACATTACAAATAATGTCTCCAAATCTTTAGAGCAAATACCACTGCAGCCAATTCCAAATCATGGGTCGGGTAGTTTCTTTCATGGTTCTTTAGCTGTCGAGATCCATAAGCAATGACTCTCCCGTGCTGCATCAGCACACATCCTAACCCATTCCTCGAGGCGTCAGTGTAGACCATAAAACCTCCTGATTCGTTTGGCATAGCCAGGACTGGAGCGGTTGTCAGCTTAGCCTTAAGTTTCTGAAAACTTTCTTCGCACCGTTTGTTCCAGTCGAACTTTACCCCCTTTTGAGTTAACTTGGTAAGGGGTGTCGCAATGTTTGAAAACCCTTCCACAAACTTTCTATAGTATCCTGCCAGTCCTAAGAAACTCTTAACCTCAGTAACTGACTGGGGTTGCTTCCAATTTGTCACAGCTGCTATCTTGACTGGGTCAACTGATATCCCTTCGGCCGATATAACATGTCCTAAAAATGACACCTGGTATAACCAAAATTCACATTTTGAGAACTTGGCATACAACTTATGTTCTCGCAATGTTTGCAATATTATCCTTAAATGTGATTCGTGCTCTTCTTCCGAGGGCGAATATATCAGTATGTCATCTATAAACACGATCACGAATTTGTCCAAAAACGGCCTGAAGATTCGATTCATGGTGTCCATAAAAGCTGCTGGGGCGTTGGTTAGTCCGAACGGCATCACCAAAAATTCATAGTGCCCATATCGAGAACGAAACGTTGTCTTAGGCACGTCTTCGGCCTTGATCCTTAATTGATAATATCCTGATCTTAGGTCAAGATTCGAGAAGACCTTGGCCCCTTGCAATTGATCAAACAACTCCTCGATTCTGGGGAGTGGGTACTTATTCTTGATCGTTATCTTGTTGAGCTGTCGATAATCGATACACATTCTCAGACTGCCGTCTTTTTTCTTGACAAAAAGTACTGGTGCTCCCCATGGCAACATACTTGGTCTGATAAATCCCTTGTCTAGCAATTCTTGAAGTTGGGTTTTTAATTCTCTCAATTCTGCAGGAGCCATTTTATACGGGGGTATCAAAACCGGGCCTGCTCCTGGTACGATCTCTATCGAGAACTCGATCTCTCGTTGGGGTGGTAGTTCAGGCAATTCTTCAGGAAAAACATCCCCGAATTCTCTAACGAGTCGTACTTCTTCGATCTTTAAGGGCTCCTTGCTTTTATCTTGAACATAAGCCAAGTATCCCTGTGCCCCTTGACGTAACAGTCTTTCAGCCTTCAGAGCCGAGATCCACTTCTGTTCACTTACCCTCCTTTGCCCTCGAAACTTGACGTTCAAGTCGCCGCTCTTGAGGTAGACTGTCTTAGCTTTATAGTCCAATATGGCGTTGTACTTAGTTAGGAAGTCCATTCCTAGAATCACATCAAAATTTTAAAATTCTAGAAGAATTAGATCCACTGGGAACTCAACTTCTCCTATTTGAATCTTTCTATCTTTGTACCCTGATGAAGTTTCTAGAGACTTCCCCATTGGGGTTGCGACAATCATTCGACAATTCAAATTTTTTGGTTTGTCCCCTACTATTTTAGCAAATGCATGCGAAATGAATGAGTGACTTGCACCTGAATCTATTAATGCATGCATGGGGATACCAGATAGAAACATAGTACCTTCAATTACTGTTGGATCCTCTGTCGCATCCTGTCGTGTTAGATGAAACACTCTTCCTTGATGTGCTCTGGCATTCCCGAACGTCCCTTGGGGTTGACTTATCAGTCGCAGCTTGGGACAGTCCTTTACGAAATGGCCCGTCTGCTGGCAGTTGAAACATGTAATTCCTTTCTTTGGGTAGTTCTGGTTGAGATGCCCTATTTCTCCACAATTATAACACCCCTTTGTCCCGAGCCAGCACGGCCTTCCAGGGTGCTGCTTCTGGCATTTTACGCATGGGGTACCAAGCTTGAATTTCGGCTTCTGGGGCTCCAGTTTCTTGCCGGCTCTATGACTGCTCCCCTGCTGAATTTCTCCTTGGATGGCGTCAATCCGGCTCAGGTTAGCCTCGGTGCTATAGGCTTGCAGTACCGCTTCTGCATAGGTCTGGGTACTTGCACTACTTAACGCCCTCTGAAGCTTCAGACTTAGTCCTCCCAAAAACTTCTGAGCCTTGATCCTTTCGTCTCCTTCGTAAATAGGCATGTATTGAATCAATCGACTGAAAGCGTCCTCGTACTGGGCGATAGACATGTCTCTGGTTTGTCTCAGCTCCATGAACTCTCTTTCTTTCTACATTCTTAAATTCAGAGGGAAGTACTTCTCGTTGAAGAGTTCCTTGAATCTTTCCCAAGTGACGTAAGGTGCCCTGGCTCGAGGGGTCATTGTTCTCTTGACTCATCTCCACCATCTGTCTGCCTCTCCTTGCAACATAAAGGTGGCACAATTAACTTTCTCTTCTTCCCTGCAGTGAAGGTGATCCAGCAACTTCTCCGTCTGCTCGATCCAAAATTCCCCTTCACTGGGGTCAGCACCAATTTTCCCCTGAAAGACGGGAGGGTTCTGCCGTCGGTACAAGTCAAGCATGTTGGCCACGTGGCCATCCCTGGAGTGAGTCTCGTGTATGAGACCCACCACACCTCCCAAAATTCGCTCCATCTGATCCAATCTACTACTCCCGATTTCTTGGCTAGAGTCGCCTTCTGGGTGTCCACTTGTGTTTCCTTTGGTGTTGCCAACTTGTGGGTTGGACGTCCTAGGCCCAACTGCTAATCGTCTTTGAGTGTTCACCATCTAAAAGAAAAGTAGCATTCTGGATTAGAAAACATGATCTTGCCATCCGATTACCTCTATTGATATTATACATTCAGCTGCAAAATGTTATATGTACATGCTACATAGTCCCATAGATTACAGACAACACTGTGTGTAAATAGTTAGGGGGTTTCTGAGATGGGTCTATTTTGGTCTTGATGACCTCCAGACCCAAATGTTCTTTTCATCATCAGATTCATATGGGGGTGCCTCGGGGTCGTTCATCATCACTTCTGTCTCTTCCTCGTCTTCAGAGTCGGTGTCCTCGAATTCAAGAAGGTCATCCTCAGCCCAGAATATGGGTATATCGTCTTCTTCTTCTTCTTCTGCTTCTAGTGGATCTGCCATCTCTTCTGCTTCCTCTGGCTCAATTGGGTTTTCCATACCTTCTTCTTCTTCCTCTAGCGGTTCCTCCATGTCTTCATCATGCTCCTCCACTGGTACTGGCTTGTACATTTCTATGAGTAGCTCGCGGACACGCGCGCAGTAGAGGCGAAATTCGGGGAACTGTTCGCCTTGATGCCGGACCCAATCTACAAATTCCTGCAGCTCATCTTCCAATACACCGACCATCATATTTATCTGAAACTGAGCGAGTTCAGGCCAAAGTTGGTAGCTCAGGGGCACATCGTCGATAATTTCTTCTATTTGGATGAGGTACTCCATGATCCCCTCGTTGGGTAGCGGAACTCGATGTTCCAAACGGTGTGCCCAATGGTCGACTAAGATTTGCTCTGAAAAATTTCCATCCATCCTGTCACCACAACTTTCGTTAGTACCCCTAGTCGTTCTCGTATTGGTACTCTTGTCCTGCTAGGCTTAATCCAAGTTTTCCCTTCCTAGGTATTCTGTTTGGGCTCTGATACCAACTGTAACAGCCCACTTCTTCAGGGCGTGTTATGCCTTAGGAATTTGGTTAAAAAAAATTTTTTTGAACATTATTTTAAAATTCCCTAAGACCGTATCTAGTGCCAGATGAGATATCTAGACTAGAAATAAATGTAAAGCGGAAGCTGAATCGAACCTGCTCATGCATAATTTAATAATCGTACATGGCATTTAATACAAGCTAATACATAAAGCGTTTGATGATGGAACAATATACATAAATCTTAAACTAATCATATTATAACATGATACATTTACTCGCATCTTGATGTCTCGTGTCACTACACATCACCACTCTCTGAATCATCTCTGCAAGTCCCGGCTGGAACGTTGAATGTTCTAGGGGCGAACCCATGTTAGATGATGAATCATCTAAGTAAGAATGCCAAATGCAATACTATGAGTGTATGCAATGTCTTTCATCGTAGGTGTCAACTACACCCCTCATGCTGCCTATCATTTTAGCGGCCTTCTCTTCAAAGCCGGGGTGTATGGGTGCACCCTTGATAGGCCAGCGGTGTCAGTTCGTACTCCCTACGGCCTCATATGCGTGTGATCAACAGTATCATTGTGCATGTATGCATTTCATAGTCATGCCATTGATGCAGTCTACATGATAGGTTCATATCATAGCATGCCAATATGATAAAAGCATTTACATTTATAACTATATTAAATTCAAGCAGCATACTTACAGCTAATTTGTCTCGATCTACGTGCCAAGCGACTATCCCTTAATTTCCTTACTCACGAGGACCCCTACAACATAGATTTATTTTTAGAATACCAATTGCTAATTTTTCATAATTTCTTCCTTTTTCTTTTATTCCTAAGCTTTATTTCTTCCAAAATTACATAATAATTATCTAGGCTTCATAAAAATTTACTTTCTTTTTACCAATATTCCTTAAATAATATTCTTAGTATTCTGGAATTTTTCTTGTAATTTTCTAACTTTCATTCCTATTTTCCCTTATTTCATAATAGCTAAATATGTAATTATTACATAATAATTACCTAATCTTTCAATTTATTAACTTTCTCTTCACTAATATTTCTTACATAATACTTATAATATCCTAAAATTTTCTTGGAATTTTTGGAATTAAAAATCTTATTTTTCTCTATTTCCATAATAGAAAATTCCATTTAATAATTAATAAATTTAGCATTTCTAGAAATATTTTTCACAAAATAAGGCATACATAAAATTTCTGATTTAATAAAACTTTTTAAAACATTTTCTTTCTTCTATTTCTATTTTTCTTTATTTCTTTCATTTTTTTCTTTTCTTTTCTTTTTTTTTCTATTTTTCTGATGAGCGCGTGGGCTGCACACGCCATCTTCCTACTCGCGGACGCGTGCAGCCACGTGCCCGTGCTGGGTCGTCTTCTCCGGCGGCCCCTCCGAGCTTCTGAGCTTCAATACGAAGCTCTCCCCCCCCTATTTTCGACCTCCAGAACCCAAATACAACATCAAAATTGGAGAAAAATAACTTGAAATACCTCGATTTAAGGCTTAAACTCTCGGCTCCGGCGAAGTCGCGATTTTCCGGCGACGCTCAGATCTCCCTCTTCGCTGCTTCGTTGGCCTCCAAACTCTCCAAAAACGAAGCCCACGACTTGAAGATCAGAACCCTACTCTCAAATCTCTCAAACCCTCTCCCAATCGACCGATCTAAGCTTTGCAATTTTCGGATGGGTTGGCTTGTGCGAACTGGGCTATTTATAGCCGAAAAAACACGCCGCTCATGTCAAATCGAAGCCCACGTGGCCGGGAAGGCCATACCACCGATCAATCGCCATTAAAAACCCCCCCTAGCCTTATTAATTCCCGGTTGCAGGCGGCCATGCGCGCTGCCTGCAACTTCCGGATTTTCCATATTTTTCTTGATTTTTTTTTTTTACATATATATATACACGATATACATATTTACATATATACTTACATTTACATAAAATGATTTCTTTTAATCTTAAATTTAGTCACATTAATCTTACTATTTTTATTTACATATTTATACATTTATTTATATCTCACATACATACTTAAGCCATAATTAATTTAAACCAAATCAATTACATAAACTTAATATCATATAGACTAAATTAATTTAATTTATTTAATGTGACTTAGGGTATTACACCACCATTTCTCTGCATCATCCATAAGGAGGAATGTGCCCAACTGCACCTTTTGGGCATCCGTTCAACCCATAGAGTGAAGGTGTTTTTCTATGGAAAACATCCAGTTTTCTGCCACCGCTACGTCCATCCCTCCAGTTCTAAAGCCCCACTTTTTCGAGCATTAATTATCTTAGAAATTTCGAGAATATATATATATATTTTCAATATAAATCATTTCCCGACAATCCCGATCTACCTTCTCAGCATACTAAAGTAATAATCAATAAGCTAAGATAGGAAATCATCATAAATGCGGAAGCTAAAATTGAAACCTAATATGGTACATAATCAAAATCCACTTTAATCATAAAATAAGAATCCATACCATTACATCTTCAAATACTTAATTACATGGAGACTCATCATCAAGAGATAACAACTAAGTACCTTAAATAATACAATCTAATGATACTTCGAAAATACATTAAACCATGACAATTATACATGAACATCAATATAGTAATATATCTTGAATCCTCTTGAGAAAACAAATATCGGGATAACTCACCAAACTCATCAGTCACGTCATCACGTGCCGTTATGTCTTAATCATCTCCCTGCCATATCTACAAGTCCTAACTGGAATGTTTGAATATTCCAGGGGCATAACCTAATTAGAAGATGGATCTTCTAGTGAGGTTTTAAAAACATGATATGTGAATGAATGATGCATATACATGAACAAACACTAGTCCTAGTGTAACTTCCCAAGCTCAGCCCGACATGGAACCCTAGGCAGAATCTCGAACATCTGCAGGATAATCCTAACGTTGTTCCATCAATTGCTTTTGGGGAATTACGGCTACACTCTTAGGGTGACATCCCAATCCCATGCACAAATATCAATATGCCAATAATATTGTATCATGCAAACATCACGACTTTCCATTCAATATGACAAAATGATCATAGCATTCATAAATATCATGTATAATAAATAATCATATCATATAGGATAGGACAACTCACCTTTTCATGAGATTCAAAATACCTCAAAAGACGCGCATCGCCTCGATATGCTTGCCTAACCTCGATTTTAGTGTTAACTCTCAAAAGTTGCACCAATCACTTTTCCTCGATCACCTTAATCATAAAAAGCATATTTAATCACTAAATATCTCTATTTTCTAATTTCTTTCATTTTTCCTTCATTTTCTTCCATTTTTCCTTCTAAAAATCCCAATAAATACCCTCGAGACTATTTTTTCAAATTTCTTTCCACAACAATTCATAATAACTGTGACACCCGTAATTTACTTACATGTTTAATAATAATAATATTCATATGAAATTCAAGGTTTAGCGCAGAAAAACTTGAGAAACAAGACTTTTATAAACTTAAGTAAAGTTTCAATACATAATAAAATTCAAAACAGTTTTAGTGTATGTATAAAGTTTGACACCGAAAACATGATTTCAACAGAAGACAGAAAGACTTCGTGAATATTCTTTGTAGCAATAACATCCATATAGAGAAACTCGGAGCTTAAAACCAAATCCAAACCTTCTTTAAATCAAATAAAATTTCAAGACACGCTTTATGGCATACATATAGAAAAATATCAGAGTTCAACCTTGAAAGCTTTGATTCAAAAGGAAACTAAAACTTAAATTCTTGAAAATTCTATTTCAATGAGCCACCACGCTCCACATCCATGTCCCGATCTCCTCATTCATGATCACCTAGGGGGGGAACATAAGGGGTGAGATTACGCAAATCTCAGTAAGTAAAAGAGAACTATCGAAAGTATTTAAACATGACATGAACTTGCAACATGAACATATAACATAAGGGGACACGATAGGTTCTACCAACTTGCAGGGGTAAGAACCTCCGTGCGTAGTGCTACTAAACCCCGGTCCCATAACTTGCTTGAGAACATGAAACTTGCTTGAAACATAACATGAGAGACCACATAAACATGATTCATGAGCATACCTAAATATCGTAGATAGTTCATAGTGTACTTACCTTAACTTGGTTGGAAAGGATCCAACTTTTTCGACGAGGCTATTTTGCTCCTATTTCTACACCAAATTTGCTCATTCCTTTTGTAGAATTTTCCCCTTACTTGCTATCTTAAAATCCTCTCTTCTGATTCTCTCAACCTTGCCCAAATTCTACCTAAAACTTGTGAACTACCTTAAGGCCTATTTATAGACATTTTTGGCTAATCATGTTTTGCCACATGTCCTATCATCATGAGGCCTCATTATTACCTTTCACTACAAGAAACAAGATTTTTAGTGGAGGCTAAGACCGTCACTAAAAGCATAAAAACTCATCACTAAAAGTTTTAGTGGCCCCCAAATTGGTCGTCACAAGCTGTCACTAAAAAGTCTGTCACAAATTGTATTAGTGGCGATTATCAGCTGGCCGTCACTAAAAATACTCTTTAGTGGCGGCCGGATGTGACGGTCACAAAAATTTTTTTTAGTGACAACCACAATCCTCTGCCACTAATGTCATTTTTTGTGACGATCATGGCCGTCACAAATAATGACTCTTCCGTGACGGCCACCGTTGTCACAAGTAATGAATTTTTTGTGACGGCTTTGCTGGTTGTCACACATGGTAAGATTATAGTGATAGTGTTGGCCGCCACAAAAAGAACGTTTTTTAGTGACCACATTATATTGGTTGCCACAAAAAGTGTTTGACAGATACTTTTAGTGAGAGTCATGGCTGCCACAAAAGAAGATATTTTTAGTGACCACTTTTTGTTGCCGCCACAAAAAGTGATTTTTATAAAATTTTTCCACAACCCACTGCTTGTTTTTCTATATTTTAAAACCTATTAATTTAATACATTGCATCCAAAATAAGCACTATTCTAATCATCAAGAAATTTCATAAAACAACTCTAGTCAATTAATAATTGACTAGCACTTTACATTTACATTGTCATAAAAAAAAAATATCTAGCAATTTACAATCACATTGTCATAAAAAAAAGACACCTAGCACTTTACATCAAAAAAAGATATCAAACAATTAAGTCTAGTCAATTGTTATTTCTAATTCTTCCTACCCTAACATCTTCCATAAAAGCTTCAAAAATTGATTGCCTTTCTTTGACTTGGTCCAATTCTGTCGACAACGCTTCATTTTTCTCTTTCAAAAGTTGCATTTCATTTTTCAAACCATTATTATGTTGTCGCATTTGTTCTAGTTCAGTAACAAGCTCATGACGAGATAGAATCTTTCCAAGGATAGAAGAAGGGGTTGGTCTAAATTCATACCCACGAACACGTCCATGTCTCTCTCTTCCCATTACTTCAAAAAAAATTTCATTTTCATCAATAGCTTGAGAAGGTTCTTCCTCAGCTCTCTGGGTTACAAAAGATTGAATTTTGTCCTGAAATTAGATAATAAATAAAATAGATATGTTATAACATAATACTAAAATATATATCACAATAACAACATAAACTGTTTAAAATAAAATTTACCACTATTTCTTTTGATGTGGAATCAACCATTGACTCGTTTTTTTTCTTGTGTGTCACCTTGAACATTTCTCATGCAGACGGTTTATGTCCTAATATTTCAGCCTATATTAAATAGACAAGTTAATCAATAAAAAAAAATTATTAATGAGAAAGATGTATAAATGACTTAAATTATACCTGTTCAGCTCTAATTCGAGCAAAACTTCTAGTGCCTGTAGTTTTAGTCACTGTTTTCTTTGACCGATTAGACTTATTACGAGCACAAGCAACCTATATGTAAGACCAAATACAATAATCATATTTTAAATAATTAAAGTGACTTGTGCATAAAAGAAGTAAAGGGTATAGAATACCTAAAACTCATGCATTTTTAGTGACAAACAGTTTATGGCCCCACTAATACCTGAAACAGTTTGTTAATGAGCATTACAAGTACAGAGAGGTGAAATGTTAACAATGAAAGCAACAAATGACTCCACTAAACATTACATCCACAAAACAGGTCTCTCTGTACACATCAATTTTACCTTTTAAGCCAAAGATCATCACTACCTAATCAGCGCAAAACAAAATATATGTTATAATTGGTTTGAACATCTAATGCATAACAAAGCCCCAGGTATCATCCAAGTTTGCTAGGAGTAGAATGTTGTCAACATGAGGACATCGTCTTCTCAGCAGTAAAGATTCCCACACAACTTGGGGTATCGATTTGGATTTTTTGATCAATATGATATATAACTAAAACAAAATAAGGCACAATTTATTATCAAATAAAATTAATTTCAATCTGGATATCAAAAATTCTTCTCTAATCAAAAGCAGAAGAGCATTTTTTATAGGAAATTATTATTAAATATTCAATGGGCACAATCTATTTAAATAAGTCCATTAATCAAACAATATTCCATTACCAGTAATTTCATAAGTTAAACAAGTAAATAGAAATAAATGATAGATTCCAAAAGTCAAAATGTATAAAAGTCTAGGAGTAAAAGGAAATACTAAAATCAAAGGTCTTCTCAAATATTAGAAAGTGGCAATATCAGAGGAGATTCAACTGCAATTAAGAAGATAATAAGTTTCTGCTCCACTATTAATTAAGAAGATAATAAGCAAATAACAAAAGCCATTGATAGGCGATCGCATAGTTATCCGGAATTCTTAGTTAATTAAGTATATTAAGATATAATGACCAAGAGTTCTAAAGAAAATTCAAATATTAATCGATTTATATTGTAAAAATACCAAATCAAGGGCACTTTGTTTCAGATTTTGAAAAGTAGTTAACAAACAGAGGATGGCTAAAACGAAGAAAATCACATTCCACGGGGAAAATACTTGCAAACTTGTAAAGAAAGATGATGAATACTTGCAAATTTGAGCCACATTAACCGGATATAAGATCCAAAAAAATCCAAGCGCAGTCACATACCAGTAATTTCCTGACGAGCATCACATTTCTGGCATGAACGGCGAGGAACAATGGCGTGACATCCGTCTTGAACTCTTCATACTCAAAGCGAACTTCATGCTCCGATTCGTCACAACAGGCGACCTCCGTCTTCCGCAACTTCAGATCGTTGCAATGCAAAGCCTCGAGGAGGCGCTCCGAGACCTCCGCTTCGTAGTCCATCGGAACCACCTGCTTCCCAACGAGGAAACCGCCGCCGCTTGAGTTTACGAACCCCTTCATTTCCGGCGGACTGAGTGGTGGTTGCAAGTGGTGGGAGAGAAGGAGACAGAGAGGGTGATGGAGGGAAATGGAGGTGGGAGAGATGAGGGAGGGAGATGAAGGGATAATAAAAAAGATATTTTGTTTATTTTTAAAGTTATTTTTAAATTTTATTTTTTAACTTTTGTTTATATTTTGAAAGAAAAAAATAAACGAAATATATTTTTGGGTTTTTGTAAATTTTAGATATTTTTTTAAATTTTTTTTTAAAACTTTTGTTTATATTTTAAAGGAAAAGAAAAATAAACAAAATATCTTTTTCATATTTTGTAAATTTTTTTGTAGTAAAAAATATACTTTTTAAGAATATTGAAAGAAGAATAAAATAAAAGTATATTGAAATAAAAACATACTTTGTTTTTAATTATTAATTATATTTTATATTTTATATTTTAAGAATATAAAAATATACTTTTTCAGAATAAGTATATTATTAATAATTAATTATAAAAGTATATTAAAATAAAAAATATACTTTTTAAGAATATCAAAAGAAGAATGTTACTAAAAAATAAAAACATAATAGAAGAATGTTATTAAAAATGAAAATATTTTTTTTATTAATTATTAATTATATTTTATATTATTGTACTTTTTAATATTAATAATTCATTTTTAGTGACTGTTAAAACTAGCCGTCACAAATAAATATGCTGAGTTATGGCAAAAGCTTTTAGTGGCGGTCATGTCCGGTTATCATAAATAATCCACCTTTAGTGGCTGCCGCATTTGGCCATCACAAATAGTCATCTTTTAGTGGCTGCAACTCCCGGCCCTCACAAATAAGCATATAACTCAAACCACTTTCCCAACCTTTTAGTGACAGCCACTTTTAGTCATCATAAATAATATACTTTTAGTGACCACCAATTCTGGCTGTCACAAATAATGAACCTTTAGTGGCCACCTTTGACTGTCGTCACAAATAAGATTGTTTGAGTGTCTTCCCATCCACTTTTAGTGACGACCACTTGTGGCCGTCACTAATAATGTGCTTTTTGTCGCCACCCAAGTCGGCTGTCACAAATAAACATAAGCATATAGGGGTACTAGAGTGGGCCGCCATGTACTCCACCTTTAGTGGCCATCACCCATGGTCGTCACTAATAATGTACTTTTGGTGGCCGCCCATACCAACCCTCACAAATAAGCATCTTTGACTATCTTTGTTACAAATAATCCACTTTTAGTGGTCACCGCCACACATGGCTGTCACAAATAATGAACCTTTAGTGGTCATCATTGGCGACCGTCACAAATAAGCTTGTTTTTAGTGGCCGCCATTGGCGGCCATCACATATAAGCTTGTTTGAGTGACTTCCACATCCTAAACTTTTAGTGGCCGTCACAAATAATCCACTTTTAATGACCTCTATATATGGCCGTCACAAATAATCCACTTTTAATGGCCGCTATATATGGCCGTCACAAATAATCAAAATAAACATGATTGGTACCCAACACTTTTAGTGGCCGTCACGACCGACTGTCACAATAGTGCACTATTAGTGGCCACAAGTCGTGGCCATCACAAACAATGAGCTTTTTAGTGGCCAATTTTTTCAGCCGCCACTAAAAATGCCTTGTTAGTGACAAACAGTTTATGGCCACCACTAATAGTTGTATTTGTGACAAATATCTTTTGGCCGTCACTAAAAGTGGCCACTAAAAACTACTTTTCTTGTAGTGTTTCATGTATGGCCAATAAATGCTTACCACATGTCCTTAAGATAAGGTTTGGAGACTTTTGTAAACTTGGAGGCTAAGTAAGCTTTTCCATAGTCAATCATGCGATGCCACCTTAGGGGGTCATTGTGAGTCATCATGTGATCTTATCTTGTCTTCCTAATGACCAATGGAAGCTTGCCATGTGTCCTTGATATTTTGAGCCTCACATGCTTAATTACATTTTCAACACTTTCATCATTACATCTCACATGGTTTAATTCATTTTTCTACATTTCCCATCATTACTCCCACATGGTTAATTGATTTTCTACATTTCCCATCATTACACCTTTAACTAGTTAGCTATATTTGGTTACCCTAACCACTTAGTGTGAGATATTTTGATGAGATATTTTAAGGTTTCAAGAACTACACCTTGGCCCAAACTTTTCTGATAATTTGCACTTAGGCCCTTGCAACTTAGTCCCTGAGCCATTTTTTAATTGCATTTTAGCCCCCGAAGAAAGGATAAATTATGCTAATACCCCAAGATTTTAGGTAAATTACACTTTTACCCGAACTTCAATATTTATGATTTTTCCACTGGCTCAGAAATCGAACCTTGTCTCAAGGCTTTTATAATCCCTTGAAAGGACATATTTCCTCAAGTATTAGAAGCTAAAAATCTTGAGTATTATGTCATATTTCAGTCTAAATATCTCGGGTGTTATAATAACCTATTAACATCATGCAAAATGAGGCTATTTGGTGTGAATATCGAGATATCTGGATGGAAAACACCAAAACTTTTTGCACAAACCCTCGTAAAATATTTTTCTAGAATTTTAGGAATTTTTACCAATTTTGTCGAAGGCCCCACGCGCCTAGGGCGATTAGGCGTGCGTGAAGACAAACGCATGATCGACACACGCCGGTTGTCATCTCTGGCGACGGCGATGCTGGATCTTTGCACCATCTTCTTCCTCTTGGTTAGTCAATCCTCATGGTGCTACTTGTGCCTCGAAAAGATCACTGGAAGACATCCAAACGGCCGGCCAAACCCTCGAATTGACCGTCCGCCTCCCACCTTCGGTAACCCTCGAACATCCTTCAAACGGCCTCCAAAATCCTTCAAACTTACTAGAAATAATCCTCTCAGCCTAGGGACCAAAAGCCCCTTATTTTTTAGTCTTAATTCGTTCGATTTTGGCCTTGATTTGAGGCTCCATTTTTCTCCAACTTTCGACCAAGCCATTTGCTATTTATAGCAAAACCCAAGCCTCGAAACCCCTTTGGCCACTTGACCCATTTCCTTAAGAGTCTCCACCTTCCTTAGATTAGCTTGGAAGTAGCCCTTGTAGACCAAGAAATCAAGTTGCAAGGAGTGATAATCCGACCAGCTTTATGGTCAGCTTTTTCTTCAAATATCGGCCACCACGGTGGCCCTTGTCGGCTGATGATCACATCCATGTGATCCCCTACCACCCCCTGTGCTAGCCCAATGGCTTTCGATGTCCTCTCGTGGCCTGGTCGGATTCCATGGCCAAGATTTTCATTTTTTTCACTTTAGCCCTTTCAATTTCAGCTATTCTCACTTTGGCCCATTTCACTTAACCCTTGAGCTTTCCATAATTGCTTTTAAGACCCTTAAGTCCTAAAACATCCATTTGACCCTCGAAGATTCTGAAAAAATATTGTTTCGGCCTTCTCTAGCAATTTTGAAAAACTACACTTAGGCCCGAATCTTCGTTTTGGCCCTAAACCCTATCGTTTCTTCCTGAAACTACTAAAGAGTTGTTCCTTATGAAAAACTGAAGCCCCCTCAAGCTTCCATTGACTTCCAAAAAGTCGTCTATAACAATTCGGTATTATAGCCTAATTGGCAGCTACATTTTAGTTATACCGAAAACCATTCCCGGTCTCATTTCTTTTGATGCCATAAATCATGCCTCAGAATACTCATCACAGCCATATCATTTTCGTTTGGCATCTCGGCTGCAGGGCACTCCCTGCAGTCGATTCAGTTATTTTTTTGGGCTATTTAGATACCAATCTTCCCCGAAGTTTCGTTTTTCTAATAAAACGCTTATTTTCAAATAATCCCAATTTCTTGGGTATTACACCAGTAAATTCTGGTGGTCGAAGCACCATGAAGTTCTTCAACAGCTAACCCTCATCACTACTTCCTACTCCCTACACTCTAAGATTTACCACAGGTTCCTCCACTTTCCTATGCTCCTACCTAGGCTGATTATCCGCCAGCCGATTAATAGCTTGCAAAATCCCAGCTAGAGTACCCTGCATTGTAGCCATTCCCTAACCTAAATCACTACTAGACCCTTTTAAAGCCTTAGGCACGGCCTTAGATGCTGCATTAGGGATAGCTATAGCTCATCCCCGTCCTCAAGTCTGTGATGGTCCTCAGTGAGCACTCATATCCCTGAACATATACTAGAACTAGAATCCAATTCACAATTATCAAGCTTTGCTAAAAGCGCATATCAAAGACTGACACGCCCCTAACTCTACCTGACATTCTATGTGCACGGGGTCATCTCTCGACTGCTCTGATACCAACTTTGTAACACCTCCCCCCCAAGCTACCCCATCCCAAGGCAACTTAGAAGAGTAGGTGTCAAGGAACATAGAAGAATCAACACCAAGACACAAGCATGCATACATCTGACATCCATAAAACTCAAACCAAAAAAGATGACTTCAATGGTTACAGGCATAACTTTCTTTTAAGTTACATTACACACAAAATAGAGTCTATACATCTACTAACACAACCTTCCCAAGACCATTTAGGTCAAGAGGAGAACTGCACGAGCACATGTCTACCCATCCTTCTTGCTCAACTCCCTTCTTGTCACTTCTTTACCTTTACCTAGAATGAAGGAGAGTACAACGCGAGCTACAAAGCTCAATAAGTATAAAAAATAAGAAGGAAGAGCATGGGAGATAATAATGTGATACGGGTGTGGTGAATAAGCATATAGACGGGAATGATAGATTATAACTCAGGAGTTACACTCACACCCGTAATGATAATGTCATGCATAACACACATAAAAACCGATCAGCACATAATTGGCTAGTGGCCTCACATAATAATATAAAATGCATCACAATACATACCGACCTGTAGCTGATACTTGCTCCTAGAGAAACTGTAATAGCACGTGGATCATAGGTCTTATATACTCGGCTATAGCCATACGTTCATATATGTATATAATCTCACCCATGGTCCTCACCACTAGGCGCGCCTCTCAGTCATCACTGTAGGAGTGTAACCCTAGTCAGGCTAATACCTATTGGATTTGGGGGATATATCTCGGCGATACATAACCACTGCACGCATAATCATCCTTGTCCATACCTTTTTCAATGCACATGCAACACATAGAGTGGCCACATACAAATTGCACATGTGATAGAAATAAGAGCTGATGCTCATGCTCACTCATGAGATGGGATGCTAGAGGTCAAGCTAAGAAATGCTCGTGGAGCACAATTACCACTCATTCAGGACATGCCACGATGGTGCGTGTATGACATTAAAGTTATTTTTAGTTTATAAACATGTTCAACACAATTAACCAATAACACCGACATATGGATTTCTTGCTTAATCTTCAAGATCACAACAGGATGTGCTAGTCAGGGAATGGAGAAGAAACAAGCCTCCCATGCAAGATTCCACTTAAAACTCCATTCCTTAATAATAGTGGGAAGGAACAAACCCCACATGGCTGTGAAAACTTCCCCCAAGTTTAAATACCCTAACCCCAGTCACACTCTCAAGACACGTACCCAACCCTTAGAATAATAAAATCCAAGAGAAAAGAGGAAAGAAGAGGGAACTTTCCTTTTATTTCACCTATCAACCACTAGGAACCCCTTGGATAGCAGAATCTAGCTTGCTGTGTGAAGAAGAATGAGGGTTTGAAGAAGAACAAAGAGCTTACGAGAGAGAAAGCTCGAGTTTATCTACTCTGCTTTTGGGATATTTTCCTTACAATTTCTTTCTCTTATATTTTCTCTATACATTATGTTTATCCATTTATTTCCCAAATTCATTTATTATTTCTCGATCTAAAATCTTCTATATGTTTCTTGAATTAATGATGGTTCGAAAGATATATATATATATATATATATTTGTGAGTCACTGAGAGAGACATTCGAATATAATTTAAGGTATTCGGATGATATATACATATATATACTACTGCATGAAAGTCATTTGGATGATCTGGGCAAATGGGTTTTGAGGCTTTTGATGGAAGAATTGAGAAAATGCAAAAGACATTCAAATGCTACAATAAGGCATTCAAATGAATTTGAAACAGTTGGATGAAATGATGAGGGAAAAAGAAGGCCATTCGAATGCTACAGTGGCCTCATCCGGATGAATTTCTCAATTTTCATATGACTCATTCGAATGGAAGGAAGCTCATTCGAATGGAAAGGTTTAATCTACTAAAAATGTATTCTAGACAGTTTTGACACTATTTCAAATTTTGGGCATAACTCTCTCGTTCGAACTATGATTAAGGTGATTCAAAATGATATGGAATGAAAAACGAAAGATCTAAAACCTTCATGTTTTGCAGTTTGAGAGATTCAGACTAAAACACAGTCAAAATTGGGTTACAATGAAGAAGTTGCACCCAGAAAAATAGGCCATTCGAATGACTCATTGTAGCATTCGAATGGGGTTGCTAGGCTTAGGGCATCGCATGGCTTGGATCTCATTTGAATGGTGCCTCCTCCATTCGAATATCTAGGCCCCCAAAGCCCCACACATTCGAATGCCTCTACATAAACTCTCTTAACCCTTAACCACTCATCCCAAATCTCCCAAAACGCTTACATACAGACTCACACCACACTGAAACCCAACTGGTTTAACAAATAATTCTACCCATTAGACACCAAATAAGACCGAGTTATTCATTAATATCGCCCCCATCTTTGGGTCATTACAACCTGGAACTTGCATGGAAAGAAAATAAGTTCTAGGTAATTGAATTGCCAAGAAATGATTTGCATGGAAATTGTCAATTAAGGGTGTTTGATTGGCTTAATTTTCTACCTATAATTTGTTGTACTTTTCAAGCTTTTGATGTTTGATTGCCACTATTTTCCATGGAATTAGTTATCTTTTCTAGCTTTGGTTGTTTGATAACCATTATTTTCCATGAAAATTATCCATTTTTCCATGGAAAATGTACCTATTTCAACTTAAAATTTGAAATAGGCTCCATCCATCATATGTACAATTCATCAAAAAAAAATTCATTAAAGCCCAATTCAAAAATAAAAAAAGAAAAGAAAATAATAAAAAGAAAGAAATATCGAAGAAGCCCTACAACGACCTCAATTATAGGTCTACTTCCAAGCTTTGGAAGTTTGAACTTGGAAGGCTTAGACCTGTGAAGGCTGGGGATACCAAGAAAGAGAAGAAGAAAAAGAAGGGTCGTTATTTCTGTGGTTGTGTTGTCGTCGGAACTCCTCGTTATTCCCAGTAGGGTCCACGACGTCCTTCGCGAAGTGCACTTTCTTCTTCTTCTTCTTCTTCTTCATGAATCACTTCTTTCCCTCTACAAAATCAAAACCCTAGAAAATCAGAACCTGGGGAATCATTCAAGATGAGTGGAAGAAACCCATCAGAAATTGGGTGGAAGTAGAAATGAACCGACCTGAGGTTGAGGAGATGCAGGGCCAAGGGGTCGGAGAGGCAGCGGTCGAGAAGGACTTTTGGAGGTGCAATGTGAGGAGGATGACAATGCCAGAGATGGCCATGGAGGTGGGCAAGACCACGCCTTTAGAAGTTAAGATTGAAGACATAATATGGTTCTTGGGATAAATGGGAGTTATAGTTAGTCAAGAAAATGGATATGGTGGTTGGCTTTCAGCTTCCTAGCAAGCTTTGAAAATAATCTCATTGTGGATGGAGCTCGTCTTTGGCAAAGATGGGATGAACATGAAGGGGACAAAGCAAGCACCGAATGTGATGCCCTAACCCCCATTATTGGGTGTCACCGTAACCCACGATTACAACCTCGACCTATCTCAAAGAATGGTTATGCCCTGCCAACATAAAGTATTAAAATAATATGGGCGCCTTGGGTGGTGTCTAGGCTTTGTCGCCTTCAACTGTCGAGAACTCGGATTTAAAATACATAGACAACGAAAATTTACCCAATTCTCATGCTCGATTAGGCCTTTAAAATATAAATCCAATTTTCATAAACAAATAAAAATAATTATCTACATGCTCAATAAAAATACTCCAACATTCAAGCATATTTAAACATATTTTATATCCCAGCCAATTTAAATTCCCACCAAACACACATACTGAATTACTCATAGTGGGAACCTTAATTTGATCTTAATCAAAATTTTATTTAAGTCATAGTTGTCTCTCGAAGTTGAATACAAAAAGAACACAGAAACACAACCCACATCCTCACTGTCTACAGTCACTTTTAACCAACGACTCTTCCACCAACACAGCTTTCCCTTTCTTAAACCCCAAGCCATCTGTTGGGTTAGTGGGGGTAAAAAGGTGAGTTCAGGGACTCAGTAAAGGTAATATGCCATGTAATAAATTAATGAGCATGACATCATAGATAAAAATAAAGTGCAACATGTATGCAACCAAAGAAGATTCTCATGGTTAGAAATCCATCTCAGGCTCTAGGTGTCCCCTAGTGGTTCCCTCTACGACCTCATCCTAAGATTCTCGTGGTTAGAAATCCATTGCCCCATGCCTAGGCACTCCCTCAACATCTTATCCAAGCCATGCTAAAAGTAATTTACACACAAAGCATATTAAACCCTTATTGGTTTAGCATTAACTGCCTATTCTCGTTAAGCATACCGACCTTTTGCCTTGATAGCTTCTCTGACAATATTTTTCCATAACATCGAAATCACCAATATCATTTCCCAATATTCCTTTAACATAAATTATCATAAATTAATGCAATAAGACACTTGGGTAATTCTATTAAATACCACTAAATTAATTTTATATATCACTTACCTATTCATTCCTTTATTCCTTGCATACACAAGTTGATAGGTTTTTGCGTAATTTAATCTCTCATAGCATGGTAAAATCAATCGGCCAAATGGCCTTAATAGTGGGCAAGATTGGCCTTAAATAAGGGGAGGAAAGGGGAGGAAACTGGCTAAAATGGGAGAGACAACTTGGGGTCCAAGGCTGCCCCTGGTGTTTCCATGTGGCAACCAAAGAAGAGGGGCAGATGGCTAGTGAAACGCCCTAGCAGTGCCGCAGGGCGTAGCATGGTCGTGTCTGGTCGTGGGGATGCTCGCGCGCATGGGCACCAGATGGCACCCAGAAATGACGTCTTTTTGGGCGCCTTGAGGCTAATTAAAAATCAACCAATTTTCCCCAACGCACGCGAGTCTTCAACGAGACCAAACCCTCAACCGCACCTAACACACATGCTTGTGCAATCGCCCGTGCTAACCGCCTTCCTCACCCAATATGCACACGTGTTTGGATTTAAGGGGACCCTCAGTCCCTTTTTAGAAAATAGCACCACAGCCCCCAAATCTTTCAAAATTCACACACACACACCCCTACACCTCATTTCTCTTTATTTCACTTACGCCCCAAAATTTCTAGAAATCCACTAATTTAATTTATTCTATTCTTTCATTATTTTCGCAAATATTTTTAAATAAAATAATTAATTATCCTAATTGTCCATTTCCTCAAAACCACACATAACTTAATAAATCACCTTAAAACCCACAAATTAATTATTTTCAAAGTCAGGGATGTTATAGAATGGGAGAGAAAAATCCTAGAGGATAAAGACAGATCTATTGAGGGGATGGAGACATAGGCAAAGGCAATGCGCGGTGGGATAAATTCCCTAGAAAATTAAAACTACGCCCCATGCGAGAAAACCATTTCCAGTAAAAGTGAGAAAATGGCATAACGTGACCAAAAGTGAGAAAACAATTTACCTAGAAAATTTAGCCAATCAAACACCTCAAAAGCTGGAATTTGGGTGGAAAATGTGGCCAATCAAACACACTATAGTTAGATAAAAAAGTGAAAATTGTAAGATCAAATATAAGTGGTGAATATTATGGAAAGTTTGATGAATCAGATCAATGTTTAAGTCTATTTGTCAAATTCCTTGAAAGACATGTTATTTGTGTCTAATACACAATACTAGGTACATCACAATAAAATGATGTTGCAGAAAGGTGTAATTGTACCTTAATGGAAATGGTTAGGAGTATGATGAACCACTATTCTTTACCCTTATCTTTGTGGATGCATGTATTAAAGATTGTCGTATATTTGCTAAATAGAGTTCCTAGTAAGGTAGTTCCAAAGACTCATTTTAAACTGTGGACAGATAGGAAACCCAATTTAAGGCACTTACATGTTTGGGGTTGCTCAACATAAGAATTTAAAATCTACATGAAAATAAATTAGACTCTAGAACAACCGGTGGTTATTTTATTAGATATCTGGAAAAGTTTAAGGGGTGTAGATTTTATTGTCTTAGTTACTGTACCAGAATTGTTGAATTTGGAAATACTAGGTTCATTGAAATTGGTGAGATTATTGGGAGTGAAAGAATGCATGATGTTAACATTCAAGAAATTAGGGTGGAAGTTCCTACACCCAAAATTGATAAGTTTGTTGTTCCTCAATAGTTAAGAACAACAAATAAATGATCAAACACTCTATGATGAAAATGTCAATAATGAATTGACAATAGTTGAACCACAATCAATATCATTAAGAATATCTCAAAGATAAGGAGATTTGTTATTTCTGATGACTATGTGGTTTATCTACAAGAGTCAGAATTTGACTTAGGATTTGATAATGATCCAGTTTTATTTACACAAGACATGGAATGTGATGATTCTACTAAATGGTTAAATGCCATGGAAGAAGAGTTAAAATCTATGGATCAAAATCAAGTCTAGGATCACGTTGAATTTCTTGAACGATGTAAAAGAGTTGGATGTAAATATGTCTTTAAGATCAAACATGACTCAAAAGGCATTATTGACCGATATAAAACTAAACTTGTTGCCAAATGTTTTACTTAATAGGATGTCATTGATTATAAAGAGACGTTTTCACCAATCTCTAAGAAAGATTCTCTCATAATTATTATGGCTTTAGTGACTCATTATGATTTAGAGTTACATCAAATGGATGTTAAAACTATCTTTCTTAATGGAAATTTGAAGGAATATGTTTATATAGATCAACTTAAAGACTTTTCAATTAAGGGAAAGGAACACATGGTGTGTAAATTAAAGAAATCAAGATACGGACTTAAACAAGTCTCCCAACAATGACATCTTAAGTTTAATAATAACATCTTTTGGTTTTCAAGAAAACACTGTTGATCGGTATATATATATAAAGGTTATTGGGAGCAAGTTTTTTTTTTTTATAACTTGAAAATCGAGGAAGCCCCAATACACAATACCTTTGGTGAGGACCGCCACCTTCTTCTTATAAACCGCAGACTAGACCCATACAAGTAAACAGGTTGGGCCAAGTAAATCCTAGTCGGAACCCCTACCCTGGCCCCTTCGTTAGTCCGCACTGTCTAGGATTCGAACAAGCAACCTTGGCCTACCCAACACCTAAATCCTATGCAGAGGACCACTTGAGCTATCCCGAGGGGTTCAGTGAGAGCAAGTTTATTTTTCTAATCTTGTATGTTGATGACATATTGCTAGCTGCTAATGACTTAGATTTGCTACATGAAACCAAGAAATATCGCTCTAAGAATTTTGAAATGAAAGATATGAGAAAGACAACCAATGTGATAAGAATAGAAATATTCTGTGATAGATCATTAGGATTGTTAAGGTTATCTCGAAAGGGCTATCTTAATAAAATTCTAAGGAAATTTAAGGTGGATAAATGCTCAATAGGGTAGTTCCAATTCATAAGGGGATAAATTTAACTTTATGTAGTGCTTGAAAAATGAATTGGAACAAGAGAAAATGAAAAATATTCCTTATGTATCTACAATTGAGAGCTTAATGTATGCTCAAACTTGTACCATACCAAACATTAGTTTTGTTGTTAGAATGCTTTGCATGTATCAAAATAATCTAGGACTGGATTATTGGAAAGCTACAAAAAAATATTCTTATACACTTGTAAGGAACAAAGGATCATATGCTCACTTATAGGAGATTTGTTCATCTTGAGATGATTGGATATTCATATTCAAATCTTGTTGGATGTGTTGATACAATAAAATCTACATTTGGCTACCTGTTCCCATTAGCTGGAGGAGTGGTTTTATGGAAAGGTGCAAAGCAATCTGTCATTGCTGTATCCACTATAGAAACTGAGTTTGTGGCATAATTTGAGACAACTATTCATGGATTATGTCTGAGGAACTTTATTTTAGGACTTCGAGTTATCGACTGTATTGCCAAATTGCTGAAAATTTATTGCAATAATTCTACAACAATATTCTTCTCTAAAAACAACAAGTATTCTAAGGGTGCTAAGCATATAGAAATAAAATACTTGGTTGTTAGTGAAGAAGTTTAGAAAGAGAGTGTCTCAATTGAATATAGTAGTATCAATCTTAAGATTGCAAATCCTTTAACAAAAGGATTCACCCTAAACATTTAATGAACATATTGAAATGATGGGTATTTTTGGATGTTATTAGAGATATTGTATTATGATTTTATTAAGTTTATACATTTGATACTTTGAGCCCATTTATATGTTTCTAATATTTTTTGTTTTCTATTTGTATACATAATTGTCTTAGAGTAATGTTGACATGAATAGTTTTATAAAAAAGACACTAAAATTGGATATTATTACTGACATTAAAGGTCACATTAAGTATAAATTTAATGTTGTAGTACATGGAAAGGACTCTGTAGGAAAATTGACAGACAATCGTCATGACTTGCATTAATATTTCAACTTAATAATGATATAATGTTATAGCTAAAATAAAGAAAATTTTAATATGATATTTGCGCACATTACGTTCTTCTTATTAAATCATGAAAGTAATATCATATGAGTAAAGTGAGAGAATATTAGAATTATATGTGAATTACATGATAATTAAGGTATATTTTATCAGATATGATCATATTTATCTAATGAGATAAATAAATGATTTAATAAGAAAATTGAATACTAAAATTTTATTTGGTTAGGAAAATATATATAACTCTTGATAGTCTTGATGGGAGGCTACATCTACAATTATAAATAGGAATTTGATCATCTCTTTGCCCCAATCATAGAAAATAAATTATCGTGTTATTTTTGTCCATCATCAAGATTAGGGTGTTAAGGGAGAGAAATCAAATTCTGATATTCTTTTCATCAACCGACGATGTCTTTTACATCTAAAAGCCTTATGGATCAATATATGTTTTATTTATTCGCATTATGTGAAACATGAAGTTTTTAGATTTATGGACATGATGTTTGCTATTATCTTTACAAATAATATTACAACTTACAATGGTCGTCATTGTTGTCCACTGCCATCATCGCCATCGACCCAGCAGCCGTCATCGCCAATTGTCTGCAACTCATACGTTGCTAGTCGTCTTGTTGTCGTCCTCCTCCTATGCCAGTTTGAATGTATGTATATTTATGTATGCATATATATGTATACATATATACATATGTATACTTATATATACACTCCCTTCATTCTTCATTTTGGTATTGTTGAATATGAATGTATGTATATACATGTAGTGTATACTTATGTATATTTGTGAATGTATGTTTATATATAGTTGTGCACTATATATATTTCTTTCTTGCTAAGTTAGAATTATTTGCATTTGCTAAGTATATGTAGTGTATGTCTATGCATATTTATGAATGAATGTATATACATAACAGAGTACATTTAGTATACTGGGTTAAAAGTTTTTAAAATAGCTTCTGGAAAAGGTGTTCTTGGGGTGCAATTGCCCTCCTTAATTTTTGGCACTTAGGAGTTTGTTCATGATTACATAAAAATAGTAAAATTATTTGATATTTCTCCCCAAGATTTCCAAAAAAAATTAATATACCCAAAACAAAAATACAATTTAAAAAAATTAAAATACTTTAGAAGTTAATGTTGGATGGATGAATGAAAAGTTGGTCACATATATTGAGAAATATATATTTAAGAATGTTGTCAATGAGGCAGTTATCCATCTAGAATGTTAAGACCAACTAGTAGAGGACAATTGATCGAGCTAGTTTTCTTAATTTCTTTTAAGAATCTCTATAATATTTTTTATTCAATATTGTTGAGTTTGTTTTCTAATTTTAGTTTCATGAAACATAGTTGGATTTTTTTTTGTTTTATTTCTTTAATGTAAGAATCGGAGGAAGCCCAATACATAAGTGTTTAGCAAAAACCAACACCTTCTCCTTTATAACCTACTGGTATTGACCCAACTGGCCAATCAAGCAGCGTCAGGTAAATCCGAGTTGAAGACCCATGCCCGTGGCCCCTTTATGGCAAATGCGATGCTTATTGCACTCTCTAGAATTCAAGCATGCAAGCTTAGCATACCCAGCACCTGAATCCCCCACAATCGACTGCTTAAGCTACAACGAAGGAAAATTATTATGTAATTGTTATATCAACATCTAATGTTTGCATAGCATATCACCTTTCCCTCACAACGGAAATTTTGACCCCAATTGCTAAAAATTCTGACTCTGTCACAACAATTCACCCATTGTATTTTGTGGAGATAAAACACTATTTTGGCACATGTAGAAAGTAGATTTTGAATTTCAAAACCTAACCTATGTTGGAATGTTGGTTCTAAAACCCATTGTAGCCAACGAGGTGATCTTTATTCCCCTAAAATTCAAAGGAGAGAGAATGGGGAGAGGAGATAGAAATGAATGATAAAATGGTCAATTTTTTTTTTATCTCTTTTCTAACAATACAAGGGATGTCATTGCTTTTTAAAAATATTAAAGGTGACTTTGTAATTAAAGGAAACCGCATCAAGGGTGGTGATTCTAATTTTTTCTTTTATTAAAAATACCCATTTAATAATGATTGTCTAGATTCAAATAGCAATCACATTAGAGATAAAAACAATTTGTGTTTATGTTCACTTGAATGAGTAATGTAATTTATATTTATATTTGATCAATTAATTATTTTTTATATTAAAAAATATATTTACAAAAGAGTCCCTGTATTTTTTTATTTATATATTTTTCTATATTTCTATTTTTATTTTTTTAAAATATTATTTCTATTTCATGTTATATTTATTTTTTATTTTCATTTTCGAGCAACCTAGCCAAAGACACAGTTATGATAAATTATTTTTTGATTGCAAGAACAACACATTTTTCTATATTATTTATTAAATTAATTTATGTGCAAAAGGTATCAACACTCATCCCCAAAACTTGCTACCGCCTTGGTGGTTCTATAAAAGAAAGCTTCAAAATGGTTGCCTAAAGCCGAAAGAAAGGCATTCCTTTCTCTCGATCACAATACTATTGACTTAGCTACCAAGCTTAGAATCCATGGATCCTTTATTCTTTATATAAGCTCTGAAACCAAAAATGCAAAAGAATGACTATTTATATGTGAGTGTGATCATAGCAATTGCATGCTGTCTCCTATTCAAGAACATGTCTAGATTCTTCTATCTTCCAAATTAAAGCAGCCATGTCCCCACACTACACGCATCGCATGATTCCAATGACGATAGGGTGCCGACGACGAAGCTTTTTGGTCGTCGACGGCCGATAGGTGACGTTCATGGAGCAGCTAACCCGTTATGAAACAATCCGTATTAATTATTGCTAAGTATTCCGAGCAAGGTCTTGACTTGAAGATTAGATCCGACTTAGTCGGATCGGGTTACTGGAGAACCAGTTGCCGAATCCATTCGGATGGATGGAAAAAGTGGGTTAGTTCAATTGCTGAAAGGGCCGGCCGGATTGACTGGGTAAATTACTTTATTTATTTTAGACCCAAATTTGGGTATTGACCCTTCTCCCTTCCCATATAGATATTGTGGTCTAGAACCTCATCTATAACACACTTAATCAGTTGGTTGTAAACCGTCAATTCTTGATGATGAATTCTAATAGCGGACCTCAGTGATTATTAATGCTTAATATGTTAGTTAATATTATAAAATAATAAAAAGGCATTACACTCTTAATATCTAAGGTGTTTTCCTCATAGTCACTTTTAAGTTGAAATATCTTGACCAATTGAAATATTTTCTTGAGTTGAAAATTGCTCAATCTCTTACTGGTATATTTTTCTCACAAAGGCATTACAATCTTCAACTTCTCGAGGACATTGGTTTTCTAGCTTGTAAGCCAGCATCTTTGCTTATGATCCCTAATTCCAAACTTTGTTCCTTTGAGGAAGAGTTATTGACGAATCCATCCTTATATAGGAGACTCGTTGGTCAGTTATTGTATCTCAGAGTCTCTCGACTTCATATTACATTTGTTGTACACAAGCTAAATCAATTTGTGTCTCAGCCTTACCAACCTTATTTAGATGATGCTCATCACATTCTTTAATATCTTAAAGGCACTCTTGGTCAAGGTTTGTTCTTCTTTGCTTCTTATTCTTTTTCAACTACGGGCATTCTCTTATGCTTATTGGGGATCTTGTTTAGACTCGAGGAAGTTTACTATTGGTTTTTTTATCTTCCTTGTTGACTCGTTGGTTTCTTGGAAGGCTAAAAATCATAGCAATGTTTCCCATTCTCCAAATAAAGTTGAATACAGGGCTCTTACCATGATTGCTAGTGAGCTTATTGGCTCACCTAGTTGCTATCAAAATTCCAGATTAAGACTTCCACCCGTGCTCTCATCTTCTATGATAGCCAAGCAACATTTCATATTGCCACTAATCCGTTGTTTCATGAACGTACGAAACACATTAATTAAGTTGTATTGTCATTTTGTTCGTGAGAAGATTGTTATTGGATTTATTCAGTTGCTCCTAAAAATATGCAGTCAACACTAGTTAGCTAATGTGCTCACCAAACCCCTACCAGCAACCCAGCTTTCATCTTTGTTATCCAAAATGGCCATACTTGACATCTATGGTTCATCTTGGGGGAGTAACAAATATTGCTAGATATGTATATATATATATATTGTAATTTTTATGTTTCCTATATTTCTTACTATTGTATAATTAGAGTAAGCAGGGTTATTTTTGTCTTTTCATCTTTTCATCCCTTTTGTATTTAAGCTTGGGATGACCGTCCTTGCATGGTTTTCAATGTTATCGTGCTCTCGATTATTACAGGGGAGATAAATTGCAGGCTGGGCCTTTGGTTCATGCTCGCAATCTGCTGAATTGACACCAACATATTGCTTATTCAACCACTCAATCTATGCCCTGGGGGCGCCTTTGTATTTAAGCTTACTTTGATGTATAACAGAGTTTTTTTTTTTTTCGAGGGTATTCTTCCCTCTAATCTTGATATCTTCTTCTACATCGCGTGTGGGAATGATTTCAGGAAATTCATTTTGGTATGGACCTCAGTCGACAGTGCTCGTCTTCCCTGTCAAAAGCTTTAAATCTGAGCGAACCAAGCTTGACTGTGTCGTCTCCATGGTAATTTGCAGGCAGTTGCTTCTATCTAGATTTTATTAGTGATTGGGAACTATATCAGCACACTAAATCTTCTGTTTCTAGGTATGTCGAGATCACCTCACTCGAACTCTACAGTTGTGAAAACCGGTTGACTTGGCGATGATCCTTCTTGTTGTTGTTGGTTGTGAATCAAGGCTGCCTTTGCTTAGAAACACTGCTGTATCTATATGACAAAAACAAGGAATAAGTTGATTATCTTGTCAGCCGAGTTACCTGGCAGATGAACAAATCAGACAAGAAGTTTCAGAAGGAAGTTCTTGGAAAGGTTCCAAGAAGGCCAGTGAAAGAAAGCAAAGAAAAATAGAACAAAATATCATATACAAATGCAAATCAACGCACCCTTCCACAAAATAAACCTGCAAATTGTTGTACAAAATGTGAAGACCAATAATAAATTTGTGATTTGTAAAGCTTATCAACGCATCAGGGCATAACATGATTGAACTTGCCTTATTCAACTTGTTTTAACCCAAAATCTGAGGCCATGACCAGCACCATCCCCCAAGAAGTCACAACTTCAATAAGGAATACTAAGCCTTACAATACACAATCCTTCAAACATTTAAACATCTCGTATACACTACAAAATAAATATATTTCCATTAACTGATATTGAAGTGCCCACCGTGCTATAAATCCATTACATGCTTACAATATTCAAAATTTCTCACTTTACCTTGCTATGCCCAATTGTACTTACAACATTATAGGAGATGACAAATAAACATGCACATATATGAGTTAACCATCTAGAACCAAAGTTCACATATTCCGTTCTCTTGGGGCAAAACGACTTTCACCCACAAGATTCGCTTCGGCGGATCCACTCTTGCCTACTAAGCATCATGGAGAAACCATTATTGTCAAGTAAGGGCGGACCCACTCTCACCATAATATATATATACGTGGTGCACCAATAGCTAACATTTTGCTGTAGTTAACATATAGGGTTCTAGTTGTTACTCCATTTAATACACATTTCATACCATCATTTGATATTATCAAATGCCACATGCAATATATCACATATAAGTACTACCATTCCCAATCCACACAACATGAATCATATCTTCCCATATGCACATTAACAAAGATGCAAATTAACCACAAGTGCCAATATGTGAAAAACAGACAAGATGGATTCTACTTTCCCAAATGCAGTTTAAGAATGAAATCATGCATAGTATATACAATACTAGATTAATGAAAGGTATGAATGCAACAGTTACCACCATAATATAATTTGCCCACTCACTGTATTATAGAAGATGCGATATTACCTCAAACGCCTCTTGGTTAAGGCGAGCCAAAATCACCTAACAAAATTATCAAATCACACAAGAATTAAATAAATACAAAATTTAAATCTCCTAGAATTTGGATCGACTCAAATGTTTCCCCAATGGCCCAAAGCCCCAAAATAAAACAACCTAAGCCAGCCACACGGCCGCCGTCACCGATGTCCATCGCTGGCCATTCTTGATGTCCACTTCCAACCACTACCGGCCAAATATTTTGACGATCAGAACCTACCATTAGAAGTGCCTAGCAATGGAGGTCAATATATACAAGAATGAGCTAGATCTGCTTTTTAATTTCTAGCCAGCTTTGAAAAGTAATTCGTTTGTCGTCGCTAGCCACATTTTTCGGCGATTCGAGACCACCACTCAACTCCCTTACCCTCATAGACCAACATACCCAAAAATCATCAAGATCTAACGGCTAGATCTTCATATATCTAACTTTTAATTTTTGGCCAAATTTATAACGCACACTGTCAGTCATTGCCAACCACCGTAGCTGACGTTTTCAAGTGATCCGAGGCCACCACCCAACACCCTTAACCCCATTAACTAACATACCCAAAAACCAACAAGATCCAATAGCTAGATCTTTCTAGATCTGAGCTCAAACTTTCGACCAACATACCCACACACATATACATACACCTCTCATAAATCTGTGCTAAAAGTAAAGCTAATGAAAATAAAAAGATTACCTTGTTGTAGATTGAGGTCGATTTCACGGTGAAAATGTGGTCGGATCTAGGATCCAACAGTTAGATTGACCAAAATCGATTGAGAGGGGGAGAGAGAGAGAGAGAGAGAGCTTGTTGTAACGAGAAGGAAGAAGGGGGAAGAGCTGGGAGCCCTAGGGCTTTTATATGGCCTTGTGGGCTTGGCTCCCCCCCTTTGGGCCTTCTCTAACAAGGCCCAAAGGCTGGGCCTTTGGGCCTTACAATCTCACCCCTTATAGAAAATTCATCCTCAAATTTTGGCTATACTCTAGTTGCCAAATAGATAAGGATACTTCTCTCTCATGGTACCTTCTAATTCCCACGTGGCCTCGTCCTCCGTGTGGTTTTGTCATACCACCTTTATGGAGACAATATCCTTTTTTCAAAGCCTTCTTACTTGCCTATCAATGATGCGTTCTAGTTATTCCTCATAGCTAAGATCCTTGTCTATCTGCACTATCTCTATGGTCGGCGGGGGAAGGACTTGGAATGGATCGGGTTCATGCTTCCTCAGCATCGACATATGGAACACTGGGTGTATATTTGCAAAAGCAGGAGGAAGATCTAATCGATATGCCATTACACCCACTCGGTCCAAAATCTAGAATGGACCAATGTACCTAGGGCTAAGCTTGCCCTCGTTGTCGAACCTCATCATCCCTTTCATAGGTGACACCTTGAGATATACTCTATCTCTGACTCCAAACTCTAAGGGAGGCCTACAACGATCCGCATAGGACTTTTGTCAACTTTGGGCTGCCAATAGCCTTTCTCTAATCAATCGAACTTGTTCTATAGTCTCATGGACTTTAGTTGGCCCAACCAGCTGAACCTCGCCTACCTCAAACCATCCTACTAGAGTCCTACATCGCCTACCAAAAAGTGACTCATATGGGGCCATCTGGATGCTAGAGTGATAGCTATTGTTATATGCAAATTCGACTAATAGTAGGTTCTTCTCCCAGTCACCCCTAAAATCCATGACACACGATCTAAGCATGTCTTCTAGGGTTTGAATGGTCCACTCAAATTGCCCATCAGTCTGAGGGTGGAATGTTGTGCTAAAGTTCAATTCTATCCCTAGCGCCTTTTGGAACTCTCTCCAAAATCGAGCGGTAAATTGAGGCCCTCGATTGGAGATAATGGATAGTGGAACTCCATGCAACCTAACCACATAATCTATGTATTTTTGAACATATTGAGGTACGATATAACTGGTGTTTACAAGTATGAATAGGGTGCTCTTGGTCAATCTATCTACAACTACCCATATGGAGTTGCTACCCTTCCTGGATGTCGGTAAACCTATGAGGAAATCCATGGTGAGTCACTCCCACTTCCATTCAGGGATCGGTATACTTTGAAGCTCTCCGCTTGGCTTTTGATGTTCAGCTTTCACTTGCTGACACACCGCACACCGACTCACAAATTTTGCCACATCCTCCTTCAATTTATTCCACCAATATAACATCTTAACGTCCTAATACATCTTGTTTGCACCAGGGTGCATGATGTATATCAAATGATGTGCCTCTCTCAGCACACGCTACCTTAGGCCATCCACATCAAGAACGCATAAGCGTGCCCCGCACCTTAAAACCCCTTCAGAGTCCACCATGAACTCCTTAACCTTGCCTTCACTAACTTTACCTTTACGGGCTACCTCCATTAACTTGGCCAAGGATGGATCACTAGACTGAGCTGCCTTAATTTCCTCGAGTAAAGTGGAATGAAGTTGGACATGAGCCAAGAACACATCCGTATTGCCTAACTCGAAACACATACCGCTCATTTCCAGACTATGCAGTTCACGTATTAGAGGTCTCCTAATCTCAACAATGTGGGCTAGGCTGGTCATCGACTTCATACTTAGAGCATTAGCTACTACATTAGCCTTGCCCGGGTGGTATAGAATGGTGCAATTGTAATCCTTGAGGAGCTCCATCCATCTCCTCTGTTTTAATTTTAGGTTCTTCTACTCAAATATATATTTAAGACTCTTATGATCGATATAGATTTCGTAAGTCTCACCGCATAGGTAGTCTCGCCACAGCTTAAGAGCGAACACCATTGTTGCCATCTCTAGGTCATGGGTGGGGTGGTTTTATTCATGCCTCTTCAGCTGCCTAGAGGCATAGGCAATGACTCGGCCATGTTGGATCAAGACACAACTAAGTCCAATCCTAGAGGCATTGCAGAAGACCACATAGCCACCCTCTCCTAAAGGTAAGGCTAACACTGAAGCTATAGTCAAACTCCCCTTAAGTCTTAAGAAACTCTTCTCACAAGCATCAGACCACTCAAACTTGACATCCTTTTGAGTCAAACGAGTTAATGGAGTGGCTATCTTAGAAAAATCCTTAACAAATCGACGGTAGTAACCTGTTAGACCTAGGAAGCTGCGTATCTCACTAATTGAGGTAGGCCTAGACCACTCCTCCACTGCCTTAATCTTCTTAGGGTCAACCATGATGCCCTCCTTGGACACCACATGGCCCAAAAATGCCACACTATCCAACAAGAACTCACACTTCGAGAACTTAGCATATAGCTTATGTTCTCGCAAGGTCTAAAGCACTACCCTAAGGTGCTGCTCGTGCTCCTCTTGGCTCCTTAAGTAAATCAATATGTCATCGATAAACACAATGACAAAGCGATCAAGGTTTGATCTAAATACTCTATTCATGAGGTCCATAAACACCGTTGGGGCATTCGTAAGGCCAAATGACATTACTAAAAACTCATAGTGACCGTATAGAGTCCTAAAGGCAGTCTTAGGGATGTCATATGCCCTAATACGAAGTTGGTGATAACCTGATCTTAAGTCAATCTTGGAAAAACATTGGGCACCTTGCAACTTCTCAAATAGGTCATCTATGCAGGGTAATGGATATCTATTCCGGATAGTGGCCTTGTTCAACTGCTTATAGTCAATACAAAGCCTCATAGTTCCATCATTTTTCTTTACAAAGAGCATAGGTGCTCCCCATGGCGAGGTACTTGGGTGAATGAAGCCCTTAGCTAAAAGGTCTTGGATTTGTACTTTAAGTTCCTTTAGCTCGGCTGGAGCCATACAGTACAGAGGTATCAAAATCAATCAAGTCTTTGGGGCTAAATCTATTCAAAACTCTATATCCCGCTCCAGTGGTACCCCCGACAAATCTTCAGGAAATACATCTAGATACTCTCTCACTACGGGCACCTGCCATATCTCACCTTCTGACTCATAGGTCCCCCGTACCAACGTTAGGAACGCCTGACACCTCTTATTCAATAGATGTCTCACCTCCAAACTAGATATAACGTCCTTAGCCGCATGGGGCTGATTCCACTAAAGGAAAAATCGATATCCCATAGGAGGGTCAAAACACACCTTTTTTTACCTATAATCTAAGGTGACATGACAAGAGGTTAACCAATCCATCCCTAATATGCTATCAAATTCCATATTCCCCAGCAAGATTAAGTCAGCTATCGTGTCTCGCCTAACCATAGTGACCACACAACCTCGGTACACCGTGTCCACTACCAAGGGATTACCTGTAGGGGTAGCTACCATCATAGGTCGCACTAAAAGGAAAGGTCATATTCCTAGACGTGGGGCAAACTCTCATGATACATATGAATGTGTAGACCCTGGGTCAAACAAAACCAAGGCATTAACATGTAACATGGAAATCATACCTGTGACGACAGCATTACTGGCCTCGGTATCCTAAGGTGTCATGGCAAAGACCCTCGCATATCCCCTTAGTGTTGCCTCCCACGTGGCCACCCTGGCCTCTACCTTCTCGGCCCCTATCACCTGAAGGTGGTGGTAAAGGCTGAACTGGTGTCGCCTGAGTCGTCCCACACTCGGCTGCATGTCTTGCCTCTTGATGAGCATACCAGCAATCCATTCAAATGTGGCATATCTCCCCACACTCGAAACAGGCTCCTGTTAGTCGTCGACATGGCCCAGGGTGAGGTCCGTGCCACCCTGACCACCCCCTCTAAAACCTCCTTGTTGCTTACCACCCTTGTCTTGGAATGGTCGCTGCCACTGACCCCTATACCCTCCTCTATACTGTTGTTGCTGTTGTGATTGTTGTTGGGGTCTCATCTTATGTTGTTGTTGGTTCCCACTGCCATGCCCAGTGGTGTAATACCTAGGAAATTATTAAAGGTATAAATGGTATTTGATGAAAGGTATAACTGAAATTATCGAAAGAAATAGGCTGTAGGGTACACTATCGATGTTTTAAGAGACCGAATCGATCGGAGGGAACTCTAGAAGATTAAAGAAAATGGTATAGTAAGGATGAGTGATTCAAGTAATGATTTTAGATGACAAAAGAAATGGGATCAAGAACAGTTTTCAATACAACTCTCTACCAGGTTGAGAAAATCGAATGATCATAAGGGATGTAATACTCGATATTTTTAGATTCAGATACTTGAGGAAATAGGATATTTTAATGGATTGTGGATATTTGGGGATAAAAGTTTAATTTCTAAGCTAGGGGTAAAATCGTAATTTTTAAGGTTAGGGTAAAAGTGTAATTTACCTAAAAATTAAGGGCATTAGCTTAATTAATCCATTTTTCAGGGACTAAAATGCAAATAAAAATTAGCCCGGGGACCATGTTCAAAAGGGTCTAAGTGCAATTATCCAAAAGTTTGGGCCAAAGTGTAATTCTTGAAACCTTTTTACTAGGGGCATTTGGGAGATTCAGGAAAAGCCTCATAATGATGTTAGAGATAAGATGAAGCCTCATGATAATGTTAGAGATAAGATCAAAGCTCGTAATGACTCTAAGGATAAGATTTGGATAAGATTTGATTGGATAAGAGAAGATTTGATTGGATAAGATTTTGTTGGATATGATTTGATTTGGATAAATATTTGATTTGAATAAGATTTGATTCGGATAACAATGATTGCAGAAAATCTTAGAAGATTTGGAATGCTTGGAAAAGATTTTGGAATATTTGAAATGATTGCAGAATATGTGTTTTTTGGTGGCTAAGTTTCCAAAACCTATAAACAGGGGTTCATGGCCAAAGGTTTCTCATTCGAAATTGTGATAAGTTTGTGCTAGACAAGAGTACTTCGGGTTTAGTTAATAGAGGGCTTTTTTAGCATACACAAAGCATCACACACGCAGAGCACTTAGGTAGCACGTGAGGGCGTGTAAAGAGATGGTTTGGTCAAAAGACTTGAGGAGTTGCACGAAAATCAAGGTTAGGCACAAGATTCGAGGTGTTTTGAGTTTCGTTCAAGGTGAGTAGTTTACCCTAAAATTTGGTATTTGCGTTACCTAAATGTGCTGTGGATTTCATACAAAATGGTTTTGTGCATTGAAACGGTAATTGGTGACGGTTGGTTTATGAAGGAGGTTTGTCCCTAAATGTTTTGAAATTGTGTATTGCATTTTATAAAACTGTTGTTTATATGATGCATTGAATTGTGAAATATGGCATCATCTTGAGTTTTGTGTGTACGTATGGAATGTCAACCTCGGATGTTGTCTGGATAGTGTAGCCATAATTCTCCAAGGGAGTGACGGAATAATAGGGATATCTGATATTGGTATGCATGTCAGGATAGCCGCCTTGGTTTTCGTGCCAGATCGTTTGGTCAGGGAAGTTGCACTAGGATGACTAGGTGGTCCATACTGTGTTGTTCATGTGAGATGTTAGCCTAGGATGTTGTCTGGATAGTGTAGCCGTATTTCTCTAACGGCGTGACGGAATAATAGGGGTATCTGATGTTGGTGTGCATGTTAAGATAGCCGCCTTGGTTTCTGTGCTAGGCCATTTGGCCAAGGAAGTTGCATTAGGATGACTAGGTGGTTCATGTGAAATTTTGGAGTTGGATTGTATGGTGGTTCCCAGATGCTTAAAGTGGAAGCGCGATCTGGAGAGATGCGTTGGCTTGCCTCTCTTAAGCTAGAATTGTGTTGTGTTATCATGTCGTTGAGTCGGTATGGTGGCATAGATTTTAGACAGATTGCTCTTTTCCCGTGGTAGCGTTAAGCTCGTGGGATTCTCTTGGGTTAGGGCTTACCGGGTGTATTGGTTTATTTCATGTCTTGCATTCATTCATGAAAAATGTGATTTTAAACTCTTACTTAGATGATTCATCATCTAATTTGGACTATGTCCCTGGAATATTCAAACGTTCCAGGTGAAGGCAGCGGTGCGAAGGGAAAGGGAATTGCCGAGGAGTGACGGCGATTAGAGGATGTTTTATATTATATCTTTCCAGTTATGTTGTTTATTTTGAAAAGGTCATGTAAACGTTGGTTCAACTTTATATTATAAATAAAGTGGTTTCGATTATGACCTGTTAAGGTTTCGATCTAGCTTCCGCATTTGAGTTGGTGAACCTATCTTAGTTTATTAATGGTTCATAGTTGATATACTAAGAAGGTGTAGTAACGGGATCTTCGGGGAACGATTTTGTGTTGGGTTTTTTATTTGGAAAAAATATATCCCCGGAATCTTACGTTACGTAACATTCCAAAGAAGTGGAGTGTTACAATTGGTATTAGAGCGAAGGTTTTGAAATTTAAGGGACTCTGATTAGGGTTTGAAATTTAAGAGACTCTGATTAGAGTGAATGTTATTTGAGGATTATAGATTTCGTTGGAAATTTAGAAACAATCAATTTGAGGTCAATAGTTGAAATTCTTACATGAAGCAATAGGATAACTGGTAGTTATCAGGAATGAATGAGTTATAAATAATTCGGTTGGATCGAGGATTCTAGGGATATTGAACTTAAGATGATTCAATAAGTGTTGCTGAGAATCAAGTCTAAGGATTATGAAGATCGATTTTTGGGATAGGGATCTTGAAGTAGATGTTGTGAGAATCGAGGTAAGGTTACCTTAAGAAAATGGTTCTTGGGAACAAGCCGAGTGTGTTTAGTTCAAATGTTGATTTAGCGAATGAAATGGGCGAGATGTAGGATTGAATCCCGTAAAGGCTATTGGAGACTATAAATTTTGTCTACTCATGATTTGAGGTTTGGACAGGGTATCCCTAATGGTTGTGGGACTCGAAAGAATGGTTAGCAAGATAGAGATTATCTTTAAGTGAGATTAGCACTGATTAAGAAAGTGTTTTTCTTTTTCAAATGGTGAAAACTCGGAGAGTCACGGATCTCAGTGATCGAGACGAGAGTGATAGTAGTAGCAGTCATCACAACCGTTCTGCGAATTGTGTCACGAGCGATGGACGACAAGAGGAACGATCAGGTCCTAGTGAGAATAGACTTGACCGAATGGAAAGAATCTTGGAAGGCATGCTGACACACGTAACGAGGAACGGGCCGCCGAGGCATACCACTCATGTGTTGGATCAGTATCACCGACAAAGACCCCCGGTGTTTAGGGGAAAAGCAGAAGACGACCCCTGCATGGTAGAGTTCTGGATGGAGCAAACTGAGAAGCTGCTCCAACATTTGTAGTGCAGTAATAAAGAGAAAGTTAACTGTGCTATGTTCATGCTTGAGGAAGAAGCCGCACGATGGTGGCAATCAGCCCAGCGAGCTTTGCAGACGACACCTAGGTAAGTGGAGCAAGATCTGAGGCCAAGGCAAGCTCAATCTGTGATGTGGGCTAAATTCAAGGAAGCGTTTGAGGCCAAATATTTTCCTCGGAGTTATAGAGAAGAAAAGATTTGGGAGTTCATGAAATTGAAGCAGACTGACGAGATGATGGTAACTCAATATGACGTCATGTTTACTCAACTGATAAGGTACGTGCCTATGTACGAAGCCAATGAGTGGCAGAAGGCACAGAAGTTTGTGAGTGGACTTAAAGTGGGACTTACAGCAAGCTCTTAGCTCGTGGAATTTGGACACCTACAAAGAGGTGCTAGATAGAGCCTTGTCCACTAAGACTAATCTACTGCAAGTTGGATTGATCAGATCGGACGAAAAAAAGAAAGATCCAAAAGGTGGGGAACATAAATCAGATGGAAGGAACTCCAAAAACAATGAGCCATGTCCCCGATGCAACAAGGTACACTCAGGGAAACAATGTTTCCAAAGACATGTCCGCTGTTTTTTGTGCAGTGAAGAAGGACACAAGGAAAAGGACTGCCCTAAGAATAAATAGGCACCTCCGACCGAGAATCGAATGAGGATCACATGTTTTACGTGTCAACAACCCGGTCATTACTCGAGCGAATATCCAAAGAGGCAGAAGGTGGAGCAAGTGGGAAAAGCAAATGAAGCACAAAAACCTAGCCCTGGACGAATCTTTTACCTGTCAAGGGATGACGAAGATATCTACCCGACTAGCTGGTCCATACTGTGTTATTCATGTGAGATGTCAGCCTACGATGTTGTTTGGATAGTGTAGCCGTAATTCTCCAAGGGCGTAACGAAATAATAGGGGTATTTAATGCTGGTGTGCATGTCAGGATAGTCGCATTGGTTTCTGTGCTAGGCCGTTTGGCTAGGGAAGTTGCATTAGGATGACTAGGTGGTCCATGTGAAATTTTGGAGTTGGGATTGTATGGTGGTTCCCGAATGCTTAGAGTGGAAGCGCGATCTGGAGAGATGCGTTGGCTTGCCCCTCTTAAGCTAGAATCGCGTTGTGTCGTCGAGTCGGTATGGTGGCATAGCTTTTAGAGAGATTGCTCTTTTCCCATGGTAGCGTTAAGCGCGTGGGATTCTCTTGGGCTAGGGCTTATCGGGTGTATTGGTTTATTTCATGTCTTGCATTCATTCATGAAAAATGTGATTTTGAACTCTCACTTAGATGATTCATTATCTAATTTGGACTATGTCCCTGGAATATTCAAACGTTCCAGGTGAAGGCAGCGGTGTGAAGGGAAAGGGAATTGCTGAGGAGTGACGGCGATTAGAGGATGTTTTATATTATGTCTTTCCAGTTATGTTGTTTATTTTGAAAAGGTCATGTAAACGTTGGTTCGACTTTATATTATAAATAAAGTGGTTTCGGTTATGACCTGTTAAGGTTTCGATCTAGCTTCCGCATTTGAGTTGGTGAACCTATCTTAGTTTATTAATGGTTCATAGTTGATATAATGAGAAGGTGTAATGGGATCTTCGGGGAACGGTTTTGTGTTGGGTTTTTTATTTGGAAAAAAAATATCCCCGAAATCTTACGTTACGTAACGTTCCAGAGAAGTGGAGTGTTACAAGTGGTATCATGCTTCATCTTCTTGCGCTGCTCTCTTTGGGTTCGCTCTTCCATAGTACTCTTCTCCATCCTCACGGCCGCACTCAGAACACTAGTGTATGTGGAAAGGTGAGAGGCAACCATCACCCTATAAATGGGCCCCACCAACCCATTCACAAACCGTCGCACCCTATCTCGCTCAGTGGCCACCAACATAGGACCAAATTCTGACAAGTAAGTGAACTTATGACTATACTCTTCTACTATCATGTCAGATGTCTATTTCATCTCTTCAAATTCTCGAGCTTTAGCTTCCTTCATAGTCTCAGGGATAAACTGTTCCCTAAACTTATCACTGAACTCCTCCCACCTTAGTGGGGGTACACCTGATGACCTACCTGCCCTTAAATGCTTGTACCATGTGTGCGGCCTCTCAATCGAAAGGCAGCACACTCAACTAACCTCTGCCTGCTACACCCTAGAGCCTCTCCAATCATCATGCAACTATCTAAGAATTGCTCTGGCTCCATCTTGTTGCTATCCCCATCAAACAGAGGCGGGTCGTGTCGCAAAAATTCTGTCAGAGGGACATCCACCCCTTGATCCTGCTCATCCGGTAAAGCCTAACCCATGTCCTGAGATCCTGATCAACTTTCGGGTATCTTAAAAGTCCTCAGCACCTCACTCACCACTATTCGTACCCCCAACTGGATCCTGTCCTCTATAGACAAGATGGAAGGTCCACCTGCCTCTCCCGTGTCCTGGTGGACATCAACATCCCTATCACCTGGGTGTTGCTCGATAATATCCCTACATAATCGTAGGGAACACCAAGTAGGTACGGGTAAGATAGGAGCAGCCTGTCCTATCCCGCGGCCACGACCATAACCATAACGACCGCCGCATCCACGAGCTCGGACCGCACCACCTTGAGTCCTAGGAGGTATGATATCCTGTATGCAACATTTAAACCGACTCATTATATAGAACAAAATAATATGCCACATCACATAGAATTCTACATGCACAATCATGATATGCAAATAGGGACCTAGAGTCCATGGCAAAGTAAGGTTGTGAATATGTCACGACTCATACTCATATCTATCTTGCCAAAAACTTGCTCCGAACTACAGTGTATGCAATACAATGCATGTGAAAGTGTTTAACCCAAGTGTCATTTCATTTCCATTTTATTTCCCAAAGTTCTAAAGCCTAAGCTCTAATACCAACTTTGTCCCGACCCAAAATCTGGGGCTGTGACTGGCACCATCCCCCAAGAAGTCACAACTCCAATAGGGAATAGTAAGCCTTACAATACACATAATCCTTCAAACATTTAAACATCTCGTATACACTACAAAATAAATGTGTTTCCATTAACTGATATTGAAGTGCCCACCGGGCTATAAATCTATTACATGCTTACAATATTCAAAATTTCTCCCTTTACTTACGAAAGGAATATTAACTTCCCTATACTCAACTCGTGTGATGAGATGCATGTGTTGTAGCCGGAGCGTGACTAGAGTAAATGGAGTAGAATCATTTACCACGACTCCTACCTTTAAAAATGATAACAACCTACAAAATTTGAAATATTAAGGGGTAAGCCTACCACTGGCTTAGTAAGGAGTAAAAAGCATTATAATAGGGGAAATGTAGAATCAATGCATCCAAGAATGATCATCATACCATGCTATGCCCAATAGTACTTACAACAATATAGGAGATGACAAATAAACATACACATATATGAGTTAACCATCTAGAACTAAAGTTCACATATTCCATTCTCTTGGGGCGGAACGACTCTCACCCATAAGATTCACTTTGGCGGAACCACTCTCGCCAAGTAAGGGCGGACCCACTCTCACCCTAATATATATATACATATATATATACGTGGTGCACTAACGGCTAAAAATTTTACTGTAGTTAGCATACAGGGTTCTAGTTATTACTCCATTTAATACACAATTTATACCATCATTTACTATTATCAAATGCCACATGCAATATATCACATATAAGTACTACTATTCACAGTCCACACAACATGAATCGTATCTTCCCATATGCACATTAACAAAGATGCAAATTAACCACAGGTGTCAATGCGCAAAACAGACAAGATGGATTCGACTTTCCCAAATGCAGTTCAAGAATGAAATCATGAATAGTATATACAATACTATATTAATGAATGGTATGAATGAAACAATCACCACCATAATACAATTTACCCACTCATTGTATTATAGAAGATATGGGATTGCCTCAAACACCTCTTGGTTGGGGCAGCCAAAATCATCTAACAAAATTATCAAATCACATAAGAATTAAATAAATACAAAATTTAAATCTCCTAGGATTTGGAAAACTCAAATGCTGCCCTAATGGCCCAAAGCCCCAAAATAAAACAACCTAGGCCAGCCACACGTCCGCCGTCACTAGCGTCCACCACCGACTATTCCTAGCATCCACTTCCGGCCATTGCCAGTCGAATATTTCGACAATCAGAACATACCATTAAAAGCGCCTTGCAATTGAGGTCAATATATACAAAAATGAGCCCGATCTAACAGCTGGATTTCCGTAAATCTGATTTTTAATTTCTGGCCAGATTTGAAAAGTAATCTGTTTGTCGTCACCGGCCATATTTTCCAGCGATCTAAGACCACCACTTAACTCTCTTACCCTCATAGACCAACATACCCAAAAACCATCAAGATCTAACGTTTAGATCTTCGTAGATCTAACTTTTAATTTTTGGCCAAATTTACAACGCACATTGCCAATCACCGCCGGCCACCGCAACCGACGTTTTTCGACGATCTGAGGCCACCACCCAACACCCTTAACCCCATTGACTAACATACCCAAAAACCAACAAGATCCAATGGCTAGATCTTTTTAGATTTTAGCTCAAACTTTCGGCCAATACACCCACACGCATATACATACGCCTCTCACGAATCTGTACTAAAAGTAAAGCTAATGAAAATAAAAGGCTTACCTTGTTGTAGATCGGGGTCGATTTCACGATGAAAATGTGGTCGGATTTGGGATTCAACGATTAGATTGCCCAAAATCGATTGAGAGAGAGAGAGAGAGAGAGAGAGAGCTTGTTGGAACGAGAAAGAACAAGGGGGAAGAGCTGGGAGCCCTAGGGCTTTTATATGGCCTCATAGGCCTAGCTCCCCTCCCCTTGGGCCTTCTCTAACAAGGCCCAAAGGCTGGGCCTTACACAACTATTGCATCCAAAAGCTATCCCAGGTCCTTCAACTTCAACAATACAAAGGAATGTTATGATTTTTGATTGAGTCAATTGTGCTGGCTTTGTTAGAACTCCACTAACCGATAAATGCTGTCTTTATGGGCACTAACATAAGGGCAAGTCAAGATTATCCCAGTCCCAGCCTACCTAAGTTAACCCAAGAAAAAGAATGCCGTGCTAGATTTGTAGGTTTGATGCAAATAAAGCATAATTAAATCAATGCTTTGCAAGTTCTGATTGAGCACCAGCACAAAGGTTACATGATTTTGATTAAAGTAAGTTGTGAAAGTAGCTTTCCAACTGATAAAGTTTAGTGACAAGGAGGAGAGGGATCTACAGTGCCAACCATGATATTCATAGTGGAAGTGGGTTACACTTGACAATGCTGTGCTATTGCCTGACAATTTTAGTGAACAAGCATAATACACAAAGTTCCAGAGTTGACGGACTTTTAGAGCGAGTGAGTTCAATAAAAAGTTATCAGGAGCCAGTAGTATAAGAAGCCTGTCGCAGCTGAGTCTGCCCCATCACAAGTAAGGAAAACTAGAGATAGGGACATGGTGAGGGAATGGAAAGAAGTGGGTGTTGGGGATAAGCATGCCACTGATGTTGGTCTAGTTTTCTTCGCAGTTCTGGTTGCTTTCACCCTCATTTCAGTCCTAATTTTTTCTTGTGCAGGGGGTGCATCCAAAGACAAAACTTCTGCAGCAGAACCAGGCGTTTATGGTGGCGGATGCACAGCTGGGTGTGGTGCAGCGTGCGGTGGAGGCTGCGGTGGGTGACTTCACTGGCAGCCACCAGTCCTATTAACAAAAAGCTTGAAAGTGTTCTCTAGTTTTCATGTTTCATCACCATTGCTAATACTCAAAGCAAGGTCTTTCTTGCTCCGGGTATTCACTCCATTCTTAAGATTTAACTAGCCTCAAATTGGATAGCTTTCCACGTTCCAGTAATGAATAAAAGAGACAATGATTTTGGAAATATACAGTAATGGCTAAATTATGCACATATTGGTAGGTGTAGGTAGCAGTAACTAGTAATAAGAGAGAACGCTTTAGTATTATCTACGAAGATCACAAGGGCAGCAATCTATCCAAGAATAAATTTTCACTTGTTCTTAACTGCCACAGAATACTGGCAGCTAGCACAAAAAGGGTCTCCGAGTGTACAAGCTCCCGCTTGCAAATATCAGGATATAGTCGTGTTTGCACACAATCTTATCCTAATTTAGCAAAGAGACTCTTTCCAAAACTTCAACCATGATCTTCGGACACAAAGGAACAATCTTACAACAAAGAATGCTGACTCGGCTGGCCCGCATAATTGAATGAGATCTTTTGATCAGTTGAGGATCAAATTGTTCTTGCAAATTAATGTAATTACAAAGCTTCTGCACATCAATGCGTCAAAAGAAATGCCCCCCTGAGATGGTTAATAGAGGACTAATCTGAATTTTAATCTCGTTTCATCATGATTACTGAGAGCAAGCTGATAACAGAGACATCACACTGTAAAAAGCAAAAGAAGGAAAAGAAATGGCGAATAGATTTCAGATGCCAAACCAATCGGATGAGCAGAGTCACAATAGGGTTATCATTTAAGGAATCACAAGAAGCAAAACAAGATCAACAGTAACGAATAGTATAATTCATAAAGAAAGGGTCCGAGTGTTACCCTGTGAAGAGAGGCAAAAGATACTACTACAGGAAATCTGGAAGGGAAAAAAAGATTTAATATTCCCCCACCTACTTGCACAATCACAACCTGAAACCCTCATTCATATGGACATTTGAATGAGTGAAAGGAATAGACATGCCAATTTACTAAGACTGAATCAAGATGAAAAATGAAGTTCACCGACAAAACTTGCACCAAATGGTGTATAATGCACTTGATCCTTCAAGTTTTATATTTACTTCTCCGATGCTGTTGACGCCTTGATTAGAGAAAGAATGTGGTCTGCAATCCCAGCAGAGGCATTGAGTTTTGCAGCCTTGAAAGCTCTCCCAGACATCTCTGCATCAGATTCTCATTCCCTGTTGGACTGGCGGGGAAGAAAGAATACAGGGAAAATGTTACAGATGTTGCTCTTGCAGCAAGGAAAATCATGAAAATGGCTTGGCTTCATGAGACCAAAACCAAAACTGATGTCAAACACAGAGACTATTATATGCATCCATGTCACAGTAAATGTTGTCCTCGTAATTATTTTTGTGGGGACTCTCTATTAAGTTGAAGCTTGTAGTGAGAAAATAATAAGCTTCTACATGAAAGGCCATAACCTTACATGCAACTCTGAACAGCTAAATGCAGCATAGCAGTTTCAAAATTCTTACTCGTCAAAGCAGGAGAAAAGGCAAAATTGATTCTTGCCAAATTCGGCACTAGGAGAGAACTGATAAACTAGAACCCTTTCTGGTAAAAATTAAATTTAAGGAAATTTAAAAACAAAACTGGCACATACCAACAGACAGTATAAAAGATTTTTGATCTTATATCATGTAGCCAACCCCACTGACGGAGATTGAGGTGTAGGATTGTTGTCGAAACATACCAGTGGTAATGCAACAGTAACAACATATTAAGTCTTAATATCACTAGGTGGGGTTTGATATGGAATTCATGATATTTGACATATACGAGTTTTATGTTAGCCATTGGTTACAAACACAGCCCCCCTCCTTTTATCCAGGCTCCCAAGCCTATAAATAGGAATCCACAGGCGAAGTTAATGCATGCATGGACATAGTATGCTCTTTTTTTCTTTTAAATAAAAAGAATGTGTAAATGAGGACTTCCCAAAAACAGAGAAGTAATCTAGGTAATTGAATTAACAAACCAAGGCAGAAACTATATCAGCTATGTACGGGCAGTGTTATTGGAAAAACATTACTATTTTTTCAATTAGAGAAAAAAAAAAAAAAAAGCATCAACAATTGTTAAACAAGTGTTCTCTTGATTCCATGTTGTACTAGTTGGTTTCACAATTTCAACTATGTGATGGAATACAACCACATCAACTATTTACATTCATCACTATCAGCCCTTTTTCATATAAAAATAGTGTTAGAACTTTATCTTATCATTTTCAGGACGGGCATCCGGCATAAACTTTGTCACGTTGTTCTTTGCAAGATTTATATTTGAAAAGAAATATAGGAGTGCACAAAGGGGGGTGAATTGGGTGTTTCAAAACTTTTTTGCCTTGATGAAGATTTTACACAAAAACTGTTTTATGCCTTTTTATAGCTTTGAAAACAATGCTGTAAATGTAAATTAAAAGTGCTTGAAATGTAAAATTCAAATGTAGAAGAATATACAAGAGACAATGTACACAAAATTATAATGGTTCAACACAACTCGGCCTACTCCACTATCTTGGCTCATCACCAAGTATTTTTGAGAATTCACTACAGAGTGCCTATTTAAAGAGGGTAGCACTATCCTCTATTACAATAACTTTTCAAAGGCATAACTATAACCTTTTCAAGCCTTTTACTAGGATAAGCCACTAACCCGTTTGCTTTTTAGTTGAGCTCATCAATAACCCTTACAATAGTTTCTTTTAAAATAATATTAAGCAATATCTCACAATATAAAACAAACCCTCAAAGGATATGAAAGTGTAGGAACTTGTAAGGGAGTCAATTGGGTGTTTTCAAAACTTTTACTAATTTTGAAAATCATGCATATAAAAATTGATATAAGTGACTTCATTTCTTTTGAAAAATGTAGCTGTGAATAAAAATCAACAATGATGATCTTTATGATTTCATGAATGATGTTTGAATAGATAAACATTTATACTTGTGATTTCAAGACAATGATTGAGTTATGAAATGGAGGTGCATACCATGTAATAACAAAAGCTTATAGGAAGAAGATGCAAACATCAAACATAAAATTTATAGTGGTACAGCCAAAATGCCTACATCCACTACCTTAAGTACTCTTCATTAAAGATTTAAACAATCCACTAAATGGATAGTTTTTTTAAGGGACCAGCTATAACCCTTACACAACTTTTTCAAGTTCAATTGGAATTTTAGTTTTTACAGGCTAAACTGAAACGTTAACTTTTAAAGGCTAACTTGGAATCTCAACTTTTCAAGGTTGAGTTGAAACCTTTAGTTTTACAAGTTAAGTAGTAACCTCTACTTTTATGGGCAAAGCAACAACCTTACGTACCTTTTCACAGGATGAGACTTTATCCTTATAGTTACTAGTTGAATAAAAGCTCACAACTAGTATGCAAGAAGAGTGTAATAAATAAGAATGGAAGATCTTTACTCTCTTGAAGATTTATGGTTTTATAAGATCTTCATAAAGTATAACTAGATAGTGACTTGAGTATCTCTAGTGTTGTTGGAATTGACGTATGGTGGTGTAGGTGAAATTTAAAATTTTTTACATATCAGACATGTTGGGATACACATATGGCAGTGTAGGTAAATTTAAAATTTTTTTGCATATCAAAGATACGCAACGGAATACACGAATACACACCATACACACATTAGGTATTTAAGCAACATGATATATTGCTATACGAAATACAATAAATAGCATACCTGTAGCCTGATGCCGGGTGGAGTGTAGAAATAGTTTCTACACTGAAACCAAATCCTTCTTACTGCATGGAGTGCCTAGTCCATCCACACCTAGCAAGCTACTCGGTACCATGTTGTCATCATCTCGTGCTAACATGAAGACATTGATTCACTAGCACCCGTGCATCTCCCTGGACTTTTTGAAATCTTCTGTACATAACAATTATGCACATTGTAAATGATCAGAAGCAAAAGCAAAAGAAGAAGATAGAGAAGCAGAAGACAAGTCGTGCAAGTCCTTTTAACCTCTCCCAATTTCTGCCTCCCACAAATGCCACCATCTTCTCCAATTTTCTACCACATGTAATCCACTAAAATTAGCTGAGGTGGTAAAAACGGTCAACTGGTTCCTTAGAGGCGGTCGATCGATTTCCACCAGATGAAAAAATGGTTGACCGACTCCCTTAGCCTGTTAACCACCTAAGCATTTCAAACTGTCAACTAGTTGTGATGAAGTAGTTGATTTCCCTAGTTGTTTCTAAAGAAACCACAATTCGATTCGCTAACATTTAATGAACCGAGTCATTAACACTTAATGATAACTGAGACACAATAGGAGCATAACGTCGATACCAGATACTACACTATATAGTGTGTGACTTTCTAACTTTACTACCCACTAGCAAACAGATAGCATCAAAACCTTTTTGATGCTGGTCGAAACACCTTAACCCATCACGAGAATCTCTCCATATTCTAGTGATGATCTGAAAGGTCATGGGAAGCACCTAGCAGCAATCCAGCACAATATCAAAGGTAATAAAGACAAACTTCAAGAGAGCCTATTACAGTTGATGATTACTGTGTAATACAATCCTTCCGTCACCTAATGTTTTGACTGAGTGAGAGTCGTGATGTGATAAACTCAAAAACTCAGTAACTATGTGTCAAATTTTATCAGCGTGACTAAAAGATACCTTAGGAAACACTTTCATGTGTATTGGCCAAGGACTTTCCCATCACACTAATAGTAGATAACATAGGATGTTCACATTATCGGTAACAACAAGGGTGACAAATCCTATCCCTAAACACCTGCCTCCACGCATAGTAATACAGAACCACATAGATGAACGTCTTCACCTTACAATTGGATAGTTCAGCGTAATAGCAAGTCTTGCACACTAATACATAAGACAATTGTGTCAGTTCAATTCTCATGATCAATTACACAATTGAAACTCGATGACAATCATTATCCATAATGTCATGTGATCAATTATTAGAGTCACATTCAATGTGTTGTTCTCCAACAATCACCCATGAGTTTACTAGAGACATCTTCATGTCATATGGCATCTGATTCACCACCCCTAACCATTAGTATCTCATATTAATCAAGATAGTAAATATCGTACTAGTCCATACTAGATTAATCAGAGTCCCCATCTGATTAATCTAAAGACCAGGAATATTTAAGAAATCATGTCACCAGAATATCTCGTCACATATTCTTAACACCTTAAAAATAAGATTCTCAAACAGGAAATCCAAGAACTCATTTATATAGCAAATTGGAGAGTTTAATGAATGAATAAACTTGCCTTTTATGAATAGATATACAAAGATACATTAAACGATTTTATTACAAATGTCAGATGTCATCCAAATCTAGCATTAGGGCACATCACTAACAAGACATACACAGCGAAAGTCATATTATACACCTACCATACACAGCTTGGATAGTTAAGCAACACTATATTTCATCAAATAAAATACAATAAATAACATACCTATAGCCTGATGTCAGGTGGGTGCAAAAATTGTTTCTATACTGAGACTAATTCCTCCTCAACACGTAGAGGGCCTAGTCCATTCACACCTAGCAAGCTATCTGGTATCGACTCGTTACCCTTATCTCGTGCTAGCCAGAGGACGCTGAGTCACTTGCACCTGTCTATCTCTTCCGGACTATCAGGTAACACCCAGCATAACAATTACGTTGTTTGTAAAATTAACAGAAGTAGAAGCAAAAGGAACATAGACAAAAGCCAAGACAAGCAAGAACTTCTCAATTTCCTCCCAATTTCTCTACCTCTAGGAAGCCAAGACGCTTCTAATTTCTTGTCACTCTTTCTCCTCAGCTGACTAACACATGGAAGCCACTATCTTAAGTTGAGACGGTAAGACAGTCGACTGTCTTCCTCAAGCAATCGACTCTCCATAAAGTTTAAAGAAAAACCACAACCAGTTCATTAACTTTTAACAAACCATGTCATTAACACTTAATAACATATCAAAACACATCATTAGCTATTAATGATGCTAGAGACATGATAGGTGCATAGTGTTGATACTAGAAGCCACGCTGTAGGGTGTGTGACTTTCTTGGTTCATTGCCTAATAGCAATCAGATATTGGCAAAACCCTTTTTGATGCTGGCTAAATCACCTCCACCTGTTATGAGAATCTCTCCATATTCTCATGGTGTCTTAAAAGGTTATGCAAAGCGCCTAACAAGAACCCAAAGCAATATAGAAGACAATATAGTCTAACTTCCAATAAGCCTATTATAGTTGATGATTATCGCATAATACAATCCTTGTATCACTCAACGGCCCGGCTGAACTAGACTCATGGTACGATAAACTCACAAACTCAGCAACTATGCATCTAATCTCATCAGTTTGACTAGATAGCACCTCAGGAAACACTTTCCTGATTAATCATACTTCCTTGGCCAAGGAATTTCCCATCACACTAACAGTAAACCATATAAGACATTCACCTCACTGAGATGAGGGTGACAGATCCTATCCTTGAGCACTTCCCTCCATGCACCAGTAATACGAGACCACATAGATGAACGTCCCCACCTCGCAATTGGATGGTTCAATGCATTAGTAAATCCCACACACCAATACACAAGACAATTATATCAATTCAAGTTAAAGGACTAGTTACACAATCATAAGTTGATAACAAGATCGTTATCCACAATACCATGTGATCAGTCATCGGTGTTACATTCAATGCATTTTTGCTCCAACAACCACCCATGAGTTTACTAGAAACATCACATGTTATATGGTATGTGACCCACAACCCTTAACCATTAGTATCTCATACTAATCAAGGTAGTAAAGTTCGTGCCAATTCATAATTGATTAATCAGAATCCTTATCTGATTAATCTAAGGACTAGGAATATTTAAGAAAACCCTGTAACAACCCGTTAATGGGTCTGAGGGATATGTAAGGGAATAAAATATTTTTTTATTTGAGCCATAATTTTTAAAAAATTATGTATGATATTTTTAGCTGATTTGGCAAATAAGGAAACACAATAGAAAAGTCAAAGTTTTGACTTTGTTGGAAATTGGACCCACAATAAGTTAAGGTGTGCCATGAAGTGTTATTTGGAATTTATGGAGTTTAGTTAATGCTTAAATTGCCCTTGGAATGTAAGCAATTTCCATTTAAGTTGATATGTCAGAGGGGCATTTAAGTAATTGTGTCATGTGTGTTTGTGTATATATATAAGAATGAGGCTAGTTTTGCAAGAATTAGAAGGCGATTGAGAGAGGAGAAGAGAGGGGGATCGGGAGAGCAAGGAGAGGAAGCAAGGGTTCAACTTCTTCACCATTTTTCTTTGCTTTTGGTTCTTCAAGTGAAGTTTGTGCAAGCTAGAAGTGGTTTCATCTTCTTCTTCTCCTTCTCTTGGCTTGGTTTCTTGGTTTTGGAGGTGTGGAGGTTGTGGTTGTTTTTCTTCAAGCAAGACTTTAAGGAAAGCTTGATCAAAGCAAGTTCTACTCCTCTCTTCCTCTTCTAAACATTTGATTTTGGCATATCAAGAGTTTTAATATGAAACCCCCATGTTTTTCAAAGGGTTGTTCTTGGATGACATCTATGTCAAAAGCTTGTAAATGTCTCTTTTCTCTTGCTTGATCTTGTTGGCCTCTTTTGAGTTTTGAAATAGGGTTTGTTTTACCCTATAATCCTCAAGGAATGATGCTTATATTGGTTAGAGCTTTGATTTAGGCAAGATTTTGGGTGTATTTTGCTATATTTGTGGTTTTTTGCTCGTTATTCACGTTCTAGGCCTCTCTATCAATCAACCGTTTTCCTTAATTGATTGATTATTTCTGCAAAAAAGCCTCTGTCGATTGACAGATGCTTCCTTATCGGTCAATCATTTTTAGCTTGTGGCAGTTGCATATGCTCTACTATTTTGGGCATAACTTTCAATATAAATATTCTTGCATTATAAACTAGACTCGATAAGCTTCGATTTAGTATATAATTAAAAATATTTGGCCATGTTTTGAGTGGGTTCTTCTTGGTCCCAGAACATGTTTATATGTTCTTGGAATAATTATGCATTCATTGGTGCGCTATTATGTGAGTTAGGATTCATGAGAACCTTATGTTTCAAAGGCTGGGTTTAGAGTGATTTCTCCATGATCCCTAAGAATTTTTAGGTGCTCTTGGGGATTACTTGGGCATTCATAAGTATGGCTTAGTGCATGATTTGAGGTTACACAAGTTCGATAATTTGGTGTAATATTATAAGATTGTTTACATATGTTAATTTGGGTATGCTATATAGGGGAGCGAAGGCATTGAGTGGAGATGATTAGCCTCTAGGGTTGCGTGTGTATGGGAGCATGCCCCCTAGGTGTTGAGCTGGCTGGCCTCAGGAGTTAACCTAGAGTTGAGTTGTCTGACCTCAAGTGTCAGTTGATATGTATATTAACCTTAGGTGGAGCTGACTAGCCTCAGGCATCACCTTAAGAGTGGAGTTGTCTGGCCTTGAGTGTCCGATATGATCTGGGTATATAGTGCCGGGATATGGGTGTGTGCATGTATTATCCCTTGTTCTTGGGTTTGTATGCATGGTGTGGTTGGGCTAGTGTTTCACCTTCTGGTAATTGTACCTTGTATAGGGCATTATATCTTACTCGTATCGGGTTGTATTTCTTTGTGGCTTATTCATATTGATCATGCTTTCCATTTCTTGTTGTTATACTTGTTGGGCTTTGTGGTTCATTTTCTTGCTTGCATCATTCCAGGAAAAGGCAAGGACAAGGCTAAAGGCTATTCTAATAGAGGTTGATTTCATGTCTACAGATGTGTACGCGAGCTTACCTAAAGAAAATGGCCTTGGGGACTTTTGTGTTGAGAGGTTAGAGCTAGTTAGGCTTTTGATGTAAGGGCTCACTCTCGAATATTCCTGCTAGCATAGGATATTCGAAAGGAGGTCGTCACAGAGTTGATATAGAACAAACCATAAATAAATAGACAACTCATTTCATTCACTAGCAATGGAAACTAAATTTAAGTTCAATTACACTTCCAATAGCTCAATAGTTACGGCTCGACGACCATACAAAATAGATAAAAGACTCTAATGTTAACTAACAAAATAAGAATCATTTCATCTCAAGTCTCACCAAAATGCTAAACAAGATCTTCAAGTTAGGATGTGTCCCCATACACCACTATCCTTAGGCCTTAGTTCCATTGGACTCACCCCCAATAATAGCTTTTCCTTTACCTGGAATGGCAAAGAAGATCAAGTGAGCCACAAGGCTCAGCAAGTTCTAGGACAACAAACAATGATCATGAACCAAGAATAAGGTGACACCAAAAGGAGTACTCCAGAACTCAAATGATGTATACAAGTATCACAATTTAAGACTTGATCAATTCCAAGTTAAATGTATCATGCCACCATGTACTATTATGCAAATGTGCATATAAATTTAATATCAATATCAAATCTCATAAGCTCACAAGCCATAAATCAACACATGCCAAAGTGTACACATAGACAAAACCTCACAATAAATATGGAGCCAACCTGTTAGGCTATGGCCACCTCGCTAGCAAGGGCTTCCAAAAAGAGCTCGAGAGAGCTTACAGTCAAGGGACGAGCTCGAGGTCATAAGTGGCCTATGAAGAGAGAGCTCGAGGTTAGGAGGTGAACAGGAGTTCGCTAAACAAGCTCGCGGTCATGGGGGTTGAACAAGAGCTCGTTGGGCGAGCTCGCGCCATGAGCCTGAGGAATGAGCTTGTGGCTAAGGCTTACGGCGAGAGCTCGTGAAAGAACTGGAGGAAAGAGCTCGCTGGAATAAAAACGAACCTGAACGTGTATATATATATATATAAGTGGGTTGGTCGAACAAAACAAGGGCATTCGAATGACTATTTAAGCATGAATAAGGTGGATTACCTAGGCAGGGCATGGCTCGGATAAGATTTTCAAATCAGTGAAGGGTGACAGCTCGTTACGCATTTATGTACATGCGTATTTATAAGTGGGTCTCATATATAGGCGAACAATATATATATATATATATATATACAGTTGAGGCTTTTGCTGTTTGCGTAAGACCTCCAAATACCTCAATGAAATTATTTAATGGTGAGTTAGCATTTTACATTTAGACTCAACACTTTTATATATATATATATATAAGAGGCATTTGGATGGATAAGGAACATTCATCTATGGGTGAGAGCTTCCAAATATGATGCAACATGTACATATATAAATGCCTGAACAGAGAGCAATGAGCTAAACAAAACCCCGTTGTAAGTAAGAAGAAAAGCCATTCACTGAACAAATATTAGGGTGAATCAAACCCCGCTTGAGACATCAAATGGACTTCACAGCAACTAGGGAATTTACACACAAAATAGACACAATGGAAAACACTAACAGCGAGGTGACACAATAAACAACAGTTTGCAAATCAAGGAAACTTGCATTGTAATGTAGAATATATCTAAGAGAGAGCTCGCACTAAAAGATAACGTGGAAGTGCAGAAGAACTTGCCTGTTGAGAATGCAAAATCAGAGAGAAGTTCCACCCGCGCACATGAAGCAAACAGTAGCAGCAAACAGAAGTGAGGGAATAGGATGGAGAAGGTGAAGAAGATGAAGAACACAGAGAGGGACTAAATAAGCAATGGAACAATGCATTCAAAAAGAAGGGATACGCCTTGCACTGAAATAGAATATTTGCACACAGAGGCTGTTGGGAAAAAGGAGTGCGTACAGGTCTGCACGCCAGCTCTAGAATTTACCCAAATACCCTACTTTTCATATTACAAACAAAAATATCCAGGGGCTTGATTGACAAATGCTACTTAATTTATTTTCTTTTCCCCATTTTCTTATTACACCATCAAACCCATTATTTCCAAATTATTTCTCACCATGGGCCTAAGCCCAAATCACATGTATCCCATATATATATATATATATATATTCCAAGCCCACCAGGCTTAATTTTCTACTTGGGTTAGACATTCCATTAACTATTTAATTGAGGCCCTTTCACTTAATTTCTAATTCCATGCACCATAAAATAAAATTATGTAATCTAAAATTATTTATGTGTCACCAAGGAAATTTATCATTAAGTATTAAAAAAAAATACTTACACCTACATTTTAATTACTATTACCCTGACGTCAAGTATTAAAACAAGTAGACCCACTTTAGGGTTGTTACACTTGAGCCACAAGAGTGTGTATGTATACGTTTTGTGATTATGACTTGATGTATTATATTCAAAGGATGTATCTTTTGTTCCAGTGGGAATGCATATGCTTAATGTGAAAAAGGAAAACTTGATATTGTTGTGTTATGATGTTTTCAAATGAGAGTTTATGTGGCATGGTATGGTGGTGTAGTTTAAGTTGTTTTTATATCATTCTATTTATGACCCTCACAGATCCTCTATGCTAGTAGGGGCTCCAGGAGGCGAGCCGTTACAAAACCATTACCAAATAATCTTGTCACATCTTCTTAACACACTTAAGAATAAGACTCTCAAATAAAAAATCTAGGGACTAATTCATACAAAAAATTGGAGAGTAATAAATGATGAAAAACTTGCCTTTTATAAAGATATACAAAGATGCATTATATGTATTTATACACAGGCTAGATGTTATCTAAATTTAGAATTAGGGCACATCACTAACAGTTGTTACCAAGATACAAGAATAAATTTATTTGATTGAAAACGTCGTTGTCAAGTTGCTCGAGCCTACAAGAAAGAAAATAGTCAGAGGGTGCGAGGAGGTCCCCGTACAAACTCTCTAATGCTTAAGTTAGACACTAAAAATGATGAAGTCTATATTGAAACCAATATTAGAGACGTACCTTTTCTAGAATGAATGACTACCTATTTATAGAAGAGTATGGAGTAATCCTAAGTAGTCTAATATTAGGATTCTTACAGATAATGTTTATCTTGACATTTTGAAACCCGTTAAAATTAGGATTCTTACAAATGATATCTATCTTGACTTTTCCTAGCCCTAATGGGATTAAATTTTTTTCGGATAAAGTCTATCTCTTACAGATGACATTTATATTCCCTGAGAAATTTTTGGATGTTGGAGTTATCTAGTTTGTGCAAGACCCCCCAATTTTTAGGAAAATTTACACCTTAAAGCCCAAAACGTTATTTTAGGCTTTTGGACTTTTTTGGTCTTTTAATGGGCTTTTAACTATGACATAACAATTGTTCTCCACTCTTTCATTTGAGTTTCTTAGAGGAAAGAGTAGATTATGTCATGGGCTACCCTTATTTTTTATGCTAGATAATTCTCACACTTTCTAAGTTTTTGATTCTGGATCATTCTCACACTTTTTTGCGTTTTTGACTCCAAATCATTCTCATGCTTTTTGTGTTTCTAATTCTAGATTATTCTCATGCTTTTTTCATTTATATTTTTAGACCATCATTGCGCCTTCGCACTTGGATTTTTTAAACCTTTATCTCACCTTTGCGCTTTGATTTTTAGACCGTTCTCATGCATTTGCACTTTAGTTTTTTGAACTATTCTCGCACCTTTATGCTTCAATTTTTTGAACAATTCTCTCGCCTTCGCAATTCAGTTCTAAGCTTCATTTGTCTACTAGAGTTTCTTCCCCTTTTCAATGAATTCATTGTCCTGAAGAACAAAATACATGAAACGGAACTACCACAAGATGAAATTTATTTTATTCATGCATAATTGAATGACATATAAACATTTAATCCTGCCTATGATACTTTCCTAGGGAAAGTGTATGGAGTTTGAATTCCTTTGCAAGCTTTTGACCTTCAAGCGATGAAACAAGTTTCTTGGGTCTGTTAAAAGAACCTTCTGTTCCTTTATCGTTCTCCTCGCCTTGAATTATGCCCCTAGCCTTCATGGAAGTCAGCATGTTATTTTTCCTTGGCTTCCATTTCCACAAATTCTACCAGTTCCCCATCCTTGACTAGTACCTTTATCTAATTCTTCAAGTCTTGGCATTTATTAGTGAAGTGGCTTGAGTACTGTGGAATTGGAAAAATCCATCCCTTTTCCACCCTATAGGCTTGTTAGCCTTCTTGGGGAATTTAATGAGGTTCATTCTTTCAACAGCTGCTATGATATTGAAGCGTAATTGTGTGAGCAGAGTATACTTTGTAAATTGAAGTCGAAAAGTGTCATTTTATCCTTTGGCCTTCTCTTCCCTCTGGCTTATCTCTCCATTAGAGTCTTTTTCTTTTCTTTTCTAATCTCTTTCTTCATTTCTTCCAACTATTTGCATTACTTTGGCATGTAAAATGTACTTGTTGTCTTAAGCAAACAAGTCTGTTAAGGGGTAGTTGGTTGGTTTAAGGCTAAATATTTTTTTAGAGAAGTGGACCTAGTTACTTAAAGCATGGTTGCCACTATTATTCCATTTTGCAAGTCTCGTATTTCTAGAGTCGCATTGCGAAACTTGTCCACGTATTGTCAAAGAGTCTCTTTGTTACCTTGTTTGATATGAGAAGATAAGTTACATCTTTTTTTCCTTTGACTGTTGATGATGAATGCCTTAATAAACTTATATCTCAGCTATTTGAAAGTGAATATGGAGTTTTTAGGCAAATTGTTATACCAGGCTCGAGCGTGATCTGTCAAAGTCAAAGGGAAAGTTCAGCACATAATTTCATCTTCCTATCCATGTAACATCATGAGAGATTCATAATTCTGAATATGGTTGTAAGGGTCACCCCTGCTCGAGTAAGCAGTCATTTGGGGTATCTTAAACTTCTTTGGAAAAAGTTTCTCCATGATGGCTGGTGCGAAAGAGATTATCTTCCTATGTTGATCCTCTAACGCAGGCAACAACTTCTTTTGCTCCAAGACTTCTCTGATCATTCTTTTCATATCTATCATTTCACAAGTACTAAATGCCAATGGTTCCTCAATTTCATTGATATTTTTCACACGACCTCTTGGTGGAGCCTGTTCTTCGTTAGTACACGTGCTTTCAATAGTCTCAAGGTATTTCCTCTTTTGAAGATCCCTTTGGGTGCCGTTGCACCTTTTTTATGTTCCCTACTTTTCTCTATCTTACATTTGAGAAAGAAAAGGATCTCGTGCACGAGTTCTTTGAGAAGGAGTAAACTATGATCGAGTTCCTTGTGGTTTTGGTGTAATCTCATAACTTCCTTCTTGTGCTTCCTAAAGAGGATTGGGTTGGACACAAACCTTTTTAGGGTTGATGGAAATTCCATTTGCAGGGTTATATTTTGCAATAACCCAGTAACTTCTCATAGCACCCGCATTCCTTCCTCATGTTAACATCACAAGCCTTCATACTCTATTCGTGGTACCATGGAAAAGGTCAGCCCAACCGGGTCTGTGAATTTTGGGGGACGAGTTTCTTCTTAGCCCTAGGGGTAAACTTCTAGTTGGCCTTGGGAAAAGGCCTTCGAAGGTACCTAGGGTGAATTCCTAGGGGGCCCTAGGAGTGGATTCCCAGTTAACCCTTGTAATAGTCCCCAGAAATCCCTAAGAGGAGGCCCTTGGAGATTCCTGAGGGTGAATCCCATGTTAGCCTTGGGTAGAGGCCCCTAGAGGTCCATGGGGGTGAATTCCCAATTGGCCTTGGGAGGAGGCCCTTAGAGGTCCTTGGGGGTGAATTTTGTGCTGGCCTTGGGAGGAAGCCCCAGGACGTCCCTAGGGGTGAATTTCTAGCTAGCCCTAGGAAGAGACCCCTAGAAGGCCCTAAGGCTGAAGATCTCAAGTGGTGTGAGGTGGGTTATCTAGTGGTGGTCTTGTGGGGCGTGAGAGACCATCTCATGAGTTGTGTGAATGCCTCAGGGACTGAGCCTTTATTCTTTCTTGACTCTATTGATTAATGGTGCTTTTTGTTTAGGCCATTGTAAACTGATTCATTGACTTTTTGTACATTTTCCATACACAGTGCCAATTATTGTTGCCAAGATACAACGATAAATTTATTTGATTAAAAATGTCGTTGTCAAACCGCTTGAGCTTGTAAGAAAGAAAAAAATCAGAGGGCACGAGGAGGTCCTCGTGCAAATACTCTGATGTTTAATTTAGACACTAAAAATAATAAAGCCTATATTGAAACTAGTATTATAGACGTGCCTTTTCTAGAATGAGTGTTTGCCTATTAGGATTCTTACAGATAACGTCTATCTTAGCATTCTGAAACCTGTTAAAATTAGGATTCTTACAAATGATGTCTATCTTGACTTTTTCTAGCCCTATTGGGATTCAGATTCTTTCGGATAATGTCTATCTTTACAGATGACATTTATCTCTTACTCATGACATCTATCTTGATGTTTATTTTCGAGAAAATTTACATCTTAAAGCCAAAACGTTATTTTGGGCTTTTGAGCATTTTTAGTCTTTAAATGGACTTTTGCCTATGACACAACATCTAGAATATAGGAGTTAGGATTAATCACTCAAGCAGCTATATCATTAGCATAACTTGGCTTCCAAATAGCAACCTGATCTCATTCACGTCTTGGTCTAATAATAGATACTGTGAGTCTTTAGAATCTGAACTTCAATAACCTATAACTCTCTTATTTGACTAATACAGGTCAAATTAGTTTACAAATATGTATATATAGAGATTTAGTATTTTTCACAACATAAATAGATGAATTAATCTCTAAATGAATTACATTTCTATGAAAGTATAATCAAATAGCACAAAATGAAAACAAAAAAGCTCAAACGATCAAAACTTTATACTTTCATCATTCTGTGTAACTGCTAGTAACAAGTATATTTTTGAATCTTAGCACATGAATACTCGAATGTACAAAATAAGGATACTCGAATGAATTTAGTATATACTCAAGTGAATTTTAGTGATAGTCAATTAAGCTCAACTTAACTCGACTGGACATTTCACTTAGTTGATTACAATTAAGAATATAGAGACCCACTTTTGTCCATGCAAATTTACTCGTCTGAGCCTTATAAATACTCGATTGCATAATAACACTACTCGAATACCAAACAATTCACAATTGATTAGCATTTATGCATTAGAAGGATTATTCGATTGAACATCCAAGTATTCGATTGAGTCATGTCATTATTTGAGTATTGAATACCTGATAGTCGATTGAGAAAATAAGATACAAAGACTTGTTCTCTATTTAGCATAAAGTATTCAACTATCATTTAAGTCTACTAGACTAAGAAACAAGATACTCGATTAAGCATAAACCTTAGTCGATTACTGTTAGAGTACAAAAACTTAACACATTGCAACCTGTTTAATGCTTAATTAAGAGATTTCCTTGCTCGACTAAATAAATGATATACTCGATTTTTACTTTTTCTTAGTCGATTAAGGATACAAGTACAAAGCCTTGGTATTTCAGCACACTTTCTCCACTTGATTACTTAGATGATTTACTTGACTGCTATTAGATCTAGTCGAAAACAATTTTGATCACTCAATTGAAGATTTTGTAAAGAGATATATGAGTTCAATATGTATATACTCGATTAAGCCTTGCAATATCGATTGAGATAGTTGATTATAGTAAGCCCAAAAACTTATCTACTCATTTACTAATAAATTAGTACTCTAGTGATGGTTCAAAAGTTGGTTAAAACTAACTTTTGCATTACATTCACTCGATTACTTAGATGGTTTTACTTGAGTAGGTTATTAGGTTAAATAGACATTCGATTTGACATAGTGGTTTTTACTCAAATATTGAGTTAACATTAATTAAAGTTTTGCTTTAATATTTTATCATCAACATCATCATCAAAACAATAACTCAACAAAAAGAATAAATTGCTAAAGGTTTTCCACTCTCTAGGAATGATAACTTGAATGTATGAGAAATCAAACAAATGAAGGCTTTGTTTAGCTTAGCTCTTTCTTTTTCTTTAACTTTAAGAGGATTTTTTCATGAAAACTAGCAATCCAATTTCATGCATTTCTTGGTCTTTGAATTTGAATTTGGTATTTAAAAGCACCTATAAACTCAAACAACTCTTTTTGAAAAAGTTTTTTAGCTTTTCAGTCATATCGGCATTTCACACACGCACACACACATATATATGAAGAATATTCATTTTACACAGTATATGTAATCTCAATTAGATCAATCATATATTTAAGAAAAAATTATCTTACGTTTGTTCAAACAACATTAAGTGTATAATACTCGAGAATTTCTAAAGAACTCAAGAGTAAATTATCTTGGGGAAAAAATAAAAATTACAGATAAATTGAGCTTATAAGGTAATTTCTTATCATACGAATAACCGAATCAACTGCAGGGAGTGCCTTGGGGCAAGATGTCTAAGGAAATGAATATGGTATTGATAAGTATTTTGAGGCATGATTTATGGCATCCAAAAGAAATTGGATCAAAAACAATTTTTGGTACAGCTAAAATACAGTTGTGATTTAGGTTGAAAAATCGAATAATTGTAGGGGACTTTTGGGAAGTCAACAGAACCCTGAGGAGGTTCATAATTGGTATGTAAAACAACCCTTCAGCAGTTTTAGAAAGAAACAAAAGGGTTTACGATTAAAATGAAGATTCGGGCCTTAGTGTAATTTCTTAAAATTGCCAGAGGGAGGTAGAAATGTTGTTTTTCCAAAAAATTTGAGAATCAAATGGAATTTTCAGGACTTGAGGGTCTCAATGGAAATTATGGAAAGTTCAGGAACTTTGTGAAAATGGGTCAAAGCATAAGAGACAAAATAAGTGGGCTAAAAGTGCAATTTTTCAATGTTGGAGGAGGAAACAACCTGCCATGGCCCACCAACCACTTCTAGTCGCTAACCAGACACTTCCAACCATGGGGATTTCAACGAAATGGATCAGGTAGGCCTTTGGGTCGAGCCTAGGTCGACAAGGAAGCACGGGTTGGCCGGATTTTGGAGATTTCTGACCAAACATTCAACAAAATTTTGAAAGCTTCACAATCTTGTTTTGTGGTCGAATTTTGGCGAGTTTTGTAATACCCCATATTTTCGTAAGGTTGCCACGTATTTTAAAGTAGTTTAAAATACCGAAAAATGGGCTTTAATGGGCAATTAGTTGCTGAATCAGCTGCAGGGAATGCCTTGGAGCCTAGATGTTTAAGGAAAATGATGTGACATCGTCAAGCATCTCGGGGTATGATTTATGGCACCTAAAGAAATTGGATCGGGAACAGTTCCCGACACAGCTAAAGAAAGTAACTGTGATATAGGCTGAAATACCGAATTATCGTACGGGGCATCTAGGAAGTCAATGGAACCCCGAGGAAATTCATATTTGGCATGTAGAGTAACCCTTCAGTAGTTTTTTGGAAAAAAACAAAAGGGTTTGTAGCCAAAACGAAGATTCGGGCCTAAGTGCAGTATTCCGAAATTGATAGAGGAAGGTCGAAACGATATTTTTTTGGAATTTTAAAGAGAATGTTTTAGGATATTTCAAAGAGTTATAAAGATCTTTAAAGAGAAGTTTAATTTTTGAGCCAGGGGCAAAATCGTAATTTTTTAGGTTCGGGTAAAAGTGTAATTTACCCAAAAATCAGGGGCATTAGCGTAATTAGTCATTTCTTCGGGGATTAAAATGCAATTAAAAATTGGCCTAGGGACCAAGTTGAAAAGGGTCTAAGTGCAATTACTTGAAAAGTTTAGGCCAAAGTGTAATTCTTGTATCCTTTTTACTAAGGGTATTTGGGAGATTCAAGAAAAGCCTCATAAATGATTTTAGAGATAAGGATGAAGCCTCATGATGACGTTAGAGATAAGATGAAGGCTCATGATGACTTTAGAGATAAGATAAAGGTTCATGATGACTTTAGAGATAAAGATTAAGCCTCATGATGACTTTAAGGATAAGATTTGATTTGATTTGGATAAGATTTGATAAGATCTTATTTGGATAAGATTTGATTTGATAAGATTTGATTCGGATAAGAATGATTGCAGAAAATCTAAGAAGATTTGGAATGATTAGAGAATATCTTAAAAGATTTGGAATGATTAGAGAATATCTTAAAAGATTTGAAATGATTGGAATATCTTGGAAGATTTAGAAAAGATTTGAAATGATTGTGACTTACTTGGTGGCCAAGTTTCCAAACCTATAAATAGGGTGCCATGGCCAAGGGTTTCCTCATTCTAAGTTGTGATAAATTCGTGCTAGACGAGAGTGCTTTGAGCTTAGTGGATAGAAGGCTTTTGTTCCTAGAGAAGAAGAAGCATTTGCTCAACGCCTGAGAGCGTGTCAGAAGGTGGATTTGCACAAATTTTGAGGAATTCCGAAATTTAGTCAAGGTGAGACTCCTATACTCCAAATCCTATTTTTGTTCTCTTATGTGAGATTACTATTGTATGAAACGTGTTTTGTAAGCAAAAATCATATTGTTCTCTTACGTGAAATCATGTTGCATATATGAAATGTAATTTCTTGGAAAATATATGTTGTTGGTTTTCAACTCTTGCATTTATAAAGTCCGTGTGGCCATACTATTGCACCTATTTGTTGTTGGCCGAGGGCAAAAGTCGGATATCCCCCAAGAGGCACTATGCGTGCACCATCGAGAAAGCTCTCATGGGGAAGACCGTGAGTCTAAGAGACAGTGGATGTGGTGTTTGCATGAGTTCTATGAGGTTGGACCGAGGTGACATGATTAGGGACCTCCCAAGAGGCGCTGTGCGTGCGCCTTTGAGAAAGCTCTCGTTGGAGGAGGCTGACATGTTCTCGAAGCACTTCGGAGTAGTTCTCGTTTTTCTTATACGTTTTATACCTTTCCATACATTGATATAAACTATTTTGGAGCTCTCACTAGAAGGTTCATCTTCTAATTAGACTATGTCCCTGGAATATTCAAACGTTCCAGGTTTGGCGAGCAGCTCTAAGGGAAAGAAGATAGCTGAAGATTAAGTTATTTGTTGTCGTATGTAGCATGTTTTAGCTATGTTCCGTTGAGGTTTAGTTTTGTTAAATGTAAGTATGGCTCGATGTATAATTGAGGTATTTAATTACTATCTCTTAGTGATGAGTCTCCATGTATTGAGGTATTTGAAGATGTACTATGGTACGAATTCTCATGATATAATAAAAGTGAATTCAGATGTGTACCATATCAGGTTTCGATTATCGCTTTCGCAATTTTTATAATATGCTGGGGGGGTTTTGTTCGAAGTTCGGTACTTGAGATTTAAGATATGTACCGTGATAAAAAGGAATTTATGTATATTTTGGGACCCAGAATAGTGACACACTCGGTCAGAAAAATCGGGGTGTTACAAGTTTAGATCGATCCAAGGGAGGTAGAGGCCTTGGAGATGTCTGATTGAGCAGCCATAAGCATTTGGAAGCTCGGGGTAGCCTATAAATAGAAATGGCCAAAAGCTTTGAAAAATTAAACTCTCAGATCCAAGAGCTTGAGAATAAATTGATGGTAGTGGATAAGGGTTTTTTGTTCCCCATATCCTGAGGAGCATTTCTGGAAACTTTGAGCCATTTTTGTTGAAAGATGAGGGAGTTATGAAGCTTCATCGAAAAAATGAGCTTTGCCAGAAAATCAAGTTAAGTAGTCAAAAAATGGCTCCAATCGAACGATTTGAAACTATAATCCTGTAGATGATGGAAAGAGAAAGGCGTAGGATCAAACGAGAGGCAAAACAGAGCTCAAACGAGAGAGAAATGGCCAAAAAACCAGGGCAGATCGGAACTCGCCGAAAACTGGAGGTTGAAGATAATCGACGCGTGTAACACACACGCCAGTAGCAGCCGCAAGTAGAGGCGCTTGGGCAGCCTTGCGGTGATGCGTGAGGGCGCGTGAGTGGCAGAAAAAATTGAGAAAATATCTCTAAATTCCTGAAAAAATGAGATCTAGAAGGTTGTGCAAAAAGTTTTGGTTTTAGCCTTTTTGGTTTCTCAGTTTTCGCAACGACCAGCCTCATTTTGCATGCAAATGAAGCTTCGAGGTAAGTTATGGAATTTTATTTTGAAGTTCTTAGAATATTATGAATTGTTGTGGAAAAAGATTGGAGAAAATAGTTAAAGAAGTATTTATTTGGAATTTTAGGGAGGAAAATGGGAGAAAATGGAGGAAAATATGAAGAAATTGAGGTATTGAGATATTTTGTGAATAAATATGATTTATAGGATCGTTGTGCTCGAGATTAAGTGATTTGTGCAACTTTTGAGGTTTGGCACGAAAATTGAGGTCGAGCACGCAAATCAAGGCGATGTGCGTTTTTTGAGATATTTCGAACTTCGTGCTAAAGGTGAGTGATTTTGGCCCAAAAACTTATATATGATATGATTGCTTATATTGTGCATGATATTTATGAAAGTCATGATCATTTTGTCATATTGCATGGAAAGTCGTGATTTTTGCATGGCACGATATTATTGGCATATTGATACTTGTGCATGGGATTGGGATGTCGCCCTGATAGTGTAGCCGTAATTCTCCAAGGCAATTGATAGAACAACGTTAGGATTATCCTGTAAAAGGGTCAAGATTCTGCCTACAGTTCCGTGTAGGGCTGGTGGGCCAGGGAAGTTACACTAAGGCATATGGTTGTTCATGTTATTGCATCATGCATTCATGTATCTGTTTCTGAACCCTCACTAGACACACTAGAAGATTCGTCTTCTAATTGGGTTATGCCTCTAGAACATTCAAATGTTCCAGTTAAGACTTGCAGCTTAGGCAAGGAAGTGGATGAGATGAGACGGCATAGGGTGACATGTCCGATGGACTTAGCATGTTGTTCTGGTATTTTATCTGTTCATGAAGATCCGGATATGTTTCAAATGAGTTGAGAAATGGTAATGTATATTTCAGGTATCATTTGATTACACCTGAGGTGCTTAGTTGTTATCTCGGGAAGTAAGTCTCCATGTAATAAGGTTGTTGAAGACATGATGTTAAACTATGGTATGGATTCTTATATTGTGATTAAAGTGAATGTACCATATCAGGTTTTGATTATTACTTCCACATTTGTAATGATATTTTGGGGGTTTCTCTTTGAAATACAGTACTTAAGGTATTATGAAATGTGTTTTAAGAAAGAGATTTGCATTTATATGTTGGGCCCCAGCATAATGACAAGCTCGAGAAAAGCGGGGTGTTACAAAGTGCAATTTTAGAGACTTTGATTTTTGTTTCAACAACTATATTTTTCAAATTTCTGAGACTATTACTCAAGTAAGAATAAGTGTTACTTGACTAAAAAGAATATTATTCCATTAAGAACAACTTTTACTCGATTCAAAAGATTTATTATTTAAGTAAAAATGATATTAGTCAATTAAAAAGTTTCTCTTAGTTGATTAATAAATTGAGTACAGTGACTAACACTATGTCCAGTAGTTATTACTCGATTAAAGTATTTAATTACTCGACTAAGTATGATATTACTAGATTAGGAATAATTTCTTAATCGATTAATAATTCAAATATAGAGATTTGTCATTTTAAGCAAAATTATTACTCAATTCAAATATTATGTTACTCGACTAAGATAGATGTTACTTGATTAAAAATATCTTCTTAGTTAATTAAAAGTTCGAGTATAGAGAGTTGTCATTTTGTCTTAGATTTATTACTCAATTAAGAAATATAATTACTCGACTAAAGTATTACTTAGTTGGTTAACTCTTTGGTTATTCGATTAAGATTATTCCATCACTTATTCATGCAATACAAGTCAATAATTGATTAATCTCTTAAGATTTATGTTCTTACTTGTTAAAAGGATAACTTAGTCGAATAAATTCCTTGATACTCGACTGAGATATTTTCTTACTTGATTAAAATTTTGTTACTCGATTATACAAATACATTAGTTGATTAACTTTGATTAGAACTTCAAACCCCAACATATCTTACTCGATTAATAACATTCAATACTTGAGTAATGTCTAAAAGTTAGTTGCAACTAACTTTCCCAAGCATAATTACTTGATTAAGATTGAGTTTTACTAGAGTAAAATGCATGTTAATCAATTAATGATTATTATTACTCGATTAGTAATCTGTTCTCAAATTTAAGCATATGTTTTGCTATTTTGAATCTCATGTTTTAAATCCTTCAAATACTTGAATGATTTTCTTATCAAGCAACAAGTATTTAACCTTTAAGTCCTTCAAGTGTTCTTCCATCATCATTAATTTTTGGAACATCAAGAACCTTAAGTATTTAATTTTTTTTTTTCTAAACATCAATTAGTCAATTTGAACAATTTTTCATAATTCAAGTATCATTTTGTCCCTTGAGTATACATTCATTCACTCAAGGACTTGATGTTTGTCACCTAAACATCTAGTATGTATTTGAAACATATTTCTCCATTTGTTACTTGATTAACACATGTTTGATCACTTAAGATATCATCTTAAGTCATTCAAGTATACTCTAAGTGTAACAGGTTATTTGATTTCACTTATATGCTATTGACCCTTAGGTTTATCCTTGAAACTTCTAGAGTAACATACTAAAGTTAATTTTATTAAGGCCTATGTATATTGAAGTATATCTAATAGATAATTAAAGTGTTGCATTTAGATTCTTATCATCAAAATATCCTCAAAATCGAACTTAACAGTATTGTCAATGTGAGTTTTAGAAGTAAATTAATATTATGAATGTTGTGTCACTAGTCTTAACTTAGTTAGGATAATATGCGATGTTGACTCAAGAATTATTGTTAACATCATCAGTAGCGTATTTGGCTTCATAATTAGGTAAATGTGATAAGGTGTGATGATGCATAGACTACTGAATGATTAACCCCTTGAGTGGGCGTCAATTGATGATGCTTAAGAAGTTCACCAAGTATGCTAGCTAGTGTGAAAACTTTTACAAAGGTAGGATTTCGTCTTTTGGTATAACCTTCACAATCAAGTTTGTAACACCCCGCCTTCCCGAGGCGATACGTAAGTAAGATTCCGGGGATATATATATATTTTTTTTTCCAATCAATGGAAACTAAACACAAAACCGTTCCCCGAAGATCCCATTACACCTTCTCAATATATCAACTATGAACCATCAATAAACTAAGACAGGTACATCATCTCAAATGCGGAAGCTAGATCGAAACATTAACAGGTTATAACCGAAACCACTTTATTCATAATATAAAGTCAAACCAACGTTTTACATGACGTCCTCAAAATAAACAACATAATTGAAATGACATAATATAAAACATCCACTAATCACCATCACTCCTCGGTAATTCCTTTTCCCTTCGCACCGCTGCTTTCACCTGGAACGTTTGAATATTCTAGGGACATAGTCCATATTAGATGATAAATCATTTAAGTGAGAGTTCAAAAACACATTTTTCATGAATGAATGCAAGACATGAAATAAACGAATACACCCGGTAAGCCATATCCCAAGAGAATCCCAAGCGCTTAACCTTACCATGGGAAAAGAGTAATCTCTTTAAAAGCTATGCCACCATACCGACACATCGACACAATGCGACTCTAGCTTAAGAGGGGTAAGCCAATGCATCTCTCCAACATCTTGGGAACAATCGTTACCAACTCCTGACCTAGGAGGGTCACATCAACGCAGGAACGTAGCTCACCACATTTACGTCGGAGATTACATTCCCACTCTAAGCATCCAGGAACCACCACACAATCTCAACTCAAAAATTTCACATGGACCACCTAGTCATCCTAGTGCAACTTCCCTGACCAAATAGCCTAACATGAAAACCAAGGCGGCTATCCCGGCATACTCACCAGCACAAGATACCCCTATTATTCTATCATGTCCTTGGAGAATTATGGCTACACTATCCAGACAACATTCTAGGCTGACATCCCACATGAACAACACAATATGGACCATCTGGTCATCCTAGTGCAAATTTCCTGACCAAACAGTCTGGCACGAAAACCAAGGTGACTATCCTGACATGCACACCAGCATCAGATACCCCTATTATTCTGTCACGCCTTGGGAGAATTATGGTTACGCTATCTAGACAACATCTTAGGCTGACATTCCATACGAACACACAAAACGCAAGACAATGCCACATTTCACAATTCAATGCATCATATAAACAACAATTTATAAAATGCAATGCACAAGTACGAAATGTTTAGAGACAAATCTCCCTTATAAAACCAACCGTCACAAGTTAAACCGTTTACATGCACAAAACCATTTTGCATGAATTCTCAACACGTTCAGATAGAACAAACACCAAGCTTTTAGGGTCGAGACACCCACAGTAAATTAAGTTTTGGTAGCGAACAACTCACAACTTAAAACCAAGTTTCCAAGTAGAACACTCACAATAAGTTAAGTTTTAGGGGCAAAAACTCACCTCGAATGAATTCGGATTGCCTCGATCCTCGTGCAATACCTCCATTTGCATGCCAAATTACAAACACTTATATTTATATTCAACCTCGAGCCACAATATTCCCTAAACACCATATTTAATTAAGGAAACATCAAAATCCATTTTCCTCAATTTTTCCACAATTTTCTCTATTTTTCTCCCAATTTTCACCTCGATAGTTCCAAAATAATTATCTCCTTAAACATTTTTCTAAATATTTCAACACAATAATTCCTAAAATAAATATAGAAAAATACTGGAGGAAAAATACCGAAAATGCCCCTTCTCACGCGCCCTCACACGCCTGGCGCATGGGTGCTAGTGGTGTGTGGCGCGTGCAGCTCACGCGCCACCTTCTTCTCCAATTTTTCAGCCGCTGACGACTACTCGAATGGCCAAACAAAGGGTACCCCCTTGAAGACCTTGAAGAGTTGATCACGTTGCCACCGATTGCCCGCCGAAAAGATATCGGAAAGTGCCCCAAACAGGCAGTTGCAGGCGACGGTAGGTGATCTGTTCGAGCTTTTCGACCAAGCTCCAAAATAGCTTCAAACACACACCAAATGATCCCAAATGCTCCAGATATGATCCTTGATGTCCTGAGACCAAAAACCCTCTATCCCTTGCCTTTGATTCTACCTCTAACTCGACGAATTTGATGCAAAAAGCTTGAAGTTTTTGGCCATTATTTATACCCAAAAACTGGCCACTTTTTGACCAATCGCTGGCTAAAGCTTGGCCCCCAAGCATCCCTCGGCCGCATAGGACCTCCCCTAACTCCTCCCCGGCCATCCCATCACCGAGATCGGCCTCCACATGTGGTGGATTTGTGGCGGCTGAAATCCTCCTTATGTTCACACCGCCCAACTTTGATTTATTGCACTTCTACCCCCTACTTCCTCCAATCTCATTTTGGCCCCTTCCATGATACCCCTAATATTTCTAACACCATCACTAAGGCCCATAAGTTTTTTACTTCACATTTCACCCTTGAAACTTCTAAAAATTTACCTTTCTAACCTCCCTTGGGCAAAATTAGAAAATTACACTGTGGCCCGATTGTTCGTTTTGACCTTAGATCCATTCATTTCAACCCGAAATCACTTAAGGGTTATTCTACACATAAAATATTGGTCGTTAACACGAACCGTTGACTTTTTGGATGATCCCTATGTCGATTCGATTTTCTCCGCCCGATCAACAGCTATACCAAAAACTATTCCTGATCCCATTTCTTTTATCACCTAAAATCATAACTTGAATTACCCATTCTTACTATACCATTTTCCTTAACCATTTAGGGTTCGGGGTACTCCCTTTGACTGATTCGGTCTCTTAAAACTGCGATAGTGTACCCTAAAGCCTCATTTTTCCAAAAATTTCATTTATGCCCTTCATTAAATACCATTTATATCCTCAAATCATTCTCAGGTATTACAAGTTAATACTTATTAAGGATAGAAAATAAATAGTATTGAGCTTTTGGAATCAAATATGCAACGCCCCTAATTTCACTCAATTTATCATTTAGACAAGCCCTGATGATGATAGCGTCCCCATCACCGAAGACCCCATATTCGAGAAATCCGAGAAGGGTCTATAAAAAAAAATGGTATATACGCAAAACCCAATTAAAAGCTTCACGCATATTCCTTGCTATTAACAACAGAAGCCATACTCATACATCATTACTCATAGACATATACATATTAGGGTCACCATACCCACCATATCCCTTCAGGGGTACAGTCTAAAACATAAACAAAACGTAACTTAATATTTACACATCTCAAGAGCACTCCTCAAGGACCTACTGGTTGAGACGGTTATGTACACACTTTTATTCCACGGCTCCAACCTCACTTGACTCACCTACCTCTTTAGCCTTATCCTTACCTGGAATGATGCTAGCAAATATGAGCCACAAGGCCTAACAAGTATAGCTAAAAGAAAGTGAGCATGAGAATCATGGGCATCGAGAAGCAAATAGAATCATGAATAACATTTAAAGCACTCAAGCCACACCTCTTCACATTACTTAAAATGATAACAAGGTGAAACATGCATTCATCCTCATATGCAATCTTTTAAAACCATAATCGTGGGACCGGAGTCCATATCATAACCATGGGACCGAAGTTTAAAACCATGGGGACTGAAGTTTATATCATAACCATAGGACCGAAGTCCATATCATAACCATGGGATCGAAGTCTTTCTCTGAGTCGAAGCTTTCTCTACGGATATATCCTATAGATCCCGTCCGCCGCGAGCATCATGAAACATTTATGCATTTAAAAACCCTTTTCATACACATGCTCTATGCATTATCACAACATGCATATTTAAAATGATTTCTCATCTATAATTGACACATGATTACTCGAAGCAATACACCCAAGAGAGCAAAACTCATGCAAGACAACATCAAACCCTTACATGTCCTCAATAAAGCATCATTCCTGTAACACCCCACTTCTCTGGAACGTTACGTAACATAAGATTCTGGGAATTCTTTTTTTCCAAATAAAAAAACCCAACACAAAATCGTTCCCCGAAGATCCCGTTATACCTTCTCAGTATATCAACTATGAACCATTAATAAACTAAGACAGGTTCACCAACTCAAATGCAGAAGCTAGATCGAAACCTTAACAGGTCATAACCGAAACCACTTTATTTATAATATAAAGTTGAACCAACGTTTACATGACGTTTTCAAAATAAACAACATAACGGGAAAGACATAATATAAAACATCCTCGAATCGTCGTCACTCATCGGCAATTCCCTTTCCCTTGGCACCGCTGCCTTCGCCTGGAACGTTTGAATACTCTAGGGACATAGTCCAAATTAGATAATGAATCATCTAAGTGAGAGTTCAAAATCACATTTTTCATGAATGAATGCAAGACATGAAATAAACCAATACACCCGGTAAGCCCTAGCCCAAGAGAATCCCACGCGCTTAACCTTACCATTGGAAAAGAGCAATCTCTCTAAAAGCTATGCCACCATATCGACTCGACGACACGACGCGATTCTAGCTTAAGATGGGCAAGCCAACGCATCTCTCCAGATCGAGCTTCCACTCTAAGCATCACCATACAATCCCAACTCCAAAATTTCACGTGGACCACTTAGTCATCCTAATGCAACTTTTCTGACCAAATGGTCTGGCACGGAAACCAAGGCGGCGATCCTGACATGCACACCAACATCAGATACCCTTATTATTCCATCACACCCTTGGAGAATTATGGCTACACTATCCAGACAACATCCTAGGCTGACATCCCACATGAACAACACAGTATGGACCACCTAGTCGTCCTAGTGTAACTTCCCTGACCAAACGGTCTGGCACAGAAACTAAGGTGATTACCCTGACATGCACACCAGCATCAGATATCTCTATTATTTCGACACGCCCTTGGAAAATTATGGCTACACTATCCAGACAACATCCGAGGCTGACATTCCATACGTACACACAAAACTCAAGACAATGCCACATTTCACAATTCAATGCATCATATAAACAACAGTTTTATAAAATGCAATGCACAATTTCAAAACATTTAAAGACGAACCTCCCTTATAAACCAACCATCACCGGTTACCGTTTCAATGCACAAAATCATTTTGCATGAAATCCATAACACATTTAGGTAACACAAATACCAAATTTTAGGGTAAACTATTCACAACTTAAACTAAGTTTTCCAGGTAGAACACTCACCTTAACATATTCGAATCGTCTCGATCCTCGCGCGCAACCTCATTTTGCATGCCAAAACACAAGTAATCGTATTTATACTCAACCTCGAGCCAAGATATTCCCCCAAGCCTGCCTCAACCGTCCTATTGCCAGAATCGACCTCCACGTGCGGTGGCAGTGCGACAGCCATTTTCCTTCATTGCGTTCACACCACTAGATTTTCATAAATTGCACTTCAGCCCCCTAGTATCTTCAAATGCCATTTCTGCCCTCTCCACAACACCCCTGATAAATTCAACTATACCTCTAAAGCCCATAAGATTAATACTTCTCATTTCACCCTCAAAACTCCCAAAAAAATACCATTTTGACCTCCCTCGGGTAAATTTAGAAAATTACACTTAAGCCCGATTGACCGTTTTGACCTTAAATTCATTCATTTCAACCCAAAATTGCTTAAGGTTTGTTCTACACATAAAATATTGATCCTTGACACGCTCTGTTGACTTTTCGGAAGTCTCCTATGTCGATTCAGTTTTCTCAACTTGATCGACAGCTGTACCGAAAACTGTTCCCGATCTAATTTCTTTCATCACTAAAAATCATAATTCGAATCACTCGTTGATACTATATCATTTCCCTTGGCTATCTAGGGTCCGGGGTACTCATTTCATCTAATTCAGTCGCCTTAAGCTGCGTTAGTGTACCCTATAACCTCATTTTTTTAAAAATTCCACTTATGCCCTTCATTAAATATCATTTATAACCTCAAGAAATTCTAGGGTATTACATTCTCCCCCCCTTAATAAATTTTGTCCTCGAAATTTGATCCATGATAATTGTATCACTACTATTGCTAATGACTCCCAATTGAAATGTCCTAAGTACCAATCCTAATCCTTAGCAATTATTCATAACTTACATCTCTATACGGTCCGAGCTTACCAGACACGTCTCTTATTTTCCAGAATATCCCGTTGTAGCTCTATACAGGCAGTTGCATGAATCCCAAAGTAATTTATAAAACCTAATATCACTTCTAATCGTGTCCTCAAAACCCATTTTATTTGACTCCTAATTCTCCCAACCCATTCTTATACTAATGCATATGTCATGATCACACAGAAATTGATAACATTAAACTTAACTCATCTGCCATAATCGCACAGAAATTGATAACATTGAACTAACTCGGCGTACCTTTCTCCATTATCGGGTAGATATCTTTGTCATCCTTTGACAGCCAGAAAACTCGTCCAGGGCGAGGTTTTTATGCCTCAGTCGCTTTTTCCAATTGCTCCACCTTTTGTCTCTTTAGACATTCGCTCGAGTAATGACCGGGTTATTGACACATAAAACATGTGATCCTCATTCAATTCCCAGTCAGAGGTGCCTCTTTATTCTTAGGACAGTCTTTTTCCTTGTGTCCTTCTTCACTGCATGAAAAACATCGGACATGTCCTTGAAAAAATTGCTTCCCTGAGTGTATCTTGTTACATCGGGGACATGGCTCACTGTCTTTGGAGTTCCTTCCATCTGATTTATTTTTCCCATCTTTCGGATCTTTCTTCTTCTCATCTGATCTAATCAAACCAACTCGCAGTAGATTAGTCTCCGTGGATAAGGCTCTATCTAGTGCCTCGTTGTAGGTGTCCAAATTCCACGAGGTAAGAGCTTGTTGAAGTCCCACTTTCAGTCCACTCACAAACTTCTGTGCCTTCTGCCACTCATCGGCTTTGTACATAGGCATGTACCTTATCAGTTGAGTAAACTTGACGTCATATTGAGTTACCATCATCTCGTTAGTCTACTTCAATTTCATGAACTCCCAAGTCTTTTCTTCTTTCTAGCTTCGAGGAAAATATTTCGCGTCAAACGCTTCCTTGAATCTAGCCCACGTCACAGGTTGAGCTTGCCTCGGCCTTGGATCTTGCTCCACTTGCCTGGGTGTCCTCTGCAAAGCTCGTTGGGCTGATTGCCACCATCGTGTAGCTTCTCCCTCAAGTATGAATATAGCACAGTTAACTTTCTCTTCGTCACTGCACTACAAATGTTGGAGCAGCTTTTCGATTTGCTCCATCCAAAACTCCGCCATGCAGGGGTCGTCTTTTGCTTTTCCCCTGAACACCAGGGGTCTTTGTCGGCCATACTGGTCCAACACATGAGTGGTATGCCTCGGCAGCTCGTTCCTCGTTACATGTGTCAGCATGCCTTCCAAGATTCTTTCCATTCGGTCAAGTCTATTCTCACTAGGACCTGATCGTTCCTTTATCGTCCATCGCTCGTGACATGATTCGCAGAACGGTTGCGATGACTGCTACTACTGTCACTCTCGTCTCGATCGCTGAGATCCATGACTCTCCGAGTTTTCACCATTTGAAAAAGAAAAACACTTTCTTAATCAGTGCTAATCTCACTTAAAGATAATCTCTATCTTGCTAACCGTTCTTTCGGGTCCCACAACTATCAAAGGTACCCTGTCAGAATCTCAAATCATGAATAGTCCGAATTCCTAATCTCCAATAACCATTACGAGACTTAATATCACGTCCCGACCATTTCATTCACTAGATCAACATTTGAACTAAACACACTCGGCTTGTTCCCACGAACCATTTTCTTGAGGTAACCTTACCTCGATTCTCACAACATCTATTTCGAGATCCCTATCCCAAAAATCGATTCTTCATAATCCTTAGACTTGATTCTCAACAACACTTATCGAATCATCCTAAGTTCAATATCCCTAGGATCCTCGATCCAACCGAATTATTTCTAACTCATTCATTCCCGATAACTATCAGTTATCCTATTACTCCACGTAAGGATTTTACTATTGACCTCAAATCGATAGTTTCTAAATTTCCAATGAAATCTATAATCCTCAAATAACATTCGCTCTAATCAGAGTCTCTTAAATTTCAAACCCTAATCAAAGTCCCTTAAATTTCAAAACCTTCGCTCTAATACCAATTGTAACACCCCACTTCTCTGGAACGTTACGTAATGTAAGATTCTGGGGATATTTTTTTTCCAAATAAAAAAACCCAACACAAAATCGTTCCCCAAAGATCCCTTTATGCCTTCTCAGTATATCAACTATGAACCATTAATAAACTAAGACAAGTTCACCAACTCAAATGCGGAAGCTAGATCAAAACCTTAACAGGTCATAATCGAAACCACTTTATTTATAATATAAAGTTGAACCAACGTTTACATGACGTCTTCAAAATAAACAACATAACTGGAAAGACATAATATAAAACATCATCTAATCGCCGTCACTCCTCGGCAATTCCCTTTCCTTTCACACCGCTGCCTTCACCTGGAACATTTGAATATTCCAGGGACATAGTTCAAATTAGATGATGAATCATCTAAGTGAGCGATCAAAATCACATTTTTCATGAATGAATGCAAGACATGAAATAAACCAATACACCCGGTAAGCCCTAACCCAAGAGAATCCCATGCGCTTAACCCTACCATGGGAAAAGAACAATCTCTCTAAAAGCTATGCCACCATACCGACTCGACGACATGATGCAATTCTAGCTTAAGAGGGGCAAGCCAATGCATCTCTCCAGATCGCGCTTCCACTCTAAGCATCCAGGAACTACCATACAATCCCAACTCCAAAATTTCACATGGACCACCTAGTCATCCTAATGGAACTTTCCTGGCCAAACGGCCTAGCACGAAAACCAATGCGGCTATCCTGACATGCATACCAGCATCAGATACCCCTATTATCATGTCACACCCTTGGAGAATTACGGCTACACTACCCAGACAACATCCTAAGCTGACATTCCACATGAACAACACAATATGCACCACCTAGTCATCCCAGTGCAACTTTCCTGACCAAACGGTCTGGCAAGAAAACCAAGGCGGTTATCCTGATATACACACCAGCATCAGATATCCCTATTATTTCGTCACGCTCTTGGAGAATTATGACTACATTATCCAGACAACATCCGAGGCTGACATTCCATACGTACACACAAAACTCAAGACAATGCCACATTTCACAATTCAATGCATCATATAAACAACAGTTTTATAAAATGCAATGCACAATTTCAAAACATTTAGGGACGAACCTCCCTCATAAACCAACCGTCACCGGTTACCCTTTCAATGCACAAAACCATTTTGCATGAAATCCACAACACATTTAGGTAACACAAATACCAAATTTTAGGGTAAACTACTCACAACTTAAAACCAAGTTTTCCAAGTAGAACACTCACCTCAACGTATTCGGATCGTCTCGATCCTCTTTCATAACTTGGTTTTGCATGCCAAAACACAAGTACTCGTATTTATACTCAACCTCGAGCCAAGATATTCCCTAAACACCACATGTAATTAAGGAAACATCAAGATCTATTTTTCTCAATTTTTCCATAATTTCCTCAATTTTCACCTCGGTAATTCCAAAATAATTATTTTCTCAAACATTTTCCCAAATATTTCAACACAATAAATCCTAAAATAATTAAAGGAAAATACTGAAAAAGTAAATACTGAATTTGCCCCTTCCACGCGCACTCACGCACCTAGCGCGCGTGTGAGAGTAAAGACTGGCGCGTGCAATCACGTGCCACTGTCTTCTTCCCTTTTCCGGCCGCCGACGGTTGCTCAGATGGCCGAAATTAAGACACCCCCTTGAAGCCCTTGATTAATTGATCCTATTGGCTCTGGTTTTAGGCCGAAACAACACCAAAAATGCCTCAAAAATCAAGTTGCAAGCCGCGGTAGGCAGACTGCCTCCAACTTCCAGCCGACCCTTGAACGGCTACCAAATGTACTCCAAAACACTTCAAAATGCTCCTAATCTCTTCTCCTTGATGCAAGGATCAAAAGCCTCTTAATCATTCTCTCAAAAACATCCAAAAATGACGTCGATTTGTGCTTCAAAACTTGAAACCCTCGGCCTCTATTTATACCCAAAAATTGGCCAGAATCCGGCCAATCACCGGCTAATCCTTGCTCCCCAAGTCTCCTACGGCCGTATACGACCTCCCCCAAGCCTGCCTCAGCTGTCCCATCACCAGAATCGGCCTCCACGTGCGGTGGCAGTGCAGCGGCCGTTTTCCTTCATTGCGTTCACACCACCAGATTTTCATAAATTGCACTTCAGCCCCCTAGTATCTTCAAATGCCATTTCTACTCTCTCCACAACACCCCTGATAAATTCAACTATACCTCTAAAGCCCACAAGATTAATACTTCTCATTTCACCCTTGAAACTCCCAAAAAAATACCGTTTTGACCTCTCTCGGGTAAATTTAAAAAATTACACTTAGGCCCGATTGACCGTTTTGACCTTAAATCCATTCATTCAACCTGAAATTGCTTAAGGGTTGTTCTACACATAAAATATTGATCCTTGACACACTCCATTGACTTTTCGAACATCTCCTACGTCGATTCAGTTTTCTCAGCTCGGTCGACAGTTGTATCGAAAACTGTTCCCGATCTAATTTCTTTCATCACTAAAAATCATAATTTGATTCACTCGTTGATACTATATCATTTTCCTTGGCTATCTAGGGTCCAGGGTACTCCCTTCGTCTAATTCGGTCACCTTAAGTTGCATTAGTGTACCCTATAACCTCATTTTTTCAAAAATTTCACTTATGCCCTTCATTAAATATCATTTATAACCTTAAGAAATTTCAGGGTATTACAATTCCCATAGGAAGATAGGGTGATACCAAACCGTATTTTGGCTATTGAATAAGATTTAACATGACTTTAAGGAAGCACATCAAACTACAAGGAGCAAGCCTTCTGAATGAAGTAAAAAAAAAAAGAATAGAACTTGCCAAAAAAAGGAAAGAACTTGCAAATTAGAAAGTTAAGTAACAGGAACTTGCAAAATAGAAAGTTAAGAAACATGAACTTGCCTTAGATATTTTTCCTTAACCCTTGTAATGTACCAAGGTTGTTGGTGTCACAACTCAAGTCCCTATGCTACCAAAATTTCCCTTAATTTCTTCCCCAAATCTTCTTATTTCACTCAAACATCCACCCCATATCTTCTCATTTCACTCAAACATGCACCCCATAGATATAAGCCATTGCACTTCGAGAAGAAACACTGGCGAATGTAACATGTGGCAACAGCTGAAAGTCACATGGCAGGTGATAGGGCCACGCAGGGCCCTACATGGCACGGCAAGACCGCGCATGGCCCCTTGCCCCAAAATGACGTCGTTTTGGGGTCATTTTTTGCTGAAAAATCAGCATTTTTTCCTCTCAGCCACACCTACCTAGCCTCGAACTCGCGACCGTCCCTAGCCTCTTCCCGCCCGCGTGCCGTCTGGTCTACCTGATCCCTCAGTTAATATTGCACACATTTTATATTTAAGGTGATTCAACCACCAGTTTTCGAAATTATACTTAAACCCCAATATTTTCAAACAATTGCTAAAACTCCCTGATAAAAAATATATTAATTTTATTTTTTTATTTAATTCCTTACGCACAAATTTACATTAATTCATAATTAAACGAGTCATTACAAGATATGTTTACCTATTGAGGTCTTACTCATTATATCAGTCAAATTTGTAATGATTAAGCAAGATTCTCAACAAAATCCCTAACCATGATTTTTAACTTCCAAATAAAATCTTTTACGCATAAATCTGTGGGTCGCGTTATTCGTACAGAAGGGGTTCATAGAACCCTTTTACAGACTAGATAAATCGGGATATATCGCAAGATTTTGACATCAAAAAATCACAATATATCACGATTTGTTCACCCACTTCTCTCTCTCTCTCCCCGCCCGCATCGCCCTCGCCTGCAACCTGACTACCGCCTCGCCTCCTGTCGTAGCTGCAACCTCACCACTTCCCACCTCCTTTCACTGCCTCACTTATGCGCCTTGCTGCCTCGCCTCCTCATTACTGCAACCTCCAGCAACCGACGACCACCCAAACCAACCGAGGTGCAGGGGGCGGCGGCAATCGACAATCGGCAAACGGCGAGGGCGATGGCGAGGCGCAAAGGCGAGGCAAGAGAAAGACAAAAGAGAGAGGGAGAGAAACAGAGATAGAGACAGAGGAGAGCAGAGGCAAGGCGAGGCAAGAAAGAGAGAGAGAGTGTTGGGTTGAACAAATTAGGGGTAATTTGGTCATTTCATAATTCTGTAAAGCTATTTGTACACCCCTTTCTGTACAAATAGCTTTATCCTAAATCTGTAGCAAATGAGCTAGTAAGTCACGTGTCATACTCTAGCGAACGGGACAAATGACTTGCTTTGACTAGGGGAGACACATGACACACCATGATAGACTCCTCTACAAAAAAGTTTTAAAGGTAAATTTATAAATAAGCATAAGTTTGAAATGCCCCTTGTCAATAAGAATTTTTTTTTTTTTTTTTTATATTCAAGATCAATCAAATGAAGAGGAAGAGGAAGAGGAAGAGGAAGAACTAGTTAATTCCTTATTAGCAAAATATGTAGTTGATCGACTAAAAAAAAAGCACATTTATTTCAGATGATAATTTCTCCTCCAGTTGCTCAATTTTGCTCAGCTATAACGGTTGCGAGGTTCTGATCTGCTGAGAAGAGTTGTCCGCCAGCAACTGCGCTGCCGAAGCCTGCGAAAACAACGCCGCCGCAGTTGTGGTCATGGTCTGATACTGGGGCGGCGCCGGGTGCTGAGCATAGTAAAACTGATCATGCGTTGGATGAGCATTGTATTCAACACCATAATTAGCACCGGCCGCAGAAGCTGCAGCAGTGGGCTGAGATGGGTGGTGCATTTGAGCAACGCCCACATATTGCTGTTGAAACTGATTGCCGGGAACTTGGAGTAGAGCCGGAGCAGCAGCCTTTGCCGGGTAAATTGGTGGAACAGCTTCTTTGTAAACCGCTGAGGGAGCAACCATGGTGGAAGTTGGAGGCAGCGGCGGCCGGCTGGAGGCCACCGCCGTGGCGTCGGCGATATTAGCCTGTGGAGGGAAGTTGTAGGCTGGGTTAACTTGGGTTTGGGCAACTGGTAATAGGTAATATTGCTGGTCGATTTGGTGGTGGAGCTGTTGCTGCGACGAAGGAGCATACATTTGATAGTAAGATGAGATTGGGACTTGAGCGGCGGCTGCAGGGTGGTGGACATAATGTGCGGTTGAGTGGACAAATTGTTGATGAGTTTGCTGCGGGGGCAGCGCGTAGGCTGGATCCTGAACTTGTTGGATATGGGTTTGAGGGCTTGGATCCAAGATATTGGACATGGTATCATTGGTGGCTGTCACATGGGTCGGATCCTGGAAAACTGGGTGCTTTGACAGAGAAGATAGAGATGCAATACTTGAATCACTGGCACCAAAGGCAACCGATTAAAAGAAAAAGGCAGATCAGTACACTAATGGGAAGTGCATTTAGCCAACTCGTTGAACCATTTATATCATACATACTTCTAAATAACTCGTAAATTTAATAAGAAGTGGGAAATAAATCTTAAATTGGAATAGAAAAACTCGATTAGAGTTCGAACCTAGAGTCAAAGAGGGAACATTTTTTGAATTATGTAAATTATAATATTTCTTTGTTCTTAGAAACAAAACAATCTATGAAGTATAATATATTAACAAAAATTATATTAGAACTAATTAATATTATTCAAAAACTTAGACACAATAATATGAGAAGATATATAGTTTCAGATTGAAGCGCATTTAATTTTGTTAGTTACTTATAATGATTCCACGTACGTGTGGGATTTGTGATATTTAATCCATATGACAAAATATGGCTTTTCTTTAAATTCCTTCTTCTGTTTCTCAGCAATTTAAGATCTCAACTCAGGAAAACGAATACATGATGCGATGCAAGTTTGAGGGTACGGTACGTACCTTGCTACTGAATCAGGCGATGGCAGATTGAAACCCCCGCCAAGTCTGGAATCAGGCGACGGCAAATTGTAAGCATCAACAGTCTTCTTTTGTACTTGCAGCGGCAATGGAGGTTTCCTCAGGCCCGTCGGCGCCCCCCCATCAGACCTCTCATCATCAGACAGAATTCTGCTTCCGAGCTCGCCGGGAACGGCCGTGGAATAGCTAGCTCCGGTGGCGGCGATATTAACGGTGGAAAGCAGCGGCGGATGACCTGCCAAAAGTGCCAACTCTTCGTCTTGCTTTTGAACAGCACCGGAAGCAGCAGCCAAATGCGAAAAGTGTTCGTGCAACCCAACCATCTGGGCGTCTTCATCTCTCACCGTGATCGGAGGCAAGTTCGCCATTGAAGGAGTGGAAGAGCTCGATCCAAATGACGAACTGGTGTCCATGACCTCCTGGCCATTTTTCACTCGCTTCTTGGCGTCGGCGAGTTCGTTCTGGGCATCCACGTCTCCGTTATCAAGCTCCAGCAGGCCTTCCATGGCGGCCGAGTCGGAGAGCCCTCTGGGAATTAGGGCAGCGCCGTTCAGCGCGTCAACGAACCATGTCTCGGACTTGGCGTCGTCGAGTAGAGATCCCATGGAAACCACAGTTTCAGGCTTGGAAAAGAAGAGGAACAAGCGGAGGCGAGAAAGCTTCGGCTCCGCCGGACTCAAGCTGATCCGGTCGTATTCTTCGATCATGTTCTGCAGATCCTCGTCGGTGGCGACGGAGATGAGCGAGTCGAGATCTTCGGTGGGGAGCTGGTACTTGAGAGTGAACTTCCTGCCGTCGAGGAGGGTGTGGGAGAGGCGGGCGGAGAGGTCGGCCAGGGAGGAGCTCCGCTCCATCACCACCATGCGGGTGTCTCCGCCGACGTAGCAGAGCGCTTTGTCGTGGGGACGGGGGATAATGTGGCCGCCGTAGCTGCACACGAGCCGCAGCTTGGCCCCGGGAACCAGTGGCAGAGATTCGTTATGGTGGGAGGGAGGGGAGGAGGCGGCTGAATCAGGGTGGCCGGTGGCGGTGGGATGGTTGGGTGGCGGATCCATCGGTGGCAAACCTTTACTGGGGAAACTTTAGCTATACCTCGATGGCACGTTGTTTTGGGAGAGTGACTTTTATTTCAGGTGGGAGAGGCGGGTGGTTCCGAATATCTTCACTTTTTTAATTCCCTGTTGTATTATTAAGAAGCAATTAAGTGTGTACTTAATATTCTCTATTTTAATTTTTAATTAGTATCTTCATTTTAACTATTTTAATTTTTTTTCTTAAAAATATATATTAATTTTATTTTTGCTTTTTCCTTCTTGTTGACTAGAATTCATATTTTTAAATGTAAATTAATATTTATATTCGTTCCAGTAGAGCCGCACTAGGGCACGTGAGAGCAGCACGTGGACTATTACACGTTAACTTCTTGTAATTAGATGATGACATCGCCAGGAAGATGCAAATAAGCGTTAAATTTAGTCCTTTTACTTTAATTTTATTAATAACGTTAATTATATCTCTAATCAAAAATTACATTTCAAACGCATCAGACTGTGGTTGTAATCTTGAGTGTCGAATTAAATAGTTTATATTGTAGTTTTGAGTGTAATTTTTAAATTATAATTTAATTCAAAAAATAATAAAATGACCAAATTACCAAAAACAAATTTTGAAATTTATCTTCTGTATCAATTATATAAAAAAATTTATTTTTCTTATCAAATATACACTTTTAACTTTAAAAATTTTAACAATTATATGACTCTCAAATTTAAACTAAGGAAATAACTTTTCATCTCAAAATTAATTTTTTTATTTTTACAAAAATTTATCAAAAAATAAGAAAATTAAAAAATATACACTACACTAAGATTCCTTCCATTTCTAACTCAATCACTTAAACCGTAATTAAGTTAAATAAATAAAAATTAAAACTAAATTTAAAACCAAACAAAATAAAAAATAAACAAAAATTCTTATTTTGTTTGGTTAAATTTAGTTTTAATTGTACATCATTATTATTTAGTTAATTTAATTTAATTAGAGTTTAAGTTATGCAGTTAGTAATGGGGGAGTCTAAGTGTAATTTATTATTTTCTTGAATATTCTTATTTATTTGACTTTTTGATAAATTTTTGTAAGTAAAAAATCTAAATTTTAGATAAAAAAATTGCTCCTTTACTTTAAATTTAACAATATTATTATATAGTTGTTATAATTATAATTTTTTAAATAAAGTATTGCTCCTTAATTATTGTAATAATATTAGTATTAAAATTTAAAATTTATTTTTTAATTAACAAACAAATAAATTTCAAAAAAATTAATTACCCTAATAAATAGAAAATGTTATACTTATAAATAATTTTTATAAATTAACATAACACACATAAATTTATAATAAAATTTAAAATAATTTATAATTAATATTAAATAAAATTATTATAAATTTATATATATATGACACATTAATTTACAAAAAATTATTTGTGAAATACATTTAAAAGCACAGTACTGGTCGTCTGCTAAAAATAATACGTACATGCTAATAAGCCAAAAAAAAGGAGAGAAGCAAAATGGAGGCGGTGGTGCACGTGACCTTGTCGCGTATTTGCCTTGATAAAATAATAATAACTTTGGAACTTGTGTGCGATGCGATTTCCGTCGCGAATATTAAGGTAAGAAAAATCACTTCCATTGAGCACTTGCTTTGTGCTTCCTTAAGATCTGCGAAGTGGAAGAAGCACAAGGGAGGGAAACCAGGAAGGAAGATTAGACTTCAAGCGAGCAAAGCATTGGTTTTGGAATTTTCCTTTTTTCCGTAAATAAAAAACAAGTGAATATTAAACATGGAATAACAATTAATACCTTCTTAATTGAGAAAAATTAAAAGTTTATCAAAGATTAACGCTGTCAATATGTAAAAACATTAATAATTCTCTTCTCTTGAACTTTTATAACAATTAACAAATGGCATTTTTGTCCTCCACGAACATGGTGCAGTGATAAAACACTAAGAGTTTCACATAAAATATCGAGATTCGAATCAGTACGACGACTTAAAAGACAATTATTACTAGAAGGAAACAATAAGGCTAGAAGCCAAGTCTCGCATACACTAAATATCCAATTCTAAATGTGTATAAATTGTATCCGCATTAAAATTTATTCGAGAGGTACATCAGGACGAAGGTTACCTGTCCTTAAAAATTAGTCTGGCAAAATTCAGACACCCCAAATAAATAAATAAAAAACAAAATACATTCTTAATTAGAGTTAAATGAAATTTTTGCTTCCTTAAAATTATGATTTTATTTTATTTCCCAATCTGCCCCTTTGCTAATAAAAATTCCGTCCTAGGTTTTTGTATGAATTGTCATCTTCCACGGCCAACCCTTCGGCAAGGCGAACATCCCGCCGGCCGGCCGGCAGCAACTAAACAATCGAAAGTCCAACCGACTAAGCCGCCGCCAAGCACCCTCCCAAACCACACACCATTATTAGGCTGTTTAGTTAAAAACGAAAAAAGTATTATTTTCAATTTTTTTTTTGTGTGTTTTTATTATGCAGGCTTCATTATTATTTTTTGTATTTAAATGATAAAAATGTTTTAAATGAAAAAATGGCTTGTCAAATGAATGTTTCTTTAGGCATAATTACACTAATCTCGTGTGAAATGACCATTTTATCTTTAATTTTTATACATTACCTCCTCTCTTAATAAAAATTATATTACTTAAATGTCCATTATACCCTCTTAATAATAAGATAGTGTCATAAAATAATGATAAACAAGAACTTTTACAAAGAAACAATATTATTTTTATTGTATTATTACAAATAAAAAAATAAAAATATATTACAAATAAAATTATCTTCTAGTATTTTATTATTTTCTCATAATTGTAAAAACAATATACAATTTATTTATGGTTATTTTTGTAAAAGCATCACTACCACGTTAATTTTATTATAATCTTTTTATCTAAAAATATTTGTACAAATATCATTGTACGTACACAATACGTACTCGAACCTTGACGCTATCAATTCCAATGTGTCCCGAGCTTGAAATGGATTAAACATGACAAGATTTTCTATCTCTCTTATGTATCAATTTAGAAATAATTCAATGGTTCCCTAATATCTGATACGGAATTTTTTTCGTTATTGATATCAAGAAAAAAATTGATTCTCAAAAAATTTTAAAAGTGGAGAGTTTTTTCCATCTCTAGTATCAGGCAAAATTTAGAGACGAAAATTTTTTTGTCTCTAATTTCAAAAAAATTTTAGAGACAAATTATTTTTTGTCTCTGATTTCAAAAATCCTTCGAAGAAAAAATTTCTCCTATCTCTGATATCAAGCAAAATTTAGAGACGAAAAGGTTTTCATCTCTAATTCTGAAAAAACATCAAAGACGAAAAAAATTTCATCTTTGATTCCGGGAATACATTAAAGATGGAAATTTTTCCATCTCTTATATCAAGCAACATTCAAAGATAAAAAAATTTTGTTTGTGGTTCTAGAAATATTTTAAAGATAGAAAATTTTCCTGTCTTTGAACTTAGAGATGAAAGAATTTCATTTTTGATTTCATCTTTAACGAAAAAAATATCAAAAACAGAAAAAAAAATTCCATTTTATATTTCTTCTCTAATTTTAGAGACGAAATTTTTCTATCACTAATTTCGTCTCTAAATGTTTTTTAATTATTTTAGTCTTCCATCTCAAAATTCGTCTCTATTAGAGACAACAAAAATTTTCGTCTCAAAATTTGTTTATATTAGAGATGAAATTTATTTTCCTCTCTAAAATTCATCTCTAAATTTGATTTTTTTTATAGTGTGATAAAAAAAATACATATTTACATGTTTTTAAAATTTCCATTCTTAAATATAAAATATGACTCTTTAAGATCTTTTATAGTAAAGTGGATTTGAATCATATTTTGTCGCTTGAATTACATGTAAATTTGATCCAAAAATCAACAAGTCATTTACATAGAGACGAACAATAATATGTGAATTTTTATAAAACTTATGATAAGAGCATTAGGCATGCTAATTTGGCTTGTAACCATTAGCCATCATGTTTGAATTACATTTCTCATTCCACTATTTTTAGTAAACATTTCTTATTTTTATTTTCAATAAGAAATGAAGAAAACATGTTTTTTATTAAATCAAAATTCCCATATTTTTTACATTGGACTATCTTTGTGTGGCTTGTGTGTGAGATAAATGTTTCAATTTCTTTATTTAATTTCTTGAATAACCATCATGGATGTCATTTTTTGAGTTTTCAATTCAAAAACATTAAGACTAGGTTTTGATTTATGTTTCAGGTCATTTTTAGTTTTTAATTTTTTAAAACAATTAAAATAAGTTTATTTTTTTATTTTATAAAATGTATTTTCGAAAACAAGAAATTTTTTTATAAAAAAAACCCAAAACAACCAATTGTTTTGGTTGTTTTTAGCCAAAACAATCTTTAAGTCTAAAATATCGAAAACACAATCTATTTTTCATGTTTTGATTTTAAAAAACAAAAGAAAAAAAATATTCTTAAATTTTAAAAATAAAATTATAAATTTATTTAAAATTTAAAAAATATAGTATATCTATATTATAATTAAAAATATAGGATAATATATAGTATATTATTAAGTATATTACACATATTATGTATAATAATATTTAATATAAATTATTACTTAGATATCAGTAATCTACTAATCAAATTTATTATTTTATTTTAATAGTAAAATTTATTAAAAAGAGTTAATTTTATCATTTAATAATCAAATTCATTGAATAAAATATCATAAAATAAGGTTTTTCAAAATTCTAATGTAAATGCATTTTCTAATTTTTTATTTTAAGAAATAATATTTTGAAATGATAAAAAAAATATTTTTAATTTTTTAAAAATACACTATCAAAACAGAAAAGTGAAAATGAATTTAAAACTAAAAACTAAAAATTAAAAACGCAAAAATAACGCAACCTAATTGATTCTTTTCATTGAAATCCTTCAAAATTCCATATTTAAATGAAATGAGGCATGTTTCAAAACTAACCTCCTTTGTTTTGAAATGGGACTTTAGATCACTAACTTTTGAAACTAGTCCTGTCAACACGTCAAGTTTTGAAGTTAACCCCTTTTATTTCTCAAGATATCTATCTAGGTAATAAGCTGGGAAAGTTATCCCAGGATTACCTGGGACACAGTCTTGGAATTTACCAAAATATCACTCTTGGATGGCCCAGGACAATATCCAGGCACCGCAACAATGTGCAGGTTGACCCGCACAATTACATCATGGGCATGGGCTTGCCTTGCATAAGGAGTTGTGAGGCTTGCCCCACACGACTACATTGTGGGGTTTGTCCCACATAAGCTCATGCCAGTTTCACCTTCTACAATCTTTTCAGGTGCGACAATTCATATGCCTTGACAGCCAATTTGGCCTAATCTATGCTTAACTCTCTAAATTTCCTCACTCTCCATGCATGGTTAAGGAGATTGTAACTAGTGTCCAGCTGCCACTTGTCCTTATCCCCTCACTTTAAGCTATAAATAGGGGTCAACTCCCCTCATTTAAGGGATCCTAGAATCTTGATCCTAAAACTAAATTCTAAAAATCTCAAGAGAGAAGACACCTTACTCATCCTAATTAAGCATATTTATTGTTTAATGTGCTTGTTTAACTGCTAACATGATTTTTCAACATATTGACTAATTTAAGCATCGGACCTTGTTTTCTAATTTTAGCATGAGACATTTCCTTGCTTGTTTTCTAACTATGTTCCAGTCTTGCAAAAGCACTTCATTCCTTCACAAGATCTTTTCCATGGCAAAGACATTCTCCTGACAAAGATCCCCCTCCTTCACAAGTATTAACGGTGTTCCTCACAATGACACCTACTTCTTCCAACTTTCGGAGCTACGGATTCAACTTCCCAAGGAATTATATATCAAATTCTCGAGGACCACCCTTACAACTCAGCCAGGACATTCACAGCTCCTTGAGGATTTCCTTACAACTCTCTAAGAAATTTGTTGGTCACTTAGGGTATGACCACTCAAAAAGGGAGAGAGTGAATTGAGTGATTAAAATTTTTCTCAATTTTAATAAATATTCTTGATTAATGATTTTATTAAAAAATATATATTTGATAAATATAAGCCACAAGATATAACAAAAAAAAATGTAATGAGGCACAAGATAATTTATAATGGTTTGGTGTCTTCACATACACCTAGTCAACTCTCCCAAGGTCTAACCACCATAGGGGTTCCTCTAAATCAAAATCACCAAGGTTTTTACGCCAGCTCAACTTAAAAACTAGATACACACCTAGATTATAATGGATTCTAGGCAACCACTACACCAAGGTTTTCTCCTTAGCTTACCCTGAAAACTACATTCACCTAGATTTTAACAGATCTAGGAAACCTATACAATTCTCAATAATAATTTAAATGTTTACAAATAATTTGTCCATATTTGAACACAAATAAGCAATTAAGAACAAATTATAGAAGATAATAATATTTAAATAAATAAATAAATTTGTAACCTCAAATGGAGAAGTTCGGATTTGTCGTAGAAAACTTGAAGAACTTTTCTCCTCTTACCTTGTGCCTCTTTGGTGGATGAACAATGAATCTTTGAGAGCTTTGAAATGCTTGAAAATTAGCTTAAGAACTTTTGGGAGTTTTGGATGTGCAATATGTATAATGGATATTCAAAAAATGAGTTTAAAGGGTATTTATAAGCGTTTTAGCCACTAAAAAAAGGGTTAATATAAAATTTGAAATTAAAAAAATGTTTAAACTTTCTCAAACGATAAGAAAACATGTCTTACATTTAATTCAAAATAAATTTACTTTTGCATAAGAAATCAAGATGTGAAAATTCAAATATAAGCTTTTGAGACATAAATGATTAAAACAAGAAAACATATCTAAAAACAATCTTCTTTAATTTAAAATAAATTTATTTTTTACATGAGTAAGAGAAAACATGTCTAAAACCAATTCTCTTTAATTCAAAATAAATTTATTTTTTTTTATGAGAAAGAGAAAACATGTGTAAAAGTAATTCTCCTTTAATTCAAAATAAATATATTTTTTGTATAAGTAATAAAAACATTTCTCAATAAATGAAAATTCAAACATAAATTTTTGAAACATAAATGATCAAAAGAATAAAACATGTCTAAAAACAATTCACCTTTAATTCAAAATAAATTTAATCTTTGTACCCTCTTTTAATTTAAAATAAATTTATTTTTTTATATGAGAACGAAATACATTTATATTATAAAAATACTTTTGTTAATCATCAAAACTTAATTAATATGACTAAGTTGACTCAACTTTCTCCCATTTTTTTATGATGACAAAAAAATGATTTATGAGATTATTAATTTGACAAAATATTTTTTAACTTTCTCTTAATTTTATATTATAAGTTTCCCATTTCAAAAATACTAATAGCATAAAGTGTTTTGGATATAACTTAATAGATAAAACAATTTTTTTAAAGAGTTTTAAAGATCAAACCTGATTGCCAAATCTGATTGCATTGATTGCACCTGTTTAATATCCTATCTCTTAGATATATTATTTCCTCACATACACGAAAAAATATTATAATACATTTTTCTCCTCCATACAAAAATAAAATACAATTTACATTCTTATACATATAATCTCTTATCTCATAACATCTTATTCTTCTCCCCATTTTTATCATAATCAAAAAGACATTGTTAACGAAGAAAATAAATATTTAAACAATATAGTCCATGAGAGATATTACCAAGCATAATCCACATAAACAATATGATAAAAATATGAAAGATCATTTTAGCTAGAATAACAAATAAACAATGATTGTAGCTCATCTGACAGAGAATTAAGTGCTAACCATTCCAACCATAGATCCAAGATTACACAGCATCAAATAGAGTAATCATATAATATTCAAGTAATACAATATCATTACAAAATCTATATAGCAATAATCTAATTCACCCATGTTGATAGTTTTGGATTTCGCCGATACTCAATGCTAATGATGGTTGTTAAACATGACGGATCCAAGTTCATCGATATCACATGGGAATGGCCACTGGTTGTTGATAGTTTCGATTGGGTAATGTTACGAACTATCCTCTTGGAAATAAGGAAACGATATATTTTCTTCTTGGATGACTAGGTTTTCAAAATTCCAAATAGGGTTTGGATCATCCACAAGAAAAGATCTATTGTCATAATATGGGTTTGAATTGGTTTCTGGGTGAAATCAATTTTGAACATTGAAAGGGTTTGCATAAGAGATTACAAATAGTAATTCCTCTAATAAACCTAGATGAAATTAAAGATTGATGACTTGTTGTTGCAGGGCAAAAATGTAGGATACACAGGCATAAATAGGATCTTGAAGCCTAACTTGTGCTTCATATAAGAGTGTAGCGACAGCCCTATAACGGTCACTAAGCAGAAGCTGATCCAATAGATTTAAGGCATTATTAGCACAAAAAACCTGTAACACCCCAATTCCCGGGAGCGTTAACATAACGTAAGATTCCGGGGATAATTTTTTTTTTTTTTCAAACAAAAACCCAACACAAAAACCATTCCCCGAAGATCCCGTTACACCTTCTCAGTATATCAACTATGAACCATTAATAAACCAAGACAGGTTTATCAACACAAATGCGGAAGCTAGATCGAAACCTCAACAGGTCATAACCGAAACCACTTTATTTATATATAAAGTTGCACCAACGTTTACATGACGTTTTCAAAAGTAAATAACATAATTGAAAAGACATAATGTAAACTATCCGCTAATCGCCGTCACTCCTCGACGATTCCTTTCCCTTTTGCACCGCTGCCTTCACCTGGAACGTTTGAATATTCTAGGGACAAAGTCCAAATTAGATGATGAATCATCTAAGTGAGAGTTCAAAACACATTTTTCATGAATAATGCAAGACATGAAATAAACCAATACACCCGGTAAGCCCTAACTCAAGAGAATTCCCACGCGCTTAACCCTACCATGGGGAAAGAGCAATCTCTCTAAAAGCTATGCCACCACACTGACTCGATGACACGACGACGCGACGCGATTCTAGCTTAAATGGGGCTGCCAACGCATCTCACCAGAATACGTTCCCACCTTAAGCATCCAGGAACCACCATATAATCCCAACTCCAAAATTTCACATGGACCACCTAGTCGTCCTAGTGCAACTTCCCTGGCCAAACGGCCTGGCATGAAAATCAAGGCGGCTATCCTGACATGCACACCTAGCATCAGATACCTCTATTATTCCGTCACGCCCTTGCAGAATTATGGCTACACTATCCAGACAATATCCTAGGCTGACATCCCACATGAACAACACAATATGGACCACCTAGTTGTCCTAGTGCAACTTCCCTGACCAAACGATCTGGCACGGAAACCAAGGCGGCTATCCTGACATGCACACCAGCATCAGATACCCCTATTATTCCGTCACGCCCTTGGAGAATTATGGCTACACTATCCAGACAACATCCGAGGCTGACATTCCATATGTACACATAAAACTCAAAACAATGCCACAATTCACAATTCAATGCATCGTATAAACAACATTTATAAAATGCAATGCACAGTTCAAAACGTTTAGGGACAAACCTCCCTCATAAATCCAACCGTCACCGGTTACCATTTTAATGCACAAAACCATTTTGCATGAAATCACCATATGTTCAAATAGAATAAGCACAATAAATCAAGTTTTGGGGGCAAACACTCACAACTTAAAACCAAGTTTTCAGGTAGAACACTCACCTTGAACGAAACTCAGAACACCTCGAATCTTGTGCCCAACCTCAATTTTCGTGCAACTCCTCAAGTCTTTTAACCAAACCACCTCCTTACAGGTCCTCACGCGCTGCCCAAGTGCTCTACGCGTGTGATGCCTCGCGTATGCTTTAAAAACCCTCTATCCACTAAACCCGAAGCACTCTCGTCTAGCACAAATGTATCTCAACTTCGAATGAGAGAATCCTTAGCCTTGAGCCCCTATTTATATGTTTAGGAAACTTAGCCACCAAGAAATATATATTCTGCAATCATTTCAAATCTTTCAAAATCTTTTCCAATCATTCCAAATCTTCTAAGATTTTCCATAATTATTCCAAATCTTTTGATATCTTTTGATATCATTCTAAAATCTTCTAAGATTCTCTGCAATCATTGTAAATCTTCTATAATCATTTTAAATCTTATAATATCTTTTGTAATCATTCCAAAATCTTCTAAGATTCTCTGCAATCATTGTAAATCTTCTATAATCATTCCAAATCTTCTAATATCTTTTGTAATCATTCCAAAATCTTCTAAGATTCTCTGCAATCATTGTAAATTTTCTATAATCATTCCAAATCTTTTAATATCTTTTATATAATCATTCCAAAATCTTGTAAGATCTTCTGCAATCATTGTTATCCAAATCAAATCTTTTCTTATCCAATCAAATCTTATACAAATCTTATCTTTAAAGTCATCATGAGCCTTCATCTTATCTCTAACGTCATCATGAGACTTCATCCTTATCTCTAAAGTCATTTATGAAGCTTTTTCCTAAATCTCCCAAATGCCCATAGTAAAAAGATTTCAAGAATTACACTTTGGCCTGAACTTTTGGATAATTGCACTTAGACCCTTTTCAACATAGTCCCCGGGCTAATTTTTAATTACATTTTAGTCCTTGAAAAATGGACTAATTGCGCTAATGCCCCTAATTTTTAGGTAAATTACACTTTTACCCCAACCTCAAAAATTACGATTTCACCCCTGGCTCAAAAACTGAACTTCTCTTTAAAGACCTTTATAACCCTTTGAAATATCCTAAAACATTCTCTTTAAAATTCTGAAAAAATATCGTTTTGATCTCCCTCTGTCAATTTCGAAAAAATGGTACTTAGGCCCGAATCTTCGTTTTAGCTACAAACCCTTTTGTTTCTTCCAAAAACTACTGAAGGGTTACTCTATATGCCAAATATGAACTTCCTCGGGGTTCCATTGACTTCCCGGATGCCCCGTACGTTAATTCGGTATTTCAGCCTAAATCACAATTGCCTTTTTTTAGCTGTACCGGGAACCGTTCCCGATCCAACTTCTTTTGATGCCTAAAATCATAACTCGTATTACTTGTTGATACTATATCATTTTCCTTGGCTATCCAGGGTCCAGGGTACTCCCTCTGACTAATTCGATCGTCCAAAGTTGCGTTAGTATACCCTATAGTCTTATTTTCCACAAAGTCCATTTATGCCCTTTATCAAATATTATTTATGACCTCAAATCATTCTCGGGTATTACAAAACCTTATGGATAGCTACAAAATCAGTAGGTCCTTATTCATGGCAGAAAAAATGGGCAAAGACGCATGATTGGGTACATTTTCGTCTTAATACTTTGCAGACACCGCACGGAGAACTGGGTCCTAACATGATTTTCTTGTTGATTTGATTTTTTTTTATTTTATTATTATTATTATTATTAATTTTTTTTAAATAGTGACTTGTCACAGTTTTTAGGGTTTCGATTAACATAGGCGAGAGGGTGAGGGCGAGAGCAAGAAGATGAGGGCGCGAGCAAGACAGAGCAGTGAGAGGAGAGAAAGAGGTAGTAAGCGACGGAGCAGTGAGAGGTGAGAGCGAGAGCGAAGGAGAAGCCAGAGATTTGAGGAAGAAGTGTGTCGAGATTGAAGAGGGTTTTAAAGTGAGGAAGGAGACCGAGGCAAAGAAGGGTCGAGATATACAAAAGAACAACAGAAAATACGGTGAAAACAGAGAGGCGATAATAAAAGAAAATGAAAACAGAGACTCATCGTGGATCTGATCGATGGCACAATGGAGGGGCATTGAAAATACGGTGAACCACTATGGCGAATAGGATTGATCCGATCGATGAGACGATATAGACACGATAACACACACACTGGAACAAAAAGAAAGAAGAGAAAAATGTGTTTACCTGAGCTCGAAAATGGAGATCGAAGATGGAACGGTGTGGGAAGAATAAAGGTGATGATGACAGCAACAATCGACGAAGACAATGTTGGTACTAGAGAAAACAAAGAGGGTTCGAATGAGAAATGAGGGTTTTGAAGGAAGAAGACCAACAGTAGACAAAGAAAGGTCGACCTTATCTGGGTCGACCTTTTATTATTATTATTATTATTATGTTATTATTTTTATTTATTTATTTATTTTTTAAGAATAGAAATGAAATTTGCATAAGAAATTTTCCCACTTCAATATTCTAAACTACCTAAAGGGATTTATTATTCCTAATTCCCTTCTAATTTATTCTTGAAAATTCATTGTGTTCCAAATATAGAAAAATCTTTTGGTTTTAAAACTAATTTTCAATCTTCATTTTTCTGGCACAACATTGATCCAAAATTCATCTTCTAAGACTTGATCAATGCAAGTTGGCTCAATCATTAGATATGAATGCCACATTGTAAAATATATTATAAACACCCCCGCTCGGATATCCCAACCACTCGGACTACCCGAACGAGAGCACTTACGGAAGGGAAAAGAATGAGACACAAGATGGGGAATTACCTTGGTATTGCATACATAAGAAATAAAACAAGGAAAGAAAAATTATATACATGCACGCCCACAAGTACCCTGCTGGAACAACGGTCACATAACATATAAATACATACAGACACCTGTACCAACAAATAGAAAATACAAGGAACGATCTAGCACAGTCAAAAATAAAAGGACTAAATTCCCATCAAAACATCAGAGAAAACGGGGGAAAGCCGACTGTACACCATACTGACACGACTGGCTGTTAGTTACTGCGATCCTCGCACTCGACTTTAGCTTTTCCCTTACCTAAAATGATGGAAAGCAATGTAAGTCACAAGACTCAGCAAGTTATAAGAAGAGACAGGCCATAAGTTAAATAGAATGAGTGAACTCCCCAAACATAGTCCCCACACGTACACATAAGTCATGAGACGCTACAATACATCAGTAAAGCATAATGAAAGCACATACCGGTCCTTAGGGCCCACACAAGACATCCGGCACCCCAGTCCCATACTAACATGCCGCTACCCTGTAAGGCAACATAAGTCTTCAACAAACTTGTGCGCACTCCTCGGGTCGGTGCTCCCGACATCCAAGACTCTGAATAATCGAGCCCTAAGCTCCCTCGGAACGGTACTCCCGTCCGAGACTGTTGAACAGATAGTAACCATGCAATGCGCATATAAAATGCAAGGCATAGTAAGCATCAACTAGATACACTGGCGCCCATACATCCAAGCATCAGACAGATGCTTTGCCCACTTAGTAAACCACACGTGATGCATATGCCTATGCCAGATGCAACTAACAATACTAGGATGTTCGTGACCAAGCATAAATAGAACATGAAACCCCAACATGCAGCCCGTACCCATGTGTATACCAAACCATGCAACAGAAATAGAAGATATCAAGTCATGCAGTAAATCAAATAATGGCAGAGCTAGTCAGCAGTACTTAGCACCGGTCGACGGTCAATGGCTAGGAGTATCCAGTCAACGGCCTAAGAAAGACCATACAATAGTCACTCTAATGTCACTATACAGTCGACCCTTGCCCCCACTGCCCAACAGCTCTAGCCTACTAGCAGCCAAGAATCTATAATTATATCCGAACATCTAAGAACCTAAATCCCAAGTGAGTTTGGCATCATTCCCACAGGCATGGGGGTGGCACAAACCCCTGTAGGCAACCAACAAATAAAATTCCCGAAGATTGCTTATTAAATTTAATTTACCAAAAGGGCTTATAATTCCATAATTAATAAAAGGACCGAAACGAACGAATGAAGGGTAAATAAATTCACAACGGAAGGAAATTCGTAGAGGGAGTAGGAAACTTGCCTCGTAGAAGAGATTCTTGGGCTTTTTCTGACCAAACGCAGTAAAAATTATACAAACTGCAACATCGCATAATTTGCCAAAATTAATAAAATCGGACTCTAAATGAAATTCCAACTATACAGAATTTATTACTCAACTTCTCAAATTATCTGATATTCTCATACTGTGATTAAAAGTGAGATTTCTCCAAAAAAATCTCAATTTTCTCTGTTTCTCGAAGCCCGCACACGCATTCTGCTGCTTCAATTTGGCTGCCGATTAATGCTCAAATGGGATGATAATGAGCTGATTAGTGGCTTAAAAGCCACTAGAAAATTTAAAGGCCATGGGCGCGCCACGTGGGTAGCAGAAGCTGCTGCCTCCCCCTCTCCATGTGGCGTCGTTTGGCACCTCTCAATGCTGGAAAAATTTATTCCCAGCAAAACAGTGAAGCTCCATGCAGCCCCCCATTTAATTATGCACACCCATTTAATCAGATATGTAAACTTGAGGCTGTCATTTAATACCTTCACCCCATCCAATTTCTTTAGTCTTAATATATTACATCCCCATAACTTATATCTATATTAATACGTAGGATCCTACAACAACCTCTCAATTCTTTATACATTCCATAACTTATATATTAACTATGGTTAAATATTATTATCCATATACTTATTATTATTATTATTAATATCAACAAAATATATTAATATCCCCTTTAAATTAAATTGACACAATAACCTAATAGTTAAATTAAATTACGATTTACGGGTCGCTACATATAGTCCTTACATCTTGGCTTGGTTCTTCAATTATTTGATCTATTGGATGATCTTGCACAAATTTATAATTTTTGGGAAGCATACCTATATCATCCTCGTTTTAGAGAGACAATTTTATCATCTAATTCTCTTAGGTTTCTTTCTAAAGATTTCAAAATTTTTATCATTTGAAAACAAAAGCACAACCAAGTAATTCTAGAAAAATTATCTACTATAACATATAATGTTTTCCACCAAACTTTTAGTTTGTGTGGGTCCAAATAGATCTAAGTGCAATAGTTGTAGAGGCTTATTGATTGATATTTCATTCTTAGAAAGCCTAACAACTAAATCAAAATTTCCTTGATTAGGTTTGGATTTCCATAACTTAATATATCTTTTATGGCACAAAAAGAATATTGTCATTCTTTACTATTAGGCATTATCTCTAGAAGGGACATACTTTTTTTCTTTGGGAGTGAGATCTATAGATCTCTCCCATTAGTCATGTGCGGTGAGCATCCACTATCCATATATAATTTGTTTCTCATTATGGTCCTCACGCACATCTACATATTTGATAAGATCACGTCTTAGGTTTGGGTAACCGTCTATAATCGGGTACCTTGAATTTTTCTTTATTAGTATCAAATGATTTAATTATTTTTTATGTATGTGGATGAGGAACAACATTTAAAATTTTATTATCTAACTCATTCATTGTTTATATTACCCTTTTGGGTATCCACATTTGTACTATGTTGTTTCTTTTAGCTTGGGATCTCCATCTAAGTTGTTTCCATTCTCTCTTAGGTGTTTTGTACATTGGTTTGGGTTTTAAAATTTTCTTTAAAATTAATGTGACTAAACTTTTTCTATGGCTTTCTTTTCTACTAATAATTTATCATTTTGAGTTTCTAATATTTTGTTTTCTTCTTCAAGATTAATTAATAGATCTTTTAATTGTTTTTCATTTTCTTTCTTGAGTTCTTGTAATTTTTTTTTTTAAGTTCTTTATTTCACTCTTTACTTTTTATTTTCTTCTTTATAATTCTTCTTGATTGTTTTTACTTCTTTCTTAATAGATATATATTTTATATATAGTTCTTTGTATGATTTTTGTAATTCTTCTAACTCTAAGTTATTTTCTTTTTCTTCATCTTCTTCCATAGCCATAAAGCATACATGTGCCTTTTCCTTGTTGAATTAGAATAACTCACTAGAATCATCCATATCCCATGCGGGAATGACATTTCTTTTTGACTTCTTGGCTCTTTTTTCTTCCTTTTTCTTTTTCTTTTTCTCCTCACCTTTGAATACTAATATTTTCTTTTCATTATAGTACTCTTTAGCATTTTCATTCATTTTCCTTAGCATTCTAAAAATATTTGAGATTTTTTCGAACCATCCATTCAAATTACTAATTGTCTCACTAATTCATAATTTACATCTTTGATATTGAGACATAAGAAAACTCATTTTAAAATTATTAGTTCTTTCATGAATTCTCTCTAATTTTTTCCATAATTCATGAGATGTAGAGTATGAAGACAATTTTTCACACTCACTAGGCATTAAAGAACTAAGAATTAAATACCTTACTCTATGGTCCATTTCTATTTTTCTTAGGTCTTCATTTGACCATTTTTCCTCATATTAAGAGGATATATCAAAACCATCCCTAACAAGTCTCCATGAAAGATAGCTTATGGAAATAATATAGAATTCCATCATAATCTTCCAAAAAGCATAATCATTTCTAATGAGCACTAGAGGACTAGAGGGGATTGAGACATCACCTAGGGATTGGTTAAAATAAGAGGCCATTATAAGATCTTATCCTAAGATTTGAGATTGATAATCACAAATATTTTAGGACCCACTCGGATACCAATTGTTGGTCCCTTAGGGTATGGCCACTCAAGAGAGTGAGTGAATTGAGTGATTAAAATTTGTCTCAATTTTAATAAATATTCTTGATTAATGATTTTATTGAAAAATATATATTTGATAAATATAATAAATTATACTTGATATTAATAATAAATGTAAACCACAAGATCATATAACAAAAATAAATACAATGAGGTACAAGACAATTTATAGTGGTTCGGTGTCATCACATATACCTAGTCCACTCTCCCAATGTCTAACCACCATTGAGATTCCTCTAAATCAAAATCACTAAGGTTTCTACAGTAGCTCACCTTAGAAACTAGACATATACCATAGATTACAATGGGTTCTAGGCAACCACTACACCAAGATGTTCTCCCTACCTTACCTTGGAAACTAGATTCACCTAGATTTTAACGGATCTAAGAAATCTATACAATCCTCAATAATAATTTAAATGTTTACAAATAATTTGTCCACATTTGGACACAAATAAGTAATTAAGAACAAATTATAGAAGGCAATAATATTTAAATAAATAAATAAATTTGTAACTTTAAATGGAGAAGTTCGGATTTGTCATAGAAGACTTGAAGAACTTTTCTCCTCTTGCCTCGTGGCTCTTTGGTGGATAAACAATGAATTTTTGAGAGCCTTGAAATACTTGAAAATTAGTTTGAGAGCTTTTGGGAGCTTTAGATGTACAATATGTGCAATGGATATTCAAAAAATGAGTTTGGAGGGTATTTATAAGTATTTTAGCAACTAAAGAAAGGGTTAATATGAAATTTGAAATTAAAAAAATGTTTAAACTTTCTCAAACAATAAGAAAACATGTCCCATCTTTAATTCAAAATAAATTTACTTTTTGCATAAGAAATCAAGATTTGAAAATTTAAATATAAGCTTTTGAGACATAAATTATTAAAACAAGAAAACATGTTTAAAAATAATCTCATTTAATTCAAAATAAATTTACTTTTTGCATGAGTAAGAGAAAACATGTCTAAAACCAATTCTCTTTAATTCAAAATAAATTTAATTTTTTTACGAGGAAGAGAAAACATGTCTAAAAATAATTATTCTTTAATTCAAAATAAATATACTTTTTGCATAAGTAATAAAATTATTTATCAATAAATGAAAATTCAAACATAAATTTTTGAGACATAAATGATCAAAAGACGTAAACATATCTAAAGACAATCCACTTTTAATTCAAAATAAATTTACTCTTTGTATCAATTTTTAATTTAAAATAAATTTATTTTTTTATATAAGAAAAAAATATATTTATATCATAAAAATATTTTTGTTAATCATAAAAACTTAATTAATATGAGCAAGTTGACTTAACAGACTTCCTTCACAACTCCTTTGAGAACTTTTTTCACAACTTCTTCGAGACGTCTTTCATAGTACTAATCTTCTCATGCTTTAGCCGTGCTTAACGTTCACAACGCGTGGCTTCCCAACAACAATAATACATATTATAATTACTATATAAACTACAAATTATATCAATTATTTATTTTGGACTGTTTATGATATGTAATTGAATTTGGATTTATGTTTGGACATGGTACATTGACAAGCCGATGTTGAACACATCACCTTTATATTTGCACACTACTACATTTAGGTTTAATTTTATATGGGCAAATTAGCCTTTTAGTCCATATGAAATGCTAATAGGAAATTTAAATTTAACATTTTTATTGATGCTCTATATTGATGTCTTATAGTATGAGTCATTAAAATTAGCCTTTTGGATTTATGTTTGGACATGGTAAATGTACAAAATAATGCAGAGTGTCACTAAAATTGTCAAACTTGTGTATCCAAATAGTATTTTCAAACACCCTATTTTCTATTACACCAAACCTTATTTTGTTTAAAATATTACCTAAAAATGTAAAAATTATATTATAACTATCAAACATATTCAATAAATATCTTTATTTAGAATCTTTTATTTTTTGGCATACACATTTATAATATGAGTCACTTATTATATTAAATAACGATACAAATATAAAAAATAATGTCGAATACACATTCCAAGATATTGAAATGTCTATTATATTAAATAATGATACAATGTCTATTTTTGTTTGCTACGACAACCCTTCCATCATTAACACCGTCTAATTAAACTAAATTCAATTATTTAGGTTCCAACTCTTAAATTTAGAAAGAAAAAGAAGAAGAAGAAATTGCAATGACCATGGTGTTGTCGATCTCTATCATGCCTAGCGTCGTAGATTGTGCCACAATTTGCCATCGCCTTGCTTCTTCTTCATTCTTTGTCTTGGCCCACATTTCTTACCATTGGAAACTCTTACCTCGTTGGGCATCGCCTTGAGCCACCATTGCAAAACTCCCTCTATATATTCTTTCTCTTTCTCTACTTTGTCATTCCTCACCAATTGATTTCCAAAGCCATCGATGTGTTTTTGAATCTAGAACCAATTGGTTCTAAATCAAAAAAGTAAAACCCATTGATGAGTTTGATTTTGATGCGGAACTGAAATCAAACCCATTGATAGGTCATTTTTTATGATGGCATAGAAAATAATGGGTTTTCTAGCTATTAGTTGTGAGATCAACAAGTGATTGCGGATTCAATGGAGATTGAGGGTTTAAGGGATATGCTAACTCGGTCCAAAAGAATTTGACGAAAATTGGCAAATTCGACAAGATTCGAAATCTGGCTAGGCTTGGTGAAACCTATCATTTTCGATCACTAGAAACACTAGCTCCAAGCTTCCAATTGCCTATTTTCCTCTTTCTCTCTCTAATTTTTATTTATTATTTAGTTTTAATTAACTTGATCAATATCTAATTAATTTTTTTTTAAATTAGTGAGTGTTTAATTAACCTAATTTAGGTTATTTAGAGTTTAAGTAACAACGTTAGTGACAAAATAGATGTCTTAGCAAAAAATGAAAACCATAAGGACTTTCAGAACTATTTCTAAATTATAAGGAGTCTTCGTGCAATTAATCCAAACCACAAGACATATTTTTTAATAGCAAGTTGGTTAAAATGGCGGGCCCATAAAAAACATACAGTTGGTTAAAATGGTGGGATGTTTTTAGACATTCTTCTTTGTTCTGCTTGGCAAGATTACAAGGAAAGAAGGAGATTAGGAGACTCCCACCCTGAAGAGCAGGGGGGATACAAGAAGGGGAGGGGGGGATTAATCCTAACTATGCAAATTGAAGTCAACAAATGGTATTAAGAGCATAAAATCCCATTATGCAAATTGAAACCATTTGTAGAAAACCCTACTCTCCATTTGCATCCTCATTTTGTGACCTCTTGGAGCGCTCTCATCTTCCAGAAATCTGGTAACTCATCATTACCTTTTCTTGAATTAATGCCACTAATTGTTTCTTCTTGCTCCTATTTGTTCATGTTGGTTTTGCTTAATCTGCGTCGCTTTCTTTCTCACATCATTTCATATGCTTATTCGATAGGTGTTTCTGGGATTCACAAAAATATTCCTGTCATTAAAGCTGCATTATTTTGCTATTTCTTTCTGTGTTTTGTTTTTTTTTTTTTTCCTTCGTTAGCTATTTCACTTGTGTCCCTGATGGTCCAATTAATAAAACATCTGGTTTAAATTGAAGCTTAATGTTAGAGCCTTCTATATATTAATCCTAATTAATTACCTAAATCTAGGATTTATTTATTTGTTGCTATCATAGCGGGTTTATGCTCGACTTGGTGGTTTATTGGTTTTAAAGTTCTAGTTGTGTTGTTTTTGTCTGCTATTTATATACTTGTGTATCTGCGATAATCACCGACGGTGTTATATCTCAATTTTCAAACGAAGATGAATTGATTAATTCTTCAAATACTTTCATCAATGCTTACCTTGGTTTCATCAAATACTTAGCAAAAAAAAAAAAAGTTTGTTTTGGCTTCATCTCTTTTATCGACTTGTCAGAACAGTGACATATATATGTATATATGCAAAACTAAGCAATTTCCTTAGCATATTGTGGATGTAATGCAAGTGATCATTAAATCATGTTGGTCGTGAGTTTCAGAAAACCACATTTCCTTATTAATCATTTTCTCCAAAACCTTTATACTTGATGTTGAAGCTCCCACATTGAGTTTGCATGCTTAAAAAAATCCCCTCTGTAGCTTCTACTTTCTCTTCAATTTAACCTAATATGTTCGTTACAACAGATGGGGAACATGAGCTTGACTGATGAGTATGGCACTCATACTATCAAATCCCATGGAAGCATGTTGGCAAGATATCATATGCAGGACTGGCTAATGCTTCCTCTTCTTCTGTTGGTAATTGGGGGATTGAACTATATAGAACCCTTTCATCGTTATGTGGGAAAGGACATGATGACAGATCTCACATTCCCATTCAAAGAAGACACCATACCCATGTGGGCTGTTCCAGTATGTGTGCTTAATTTTGATTAAGTTTTTCTGTTACAATGAATTCTAGGAAACATTAAAGCAATATAATCTGGCTCGTTGAGAAGTATGAAAAGAAAAATCTATCTTCAAAGTTTTTATAATTGTCATTTAGAGATGGTTAAACCAAGAACACATAAATCATAGCTAATTAATATGCCATTAATTAATTACTTACTTCTATATATCAACCCTAATATATATCAATCAATTCTGACACTGCCTGATCTCCTACAGCAGGAGAAGTGGAGAACTGAAAGGAAGAACTAAACTCAAATCAAAATCTCAAATTCAGTATTAATAATCAAAGGGCTTAATAATACATCTCAAAGAGATTTATATATATATATATATATATACTATAAATCTTCTTCATTTAGAAAACATATCAAAGAGCAAAAGAGTGTTCTAATTAGAATAAAAATAGAATCTTTCTAGAACAAAAATGATCAAATAAGGAAATGAAATATACTAAAGCAAAAATAATATTTTTTCTAATTTTATCCTAGCATAATCTTTTCTTTGGAGTCCTAATGCGCTTAACTGTCTGCAACAGGTCTACGCAATACTGTTCCCTTGTCTAATATTTTTCCTCTACTACATGTCCCGAAGAGATGTTTATGATTTGCACCATGCTGTACTGGGTAAGTTTTGCTTCCCTTTCTCAACATTTTTTGCCCCCTTTTTTTAACTGTATATATACTTTTGTTGCTTATAATTAATATTGATCATTACATATGCAAGTGCAGGCCTTTTGTTTTCTGTGCTGATTACTGGGGTCATAACGGATTCAATCAAAGATGCCGTCGGCCGGCCGAGACCAAACTTCTTCTGGCGATGTTTCAGTGATGGAATGCCAGTGAGTTCACTTCTTCTCTGTTAATACATTAATGTCTAGTCTGTCTAGCTAGCTGATTCTATATATGTTTAACATATATGCAGGTATTTAATCCTTCCGACATGGATGTTATGTGCACCAACACGAACTTAAAGGTTATAAAGGAAGGTTACAAAAGTTTCCCAAGTGGTCACACTTCATGTAAGTATACGGGGTATATATATATATACTCTTGCAATATTTGATGATGAATATTCATATAAATTCTACTGCTATGTAATTCCCAAGCCTTTATTGGGGATGAAACAAAAGATTATGAAAAAATGGAAATGCTTGAAATGATTATAGTTCAATAATGGATGGTGATATTGCAAGGACCAAAGCAAGGGCAATATGGTCTTTTCGGATGGTTGACCGACCAATTTGACTATAAATTTTGTCTTTTCTCCTGGGTCTTGTAAGTTTCTATTCACTCTCCTGCTCTTTAAAAAGATTTAACCATATAAATCGAAAAATATTTCCTTTAGATCTTCCAAATCTTTTACTTTCAGAAGGGTGAGAACAGGAATAATGTTAATTATTAATTTGTAGCTCAGGATGATTATAGTTTTATAGGGGGGTTTAGGTCAGATTAATTAATTATCGACTATCTACTTAGTAATTAAGCCTTGTTATTGGCATAATAATGCAGGGTCATTCGCAGGCCTAGGTTTCCTCTCACTTTATTTGTCTGGAAAAATTAGAGCCTTCGATCATAGAGGCAACGTTGTGAAGGTCTGCATTGTTATCATGCCATATCTTATGGCTATACTTGTTGGAGTTTCTCGCGTGAGTGACTATTGGCATCATTGGACAGACGTATTCGCCGGAGCCATTATAGGTCTGTTCTCAGATATCGAACAATTAAACTTTGTGGGACGATTCCTTATTCAAGGACCAATCTTTCTCAATTGTTATAATTGCATTGCATTGCAGGAACTATAATTTCTTCCCTATGCTACTTGCATTTCTTTCCACTGCCCCATCGCACCAACGGTATGTTTCTAGCTAGCTTCCTATAACAAGTTCATCCCATAGCTTAATTAGTCTTTCATAAAAATTGCAATTTCTAATGCCCTCAAAATGACTTATGTGGATGACACCTTCCCACAAATTTCTTCGAAAAAACAATTTAATGTTTGGCTAAAGAATCCAGATCAATTTTAGGGTTGTTATACGTTTTGTTTCTCAAAATAAGTGTTAAGACTCAACTATTAACAGTTATATGTGCCCCTAAAGCTTGTATATAAGCCTAGCTCTAAGACTATTTGGGGGCAGAGATACAATCAATGCTGCTAAACACTATTGATAACAAGTACGTTTGCCGCTACCATTGAATTGCTAATTAAAGTTGGCGGCTAATCACTCACTCTATATCTCTGCAATGCAGGTTGGGCACCACATGCCTATTTTGGAATGTTGGCTGATGCTAATAGTGTTCGTAACCCAGCAACAGACATGCAAACAGCTCCTTACATGCACTATAGATTTGATGAAGAAACTGGTTAAATTGATCCAATAGTTGGATCAATACGAGCAAGTCCAAACATAGGGCTTAAAGCATCTGGGAAAAGAGATCAACAGCAGAGTTTATTTCAAAAGGTTCATCACATCACTGAATTGTACACTGCAGCTGGATTACATGGGTCCACCATCTTCACACGCGATGGATATATATTTTATTGGGGATTGGTGGGTAGAGCATCCAGAAGATATATAGCTTGTGCGATTGTGTTTTGGAGATCTTGTACAAGGACTGGACTTTATGTGATGCCCTTCTCCCTCCCTAGAGCATCACGGGTGAAAACTCACCTCCTCATTTAGGAAAAATGTTCAATAACTACAGAAACTTGTGGGTTATTGCCTAAGAAAAGTTCATTTTCCTTTTGGCCTAACTCGATTAGAGATTAATTAATTAAAATGTGGGACAATCTGACTAATATATTGACCTTTAGTGAGACTTACATTTTCTATCTCTTGTTCTCAAATTAAAGGTGAGCTTACTATAGGATAGGATCGGACTTGTTCAAAGATACCTTATTCAAAATTAAGGGGCGGTTTACTTGCAAAAATCTGAAGTAGATTTTCTACAGGAATAGAAAATTAGAAAATTTGTTCAAATTAATTTTTTTCCCCTAAATTAGAAAACAAAAAACAAGTTTTCTATTTTCCAAATTTGTATTGAAAATCATAAAACATCTAAAAAGGTGTTTATGATATTTTATTTGTTAAAATGTTACCATGTTTTCCACTTTTTTTTTCAAGGAAAAATATGGTTTCCCTTTGCATAGCTCCGAAAACTCGGTAGCATCCACTTCTCCACCAAGCTTCTTCCTTCATTGTTCATTGTTGCCGTCCTCTCCTCTTCCTCCATCAACCTTTTCTCTTCAAGTTCGCAGGTCCTTTGCTACTGATCATCGCAAATCCATCACCATCCTCTCCTCTTCCTCCATTGACCCCTTCTCTTCAGCTTTGCAAGTCCTTGATCGTTGCAAATTCGTTGTCGATCATCGTAAAATAAATATTTTACTTTGAAAAAAGGTAATTTCATTTTGAAAAGTAAAATATTTGTTTTTTCACTACGAACATATATAATTTGAAATAAATTTTATTTTTGAATAAATAAAAGATGTAAACAATATGTGATCATAACGAATGCAAAATTCTCAAGCAATTTGTTGGTTCCTACACCAATACTGAGTAACATATATTCGATTGGATGCCACATAAAATGTTATCAATTTGGTCCAAATTCTATATAATTTAGTGTATGTAAATATATTATTTATGTGTATGTAAATGTTCTGATAATTAGGTCCAAATTCTAGATAATTTAGTGCATAACAAAATGTTATCAATTCGGTTGTGTAAAAATAAAGTGTGTGTGTGTAGTAAGCAGCGAAACTAAATTAGTAATCCCCAAGAACAGGATGGTCTAAACATGTCCTTAACAACGGAATTGAAAGCAATAATATACATACAATGTTCACACAGTACTTGCTGATACTAAAATATAATAATAGTGTACATATGCTAATGTATTAAGTTTCCATATATCAAGGAGACACTCTCCTAGCTTCCATGGCAGTCACATTATTGGAATGTCCGTACTCTCATTTCGTGTTGCAGTTTGAACCTACGAGATGAACAAGAAGCTTGGTGATGTTGAAACATGAAAGTAATATCAGAAGACAACAATAAACACTAGGGAGTGGTGGGCAAGACCCATACAACCAAAGGCTAACAGAAATACAAGAGAAAACCCAGGGATAGAGTCAATCCAAAAATAGAAGAAAACATCAACAAAAGCAGAAAACTGTAGAGCTCTGGGGACAATCAAGAGAAGTAAGCTACCAGTTGACTAAAGGGCTACCAAAATATAGCTTGGGAGATCCCCAAGTATGGCATGAGAGTGATGCTAAAGGACAATGGCCATTGAAAGGCGCGCGAAGATGAAACCATAGAATAAAATGGTCAAAAGTACCAAAGATGAAACTATAACCAACTATCAAAAGCAAAAGAATAAACATAGAAAAAATAGTATATTTCTCCTTTCCGTATGCTGGCAAATAGTGTGGACGATAGAAAAAAGTACCCAAAACGAAAAAAAACAATTCAGCATTTGTATACATTTTTTAATGTCTAAAAGTAAAAGTTAAAGGTTGACTTTGCAGCAGTGCGATGATCAAGAGTAAGCTGTGTCTTCTAATCATGATGGGTTCACATTCATTTCCATAAGGATAATTCATTCAAAGAAGTAATGATGAGACCATGTTCGTAGCCAAACAATGGTCTAGAAATTTTATCTGAATGTCCGTAGTAGTGTTAAATTGGTTTTTGTTTTACAGTGGCTGGATTGCAAATTAAGCTTTCCCCATATATAGTTTTCCCTTTAATTCGATATGCTAATTGCTACAGATTCAGTTGTTTTTGATCCTTGATTACCTTTTTTGCTTACTTGAAAATTGGTTTACTACTGATTTTAACTGCTCAATTTTATTGTCAATTATCCAGTAAGTGATGATTTTGGGCACCCAAATAAATTAATTGGGGAAAAGTCTTCTACTATTGCATAGTTTGATATTAATACGAAATCCCTCCTAAATTAATTGACTATTTCCCCGATAGTGGAACAAATAAAACTCCCAAAACTTAAACTTGGGGCAGTAAACATACCACACTACACCCTACCGCTTAATTAGTAACATTCGATTCATTGGATAAATTTTATATTAACTATTTGTATGGATTACTTTCAGTTTGAAGTATAGAATTCCTCTTGACGTGATTGAAATATGAAATTATTTATAATTTTTTTTGTCAATAAAATTATAAAAAATTAATTTTTTTGATAAATATCAATCAAATTTACATAACGTCTAGCGCAGTCAATATCTTCAACCATACTTAAAGAATAGACGATAAGATAAGAGCTAGAAACCCTAGCTCAAGAAGATGATGAAGAGCTGCAGATCGAGCGACTGATACTAGTTTGTTATGATTTTGGATCGAAAATAAACGATGAACAATCCATTAATCACACAAACAAATACAAAATTTAATGTGAAAATTCAAATTGGGAAAAATCATGGGTAGAAAAAATAAAATATCAATAAGATAATATTTGTACTACAATAGTGATATTGGTGCAATAATTCTAGAGTATTGGATACTTATTTATAAATTTACTGCTTATCTATAAATGTATATAAAAGAGAATTTAAATAAATTCATATTCTAATGAGAAGAAGAGCCACGAAGAAGATAAATTTTAATGAGTCTCGAAAAATATAAATTTTTAATTATAAACGTATTCCATTCACAATCAAATTTAAAATTTTAATCACAGTCAAATTTGAATTCTGAATCACAATTATAATTGCTATAGTCTCCAATCAATTCATACAAAAATATACATATATATATACACACGGATTAAAATAACTTACACTAAATCTAGCCAACAAAAAAGAAACCCATAATTTAAACTTATCAATTAAAACTTCTCATGGATTACATATGTGCATGCGTGCATGTGTATACGTATATATATAGAGTTAATAATCGTTAAGTACCTCCTTCTTGGGATGCTCATGATGCTCACGATGCTTGTACTTTTTCTTGGGAGCCTTAGTCTTAAGGTTATGGCTATGAGTTGGTACTTGGGGAATACAAATCCCAGCAGCATTTGGAGCACAAATCTTTCGGGAGAAATGATACTTCTCCATATTAATTAATTAAGACCTTTGGAACAAAGATTTAACAAAGAAGACATCTACTTATAGCCAGTGAATGAAACAGCTCCAGGTTAATTATCTTGCCGGTTGGGCGGGGGAACAAGAATCTATACTCACATATGATACATGAGTTATCCGATCTTTATAATAAATTACCAAAAGTTAAGAATAGAATAACGACTAGAATGGGAGACCACCTGTTCTTTTGATATATATTTGCTAGTAAATCGATTGGCATCAGATGCTTTGCTTAATTTCACGTGTAAACGTTTGTTTCACTAGGGTCTACAGTTATCTCTTAATTTAGAACTATACCAAAAAAAAAAAAAAATCGTTACCTCTGCAACAAAAGAATAAAAATAGTTAGCAACTGAATTTTGTCTCCATAAATAATGTGAAATCAGCCCTTAAATATTTTCCCCTGATTTTGCAATGCAAAATATGTCCTAGCAAAATATTAAACACACAAAAGTATAATGAATTTGTAATTAATTAGTCTCATGGGATGCCGGGCAACATATTTTGAGACAAATTTCAATACTTTGGCAATCCAGGGAGTGGGCATTTCAAGGCTTGGTGTGTCAAATGCAATCAATTCCTATATCAGGTCATGATGTTGGGCCAATAACACTTAGAAATTGAGAACATGGAGTTCGAGGGTCTTCTCGAGGATCTTACCAAGGATCTTTCTGTGCTCCACAATACGGACATTGAGATCCTAATTCATAGATTCCTTATCTTGATTGAGGGTTATGAATATATCGTACCTGGTGATTTTCTCACCCATTAGGCCCCACCAAATAGTTGGGTAGAATAGGGGCCAAACTCTTAAGGAAGGTCTTTGTCTTTCCCTTCCTCGGTGTGCCATCTTTAAATCCATGGACCTCAGTCTTTTCCAAGTTCCCCAATGGATGGAGGAACTTGGTCACCTTTCACATATGATGTGAAGACAAGTCTATTCTTTCCCCATGCTCGATTTTCTTAAGATGTTCCAAGTCTCTACTTTCGATCGGTCCAAGGCATGGTATATTTTTATGGTCACTCCTTGGATGAAGCTTATTGTTGATAACCCTTCTTTTCTGAAAAGGTGGAAAGAGATATTCTTTCTTGTTTGGAGGGCAGGGGCAATATCTTTCACTACAAGAAAATCATAATTTAGTGACGGGATTTGTGATAGGGGCCCACCCATCACTAATTTGTGACGGGTTTAGTGACAGAAATCCATCACAAAAAACATGGCAGAAAATTTAGTGACGAGCAAGGCACACCCGTCACTGATCAGTGACGGGCATTGCAGTCCCGTCACTAAATTTTCTGCCATGTTTTTTGTGACGGGACTGCAATTCTCGTCACTGATTAGTGACGGGCGTGCCTTGCCCGTCATTGATTAGTGACAGGACTGCAGTGACGGGCCTGCCATGCCCGTCACTGATCAGTGACGGGACTGCAATGCCCGTCACAGATCAGTGACGGGACTACCATGCACGTCATTGATCAGCGACGGGACTGGCACACCCGTCACTAATTTAAGTTTAAAACCCCCCTCTCGAACAGCCGTCTCCCCCTTCCCTTCTCTGGTTCTCACTCTTTCTCGCCCCCTTCCCCCTATTCAGACGCCATTTCTCTATTCCCCCTTGGTTCTCTTGATTTTTCTACAGCTGTTGTCTCCCACCGGTATTGTTACTGCTCCGGTGCCATTGCTGCCACTCTTTCCGTCAATGACGTAATTATTTTGTATTGTTTAGTTTTAGTTATTTTGTGTTAGTTTAGTTTAATGATTATTTTGTGTTAGTTTAGTTGTAGTTATTTTATTTTAGTTTACTTATAGTTATTTTGTATTAGTTTAGTTTAATGGTTATTTGTGTTTTTTTTTTTATTTTTAATTGAAAAAAAATTACTTTTAATTAAAATATAATAATGTAATTTTAAATAAAATACATAGGAAATGTTGATGTAATACTGTAATTTTTAATAGTTTACTTTTAAATGTAATACAGTTTACTTTTATTGTTATAAATAAAATATACACATTAAAAAATACAAAAAATTCTATTTGACATAAAACGTTAAAAATAATAAATAAAATTTCAATTCAAATATTTAGAATTAATATTATAAATTAGATAAATATTTATTTTATTTTATTTTAAAATTAATTTTAATATTTTATTTTTTATTTTTTTTATTATTTAAAATGATCTGTGACGGGTATTCCTGTCACAGATCTGTGACGGGGCTCTGTACCCTGTCACAGATCTGCGATGGGTGACCTGTCACAAATCTGCGACGGGAAAGCTTGCCCGTCACAGATCTGTGACGGGATTGCTCAACCCCATCACTAAAATTCAGTGACGCCCTTTTTTGTGACGGATTTTTATCCCGTCACTAAACCTGTCACTAAAAATTTAGTGACGGATTTTCTGTTTTTAGTGACTGATTTTTCCGTCACTAAAATCAATTTTTCTTGTAGTGTTTCCCATTCCTAACTTGGTGGTCAATGAACCGAGCATCTACTTCAAAAATTAATCTTTCTGAGACTGAGACCGAGAAGTTGAGTTTGCAAGTCCTTCATCTGCTTAAAGACATCAATGTAATTAAGCTCCTCTCTAATTGAGCTTTTTCCCTCAGCTTTCTCTCTCCTTATCTCAATATTGAGTCGGGTCTTTCTCGCTATGGTAATTCATTTTCTAGCAATTGCATTTCCAATGTTTGAACTGGGAGTTGACTCTTGTCAACTCCCTGGGTGCAAGAGTCGACTCCTTGGGGCAGGAGTCGACTCCCAAAGAGGCAATAGTCGAATTCTGTATATCTTTAGTCTACCTAGCCAAGAGCATTTTATACAGAGTCGATCCAACAGAGAACCACTCTCTTGGACAGTCGATTCCTATTCAATGACAGTTGACTTCCACTCCCTGAAAGTCGACTTTCATAACAACCACTTCAAAAATCACGAAAACTACCAATGATATTATTATTAGATAATATTAATATATATTTGTATATAACACTTCTCTAGGTTTTTGTTCTCGCCTTTCATCTTTCTTATGATTTGTTGAAATGACCTCTACTCGTATCAAAAATAACATCTCTGCTATCACAACCTTAGACGCTTCTGGATCCCATAACTTATAGCCCTTAATGCTAGGCTTATAGCCAAGGAAGAGACATTGTTTAGACCTTTGTTCTAATTTTCCATTATCAATATGAACAGATACAAGACATCCAAAAATTTTCAAATCAAAATAATTTGTAGGAGTAGCTAACCATAATTCTTTTGGAGTTTTCTTATCAATGGAAAACGACGGAGACCGATTAATCAGAAAACATGCCATATAAGCAGCATCAACCCAAAAAGACTTAGATAAACTAGAATTAGATAACATACATCGTACATTTTCCATCAAGGTTCTGTTCATCCGTTCGGCTACGCCATTTTGCTGTAGTGTACTTGTAACTGTTAAATGCCTTAGAATTCCTTCTTTACTACAGAAATCATTGAATTCACGTGAACAAAATTTCAAACCATTATCTGTGCAGAGACGCTTGATCTGTTTGTCAGTTTATTTCTCAATCATGGTCTTCTATTACTTGAAAGTAGCAAAAATGTCAGTCTTCTATTTTAAGAAGAATACTCAGACTTTCCTAGAAAAATCGTCGAAGAAAGTTAACATATATTTGGCACCACCTGCAAAGGGTACTTTGGTCGGATCCCAGAGATCAGAATGGACATAGTCCAATATACCTTTCGTATTATAAATGCCTTTAGTAAATTTAACCCATTTTTTCTTATTGAAAATGCAATGTCACAAAACTTCAATTTTTCAGTACTCTACCCTTCAAGAAGCCCTCTTTTGCTCAATTTAACCATACCTATTTCACTCATATGCCCCAGATGCATATGCCATAATTGAGTGAGATCAGTATCAGATAAAGAAGAAGTAGAAAACTATCGATCGATAGTCCTACATGCTCTCAATCGCTTGTCGTTAACCATTACTGCATCATTTCCAGTTGAAAGTTCTTGAAACTATTGACCAACTTTTTCAATCTATCGATCGGTTATTGTAGACGTTTGAGAATCAATCGATTGATTCTTTAAAACAGACGATTGGTTTTGTTGCAAAAACTCTAATGGCTAACTGCACTTGATTTCTGCAAGCAAGATTTCTGTAACGCCCCGTTTTCTTGGGCGCGTTATAACTTGGGACAATAATTTTTTTCAATACCACTAAAACTAAATCATATCATTACTCTTATCCATCCCAAAATTTTCATACATTTTCTCGAAAGAGAATCATCATAAACATTAAATGCGGAAGCTAGAATCGAACCTAACATCTTAACATTAATCATAAATCAATTCTTACATTCTCATTAACCCTGATTAAGGTTATACATCGTTATTAACTATAAATGAGACTATATATCATCATTCCTCAAAACGTTCAGAATTCAAAGTAGCAGAACTTAAACTCATGGGCCACATAACATACATTCAACTCATCATACAATTCATCATGCACTTTTGTTAAGTGCCATTTCATGTCTCATTCATTCTTATTTCTGCTACAATTTCCATCTGGAACGTTTGAATATTCTAGGAGCAAATCCCAAATTAGATGATGAATCATCTAAGTAAGGGAACAATAAACATGTTTCGTGCATAAATGTAAAATGCAAAATGTCCTTTTTCATTTCCTTTTGGTTTGAGCTGACCGTACCTTATTGCTACTCCCTATTTTCATAGCCTTTTTATCAGGCCGAGGTGTATGGGTGCACCCTTGGTAGAGTAGCGGTCCCAGTCCGTATTCTCAAACCTTTATGCGATGCATGATCAATAATATCATCGTATTCATATGCATATCTCATTATCAATACATGTAAATGCAATTTATATGAACATATTCATATCAAGACATAGCAACATGATAAAACCATTTACATAAAATTGGGTTTTGAAAAAATCACTTACAAACCAAACATTTTCATAAAACTAAATATAGTTGGGAAGTACCACTTACCTTGCAGAAAGATAATTTTTACCCCTAGCATAATTTTGCCTCAAAGTTCGCGTCAGACTCCCAATCATACTCAATTATGAACCTTGACATATCCTGGGCATTATAATTACTTAAGAAAATCAGATTTCTAATTTTCTCTAATTTTCTTCATTTCTCCTATTTCCTCCAATTATTTCCTCCAGATTATGAAATAAATATTTTATCATAAAATTTTCTCTATTTCTCTTCACTATAATTTCTAAAACAATATTCCTAAGCTTCAAAAATTTTCTCATAATTTTCAGAATCCATATTTTATTTATTTCTCATTTTTTCTTTGATTTTCAAGCATTATTGCCTCAAAAATCCATAATAAATACCAATCATGCATTTATCTTCCAATTTCATCATCAAAATTCTAAAATATCATTCTCATATTTTTAAATTTTTTTAAAATTTTTTTGAAGATAACTCACCTTCCCGCGAAGCAATTCGGTATTATTCTATATTGCGACGAAGCCTCGATTTGGACATCCAATAACACCTTCTGCCACAAATTTTCACGCAAACTACTAAACTTAGCCTATAGGATTTTTCTGAGAATTTTTTGGTATTTTTCTCTCTCTATATATATTTTTTTCTTTTTTTTTCTTTCTCTTTTTCAAATTTCTCTCTCACTCTCAAATCTTTCTTTTAACATTTCTCCTTGTAATTTAAGTTCTCAAACCTTTCAAGTTTCCTCTATTTATAAGAGTTGAATTAAGCTTAACATAATTATGGTGACTCACTATCTTTAATTATTTTGTCGCATTTCTTAATTATTTTCACTAAATCTCACTCATAATTTTTAATTATTTGTCCATACCCTACTTTGTCTCCTACATTTCTTAATTATTTCACCCATTATTTTTGATTATTTGTCCACACCTTACTTTGTCTCCCACATTTTTCAATTATTTCACCCATTATCTTTAATTATTTTGTTACATTTCCTAATTATTTTTCACTAAATCTCACACATATTCTTTAATTATTTGTCCACATCCTACTTTGTCTCCCACATTTCTTAATTATTTCACCCATTATTTTTTATTATTTGTCCACACCCTACTTTGTCTCTCACATTTCTCAATTATTTCACCCATTATCTTTAATTTTTTGTCACCTTTCTTAATTATTTCCTACTAAATCTCATACATAATCTTTAATTATTTCTCCACACCCTACTTTGTCTCCCACATTTCTCAATTATTTCACCCACTATCTTTAATTATTTTGTCATATTAATTATTTTTCACTAAATATTCTTTTAAATAGATTATTATTTAGTTCATTAATTTTAAGTTCACTTTCTTAGCCTACTAACTCTAAGCCTATTTACTTAGCCTAGTCCATTAACTCTAAGCTCATTTACTTAGTCTTTATTTTTTTCAACTTAGCCCACTAACTCTAAGTCCATTAGTTTTCTCAATATTTATAATCTCTAATTGATGCCAAAAATAGATTAAATACAATAAAATTTAATTATCATTATTCTCAAAATACTAGGATATTACAATTTCTCTATCTCTTTGTCTCTAACGGCTATATCTTCAAGAGGGGTCGACAAAGCCTATAAATAAAAGAAGTGAAGCTTGAGAGAGATTTGTCAATTAGGCTTACAAAGTTTTACATCATTCATTCTCAAGTTTTATTGTACTTTATTTTTTACTTTCATTTTTCTGTCAAGGCTGTTTTATTCATTGTAAAGATTTATTCAAGCCTTGTTCCAGATAGTTTTTTAGAGAGAGTATTGAGAGATTTGTATCTCTTGTTTTTGTATCTTGTTGTAATTCCCAGAAGTTTGCTAGAGGGCCTACTTAGTTAAAAATGAGGTTGTATTTTCCTAATTGGTTTAAGTATGAGGTTTAGAGTGGACTGAAATCTCTAATTGGGAGCTAGAGTAGTGGATATAGGTTGGGTTGAACCGAGTCACTCTAAATTTTTTGTCTCTAACATACTTTGATTTATACCTTATTGCTTATAATTCACTATTTTCTTATTTCTCTTGGAAACTTTTACAAATTTTTAAAAATTATAAACACCCAATTCATCCCCCCCTTTTTGGGTGTGTAGTGCCATTAGATTACACAAATCCAACAATAGGTATAAGAGCTTGTTCTCATTTTTTATGTTTTCTCAAGTTTAATAACCTGAGGATGACCCTAAGATGGTACAACTCATTAGAGCTCAAAATTTTGGAAGCCAAAGAACCTTAAGTCCACCATTCTCTGATTGATTAAACTATGGATATTGGAAGAAGAGTGTATCATGCTACTTGATGCAAGATTTCCATGTCTATAATACCATCATGAATGGAGTCACACTAGCCTCAACAGAAAAAATGAGGAAATGGATTGAAGAAGAAAAGAGGATCGTGGAGAGAAATGCCAAGGAAATGAACATCCTCTTTTGTGCTTTCATCCCGAAAAAATTCAACTGGGTATCCACATGCAAAACGACCAAGAATATTTGGGACAAGTTAGAAGTTACTCATGAAGATAGCAATCAAATCAAAGAAAAAAAGGTAAATTTACTTATTCTTGAGAATGAGCTTTTTTCAATGAAATCTTGAAAATCTATTAAGGATATATTTACTAGATTTAATGATATTATCACAAGTTTGGAAGCTCTTGACAAGACTTATCGAATGGGGAGAAGGTTAGAAAAATACTAAGGAGTCTATCGAAGGAGTAGGATCCCAAGGTAACAACCATTCAAGAAGTTAGAGATTTAGATATCTTAGCATTTGATGAGTTGATTCTCTCATGACTCATGAGATTATGTTGAAGAGAGAAGATAATAAGGATTTGAAAAAAAATGATAAATCTATTGCTTTCAAGGCTTCACAATCTTCAAGTGATTAAAAAGGAAGTGAGGAAGAGAAGGAGGATATAATAGTATTCACAAGAAAGTTTAAGAGATTTATGAACGGGAAGAAGTTGGTGGAAAGAATAAACCCAAGGGAAAAGAAGAATAAGTTGAAGGGGGAGGAATAAAAAAAGGAAATGAAATGTTTTGGGTGCAAAGGACATGGACATGTCAAAGCCAAATGTCCAGTATTCAAGCAAAGCATGAAGAAATCCAAGAAGAAAGTGTTAGTTCCGAATGATGACAAATATATCCCAAGAGAGGGGGTGAATTGGGATTTGGATAAATTTTTGATAGATTAAAAACTTATAGCATGCAGGACACTATGTTTCGAAACATAAGGAAATATGTTTCGAAATAAACCTTTTTGTTAAGTATGTTTCGAAATATAAGTATGTTTTGAAACCAAATTTTCTGTCAAGTATGTTTTGAAACTTACTATGATATGTTTCGAAACTTTCTTCTATGTTTTGCTTATTTTAAATTTTTTAGATTTTGAAAACGATTGTTTTGAAAGCATGATCAATGAGTTTAAACAAGTAAAATAGTAAAGCAAATTGGACACGAGATTTATAGTGGTTCGACACCCCCCTACTCCACTACCTTTAAGCTTACCCACTTGAAGAATTTTCAAACACAATCATTTTCACTAGTAATCAACAACATCAATGGTTTTACCATGACTCACCCTAAAACCTTACACAATGAGTTTTTACGGGCTCAACTCAAAGCTTACAACAAGATAAATAAAACTTATCTTTTACAACCCAACAGTTTGAATGTAATGAAATACCCTACCAAATAGTTGTTACAAACCTATTGGTATGGAGTGAGGAGAGCTTGAAAGGATGAGAGCTTCGGGTTCATTTTGCTTCTCCTTTTCACACCTCAATACACATCAAGGATTAATTGAAAGGATCTTCTTTGAGATCTTCTTGAAAGAGTTTTGTTCACTAGTGCTTGAGTATGTAACAATATCTCTTGTAGGTGTGTATACTTGTGTATGCTAGTAAGAGAGATTCTTGTCTTCAAAGAACTGATATATATATATATCAACAAATAGAATTTTGGCTAATTATAACCATTAGATACAAGATGATAAAGTAGGTTTCGAAACACACATTATAGGATTCGAAACAACACATTTTTATACTAAGGTTTCGAAACATACATATCATGTTTCAAAACATCCAGCCTTTATAGCTGGTTATGCACCAAGAGACAAAATGAGTGAGAGACAATGCTTTTAAAACAAAATGATTTGTTTTATTCTTCACTTGCAAAATATTTGAAATTAAAACATCAGGGTGTGGAGATTAAGTCAAAAGGTGACTTTTAAAATAACTTTTGAATTAAAGTACAAAAGCATGTCAAATTTTCAAATATTCTGCTAATAGAGTCAGATGTTTCGAAACATGCTATGAAGGTTTCGAAACATACTTTAAAAACATATTTCAAAACATTTTAAACACAGTTTTTTAAATGCTCTACTGACAGAGATGACAGAGGTTTTGAAACATATGCTTATTTTTCAAACAGGTTTCGAAATACAACATATAAACTTAGCAAACATTGAAATCTTATAAAAAGACATTTCGAAACATGTATAGAAACATGGTAGAATGATGTTTCGAAATATGAAAATTTAGTTTTGAAACATGATGCATGAATTTTGGGTTTTTCAAATATTTGAACATTTGCGCCAAAACATTAATCATGCTTGTTTCAAAATATGAAAAACTTATTTCGAAATATGAGATTCTCATAAAGATTTTTCATGCTAAGATTGATTTTTCATCAAATACATTTTCACATATATCAAAAAATATGATACAACAGAAATCACTTGCAACTTGAAGTGATGAAGATCAATCCACATCAAGCAATGATCAAGTGATAATAACATATGCTTGATGGCTCAACATGAAGATTTTGAGGTAACATCTCAAACTTTTGATAGCTTAGAAGATAATTTCTCTTTTTGAAGAATTGCAAGATACTTTTGATTAATTAACCCACGATTTTGAAAAATTATGTTTGAAAAAGAATTTGTTGAAAAAGAAAATTAATAAACAATTCGCTCCCTATTTTAATTTTGTCTCGAAAATTGTATAATCAAATATACAAAATAATAAAATACACATAATATCACTCATTCAATACAAAAAAAATCCCAAAATCACAAACCAGGCTTATTTGCTCCTTGTCGTCGTCGAAGAAGACGCTGCCGTTGCCGCTGCCGGTTTTGTTTGTCGCCGTCAAATCTGGTGTCTGCAACTCGTCTACCATTACAACTCGTCCACTAGATCTGGTGTCACTTATCCAGCTGATTTCGCCTTCGTCTTCACCTGCAATTCATCTTCTGCGACCGATTCAGCCTTCGCACATTTGGTCAGCCTCTTCCCGCATTGATGGCCTTGTCGTGGGGGGTTGGGGGAGATGGTGTTTGTGATTTTGGGTTTTTTTTTTGTATTTATTTTTGTATTGAATAAGTGATGTTGTGTGTATTTCATTATTTTGTATATTTGATTATTGATTCTTTGTATATGTATATCTGATTATTTTGTATATTTAATTATTAATTTATATATTTGATTATTAATTTTGTATATGTGTATTTGATTATGTTATATATTTGATTATTGATTATGTGTATGTTAATATAAATCGAATTAAAATTTATTAATAAATAAATAAAATAGAGAGGAGAATATAAAGTGTTATTGGAACAAATATAATTTTTGAGATAAAATTAAAATAGAAAATAAATTATTTATAATATAATAAGAAGTATGATAGAGAAAGTTGTTGGAGTCAGTCACTTAAAAGTCTGAAATACTACAAGCCATTTGTTTAATGGCCACTCGCACCTATGCTGATACGGTCCTCCAATCCTTAACAATAGAAGCAAACCTCAGTGGGATAGGCGTATGACAATGAAATTTACTTTCAGCAAGAAATCATCACCCAGTGCTGGTTACTGTTTGGAGTCTGCTTAAGACATCTGCCTTCTTTGCACCTGAAGCTGAGATTACTTTTTAATGTGTCTCCTCATTTGGATGCAGCTCTATTTATCTTTTAATCTGACATCATAATCTTTGTTAAGACGGGTAAATTGCCTCCTCACCTTCAATGGTTTCAAATTTTCAATTACTCACAAAAATCTCATGTGATTTAAAATAAAAGTTCTAAAGGTCTCTACTGTTTGTTTCCTTTTTCACTAAAACACTCGTTTTGTCACTAACTGTGCTAACTAAATATAAATCAATTTAAATTAGATTAATTAATACTAATTAAATTATCTGATGTTCCCTTCACCGAGGCCCCTAATCCGCAACAGCGGTATGGACGGTGGTGGTCACCAACGGGGAGAAGAGAGGAGAGGACTGTGCCACGCGCGACAACTCGACATCTACTGGAGCAGCCGTTTATTACCTAATTCGGTCTGTGCAGTGTGCTGCAGCCATCACTTTCCTCGAACAACAGAGAAGTTTGGAGACATAGTCGCCATCGGTCTCTCTCTCTCTCTCTGGGTTCCAGTTTGTGAAACCCATTGATGATACATCGTCTGTCATCACAACCCTCACTTGGAGAGCTCCTTGTCGTTGTTGCTTGCCAACAAAACAGAGGCCCAGCCGTCAATTGGAGGAGGGGGGGAAACAACTAGCTGTTCATTGTTGTCGTCACCACCTTGTGACAAATTAGTGCATCCTATCTTAGCTATTTTCCATCACGTTGGTTTTTTATTATTTATTCGATTACTTTGGGATGGAATAAGATAGCTGTGAGGCGTAACTAAAAGAGTATTTTACTCGAAGTTTCAGTAGATATTTGGGTGAGTTGTTGGGAGTGTTTTTAGGAGAATTTGTTAGGTTTTAATTTATTAATTTAGCATCTGCCGTACAAAAGTATATTCTCCAATATCTTTGTTTCCTCTACCGTCTTTAAGAGGAAGTCATTTTTCATGTTTTTAATAACACAAAAGTTTATTCTCCAATATCATAGTTTCCTCCTCTTGTCTATTGTAACACTCCGCTTTTTCAAAAGCATGTCACTGGGAATTTTTTTTTTTTTCTCTTTCCTCACAAATGTTTTTCTCAATATAAAATTCTCATATACATCCAATATTCCATATGATAATATAAGAAATGATAATTTAAATACTTGCAAAAGTTAGAATCGAAACCTGAAAAATATTATAATTTCATACAAACACGATTGTGCACTACCGTTCTCAATAGCCAAACAATTACAATATCCGATAGGTGAAATAACAAATAAAACTACTTCAGACTTAGTGAACATCATGAATTGAAACTAAACAATGCTTCAGCCATTACTTTTCCCTGTGCACCACTCGATTCACTTGGAACGTGGAATATTCTAAGGATAAAAGTTCAAATTAGAAAATGAATCTTCTAAGTAAGGGTTAAAACAGTTTTCATGAATGTATGATGCATGAACATGAATAAAATGGACTATTAATCGTATTAAATATGAGATACTTGAACTTGCATCATGAGGATGTTAGTTCTATATAATGGAAAATATATCCCAAGAGGGGGGTGAATTAGGATTCGGGTAGATTTTTAATAACTTGAAAAACTTTAGCTTGCAGGATACTAAGTTTCAAAACTTGAAGGAGTATGTTGTTAGAAACCTGGCGACCGTGTAGCCTTCGTTCTGCCTTGATTCAATCCGTAGAGTCGCAAGCGCGAACTCCTCCAAGGCAGTCCACACGATTGACCATTTCTACGAACGCATCGAGTAGTGCTAGCAACCCTAGGCGCCTCTTGAGAGATCCAAAATTTTCTTATTCTTTCCATATTCTTAAGCGGCATATTTATAGAGTTAAAAACCCTAAACATGCATTGGAAAACCCCTAAACAATTTAGGCCCGACCCTTAATCACATTGGGCTGACTCTCTCTTTTAAATTGTGGAACAGGCTCGACCTAAGTGTGTGACCCCTTAGGTCCACCATTGGGCTAGATGTAGGGCCAATTCTATTGGGCTATATCAAGGCCCAACTTATTAGATTAATTAAACTCTTTAATTAAACTTATGGGTTTCTTAATTAACACATCTCATGGGCTTCATAATTAAACTATTTAATTAATAGTTTTAGAATTAATCATATTAATTCTAAAACCCTACATATCATGGTTAACATCTAGCAACATGCCATGAATACCTAGCCAACGATGAAAAACACGGACCTTTTCAATTGTAATTACCATGTAGTAAAATCTTTTCATCAATCTATGTCCCGGTTGAATTTAGGGTAAGGTTTTATGACAAAACCCTAATAATTCAATAACTATGTATCAATTCCAAATTTATGACTTGATAGGTGAAATCAAAACACCTTTTTGATTTCTACCTCACATTGGCCAAGGATTTCTTTAGTCATAAAATCATCGGAATACATAGGACATCTTCTCATCTTGTCGATAAGTGATGAATCCTATTTCGACATTCACAAACCTTCATATGTGATAAGGTTACACCCAGTGATAGTTTGTTAATGACTCCATTAGAATCCAAAAAGAACTAAAGCGTAACCAATCAAATATGAGACTACCATGATGTCTCAAGTCTAAGGATCAATTTACACTATTGCAACACAAGAATTTCAATTCGACACTAAATAATAACCATTAGGAATTCTGTAGCGGATCAGTTCAGTGTACTTATTCTCATAATAAGCACCCACATATATGCACTAGTGTCCACACACACCAATGTCTATGAAACAAGACATTCTCCTAATTGAGCATGCATCATATGTGCTAGTCTATCCTAGTTATTAGTGTCCAATCCTAATATGTAACACCCCATCTACTCAGGGTGTGTTATGTCCTAGAAAATTTGGGTCTTATTATTATTATTATTATTTTTTCATTACATTGTACCCGAAATTCCCTTAGACCTATCTAGTGCTTGACAAAATATTTTATCCATTAGAGATAAATACAATCTTATAAAGCGGAAGCTGAATCGAACCTACTCATGGCATTACATACATAAATAACTGAACATGACACTTATTACAAAGCTGATACATAAGCTTCTAGGATAAATTAAAACGTACATAATTCTTGAAATACTCATATTACAACATAACATGGAACATTTGCTCGTTTCTTGATGAGTCGCGTCACTACACCTCTTCGACTTCCGTACCATTACTGCAAGTCCCGACTGGAACGTCGAATGTTCCAGGGGCAAAACCCAAATTAGATGATGAACCATCTAAGTAAGGTACGTAATGCTATATCATGTGTGTATGCAATGTCTTACTCATCGTAGGTGTCAACTGCACCCCTCATGCTACCTACCATTCTTACGGCCACCTCTTTCAAGTCCGGGGTGTCTAGGGGCACCTTTGGTAAAGTAGCGGTGCCATTTCGTACTCCCTACGGCCTCAATGCATGTGATCAATGATATCAACGTGTATTTATGCAATTCATAGTCATGTCATGTATGCAGTCTACGTGATGGGTACATATCAGAGTATGTCAATATGATGAACGCATTCTCAAAGATAAACATTTATAACCGTACTAAGCTTGTAACGGTACACTTACTATTAAGTTGCCTTGAAAGCATGGCGTTCTCGAAAGACGACCTATTTCCCAATCTTCATGCCCCAAGGATTCCTAAAATATTAAATTTATTTTCAGAATATTAACTCACTATTTTTTCATAATTCCTACAATTTCTCTTTATTTTCTAAGTCTTATTTCCTCAAAATTACAAAATAAATATCTAGATTTTCATATAACTCAATTTCTCTTTACTAATATTCCTTAAATAATATTTCTAGCCTTCTGGAATTTTCTTGGAATTTTCCAAATTAAATTTCTATTTTTCCTTATTTCCATAATAGCAAAACTATTTAAATAAATAATTAATTTAGCATTTTCCAAAAAAATTATCACAAAATAAGACATAAACAAAATTCTAGATTTTTTTAGAATTATTTGCAAAATTTTATCTATTTTCTTTTTCTTTTTCTTTTTATTTTTTTCTTTTCTTTTCTTTTTCTTTATTTTTCTGTCGGGTGCGTGCCAACCACGCGCCTTCTTCCTACTCGCCGGTGCGTGGCTGCACGCGCTCGACTGGTTCACCATCTCCGGCTACTGCCTCGCCGCCGCCGATGCTTTCGGCCTCCAAGCTTCAAATGAAGCTTCCCTCCCCCTAAATCTCCACCTCCCGAACCCGAATATAGCCTTAGATTTGCGAAAAACATAGCAAAAGTACCTCGATTTTGCGTTTAAAGCCTCGGCTCCGGCGATTCGTGATTCTCTGGCGAGTGCTCGATTCTTCTTCCCCGCTGCTCCGTTGGCTACCAAACACTCCAGAAAGCTCGCCCACGATGCAAGGACCAAAACCCCATTCTCAAATCCTTCCAACACTGCCCCAAATGCCCAATCTAAGAAGAGAAATTTTCGAATGAAGGAGGCTGCTCGAACACGGCTATTTATAACCGAAACTCACTGCGAGTTGTCCCATCATGAGAGCCACCCGTCCTGGAAGGCCATTCTGACGTCCTTAGCAGCATTAATGGCCCCTCTTACCCTAGATTGCTTGTTGCAGGCGTGGCCAGAGCATGGTGCTTGCTTGCTCCGATTTTTTGATCTTCTTTGATTTTTTTTTAATATATATACACATATACATACATATACATATACCTATATACATATATACATATAACAGTATAAAAAATCCCAGTACATACTATTTATATAATTTTTGGTACATAAGTATATTTTAATTATACTATATATTTTATACTATGATTTAAACTAAATAAATTAATTACATACAACTACAAATAAATAAATTTATACTTACCCTACTGATAAACACTTAAAATTATAATAATTTCCTTTAGGGTCTTAAAACACTAAAATTTTGATTTATTATTTACGATATCTAAGGGTATTACATTCTCCCCTCACAAAAATTTCATCCTCGAAATTTGATCATTCTTCGCTCATTCTGACTATAGGGTCTTCAAATAGATATGAAAAATTAATCTTCATGTCTTATTCTCTCTCCCAAGTTATCTCCTCACTTACTGGGTTTCTCCACAGAACTTGCACAAGGGGAATTGACTTGTTACTTAGGACTTGATCCCTACGATCCAAAATTTTGACCGATTTCTCAACGTACGAAAGATTTTCTTGAACCTCGATAGATTCGGTTGGCATTACTTGAGAGGGATTTGGCTTATGCTTACGTAATTGCAATACATGAAATACATTGTGGAGGTTTGATAGGGCCAAGGGTAGAGCAAGTCGATAAGCGACTGGTCCAATTCTTTCCATTATATCATACGGACCTATATACCTAGGACTTAACTTGTCCTTTTTCTTGTTGCTTCGAGTCACCATTCTTAGTGGAGATATCTTTAGGTACACTTTATCCACAACTTGGAACTCTAAATTCCTTCTTCTAGTATTTGCATAGGATTTTTGACGATCCTGAGCTTCCTTGATTCTTTCTCGAATGATCTTTATCTTTTCTGTTGTCTCTTGAACTATCTCGGGTCCCAAGATTTGACGTTCACCTACCTTAGTCCAACATATCTGGGATCTACATTTTCGTCCGTATAAGCCTTCATATGGAGCCATTCCAATGCTGCTATGATAGTTGTTATTGTAAGCGAACTCTACCAATGGTAAGTGCTCTTCCTAGCTACCTGGAAAGTCAATAGCACAGGCTCGGAACCTATCTTCTAGGGTTTGAATGGTCATTTCTGATTGACCAACAATCTGGGGATGATAGGCTGTACTTATCCTAAGCTGAGTACCTAAACTCTTTTGCAGAATTCCCCAAAACCTAGAAGTGAACCTTGGGTCGCGGTCTAATATAATACTTATAGGCACTCCATGCAATCTAACAATCTCGTTCAGATACTGCTGGGCTAACTTGCTGATCGGTTGGCTTACTTTCATAGCCAGAAAATGTGCAGACTTAGACAATCTGTCAACTATCACCCAAATAGCATCATTCCCTTAAGGACTTCTTGGCAATCCCGTCACAAAATCCATCGTAATATGTTTTCATTTCCATTCTGGGATTTCTAATGGCTGCAAACTTCCATCCGGTTTCTGATGCTCAATCTTGATTCTTTAACACGTGTCAAATTGACTAAAGTATCTTGCCACCCTTTTCTTCATTCCCGGCCACCAATACAAAGCCTTCAAGTCTTAGTACATCTTAATGGCACCAGGGTGTATCGAGTATCTGGATTGATGGGCTTCTCCCAAAATTACCTATCGCAATTCCCTCACGCGAGGTACATATATCCTACCTTGAAATTGAATGATGTTTTCTCTTACCTCAAATTTCAGTCTCTTTGCTCGCCCATGCTCGTCAACCCACATTTTAATTCGGGAGTCTTCTGAGTAAGCCTGTCGTATCTGATTCATTAATTCTGGTTGTAGAGTGAGACTAGCTGCGTAGACAGAGTTACCTCGAGAAACTACTCCTACCGTCATCAGACTAAAAGCTTCAACTAGCTTCCACTCTGCCACCAGCATTCCAGCCACACAAGTGGTTTCTTTTCTGCTTAGGGCATCAGCCACAACATTAGCTTTACCTGGATGGTATTGGATAGTGCAGTCGTAATCTTTTAATAGTTCCATCTATCTTCGTTGCCTCATGTTTAACTCTTTTTGCGAGAACACGTATTATAGGCTCTTGTGATTAGTAAAAATTTTGAACTTCTCACCATATAAATAATGTCTCCAAATCTTTAAGAAAAACACCACTGCTGCCAACTCCAAATTGTGGGTCAGGTAATTCCGCTCGTGGTTCTTGAGCTGTTGGGACCCATAGGCAATGACCCTACCGAGTTGCATCAGCACACACCCCAAACCGTTTCTTGAGGCGTCAGTGTATACCATAAATCCTCTTGATCCATTTGGCATAGCCAGTATTGGAGCAGTTGTCAGCTTATCCTTAAGTGTCTGAAAACTTTCTTCGCATCGCTCGTTCCAATCGAACTTTACCCCCTTCTGAGTTAACTTGGTGAGGGGTGTGGCGATCCTAGAAAATCCTTCCACGAACTTTCTATAATACCCTGCTAATCCCAAGAAGCTCTTAACTTCGATAACAGACTGAGGTTGCTTCCAATTCTTCACAGATGCTATCTTGGCTGGGTCGACCGATATTCCTTCGGCCGATATAACATGCCCTAAAAATGCCACTTGGTATAACCAAAATTCACATTTCAAGAATTTGGCATACAACTTATGTTTTTGGAACGTTTGCAATATCACCCTTAAATGCGACTCGTGCTCTTCTTTCGAGGGAGAGTATATCAGTATGTCGTCTATAAACACGATCACGAATTTGTCCAAAAATGACTTGAAGACTCGATTCATAGTATCCATAAAAGCTGCTAGGTCATTGGTTAGTGACTGCTACGCTACCCTGCACATTTATTTATCAAAACAACAGCCAAATTTATCAAACATTAATCCTCTTGTTAAAGTAGGTATAGGGCGATTATACTCGCCAGTGTGCGAGTGTGCGTGTAGTACAATTTTAAATTTATAATTCGGTGAGTCCGAGTCGGTTCACAGGGAGATTATTTTAGATGAAAACAGAAATCACTGAATATTTGATTTTAAGAGGTGATTAAGATAATCTAAAGGAAATGATTAAAACTAAATTAACAATGAATTTAAGTACCTTGGGTCAAGACAATTTCAGTGTCAAAATCAATTAATTCCCAATTTAATAGAAAAGATCAATAATATTCATCTGAATTAAGTTTTGCAGATCTGTCAATAATTTTAGTTCAAAATAATGATAATTCTTGTTTAAGCAATCTCCATACATGGCATGGAAATTCTAAGTTAAGCAATTATCATAAATTGAATTATATCCCACAGATAGAATTTATAGGTACAGATTAATCTTTTGGGCATGGGTATGAAAACATTTCCAGGTCTAGCAATCTCCATACGTGGCATGGAAACTCTAAGTTAGGCTTATGCTCAAATCCAAACTCAAAGATACACTATACGCACACTGCTCAAATTAAATCAGATTAATATTACACAATTGAAGCGCAACTTTCTTTGGGAATCATTGGCGTTGGACGCTGTCCTTGCCGTAACCCAAGATTGGATTTAGCTACTCATCTTCATTTGAAAATAAATTGGCAAGAATTTAAATGATGGGAATTAAAAGATAGTATTTAAAAGACTATTTTTTAACCGACCATGTAGGCGGTGTATAGTGAAAAGACAGTAATTGAAAGACTATTTTTTAACCGACCATATAGGCTGTATATAATGAAAAAACAATATTTAAAGACAATATTCAACCGACCATATAGGCGGTATATAATAAAAAGACATTATGAATAACATAATACAACTATATGGAAACAAAGGTTGAAGATTTAAGAGAGAAATTCTAAGAACGAAACTATATTAAAACTAAAGTGAAAAATTTGAGAGAGAAATCTCAAGAACACAACTATACTTTCATTATAGGAAAATTGAATGGTTACAAATGCATCCCAAGTGCTCTATTTATAGGGTAAAAGATGCAATAGAGACCACTCAATTATATAATTTAATAATACAAAATATCTAAAGAAAAACAAAATAACTAATTTAAAAATACAAAGATAAGTAAAATATCTAATACATGATGTAAGCAATGATGTCATTCCAACCCATGATGTAAGCGATGATGTCATCAATTTGTGGGACTTGGGCTTTTCATATTTTTGGGCTTGGGCCTTCCTTATGTTGGGCTTGGGCCTTCCTTGTTTTGGGCTAAGCCTTCCTTGTTTTGGGCTTGGGCTTGGACCTTCCTTGTGTTGGGCTTGGGCTTGGGCCTTTCTTGTGTTGGGCTTGGGCCTGGGCCTTCCTTGTGTTGGGCTTGGGCTTGGGCTTTCCATATTTTTATATTATTATATTATTATATATATTATATTTATTTTTTTATATTTTATATATATTTTTATATTAATATTTTTAAACATGCACAAAATCACAAAATGCATGATAATATTCAATTTAAACCATTTTAAGATCAAAATAAGGGTGAAATTATAACAAAATTTTTACAAAATTGATCACTAATCAGTTAGCCCGAACGGCATCACCAAAAATTCGTAGTGCCCATATCGAGAACGAAAAGCTATCTTGGGCACATCCTCTGCTTTGATCCTCAATTGGTAGTACCCTGATCTCAAGTCAATTTTTGAGAAGACCTTGGCTCCTTGTAACTGGTCAAACAGCTCCTCTATTCTGGGGAGTGGGTACTTATTCTTGACAATTATATTATTCAGCTGCCGATAGTCTATACACATCCTCAGACTCCCATCATTTTTCTTAACAAAGAGCACTGGTGCAGCCCATGGCGACATGCTTGGTCTGATGAACCCCTTGTCCAATAGCTCTTGAAGTTGGGTCTTTAATTCTCTTAATTCTTCAGGGGCCATTTTATACGGGGGTATAGAAACCGGTTTTGCCCTTGGCACAATTTTTATCGAAAACTCAATCTCTCTCTAGGGTGGCAATCTAGGAAATTCTTCGGGAAACACATCCCCGAATTCTCTGATGATCCACACTTCTTCAATTTTTAAGGGTTCCTCACTTTTCCCTTGAACACAAGCCAAGTACCCCTGTACCCCTTGTCGTAATAGTTTCTCAGCCTTTAGAGTTGAGATCCACTTCCGTTCACTTTCCCACTTTTGCCCTCGAAACTTGACATTCAAGTCTTTGTTCTTGAAACTGACTGTCTTAGCTTTACAGTCCAATGTAGCATTGTATTTGGTTAGGAAGTCCATCCCTAGAATTATGTAAAAATCTTGAAATTCCAGAAGGATCAGATCCACCAGGAACTCAACTTCTCCTATCTGAATTTTTTTATTTTTATAACCTAAAGAAGTTTCTAGAGACTTCTCCATTGAGATTGCCACAATCATACGACAGTTGAAGTTTTTCGATTTTTCTCCTAGTACTTCAGCACATGCATGCGAAATGAATGAATGACTTGCTCTTGAATCTATCAAAACATGCATAGGAATACCAGATGTAGACATGGTACCTTCGATTACTGTTGGGTCTTCTGCCACATCTTATCGAGTTAGATGAAACACTTTTCCTTGCTGTACCCTGGCATTTCTTGACAGTCCCTGAGGTTGACTCATCTACCGCGGCTTGGGGATTACCCTTGCAAAATGTCCTATCTGCTGGAAGTTAAAACAAGTGATTCCTTTCTTAGGGAAGTTCTGGTTGACATGTCCCTCTTCTCCGCAGTTGTAACAACCTTTCATTCCCAGCCGGCATGACTTCTCGGGGTGTTGCTTCTGGCATCTAGTGCATGGATTACTAGGCTTGAACTTAGGCTTCTTCAGGTCTAACTTCTTGCTTGCTCTCTAATTACTTGCTTGCTGACTTTCTCCTTGAATGGCTTCGATTCGGCTTCGATTCGGCTTAGATTAGCCTCAGTTGTGATGGCTTGCAGCACCACTTCTGCATAAGACTGAGTACTTATACTGCTCAAGGCCCGCTGAAGCCTCAGATTTAGCCCCCTAAAAACTTTTGGGCTTTAATCCTTTCATCTCCTTTATAAATGGGCATGTACCTGATCAGCCGTTAAAAGCATCTTCGTACTAGGCTACGGTCATGTCCCCAGTTTGCCTTAACTCCATAAATTCTCTCTCCTTCTTCATTCTTAGTTTTAGAGGGAAGTACTTCTCATCGAAGAGTTCTTTGAACTGCTCCCAAGTGACATATGGTGCCCTAGCTCGAGGGGTCATTGCTCGTTTAACTCCTTTCCACCATCTGTCTGCCTCGCTTGAAACATAAAGGTGGCATAGTTGACTTTCTCCTTTTCTCCGCAGTACAAGTGATCTAGCAGCTTCTCCGTTTGTTCAATCCAGAATTCCCCTTCGCTGGGGTCTGCGCCAAGCTTCCCTTAAAAGACATGAGGGTTCTATCTGTTGAGTATATATTTTGATGATTGAAGATTGGCATGTGTGAATGTGAATGTTCATTTATATTTTATGTACTAACAAAACATGAAGCCTTCATAAGGCTTACAAAGCTATTCTCTAGTGATTTCATGACACAAGTTATATATGGAAACAAGTTTTTAGAGAGCTTTCTAGAAATTTGAGTATTTGAGCTATGTATGGAAAGTTCTTCTTGGAATGGAAAGTCTAGAAGATATATATATGGAATCCTTGTTCATATATGGGAAGTTCAAAAGATCTATATGGAAGTTTTTGAGGAGATTGGAGTAGTCCACTATATGGAGTTGCCATATATGTAACTTGGCGACATGGCAGTCACGTGGAGCACACTCATCAAGGCTACATCTTCTCGTTGGTCTAGATATGGTAAGAGAATCATGGAGTAAATTTAAAGGTTCCTAGAAGCTCCTCTACTCAGTTAAATATGGAAGAATTTTTTGAATTGCATTCAAATGGAGAAGTTAAAGATTCAGCATTATTGTTCAACATTAATGGAGGAAATTAAGGTTTGGAAATTAAACCTTGATTGATATTACTTTCCTTTATTGCTGATTCTCTCTCATTAAAAGGATATGGAGACTCAAATCATGGAATCAAGTATCCTACTCATTATGGCTAATTGATATCTTCATTTTGGGAGAATATTCAAAGGATATCTTGCATATATTCAGCTACACAAATTGATTCTCTACTTGTCAACATTTTTTAGTATGGAAACTTGATCAATTATGAGCTTTTGAAGTTATAATTGATATCTTCATTGTTGGACAAATTTGCTTCATTATTTGAGAATATTTGGTTGGATTTTACACCATTTGGAGGTTTAAATTCAAATTTCAAATTAGCTAGGCTTGTTATGGAAGCTAAGGGGACAATTGCACAATTAAAGGAGTTTGAAGATCAACTAGAAGTCAGAATCAATCATTTGTTATTTAATTTCGATTTTGCAAGAATTATGAAAGGTTTTGATGATATTTTAATCATTAAAATCAGCCATGCATTAGTGGAATTGATTTGCTCATTCAAGGCTGATTGGAGATCAACAAAAGTCAAAGGTCTTTGATGATCAATCAAGTTAGCTAATTATGGAAGGTAAATCAAGAATTCAATATGGAGGGCGGAGATTGGCTTAAAGACTTGCCACATGGAGTGCTGAGATTGATCAAGGAAAGCTTACTCTAACACTATATAAAAGGATCTCTTGAAGGGTTTGGAACAACTTTTGGAAGCCCTATTATTTTCTACATCATTGGCCAAGATTTTCATTCTCTCTAAGTCTTTCTTTTCCTCTGTCTTCTTGAGAGAAAACTAAGAGAGTTCTCTACACTTCATTGTATTATTTTTGAGAGAACCTTATTTCTTAATCTCTACTATTCTTGTATTTTGTAAAGAGCGTACAAAATCCAAACTAGTGAGTGTGAGACTCCAGAAGTAGTTTGGTGGTGGTGAAGCCAAGTGAAGGCTTTGGTGGTTGTAACAAAAGTTTCATATAGTGGATTTGGTTGAAAATCCTAAGGAAGGAAATCCTTAGGTAGTGGATGTAAGCCAAAAGGGCCGAACCACTATACATCGCTGTGTTCTTCTTCTTTTCATTCTTACTTATTCTTGCTTGCTTGATTGTTTGTTTTTGTGCTATTTGAAGTGGTCGAATCCTTAGGCCTACATTCTTGATGGTTATTTTGATTATATTCTTATTTGCTTTAATTGATCATTCTTTGTACTCATTCAATATTCCATTTGGTTTATTTAAAGACTTGTTATTGTGTGCATTCAAATCACTTGTTTTTACCAAGTTGTAATTTGAAGAGTATATTGGACCAAAGCACATACTAGCACAGCTGGCAGATATCATATTATCCATCTAGTATTTAAGTGCTCCCGTACTCTCAACTACAATTTTGGTTTGTATTAAATTTGTTTTCTCATATATATACGTGCATAAGTTTTGCATTAGAGTTTTAAAAGGTGTCAATTCACCCCCTCTCTTGACTAGGTTAGAACTCAACAAGTGGTATCAGAGCAAGGTTCCTAAGAGAGTGATTAATCATCACTAAGTGTATCCATGGCATCGAGTTCACATTTTTATGAAAATGAGGGTCGTTCTTTGTCTAGGGCACCATTCTTTGATGGTACTGATTATGCATATTGGAAAACAATGATGGAAGATTTTTTAATTGCATATAGTCTTGATTTTTGAGAAATAGTTAGAGATGGTCCATATGTCCCTAAGGAAAAGGTAAAAAGAGGAGAAGTAGAAGAGATAGTGGAAAAGAGTAGAGATAAGTACACAGATGAAGATAAGAGATTAATTGCTTTAAACGCTAAGGCTAAGAGTGCATTTCATTGTGCTTTGAGTAGATCTGAATTTAATCATGTACAGTGTTGTAAATCTGCTTATGAAATTTGGAAGAAGTTAGAGTTAAAATATGAAGGTACTAGTCAAGTTAGAGAAACAAAAATAAACATGTACATACATGATTTTGAATTGTTTTCTATGAAACCTAATGAATCTATTTCTGAAATGTATACTCGCTTGACTGATATTCTTAACTCTCTTGAGTCTCTTGGTAAATCATTTTCAGATTTTGAAAAGGTGCAAAAGGTTCTAAGATCTCTACCAGAGGCATGGGATCCAAAGGTGACAGCCATTCAAGAGGCCAAGGATACCAAGAAGTTGTCACGAGAAGAACTAATGGATTCACTAATGACACATGAGCTTACTCTCAAAAATAGGTATAAAAACAAAGAAGATTCTTTAAAATCTAAATCAATTGCTTTACCTGTTGCACAGGAATCCAATGGAGAGGAGGATTCGGAAGAGGAGATTGCCATGTTGGCTAGGAGGCTTCGAAACTTTATGAAAAAGAATAAAAGGAGTTCCAGCAAGACTAAGCCCGTAGAAGCCTCAAATGAAAAGAAAGTAGAGGTTACTTGCTACAAGTGTGGCAAGATTGGACACTACAAGTCTGAATGTCCCAAATCAAAGAAGGGTAGATCCAAAGGAAAGAGAAAAGAAGAGAAGAAAGATAGAAAAGCATTCAAAGTAACTTGGGATGATTCTAGTGAATCTGAATCATCTTCAAGCGATAAAAAGAAGAAAAGGCCAATTTTTTTTTTGATGGCCAAAGGAGAAAAGAACTCATCTTCCACAGATGAGGAGGTAAACACTTTTGAAATGGATGCATTATTAGAAGAGTTTGATTTTCTGTTAAAAAAACATAAAACGACTATTAGAGAAATCAAGGAGCTTAAGAGAGAAAATGGTAGATTAGAAAAGAAAGAGGAAGAGTACATGGAAGAAATATATGAGTTAAACTCTAAAATTAGGAAAATGGAAGAAAATAAACCAAATGAAGTGTGCATTAAAAGATACTATAAATGAATTGCATGACACTATTGATAGTCTTAGGGAGCATGAATGCATTGTATGTGATCATTCTGAGTTACTAAATGAAATAGCATGTTTAAAAGAAAAGAATGAGCACTTAGAAAAATCATTTTTAAAATTTTCTTTGAGTTCTAGTAAATTGGATTCTTTGCTTGCATCTCAAAAACCATATTTTAAAAAGGCTGGTCTTGGTTTTGACCCTAGTAAACTAAAAGAGAAAATCCAAAAATCTGGTTCTTCCACTCATCTTACTCATTCTAGGCGTGTGCATCATGTTAGAATCATTAAAGGAGCAAAATATCTTCCTAGAGCTAAATATGCAAAACTAGTTAGAACTAGGAATAATAAAGTTGTTAAACTAGGAGTTTTTGGATTCCTAAGGGTTTAAATGATCAAAAAGCTAAGGAACATATATTTGATACATATGGCTATGATTTCATGTTCTCTAACCCCCAAGGACCCAAAGTTTGGGCACCCAAGGTTCCTTGATTTGCTTAATAGGTGTGCTTGAAGGCCAAAGGCACTTCAAGCCAATGGTTCTTGGACAGCGGATGTTCAAGGCACATGACTGGAGATGCCACCTTATTTTCGTCTCTTAAAGCTAAAAAGCATGGAGGTAATGTCACTTTTGGCGATGGCTCAAAAGGGAAAGTTGTAGGCATTGGAAACGTGGGTAATCCTTCTAAACTCATGTTTCAAGATGTCTTATTTGTGAGTGGCTTATCCTACAACTTGCTTAGCTTAAGTCAATTAATTGACAAAGGCTACATGATTACATTTGAAGGTAATAAGTGCTTGATTAAAGATTCTTTAAATAAGATTGTTTTAAAAGGCATTAGAGAAGGAAGCATTTATGTGCTAAATCTGAATTCTTTATGTGTTAATGATGCTACTTGTCTTATGGTGAATGATAACTCTATGGATCTATGGCATAGAAGATTAGGTCATATTAGCACATCTACTCTTTCTAAACTAATAAAAAAAAATCTGATTAGAGGAATGCCTAAATTGAATTTGAATGACCTACATATGTGTGATGCATGCATTAGAGGAAAACAAGTTAGAGAATCATTTAAATCAAAACAAGATGTTACCACAACTAGGCTATTAGAATTACTTCATTTAGATTTGTTTGGTCCTAATAGGGTTAAAAGTTTAGGTGGTAAATCATATGCATTTGTGATTGTGGATGACTTTTCTCATTTTACTTGGTGCTTGTTTATTTCTCATAAAAGTGAGGTATTGCATGTTTTTGATAGTCTAATTAGAAAACTACAAAATCAACAAAATCCATGTGTAATTAAGATTAGGAGTGATCATGGTGGTGAGTTTGATAACTTTGGTTTTGTGAGTTATGTGATAAATATGGTATTTCTCATAATTTTTCTGCACCTAGGTCTCCACAACAAAATGGAGTAGTTGAAAGAAAAAATAGGTCATTACAAGAAATTAGTAGAACTATGTTAATTGAAAGTGGTTTACCTAAGTCATTTTAGGCTGAAGCAATTAATCATGCAAGTTATGTGTTAAATAGGTTGTCGATTAGAAAAGGGCTAAATAAGAAACCATATGAACTTTGGCATGGTAAGACACCTAAAGTAGATTATCTTAGACCATTTGGGTGTAAATGTTATATTTTAAACACTAAATATAATTTGGATAAGTTTGATGCTAAATCTGATGTAGGTTCCTTGGTTGGTTTTTCTTCTACTAGTAGAGCATATAGAGTTTATAACTCTAGGACAAAAACGGTAGAAGAGTCCATTCATGTAAAATTTGATGAATCACTAGCTAAGAGTTCTAATATTGAAGAGGATGAAGATGTAGTTTTTGAACCACAAATAGAGTCTAGTTTAAAGGAATCTACACCTAATAGCATGGATTCATATATAGAAGCAGATAAATTGGAAAATAAGACTCATTTAGAATCACAAGAAAATAATGAATTGATAGGTTCTTCGCATGAGCAAAATTGGTATCAAATTAAAAATAAGCACCGGCATCCTAAAGAATTAATAGTAGGTGACATTTCTCATGGAGTTAGAACTAAATCATCTCATGGTGTGCATCCTTCTAGTTCTTTTGCTTTGATTTGTGAAATTGAGCCTAAGTGTATTAATGATGCTCTAAAAGCACCCAATTGGGTAATAGCAATGCAAGAAGAGTTAAATGAGTTTGAAAGAAACAAAGTGTGGAGTTTAGTTCCTAAACCTGAAAATCATTCTATTATTGGTACAAAATGGGTTTTCAAAAACAAAATGGATGAAAATGGAAAAGTGGTTAGGAATAAGGCTAGATTAGTGGCGCAAGGGTATAGTCAAGAAGAATGAGTAGATTATGATGAGTCGTTTGCACTGGTAGCTAGAATAGAAGCTATTAGGTTGTTAATGGCATTTGCATGCTTTAAAGTTTTTAAATTGTATCAAATGGATGTTAAGAGTGCATTTTTAAATGGTTTTATTCAAGAAGATGTTTATGGGAAGCAACCCCCTGGTTTTGAAAATCAAAAGTTCCCAAATCATGTTTACAAGCTTTTTAAATCTCTTTATGGCTTAAAACAAGCTCCTAGAGCATGGTATGATCGTTTATCAAAGTTCTTGCTTGAAAATGATTTTAATTGTGGGAAAATTGATAGTACTTTGTTTGTGAAGCATAAAAATGATGATTTGCTAATTGTACAAGTGTATGTGGGTGATATTATTTTTGAATCAACTAATGATTCTTTGTGTAAAGATTTTGCTGATTGTATGAGTGGTGAATTCCAAATGAGCATGATAGGTGAACTAACGTTCTTTTTAGGTTTGCAAATAAAACAAAGTGAGAATGGAATTCACATTAGTCAAGCTAAATATACTAAAGATTTGCTATTTAGATTTGGCATGGATTTAGCTAAACCTTGTATTACCCCCGTGGCTGCAAATACAAAGCTTGATAGTGACATAAATGGTAATGAAGTAGACCAAAAGCTATATAGATCTATGATTGGCTCACTATTATATCTTACTGCATCTAGACCCGATATTATGCATGCTATGTGTTTGTGTGCTAGATTTCAATCTAATCCTAGACAATCACACTTAATTGTGGTAAAACGAATTTTTAGATACTTAAAAGATACCTCTACTCTTGGTCTTTGGTATGATAAGAGTTCTTTATTTGATTTGTATGCATATAGTGACTCGGATTATGCTGGTTGTAGATTGGATAGAAAAAGTACTACGGGCACTTGTCAATTTCTAGGAAATAAGCTCATTTCATGGTTTTCTAAGAAACAATCAAGTGTAGCACTCTCCACTACTAAAGCTGAGTATATGGCCATAAGTAGTTGCACTTCACAATTGCTTTGGATTAAACAACAATTAAAGGATTTTGGTTTAGAGTTCAAGAATATTTCCATTTATTGTGATAACACAAGTGCTATCCATTTATCTAAGAATCCGGTGTATCATAGCAAAGCTAAGCACATAGAAGTTAGGCATCATTTTATTAGAGAGCATGTGTTACAAGGTGATATTGTGATTAAATATGTGGATACCAAGAATCAACTTGCTGATATTTTTACTAAACCTCTTTCAAATGAAAATTTTCTTTTTCTTCGAAAATCACTTGGGATGATTCCTATTCCCTAATTGTATTTTTTTTTTCTTTCTCATGTATTTTTTGATAGATTACAAAAAAGGGGGAGAGAAAATATGTAGCTAAATAGTGTTTTAAAATGATAAGAGGGAGACTAAATTAAGGGGGAGAGAGAGCAAGTTAAGGGGGAGACTAAATTAAGGGGGAGAGAGAGCAAGTTAAGGGGGAGCCTAAATTAAGGGGGAGCAAGAGCAAGCTTAAGGGGAAATCATATTACAACATAACATGGCACATTTGCTTGTTTCTTGACGACTCGCGTCACTACACATCTTCGACTTCCGTACCATCACTGCAAGTCCCGACTAGAACGTCGAATGTTCCAAGGGCAAAACCCAAATTAGATGATGAACCATCTAAGTAAGGTACGTGATGCTATATCATGTGTGTATGCAATGTCTTACTCATCATAGGTGTCAACTGCACCCTCATGCTACCTACCATTCTTACGGCCACCTCTTTCGAGGCCGGGGTGTCTGGGGGCACCCTTGGTAAAGTAGCAGTGCCAGTTCGTACTCCCTACGACCTCAATGCGTGTGATCAATGATATCAACGTGTATTTATGCAATTCATAGTCATGTCATGTATGCAATCTACGTGATGGGTACATATCAGAGTATGTCAATATGATGAAAGCATTCTCAAAGATAAACATTTATAACCGTACTAAGCTTGTAACGGTACATTTACTGTTAAGTTGCCTCGAAAGCGTGGCGTCCTCGAAAGACAAGCTATTTCCCAATCCTCATGCCCTAGGGATTCCTAAAATATTAAATTTATTTTTAGAATATTAACTCACTATTTTCTCATAATTCGTACAATTTCTCTTTATTTTCTAAATCTTATTTTCTAAAAATTACATAATAAATATCTAGATTTTCATATAACCTAATTTCTCTTTACTAATATTCCTTAAATAATATTTCTAGCCTTCTGAAATTTTCTTGGAATTTTCCAAATTAAATTCCTATTTTTCCTTATTTCCATAATAGCAAAACTATTTAAATAAATGATTAATTTAGCATTTTCTAGAAAATTTATCACAAAATAAGACATAAACAAAATTCTAGATTTTTCTGAAATTATTTGCAAAATTTTATCTATTTTCTTTTTATTTTTTTCTTTTCTTTTCTTTTTCTTTTCTTTTTCTTTATTTTCCTATCGGGCGCGTGCCAGCCACGCGCTTTCTTCCTACTCGCGGGCGCGTGGCTGCACACGCCCAACTAGTTCACCATCTCCGGCGGCTGCCTTGCAGCCGGTGATGCTTCCGGCCTCCAAGCTTCAAATGAAGCTTCCCTCCCCTAAATCTCGACCTGCCGAACCCGAATATAGCTTTAGATTTGCAAAAAACATAGCAAAAGTACCTCAATTTTGCGTTTAAAGCCTCGGCTTCGGCAATTCGTGATTTTCCAACGAGTGCTCAATTCTCCTTCCTCGTTGCTCTGTTGGCCACCAAATGCTCCAGAAAGCTCACCCACGATGCAAGGACCAAAACCCCACTCTCAAATCCTTCCAACACTGCCCCAAATGCCCGATCTAAGAAGAGAAATTTTCAGATGAAGGAGGCTGCTCGAACGCGGCTATTTATAGCCAAAACTCGTCGCGAGTTGTCCCATCACAAGCGCCACGCGTCCTTGAAGGCCATTTCGACGTCCTTAGCAGCATTAATGGCCCCTTCTTACCCTAGATTGCTTGTTGCAGGCGCAGCCAGAGCATGGCACGTGCCTGCTCCGATTTTCTGATCTTCTTTGATTTTTTTTAATATATATACACATATACATACAGATACATATATACATATACCTATATACATATATACATATAACAGTATAAAAAATCCCAATACATACTATTTATATAATTTCTGTTACATAAGTATATTTTAATTATACTATATATTTTATACTATGATTTAAACTAAATAAATTAATTACATACAACTAAAAATAAATAAATTTATACTTACCCTACTAATAAACACTTAAAATTCTAATAATTTTCTTTAGGGTCTTAAAACACTAAAATTTCGATTTATTATTTACGATGTCTAAGGGTATTATATAATAACTCTATGACTAGGAACATTTAAGATCAAGGTTTGAAAGGAATATGTTTCATGATCTTCATCTCTATGCATGACCATATTCCATGAGCCTATTTGATCTATGAACTTTGTCAAGTATGGATTACAATAAATAATGATGATAACCATCAATGACAAATAAAAATATAAAGTCTTGCAATAATGTAACGCCCTGTTCCCACCTACGGGTGTTACTCACGAATAGCTAGCTTACTAATCACACGCTAGGGCAAAGATGAAGAGACGACTACATTTCAATGAGAAACGACCTAGGTGGGAACTAGGCTTTGCCTTCCCTTCACTCCACTGAAGGATCCGGGAAATATCGAAATGACCCCGTGACAATAAAACCCGAAACCTCGCAAAGTGTCACCCCTTCTCAAACTCTTAATGAAGAGTTAAGGATGACTTCCCAGGATTGACAAAAATAAACTAACTCACTCGCTTCATATAAATTATGGCATAAGGCCTTAATTATAGAAAATAAATTTTCTTTGCCCCAACTATTAACCCATTTATCTCACTTCCAATTCCTTTAGAAAAGATTTGGATTAATATTTCTTTAGAAAAATTTAATAAAATTTTCCTTATCAATTCTCCATTGATTTTTCGTTTTAATTATTTCAAAATACCTCAAATTTCCAACCCTTAGGAAATTAATTTTTTTGAAATTTAAACCTCAAGCATCCTCATCCATTTTCAAATTGTAAGGAAAATACTCCATTATTTAATTTCTCAAAATATAGAAATTTTCCCCCAATTTCCTCAAATTTATATTAATTTAATAATTAATTTGGAGGCTGAAATACTCCTTTATTTATTTATTTAAACATAATTTATTTCAAAATTTCCAGAATATCAGAAATATAATTAAATAAACAGAAAATATAAAAAATAAAAAATAAAAGGAAATCTCAAACAGCAGCCGTAGGGGGGGCGGGTAGCAGCAACCACGCCCCCAGCGCGCAGTCGTGCCAGCCTTGCCCCTGGTCGCACCAGCACACTACCTCATGCCCTTTTAATTTAAAAATATATATATATATATTTTTAAAACCCAAAATTTTCAGAATGCTTTTATACTTCAAATGGCTTCCAAAATATTCAAGTTTGCCACTATTCAACCATATTAAGCATTCCTACATATTTAACAAAATAAATACAACATCATCCACTAAACCACAAAATACATATACTTCACATGCATTTCTCCTTGCTTCATTACCTTCAACCTTCCAAAACTCCCTTTCCTTTAGATGATTCTCCACCTACATAGAGGTCAAAGGACCTTATGAGCCAATGCTCAGTAAGGGTGCTATGCAAATGTAAATGTAACATGAGAATATAAACATGTAATGTAAATGCAATGCATATTATGGGTAGTCCTCCATGCCCTCATAACCACTTAGGTTAAGGCACCAACCAACCCCTCTCTCATCACTAGTCCTCCTTATGGCCATAAGTTCACTAGAACACGAAACATGCAAAAAGACCATTACATGTAACTCATTCAAAACATGTACAAATGCAAGCAAAACCCCCACGACTTGGGGTTATCCCTTACCTCTTTCCTTGAAGCTTCAATACTTCCACTTGCCAAGACTCTCTCTTTGGTTTTTAATCACCTTAAGAAAATATCCTTAAAGCATTAGAGATCTTTAAGACTAAAGAATGAATGGAGAATGAAAACTTTCCTACACACTTGAAGAAATTTAAACTAAGGCTTACCTCTTGCTTGCCTTTCTTCTTCCTTCTCCTAAACTTCTTCTTACTCTCTTTCTCTTAATATGTGGAAAAACCTTGCACAAAAATCTCAACTCCCTATTTATAGAGATTTCTTACTCAATCCATGCCAAAACTCAAGATTACATCTTAGCCATTGGTTTTTCTTTAATTCAAGAGACTCAATCTCAGCCCTCAAATACAAGCACAATCCTTGTGCTTCTCCTAATCCTCAATCTTAGCCATTGATTTTATGAGAACTCATCTCTAGTCTCTAAAGAAACACAATCCAAGAGACTTAGTCTCTTTAAATCTCATCCTTTGATTTTTCTTTGGAGATTAAATCCTCAACCATTGGATCAATCTCTAATTCCCATAATTCTCCAATTTTCAAAATTAATAAATAATGACTAATTTCAAGATTGACAAATTTCTCCATTTTCCATTTAATTTAAATCCATAACTTTTCAAGCATTTAATGGAGACTAATATCTTTTCTTTTTGATTTTATTTAAATTGCTCTTGAAAGACCTAATTCATTTTACTTTGGCATTTAATTAAATCCACCATTTTCCCACATAAATGCATGACTAATTTCCATTTAATATGGATTTTTTTTAATTCTCTCCATAATGGCTCTCATTTAATGCTTGAGAGACTAATTTCTCTTCTTTTTGCATTTCTTTAAATCCCACTCTTGCTTCACAAGATCATGTCAAGTGTCCGATTACACTTAATCAACAAATTTATTATTCCCAAATTAAATTAAATCTCATTCCATGAGATCTTGCCAAGTGTCACAAATCTAACCATACTTGGCTTCCATTTTAATTTCCTAATTACCCATACACTTAATCAAGAATTAAATTCTCCAAAAATCAATTCTCCAATATAAATAATTTCTCCAAAAATAATTTATCTTTTTATGGGACGGAACTCTAAATTACCGGTTTGCCCCTCTTAAGGCATCCTATAAATTATGTGCATTCTCTTTAATTCAAGGGAAATTATGGAAATTTTCATATACCAATATTATCTTAATTGATAATTTTATCATAACTCCTCAAGGGTATTACAAATAACAATTGATTGAAGATAAAGAATCACAATGTAAAGTATGATCAATTACATGTAAATATAATTGGCTTGTGGGGTATAACTCTAACAATCTCCTACTTGCCCTAAAGCCAATTTCCCATGTATCTTAAGCCCATATTCTCAAGATGACATTCAAACACTTGTTGTGACAATTGTTTTGTAAGGGGATCTGCTAAATTCTCTATTGATGCAACCTTCTCCATTTTGATGTCACCTCGGCCAATTATCTCACAGATTAAATGATATCTCTGCAATATGTGTTTGGATCTTTGATGGGACCTTAGTTTCTTTGCTTGAGCAATTGCACCATTATTATCACAGTACACTAGAACTGGATTAACAATAGTAGGAACTACTCCCAATGCTGAGATAAAATTTCTCATCCAAATCACTTCCTTTGCAGCATCAGATGCTACAATATATTCAGCCTCAGTGGTAGAATCTGTAGTAGTTTCTTGTTTGGAACTCTTCCAACAAACTACTCCACCATTAAGTGTGAATACATAACCAGACATAGATTTTGAGTCATCTACATCAGACTGAAAACTTGAATCCATAAAGCATTCCAGTTTCAGTTCACCTCCTCCATAAACCATGAAAGTGTCTTTCGTCCTTCTCAAGTACTTAAGAACCAGGGGGCGAAGCCAAGTGAGGCCCAGTGGGGGCAGTTGCCCCCACTAGGCCAGACAAAAAAAAAAAAAAATTAATAAAGTCCCAAGAGAGCCAACAGCCAAAGCCCACTGCACTTGTGACCCCATTAGGGCTCCACTTTAGCCTCCCACGGTCCCACCACTTCTACTCTCCTCTCCCATCTTCATTTCTGTTCTTCTCATTACAATGTCTCTCTCTCTCTCTCTCTCTCTCTCTCTCTCTCTCTTTTTCAAGTGCATGAAACACAGATTTGTTGAAATCTAGCCGTTCGATCTTAGATTCGACTACATTTTCACTGTGAAAGTAACCCCAATCTACAAGAAGGTAAGATTTTTAGGTTCATCAGTTCTATTTTCAGTATAGATTCGTGAAAATGCGGATTATTTTTTCGTTTTGATCAAAAATTAAAAACTAGGTCTACGGCAATCCAACCGTTAGATCTAGCCCATTTTTGGATATATTAATCCCCTTGGCTTTGCGTTTCAAACTCTAGCATTTGATCATGAAAATCGTTGGCCGGCGGTGGTCGTCGGCTGCTACCAGTGGCGACGGATGTGGCTAGTATTAGATATATAGATAATAAACTTCCACAGTTCCACTGCTAGAAACATCAGTGATGATAGATTAATAACTAATCTTTCAATAATCCTATAATTTCATTTTTTTAATTTTATGTTCTTTTCATTAATTGTTATTTTTTCACTCTTTGGAGCTTAAACAAAAAGAGATCATATTAGTGTATTATCATATTACTTACTTATGAAATGTGCTAACAGTGAGTCAGTGACAATTTTGTGTTGTGGAAGAACCAATGGTGGGGTTGGAGCTTGATTATAAGAAATGTGAGAATGAAAGCTATGAATAGGATGCATTCCAGTTGATAACAACCTCACTTCTAGTCTTCTACTCTAAGGTATATGCATTTTACACATTTTTTTACAAGAATAAAATGTTGTTCATATAATCCTTTATCCCTTATTCTTATACATTGTAGTTTCTCTATTATTTTTATAAGATGAAAAAATAATGATAATTTGGACAATTTAGAAAAGCTTGATGTAGGTTCTGTGGACATATTATTAATCATTGGTTATTTATGAAATTATTGTTTATTTTTTAGGAAGCTATGGAAAGATATTTTAAAAGAAAGTCTCTCTTTTCAATTGAAGAAAACAGTGGGGTAAAGAAAATAAGTGTTGGGGTAGATGATAATCATGATATTCAAGAGAATAATTATACACATAAAGCAAGTATTGAGAAAATTATGAAGCAAAGAAAGCAAGTGTGGAGGAGGAAAATCATATTGAAGAAAATGAACAAGTTAACAAAGGAAGTATTGAGCAAATTGATATTGCACAACTTCCTACAGATCCTGGGATAAGAACTCCAATAATGGATTACAATGTTAATCTTAGAGATCAAATTAGAAGAGTCTACTTGCAAAGAGGTCGGTGTCAGCCTCGAAAACATGCATTTCCACGAAAAAAATTAAGACGATTCATTACGGCTTGGTTCAATGAATTTAGTGATTGGTTAGAATATAGTATAAGCAAAGATGCTGCATTTTGTTTATATTGTTATCTTTTTAAAACAAATAATGGGGAACAAGGAGGTGGTGGTTCTTTTGTGAAAGAAGGGTTCAGAAATTTTAAAAAGAAAGATAGACTTCAAGTTCATGTTAGAGATGCCAATAGTGCACACAATCAAGCTCGAAGTAACTGTGAAGCATTAATGAATCAAGAGCAAAATATTGAGACAGTTTTCTTCAGGCAATTAGAATAAATACGGTGTGATTATTGAATTTGTTTGAATGCATCAATTGATTGTGTTCGACTTCTTCTACGACAAGGACTTGCTTTTCATGGTCATGACGAGTCTGAAGATTCAAATAATCAAGGTAACTTTCTTGAACTATTGCAATTTCTAGCTAATCATAATAAGGAGATTAAGGCTGTTACTTTGAAAAATGCTCCTAAAAATCTCAAGTTAACATCACCTGATGTTCAAAAGGATATTGTACAAGCTGCTGCTATTGAAACGATTGATCTTATCATAAAAGATGTTGGTGATGCATTCTTTTCAATTCTAATTGATGAATCTCGGGATATCTCAATAAAGGAACAAATGTCTACTATTTTGCATTATGTGAATAAAACGGGACATGTAGTTGAACAGTTTATTGGGATTGAACATGTTTCTAGTACTACTGCCCTATCACTTAAGGCTGCAATAGATAAATTATTTTCTAGATATGGGTTAAGTATATCTAGATTGCGGGGGCAAGGTTATGATGGGGCTAGCAACATGCAAGGTCAATTTAATGGTTTCAAAGCACTTATTTTGAAAGAGAACCCGTGTGCTTTCTATGTTCATTATTTTGCTCACCAACTTCAATTGGCACTTGTAGCTGTAGCAAAGAAACATGTGCAAGTTACTTTGCTCTTTAATTTGGTTTCTAGAGTGGTGAATATTGTTGGAGCATCATTGAAGCGTTGTGATCTTTTGCGAGAGAAACAAGAAGCCGGTCGTCCTAACTCGGCCAACAACACATCAGGCCTTACTCTTCTGACTTTCTTCATACTCTTTTCTCTAGAATGTTATTGTTTTGAAGGAATGAGCAACATAGTTTTTCTTGCACCTAGGGTGTCTTATTTTCTTGCGACATACATTGCCAATTTATGTGTTTCATGCTATGCATTTATGAACAAGCAAGAAGGCATGCATTGGGCGTAAATATGATTTCGGCGAGAAACCGTACCTAGCAATGCTTTTACATGATCCCTTAGATTTGCCAACTGTGTTAGTGAAGAGATTAAATATATAAAGACTAAATTAGTTGGTGCAATACCTTTTCCTTGGAGAGTGCATTATGCCATTTCATCGGATAAAGCTTTCTCCTCGCCTTTTCAGCTAGCATTTCGCTTCTCAATCATTGAGTTAGTGCTTGAAATCCTTAACTCGAGCAAGCCAATGTATTTCGACATATACAACTTAAAAAATAGAAAGCCATTAGTAAAGCAAGCAAGGAAGAGCTTCTTGCATACCTCGAATCAGACACCACTGGCTAGGGTGTCAGGATAGCGATGACTAACTGGGGTGAAGTTGCCCATGCTACTTATATTATCCTTCCGCCAGGCTACTATGAGGGACTGTGGTGGGGCCCTCTCTAGCCTGAACATCTCGGTGGGTTTTATGCCTTTGTCCTCTTTTTCCTTATATACCCTTTATTCTTTAGACCATTTTGCCCTTCAAACCTTGCTTATTCACCTTTTTGCCATTATCAATGACTCTTTGGTTATTTAACCATGGTTTCTTTTTGGAAAATGTGTCTTGGCTTGGGGCTATTTTCGGGGTTCACCCGTCTTGGGTTAATTGACCAAAATATCCTTAGGCGGCTAATGACCAAAATACCCTTAGGTGGACGCTCGGGAATTCATGTTCCAATACTTAAAAAGGGTAAATTGCTTTGAGACTTCTTTTTGTGATTTAACCTATTTGTACAGAGATTCTTCGTAATTTAAAAATTGCTCTAAAAATTCATATGGATCATATTTTTTGCATTAGCATTTTGCCTAGGTATGTACTCTTTTGTCATCAAGGGCATTACTAGATCCCACACTTAGAGAGAGAAAGAGAAAGAGTGTGAGGTTGTGATGGGGATAGCGACAAAAAGTACGGATCTTCTTCGCAATAAACTTTGCACATATCTTCAAATTCGCCTTTAACCCATGGCCGGGGCAAAGTTGTAACAAAACAAAGAGTAGAGAATCCCTAAAGATAGATGTAACACCTAAGATTTTTAGACTCAAATATGATGTAATACCCAAGATTTTTAGATTCAAATATTTGAGGAAGTAGGACATTTCAAATGATTATGAAGGTCTTAACGGAGAAGTTCAGTTTCTGAGCCAGGGGCAAGATTAAAAATATTAAAGTTCGAATAAAAGTGTAATTTTCCTAAACCTTAGGGTATTAGCGTAATAAATCATTTCTCCAGGGGAATAAGTGCCATTTAAAAATGATCGGGGACCAAGTTGCAAAGGGTTTAAGTGCAATTAAAAAATAGTTGGGGTCCAAGTCGCAAGAGGTCTAAATGCAATTAATCAAAAAGTTTGGGCCAATGTGTAATTCTTGAAACACCATAACCAGGTCATTGGAGTAACGAACTGAACCAACTAACCATCGAAAGTCATGATGAGGTTGCAAATGTGGGTTTATATTCCAATACAACTTTGGATCATTTCGGATTCTAAATTTTATCTTTAAGGACATGTGGCAAGAAACCATTTGCCATTTGAAGGTAAGGATAAGGCTTCATAATGACCCTCTGAGGTGGTGGATACAGCTTCATGATGACCTCCTGGGGTGGTGGATAAGGCTTCATAATGACCCCCTGAGGTGGCGACATGTGATTGCCATAAAAGCCTATAAATAGGCCATGGGTGGATTTAAACTCAAGAATTTCATTATAGCTTTGGATCAAATTGAGATTTACTTGAGAAGATTTGAAATGATTGCGGAAAATTTTAGAAGATTTGGAATGATTGGAGAAAATTTTAGAAAATTTGAAATAATTGGAATATCTTAGAAATTTAGAAAAGATTTGTAATGATTGAAAAATATTATAATATAATATAACATATTTAGTGGCTAAGTTTCAAGGCCTATAAATAGGAGGCACCATTTGGAGAAGTAGGAAAAAGAATAGAGAAAGGAGAAAGATTGAATTTCTTGAATATATACGATAGCCAAGGTACGTTGAGACTCGGATTTGAGAACCCTTAGAAGCCTAACATGAGAATTAAGGTTGGACACGAGATTTGAGGTGTTCTAAGTTTAGTTCAAGGTGAGTGTTCCCACCTAAAACTTGGTTTATTGTGAGTGTTTTTTCCCAAAAATTTATACGTGATATGTTTTGTCTAAATTGAGTATGATTTCATAAGGGTTGCCAAATTATATGCAATTTATGTACATTTTGTCATGTTTTTATGAAATCAAGTTATGAACCCTTATGCCATGTTTACAAGCAAGTTTTGGAACTAGAGTTTAGTAGCTACGCACAAAGGTTCTTACCCCTACAAGTTGGTAGAATCTTTTGTGTCTCCTCTGTTGTATCATATTTTTTGGTATATGAGAAAATGTGTTTGATGCAAAATCTATCTTTGTGAAAATCATATTTCGAAATAAGCTTTCATATTTCGAAACAATGCATAAAATGTTTTAGGCGAGAATGCTCAAATGTTTGAAAGAATCCAAATGTATGTATAATGTTTCAAAACCAAGTGTTTATGTTTCGAAACACTGTTCTTATATGTTTCTCTAGATGTTTCGAAATGGTCTTAGCCTAAGTTTAAATGTTTACTAAATTTGCATATCATATTTTGAAACCTATCTTGAATTTGAGAAGTATGTTTCAAAACCTACCCTATCTGTTTTGAAACCTGCGTTTCTGTCTGCAGAGCATTCAAACGTTTTTGAGTTGCATTTGTTTTGAAAGAAGTTTTTGAAGTATGTTTTGAAACCTCTGACACTCTGTCAGCAGAATGTTTTCAAAAGCAAGAAGCATGGGAGCTGAATGTTTATTTAATCCAAAAAGCTTTTAGAATCATTTTTAAATGACCATATGATTCCTTAAGAATATTGTCTCCCACCTGTTTGTGTCTCTAAGTGCTTTGTCTAGCTGGAAGCTGTGATGTTTCGAAACCTGATGTTCATATTTCGAAACACAGTATGCATGTTTCAAAACCTACTTTTCTGATCTTGTCTCTAATAGTTATTTTCAGCCATATCCTTGTTTCTTGATATATATATATATATAACAGGTCTTTAAAGATAAAAAGAAATTCACAACTCACAAGAACAAGAGAGAACAAGCACTTACTCATATATACTTTCAAGAGACACAAGTTACACTCACAAGCACTTGTGAAAAGAAATCAGTTGACAAGCATCCAGCGAAGATCCTTTGTATCCATCTTTTAGTGTGCTGTGAGGTGTGAAAAAGGAGAAGCTAACTAAATTCTCTTTCATCTAAGCTCTCCCATTCTCAAACCAAGAAGGTTTGTATAGTTATATTGGTAAGAAGGTTTCATTGCATTAAATCTATCGGGCTATAAGAGATAAGCTTTATTTATCTTATATAAAGTTGAAAGGTTTAAATTGAGCTTAAAACTCACATGTTGTAAGATTCGAGTTTATCCCGAAAAAGCTCATTATGGTGAGTTAAGCTATAAAAACTCACTGTGTAAGGTTTTAGGGTGAACTGTGGTAAAACCCTTAGTGTGTTGATCACTAGTGAAAGTGATTGTGGTTGAAAATCTTTCAAGTAGGTAAGCTTGAAGGTAGTGGAGTAGGCGGGTGTCGAACCACTATAAATCTCATGTGCAAGTGTCTTGATTATTTCTCTTGCTTACTATTGTTACCTGAGCATTCAAAAGAATCAGTTTTCAAAAGCTAAAAGTTTCGAAATAAGCAAACCAAAGAGCAAGGTTTTGAAACATACTTTCTAGTAAGTTAGATTTCGAAACATACTCACCTGTGCTTTGAAACATATTTTGCAGAGAGGTTAGTTTCGAAACTTAGTATCCTACAAGCTAAAGTTTTTCAAGTTATTGAAAATCTAACCGAATCCCAATTCACCCCCCTCTTGGGATATATTTGCCATTATATAGAACTAACAATTGGTATCAAAGCAAGGTCTCTAAGTGTTTTCTAAGTCTAACCGCCAAAGAGCAAAGATCCAAATGGCATTCAACACTGATTTCAAGTTGGAAGGATAAAACACCTCAAGGCCACCATACTTTGATGGCTTGAACTACACCTACTGGAAAATGAGAATGAGGTATTTTCAAATGCAAAGTACTAATTTATATACATGTATATCTAGTATGACAACTCTATCCGAACCTCCTACTAGTGGTTGGAGTGAACAACAAAGACACACAAATGAGATAAATGCTAGAGCTGTCAACATATTACATTGTGCATTAAGTCCAGCAGAGTTCAATAGGGTCATCTTATGTACCACAGTTAAAGAAATTTGGGATCACATAGAAGTAACACACGAGGGAACAAAGAAAGTGAAAAGCACTAAAATCGCTATTCTCACTAGTAAATATCAAAATTTTGAAATGCATATCAGTGAATCTATTAAGGAAATGTTTACTAGGTTTAATGACATTGTAACTAACTTACAAGCCTTAGGAAAAACAATCACCACAGAAGAAAAGGTTCAAAAGATCTTAGGAAGCTTACCATCTATTTGGGAACCAAAACCATCTATTTGGGAACCAAAAGTCATGGCAATAGAAGAAGCTAGAGACACATCTACTCTTACTATGGATGATCTACTAGGCTCACTGCTAACTCATGAGATTAAGATGAAAAGGAAAGACTCGAATGAATTAAAATTAAAATCCTTAGCATTAAAAGCCAAAGATGATGAAAGTGAAACGAATGATGAAACTGAAGATGTAGCCTTGCTCACAAAGTGTATTAACAAATTCATAAGAAAAGGGAAATTTCCTAAAAGAAAATTCAATGAAAACAAGAAAATTTTCAAAGAAACTACTTATGAAATGAAGTGTTTTGAGTGTAAGAAACCAGGACACATCAAGGAAGATTGTCCACTCCTCAAAAGTCACAAGAAAGGTAAGAAAAAGAAAGAATTAGCCACATGGAGCAGTGATGAATACTCCTCATCAAATTCAAACAAGCAAGAAGAAAATGCTAACTTTTGTCTTATGCTAACAGTAAGTTCTAGTTCATCTAGTTGTGATTCATTGTCATTTAATTCATTGCAAGATGAATATAACTTACTGTTGGATACTTACAATAAGATTCTAGCCAAAAATAAAGTTCTAAAAAGCTTTTCAATTGTCAAAGAAAAGGAAAACTATGATCTGAAGATTGCTTATGTTGATTTAGAAAAGATCATGGGAGAAAAAGACAAAGAGATTGAAAAAAGGAAAATCAGATTTTTAGAATTGGAAAACAAAAACAATGACTTATTAGAATCCTTTAAAAAACTCTTAGAAGGAAAGAATAAGCTAGAAATGATTTTGAGAAGTCAAAAACCTTTTGGAGACAAAAGAGGGATAGGTTATACAAATGATACACCATCCACCTCAACAACAAAATTCATTAAGGAAAAGGTACCATATAAACCACCATCATTTAGAAAACATGCTGGTCACCATTTTCATAATCGAAGCTTCTATAGAAGAACAAATATGACTTGTCATTATTGTAACAAGAAGGGTCATCATATCAAACAATGCTATGTCAGAAAAAATGCTTATAGATTAAATTTGATGTGGATTCCAAAAGCTAAAGATGATATGATTGCTAACACTGTTAGACCCAAGAAGGTTTGGGTACCAAAGGTACCAATATGATGTATTTCTTGTAGGTAAGCTTGGCATCCAAGGAAGCAAAGAATAAATGGTATCTTGATAGTGGATGCACCAAGAACATGATGGGAGACAAGACTCAATTCGTCTCTCTCACTTACAAAGAAGGAGGTAATGTTGTCTATGGAGACAACTCAAGATGTAAAATTCTTGGCAATGGCATAGTTGGTTTAAGTAGAACTAAAATTGAAAATGTATGCCTTGTTGATGGTTTAAAACACAACTTGCTAAGTATAAGCCAATTATGTGATAAAGGTCACAAGGTCATTTTTGAATCAAACAAATGCAATGTCTATGATTTGAAATCAAATGAACTTATTTTTTCTAGAAATAGAAATAGAAATGTCAATGTATATGTTATATGGCTTGATGATGTTGTACTTAAACATGAAAATTGTCTGATTGCTTCAAATGCAAATCTGTCTTGGATATGACATAAGAAACTAGGACATGATAACATGAACTTAATTGTTAAATTAGCTAGGAAGCATCTAGTTAGAGGCTTGCCTAATATAAAATTTAAAAGGGATCATGTTTGTGACATTTGCATGAAAGAAAAACAAACTAGATCTTCATTTAAGCCTATCAACTCAGTTAGCACATCTAGACCTCTAGAATTGCTTCACCTAGATCAGTTTGGTCCTATGAGAACTCAAAGTCTTAGAGGAAAATCCTATACCTTAGTTATAGTAGATGATTTTTCAAGGTTTACATGGGTATTATTTTTAGGAAGCAAAAGTGATGCATTTAAATCCTTCTCTAGATGTTGCAAAAGACTCCAAAATGAACAAGACTTCAAGATAAAGCAAATAAGAAGTGATCATGGTGGAGAATTTGAGAATCAAGAATTTAAATCCTTTTGTCAAGAAAATGGAATTCATCATAACTTCTCAATCTCTAGAATGCCCCAACAAAATGGAGTTGTTGAAAGAAAGAATATAACCCTTATAGAAATATCTAGAACTATGTTATTAGAAAATGACTTGCCAAAGTATTTTTAGGCTGAAGCTGTAAATATAGCATGCTATGTTCTTAATAGGGTATCAATAAGACCTATCATTAAGAGAACCCCATATGAACTATTTAAACATAATAAACCCAATATTTCGTATTTCCATCCTTTTGGATGCAAATGTTTTATTCTAAACAATGGAAATGATCAACTTGGAAAGTTTGATGCTAAGAGTGACAAAGGTATATTCAGCTCAAAGTAAAGCCTATCGAGTCTTTAACAAAAGAACACTAGTCATAGAAGAATCAATTCATATAGTGTTTGATGAAAATCCAATAATAAGAAATAATGATGATTATCTAGAATTCATTTCAAATAAGATAAATCGGCTTCAAATCAATGAAGAGGAAGATCAAAACAATATTCAAAATCCTAAAAATCAAAAAGAAGTCTTATTTCCAAGAGAAAGAAACTATGTCAAAAATAGTGAAATCATAGGAGATCCTAGAAAGGGAGTATCGACTAGATCTTCTTTAAAAGTAAAAGGCAATCTAGCTCTAATTTCTCAAATAGAACCCAAAAGTGTTCAAGAAGCTCTAAATGATAATGGATGGGTTGAGGCTATGCAAGATGAGCTAAACCAATTTGAAAAGAATGAAGTTTGGAGTCTTGTACCCGAACCATCAGATCATCCTATCATTGGAACAAAATGGATATTTAGAAACAAGCTTAATGAGAATGGTAATATCATTAGAAATAAGGTTAGATTAGTTGCTCAAGGATATAGTCAAGAAGAAGGCATTGACTATGATGAAACCTATGCTCCAGTAGCAAGATTGGAAGCTTTAAGAATCCTATTATCTTTCTCATGCCACAAGAACTTCACTTTATACCAAATGGATGTTAAGAGTGCATTCTTAAATGGTTTCATTTCGGAGCAAGTGTTTGTAAAACAATCTCCCGGTTTTGAAAATCCAAAATACCCAAATCATGTATACAAGCTTACTAAAGCCCTATATGGTTTAAAACAGGCTCCTAGAGCTTGGTATGAAAGGCTAAGTAAGTTTCTTATAGAAAATGGATTTCAAAGAGGAAAGGTAGATACAAAACTTTTCATCAAAAAGAAAAAGGATGATATATTGATTGTCTAGATTTATGTTGATGACATCATATTTGGATCTTCAAATCTTAGTCTATGTGATTAATTTGCCTCAATAATGCAAAATGAATTTGAAATGAGCATGATGGGAGAATTGAATTATTTCTTAGGTCTTCAAATTAGGCAAACACCTCAAGGAACCTATCTAAGTCAAGCTAAGTATATAAAAGAAATCTTAGCTAAATTTGGAATGAATGAGTGTAAGCCTATCTCTACCCCTATGAGTTCATCAAATGACATTGATAAAGATGAGAAAGGGAAATCGGTAGACCAAAAGCTATATAGAGGAATCATTGGCTCTTTGTTATGTTTAACTACCTCCAAACCCGACATTGTATTTAGTGTGGGTATGTGTGCTAGGTATCAAGCTGATCCAAAAGAGTCTCACTTAAAAGCCACTAAAAGAATTTTAAGATATATCAAAGGTTATGAAAACTTATGTCTATTCTATGCAAAATCAAAAGATTTCAAGCTAAAGGCTTTTATCGATGCTGATTATGGAGGATGTAAAATTGATAGAAAAAGTACAAGTGGAATATGCCACTTTCTAGGAAACTCTTTAGTGTCTTGTGCTAGAAAGAAGCAAAACATTGTTGCACTATCCTCAACCGAAGCTGAGTATGTAGCGGCTAGTTTGTGTTGCATGCAAGTTTTATGGATCAAGCACTAACTAGAAGACTATAGTATTCATTTAGAAAGAACTCCAATCAAGTGTGATAACATGAGTACAATAGCTTTATCCAAAAACCCGATATTCCATGCAAGAACCAAGCATATTGAAATCAAACACCATCTTTTAAGAGATCATGTTCAAAAAGAAGATATTGCTTTAGAATTTGTGGATACAAACAATCAAGTAGTCAATATCTTCACCAAACAATTGGAGAGTGCGAAATTTGAACACTTTAGATCGTGCCTTAATATGTTGGAAATCAAGTTTTAGATTTGGTTTTATCATAATTGGAATCTAAGTGTTTCTGCTTAAGGAAGTTTTGAAACATCTTCTTCATGTTTCGAAACATGTGCTGTATCAAGAAAATCGTGTTTCAAAACATCATATTATCTTATTTCGAAACACTATTTCCAGAGAGTTGTATTTTGAAACATGTTGTCCCATGTTTCGAAACCTGATTTCTAGAAAGCGTTATTTCGAAACATACTTGATCCATGTTTAGAAACTTGTTTTCTAGAGAGGTATGTTTTGAAACATAAGTCCCATGTTTCGAAACCCAGAATCGGGATTATAAATAGAAGAACGGTTTCAAACCTTCATGTTCTCTGAAATTTTCTATCTATTTCGAAACCCTAGCCTTCAAAACCTCTCTCTCTTGCTCACCCACTCAAAATCTCTCTCAATCTCTCACTCTTCTCTTGCAAATCAATCATGGTGAGATCAAAGAAGACCGCCGGAAAGCGTCAATGCACCCATATCTCGCTGTCTCCTCCTCTTCAAGAATACAACGATGATTTTCCCAATCCTCAAGAATTCCAATATTTCAAATCTCTATTTGAAAAACATGAGGTAAATCTAGGTCGCCCTTTTGACATTGATATCTTAGAAAAGGCAAATTTTTCCTATCTTTCTTCTTTAAAAGATCGAAACTAGTTGCGACTTCTCAAGCTTAGAACTCCAGTACTTCAAGATTATGTTCGAATCCTCTATTCAAATGCTCAAACGTCTTTTAACGGGCATGAGTACACTTATTGTTTTCAAACTTTCATTCAAAATACTGAACTTGAAATAAGCCCTAACTTAGTGGCTGCTTACTTAGACATTCCAGCCACAGGAACCATCTACGTCCCTTACACATTCAAATCCCTAGATGCTTATAGGAAGATTTCTGGATACCCAAATCTCAAAGAGGCTTTTACCAATATAAATGCCTTGAAATTTGATTTTCGTATCCTTCATATTATTATTTGTTAAGTCTTACACCCTAGGAAAGGAAACTACGCCAAACTTTATCCCAAGGACTTATGGTTCATGGAAAAGTTTATGGATAATGAGTCAATCAACCTGTCCTCCATTATGTGTAATAAAATGGTAAATGCTCATGCTCATAATAAGCAATCACTTCCTTACGGTTGTTTACTTTCCGCATTTATCCAAACAAAGTTTCCACCTATCCAATCTTCATCCATTTTTCCGATATCAAAGATTACTCTTTTCAATCATACATCTCTTACCAAAATGGGATATAGATATGATGAGGTGAACAATAGATACACCAAAATGATTCACCGTCACCAACGATTTAGTTTTGAGATGGATGCTCAAGCAGAAGAACAAGCTGAGGAAGAAGAAAACGAAGAAGATGAAGACGCTCTATCCACCAAAGCTGGACCATCCTCTCGAGTCACTCCCGACATGCTAGCATCGCTTCAATCCACTTTGGCTGAAGGCATAGCCTCTATGACTCGGAAGTTTGATGACATCTTGGCTATTCAAGCCACTTTTGGGACTCAGCTGCAAGCTTTAAACGACAAGGTCAATGACAACCATCGCCAAATGAAAGACTACCTTGACAGTCTTAGGGATCAACTAGGGAATTTAGAAGAGTTGGTAGCTAGTCACCCAAATCCTAGTGCCCCTACCTCCCCATCTCCCTAGATTTTTCGGTTGATGTCTACGTTCTGTAATTGACTATCTATGCGTTCTCGTGTTGTATTTTGTTTTGCAAAGTATTGGATGTTTGTTTTAAATGCATTCCCATTCAGTTACTCTTGATACTTTTCTTGTGTTCATGAATATTTCAACTTGATTACCATATTTTTTGGTTATGATAAAAAGGGGAGAAAAATAAGAAAAATGTATGAAATGTATGCTTAATTAAATTGGTATCAAACATGCATTGAGAAAACCTATTGGTCTTATTTTGAAACACTAACTCTTGGTATCAAGAAAATTTTTATGTTATGTAGTTTCAAACAAATGCAAAAGACGATGTGCCATTTCAAGGTTTGTATTTCTAACTCCAATGTAAGTTTATGGGGAAGTTATGTGTTGGTTAAGTGCATATTGATTTTTCAAAAAGGTTTTCATCATTATCAAAAAATAGAGGGAGAATTGTTGTATCATATTTTTTGGTATATGAGAAAATGTGTTTGATGCAAAATCTATCTTTATGAAAATCATATTTCAAAATAAGCTTTCATATTTTGAAACAATGCATAAAAAGTTTTAGGCGCGAATGCTCAAATGTTTGAAAGAATCCAAATGCATGTATGATGTTTCGAAATCAAGTGTTTATGTTTCGAAACATTGTTCTTATATGTTTCGAAATGGTCTTAGCCTAAGTTTAAATGTTTGCTAAATTTGCATATCACATTTTGAAACCTACCCTATCATGTTTCAAAACCTGCGTCTCTGTCTGCAGAGCATTCAAACGTTTTTGAGTTGCATATGTATTGAAAGAAGTTTTTGAAGTATGTTTCGAAACCTCTGGCACTCTGTCAGCAGAATATTTTTAAAATCAAGAAGCATGGGAGCTGAATGTTTATTTAATCCAAAAATCTTTTAGAATCATTTTTAAATGACTTCTCCATGCCTTGCAAACTCATTTGTTAAATGGTTAAGTGGAGACCTATTTTATATCCTAATGGCCATATGATTCCTTAAGGATATTGTCTCCCACCTGTCTGTGTCTCTAAATCCTTTGTCCAGCTAGAAGCTGTGATGTTTCGAAACCTGATGTTTATGTTTCGAAACCCTGGTCTATTTCTGTGATGTCTCGAAACACAGTATGCATGTTTCGAAACCTACCTTTCTGATCTTGTCTCTAACGACTATTTTCAACCATATCCTTGTTTCTTGATATATATAGCAGGTCTTTAAAGATAAAAAGAAATCCATAACTCATAAGAACAAGAGAGAACAAGCACTTACTCATATATACTCTCAAGAGACACAAGTTACACTCACAAGCACTTGTGAAAAGAAATTAGTTGACAAGCATCCAATGAAGATCATTTGTATCCATCTTCAAGTGTGTTGTGAGGTGTGAAAAAGGAGAAGCTAGCTAAAGTCTCTTTCATCCAAGCTCTCCCATTCTCAAACCAAGAAGGTTTGTACAACCATATTGGTAAGAAGATTTGTTGCATTAAATCTATCAGGTTGTAAGAGATAAACTTTATTTATCTTGTGTAAAGTTAAAAGGTTTGAGTTGAGCCTAAAACTCACATGTTGTAAGGTTCGAGTTTATCCCAAAAAAGCTCATTGTGGTGAAGGTTTGAGTTAAGCCATAAAAACTCATCTTGTAAGGTTTTAGGGTGAACCGTGGTAAAACCGTTAGTGTGTTAATCACTAGTGAAAGTGATTATGGTTGAAAATCCTTCAAGTAGGTAAGCTTGAAGGTAGTGGAGTAGGCGGGTGCCGAACCACTATAAATCTCGTCTGCAAGTGTCTTGATTATTTCTCTTGCTTACTATTGTTACCTGAGCATTCAAAAGAATCAGTTTTCAAAAGCTAAAAGTTTCGAAATAAGCAAACCAGAGAGCAAGGTTTCGAAACATACTTAGTAGAGAGGTTAGTTTCGAAACATATGTTAGAGTTATTGTAACGCCCAAGATTTTTAAACTAAAATATAATGTAATACTTGGGATTTTTAGCTTCTATTACTTGAGGAAATATGTCCTTTCAAGGGATTATAGAAGTTTTGAGACAAAGGTTCAGTTTTTGAGCCAGTGGCAAAATCGTAAATATTGAGGTTCGGGTAAAAGTGTAATTTACCTAAAAATCAGGGATATTAGCGTAATTAGTCCTTTCTTCGGGGACTAAAATGCAATTAAAAATTGGCCCAGGGACCAAGTTGAAAAGGGTCTAAGTGCAATTACCTGAAAAGTTTGGGCCAAAGTGTAATTCTTGAAATATTTTTCCTAAGGGTATTTGGGAGATTCAAGAAAAGCCTCATAAATGATTTTAGAGATAAGGATGAAGCCTCGTGATGATATTAGAGATAAGATGAAGGCTCATATGACTTTAGAGATAAGATAAGTGTTCATGATGACTTTAGAGATAAAGATTAAGCCTCATGATGACTTCAAGGATAAGATTTGATAAGATCTTATTTGGATAAGATTTGATTCAGATAAGATTTGATAAGAATGATTGCAGAATATCTTAGAAGATATGGAATGATTAGAGAATATTTTAGAAGATTTGAAATGATTGGAATATCTTGAAAGATTTAAAAAAGATTTGAAATGATTGTGACTTACTTGGTGGCCAAGTTTCTAAGCCTATAAATAGGGCTCATGGCCAAGGGTTTCCTCATTCTAAGTTGGGATAAATTCATGCTAGACGGGAGTGCTTTGAGCTTTTTGTAAAGGTGAAGCCTTCAGCATTCAAATCTCATCAAACCAAGTTAAGGTAAGTACATTATGAACTATTTATGATGTTTAGGCATGACTATGAACTATGTTATGTGGTCCCTCATGTTATGTTATGTTCACGCAAGTTCCGGGACCAGAGCTCGGTAGCGCTACGCACGAGGGTTCTTACCCCTGCAAGTTGGTGGAGCCTCTCGTGTCTCCATATGATATGTTATGTTATGTCATGACTTGTTTAAATACATATGATGGTTCTCTTGTACTTACTGAGATTTGCATAATCTCACCCCCCTTATGTTTCCCCCTCCCCCAAGTGAGCACGAATGAGGAGACCAGGACATGGACGTGGAGCGTGGTGGCTTGTTTAAAAAGGATTTTCAAGAACTTAAGTTTAGTTTCCTTTTGAAAACAATGTTTCTAGGGTTGAACTCTGATCTTTTCTTATATGTATGCCATAAAGCATGTCTTGGAATTTTATTTGATTTAAAGGAAGTATGATTTTGGTTTTAAGCTCTGAATATTTTTATATGAATATTATTATCATTAAGCATGTAAGTAAGTTACGGGTGTCACAGTTATGCCCCACAAGTCAATTATATTTACATGTAATTGATCATACTTTACATTGTGATTCTTTATCTTCAATCAATTGTTATTGCAAGGCTTTATATTTTTATTTGTCATTGATGGTTGTCATCATTATTTATTGTAATCCATACTTGACAAAGTCCATAGATCAAATAGGCTCATGGAATATGGTCGTGCATAGAGATGAGGATCATGAAACATATTTCTTTCAAGTCTTGATCTTAAATGTTCCTAGTCATAGAGTTATTAGGATTGGACACTAATAACTCAGATAGACTAGCACATATGATGCATGCTCAATCAGGAGAATGTCTTGTTTCATGAACATTGGTGTGTGTGGACACTAGTGCATATATATGGGTTCTTATTATAAGAAGAAGTAGACTGAATTGACCCGCTATAGAATTTCTAATGGCTATTATTTAATGTCAAATTGGAATTCTTGTGTTGCAATAGTGTAGATTGATCCTTAGACTTGAGACATCATGGTAGTCTTATATTTGACTCGTTACGCTTTGGTTCTTTTTGGATTCTAATGGAGTCATTAACAAACTATCACTGGGCGTAACCTTATCACATATGAAGGCTTGTGAATGTCGAAATAAGATTCATCACGTATCGACAAGATGAGAAGATGTCTTACGTATTCCGATGATTTTATGACTGAGGAAATCCTTGGCCAAGGTGAGGTGGATATCAAAAAGATGTTTTGATTTCACCTATCAAGTCATAAATCAGGAATGGATACATAGTTATTGAATGATTAGGGTTTCGTCATAAAACTATACCCTAAATTCAATTAGGACATAGATTGATGAAATGATTTTACTACATGGTAATTGCAATTGAAAAGGTCCGTATTTGTCATCGTTGGCTAGGTATTCATGGCATGTTGCTAGACGTTAACCTTGATATGTAGGGTTTTAGAATTAATATGATTAATTCTAAAACTATTAATTAAAGAGTTTAATTAAAAAGCCCATAAGTTTAATTAAAGAGTTTAATTAATCTAATAAGTTGGGCCTTGGTATAGCCTAATAGATTTGGTCCTACATCTAGCCCAATGGTGGACCTAAGGGGTCACACACTTAGGTCAAGCCCGTTCCATAATTTAAAAGAGAGAGTCAGCCCAATGTGATTAAGGGTCTGGCCTAAATTGTTTAGGGGTCTTCCAATGCACGATTGGGGTTTTTAACTCTATAAATATGATGCTTAAGAAGCTGGAAAGAATAAAAAAATTTTGGATCTCTCAAGAGGCGCCTAGGGTTGCTAGCACTATTCGAGGTGTTCGTGGAAAGGGTCGATCGTGTGGACCCACTTGGAGGAGTTCGCGCTTGCGACTCTACGAATTGAATCAAGGCAGAAACAAAGGCTACACGGTCGGCGAGTTTCTAACAGTGGTATCAGAGCCAGGTTATCTCGAACCTTTAATGATTTTGTTATCTGTATTTTGACTCAATCGTTTTATGGCAGTGTAACGAATCTGTCTCGCTTACGAATCTGCCATTATTTGATGGATCGTTTATGCAGTAACGAATCAGTATTGATTTTGGTTCTGCCATTATTTGATGAATGATTTATGCATCAAATCAGCATGCTAAGATGGTAGATTATAAAGTTCTTTAATTAGTTTTTAATGTGATATGAAACTGATGTATAAAAACAATTTGGTTCTGCCATTATTTTGCTGTTTTCAGTCATGCTTCGAATCTGTTTGTTTTCGAGGGTTAAATAAGATCTATAGTTGGCATTTAATAAGATTGAAATCGATGGATATGGGGTCGATTCATATAACAATATGATCGGATGGATATGTTTTGATATGATCAACATAAGTTTATTTTCTGAAACTAATAGCAATTATGATATGATTAGTGTTTAAAATAAACAGCAATAATGATGCAATCATTGTTTGTTTATCATTTGATATGATCAGTATTTAAACAAACATCAATTAAGATGCGATCAATATTGGTTTATCGTTTAGCGTGATCAGTATCTGTTCGAACAGTTTGCTGGGTGCTAGGTTTATGATTCAATCAAAATCGAACACCAAGTCAATTTGATATGATATAAGGAACAACATTTTGTCGAACTATATACTGTTTTGCAAGTTTTTATGATATGATATAAATCGAGCAACAATGTATTACTCAACCCCGTCGAGGGCGCTGCCCCCGAACCCCCATAAGGGGTGGTGCATAATCTATTATGTGTATTATAAATGCAAAGGCTGAAAATCTGTTTTGTTTACATGTCTATTTAACTTGTATTCAAATGTTATCTTCATTGCATGAGATGGTCTTATGATTTCTAAGATGCATGCTAATAACATATTAGTATCATTGTGTATGAGATGCATGCTTATGGTGAATTAATTATGGAATGTGTTAAGTGCATGTATTATGATCTAAATGAAAGTTTAAAAACCCCTCACTTAAAATTGTTTTAAGTATTATATATTAAGTCATGAACGGGGAAAATCAAAAGAGTTTATTTTTGCCATGGCCTTCCATCATTGGCATATAATATGAGGTGTTACCATGTTTGATATGTATCGCCAACATTATTTGGGGCATACTAAGTATGGCAATCTATATTACATGTTATGCATGTTGATGTACATTAGGTGATATGTAGAAATACTATCGCCAATATTATTTGGGGGTATCTCTATTTGTCACACTTGTGGTTAGTGATGGTTTGACTTAACATGTTTTTCATAAGAGCGTCAATAATATTTGAGTTTATGCAAATATGAGGCAAAATAGTTTGAGGGTTACATGAGATGTAATTGGTAAGAGTTACCTACCTTTTAAAATTACTATAAGAGCTACGATATTATTCGAGTTTATGGTAATTTTTAATTGGGTCTCAAGCCCACTAGAAAGCCTATGTATTTAAGCTTTTCAAATCTTATTTTGAGGGTGCTAAGATTTGATTAAAATAGTGGGAGTATCACTTATGACAAAATGTAAGATCCTGTTTTCTTGAGAGGTTGCCACGTAATTTAAGTAAGGTTTGGATACCGAAAAATTGGCTTGTTAGCAAAATAAATCGCCGAATCAATTATAGGGAATGTCACGGAGTGTAAATGTCTTTGGAAAATGACATGGTCTCAATAAACGTTTCAAGATAAGATTTATGGAAATAAAAGAAATCAGAATTTAGACGATTTTTGGTACAGCTAAAATACAGCTATGATTGAGGCTAAAATACCAAATTGTCATAGGGGTCTTCCTGGAAATCAATGGAACCCTGAGGGGGCTCCGATTTTTTTGTAAGGATCAACCCTTTAGTGGTTGCAAGATGAATCAAGGGTCCGGTGAGGACCTGGGGGCGAAATCGTCCGTATCGAGTAAGTTCAAAGTTATTAATTTTGGATTTAAACATCGTTATGCAAATAAAGCTGAGCATTAGAGGGGTAATTGCAATTAGAGAAATTTGCAAGTGTAATAAGGGAAAAATATGGGGGTTAAATATGTATTTTTCCATGATTATATTAATATAATATATTATATATATGTATTATTTATGTGCATGCGTATAGGCGTGGGGAGCAATTTCTGGGTTGTTCTTCAATTGAGGAATTAGGCAGAGGAATGGCAGAGAGATTGAGAAAATGGTCGAGAGTGGTGGCCAAGTTTTCTTCCAAGCAGTGGCGCACAAGCTTCTTCGGCCATATATATATATATATATATCATGAGAGAAGCTGAGAGAGAGAATGAGAGATCGAGTGAGTGATAGAGGGAGGAAGATGGCCGAATCGGCCATGGCAGAAGGTTGGGCCGAGAGCTTGGCCTAGAGTTTGGGATAGAGAGAGCAAGAGTGAGAAATCAGATGAGAGAATCAGAGAGTTAGGGCTCGTGAGAGCTTGGGTTGATCTCAGCCATGGCGGTGGTAGTGGCCAGCATTAATAAGCTGCTGTGCAATGGCAGCCGAGCGAAGTCGCAAGCTCGCGATGAAGGGGGCGACTGCAGTGATGGCAGCAACGCGAGGTGGGCGCGCGAAGGAGGGCATGCGGCAGTTGGGCTATGAGCGTGTGCTTGGTGAAAAAGAAGAAGGTGCAGAGGAAGGAGCTGTGAGTGTGGCGGAGCTGGGCGACGGTCGCGCCCGAAGCGGTGGCCAGCGGCGTCGGGGTTGCAGCCAATGATGGTTGAAGCGAGGTTGGGGCGGAGGTGGTGCACACATGGTTGGTTCACGAAGAAGAAGGAGTTGCAGGTGGCTGGTGCGTTGCAGAAGGAAAAAGATGATCAGTAGGAGGAAGAAAAAAAAATAAAAAGAAAGGAAAAGAAAAGAAAGAAAATAAAAAAAAGGAACAAAAAATGAGAAAAAATCTCGAAAAGTCCTAGAAAAATAGGGATTGAATATGTATTAATATTTCAGAGATTTTGGCAAGAAAAATGGTTCGGGCATGCGTTTCGAGGAGTTGCATGAAAATCGAGACGGGGCGCGAAAATTGAGATGTCGCACAAAAATTGAGGTAATATGCGAGAATCAAGGTAGTGTGCAAGAATTGAGGTGGTGTGTGAGAATTGAGGATTGGCGCGATAATCGAGCTCGGTCACGTATTTTGAGGTTAGGGCACGCATACCGAGGAAGCCGTAAAGGCTAAGCTAAGGTAAGTAAAATTCCCTAAAAAAATTTAGTAAATTAGGAATATTATTTTAGGAATTGCTATTGAGAAATATTTGAGGAATATTTAGTATGGATTTATTGAGAAAAATAGGAAGAAATATAGAGAAGTTATGATAAATAGAATATTGATATTATTGAACAAATATGATGGTCAGGGTATGTTGAGGATTTGACTTGAGTACGTTAGAAGGCTGGCACGAGAATCAAGATGTTATAAGATGCGTATGAGGTAAGTGGTACTTCTCAACTGGATTTAATTTTATGAGAATGCTTGGTTTGTAAGTGGTTTTTCCAAAACCCAATTTGATGTAAATGGTTTTATCATGTTGTCATGTCTTGATGTGAATATGTCATGTAGATTGCATTTACAGGTATTGATGATGAAATGTGCATGTATTCATGATGAAATTATTAATCATGCATTCGCATAAGAGTTTGAGAGTACAGGCCGGGACTGCTGCTTTTTCCAAGGGTGCACCTATACACCTCGGCCTAGGAAGGAGGCTGTAAAAATGGAGAGCAGCATCTGAAAGTAAAGCAAGATCGCTACGGGGTAAACAGTGTAGTTCAAAATTTTGAACTTACCCCGATCCCGGCGATTGGATCAACGTCGAAATTAAATCATTCACAAACAAATAAATAAATATAACCTTTAGATTATCGAGTCGTTCGCAGATTCAAGCCGTCCAAGCGTCCGGCCTCTAACTCGTGATACTCGGCATGCGTCCGTTGGCAAGGAGAGCGGAATAAGAGTGCTAGCTCCTTCTCCTTTGCGTGGCTTGTGTATGGACGGTAAAAGAACACCCACGTTTCAAATCGATGCCAAAAGAAACGGGAAGAGTGAACGGCAATACGTTTTTCAACTCTTGAAAATGACACCAAAAATTACTTCAATAATGGGCAACCTATAAAAGGATATTTATAGTGAAATATCCTAGGGTTTCTAAAACCCTAATGGATTGGGCTAGCCCATTAATTCTAATTTAATTAGAATCTTAAGTGGGTTTATTCTAGTCCAACTAGAAATATAATTAAATGGCCCAATCCTTTTATAGGTTAAATAAAATATTATGGCCCAAATCTAATTCAAGCCCAAATATATTTTATTTAATATTTAGCCTAAATCTAATTTGGTCCAAATATAATATTTAATATTTGGCCCAAATCTAATTTAGTCCAAATATAATATTTATTTTAATATTTGGCCCAAATCCAATTTAGTCCAAATATAATATTTAATTTAATATTTGGCCCAAATCTAATTTAGTCCAAATATTAACTTAAGCCCAAAAATATTTTATTTCCTATTTGCCACTCCAACAAATAGAAAATCATTAAATTAGAAACTCCTTCCTAATTTAATCAATTGTCATTTTAGGAAACTCTTTCCATTATAACGACTCCTCGTCATATCGACGTCATTTACGTCTATTTGTTCTTTTTCCGTGAAAACCTACAACGGCACAACTTCTTGCCGAAGTGTCCCACTTAACCATACGTCCACTCTCCTGGTTTAAGCCAGGGACCATGCTTATTGCGTATAACTCATTAGGCTTCCGAATATGTTGGCAATGTGTCGGTACGAACACATAAGACAAGATTGGTCTCTAGCAAGGCATCATGCCTACCCAATTATTCAGAAGGATTCATAATCCGCAAATAACCTTTCACGAGCATGGTTACCGTGTAATTCGATCCTCTCGTCAATGTATCATATGTGATCTCAAGTATGGCGATGTGTTGCTTGATAATGATCACATGAGTTTTCTTCGGTCTTCTGGATATCTTCACTTAATAGAAAGTAAATCAATAACTCCTTATTGGTCTCTTTTACCATGGCCATGGATTTAAAGTGAATATCCACCGAAGGCGCCTTAGATACATCATCCTCTATCAAGGGATAGACGAGTCCCATCTTGGTTATACACCCATCTCCATAAGCCTCACGATATGCCCAACGATCGCCCACGTGCAGCCTTTATCTAGGCCCATCGAAACAATGTCAAAGCGTATCGATCTTCTTATGAGATGACCGTGACAACCTCAGGTCCAAGGATTAGTTACACCCATCTTGTATAAGAATTCCATCAACATATAACCAAAATGGATTCTCATGGCAAGTCATGTCCAGTGACACGTTCTCTAACATTGGTCACCTATGTACTTGTCTAGGCATCCCCATGCCTATGAGTGTGAGACCCCCATTGCTATCACATAGCAAAAACATAGCACATACAAGTCTTACCGCAATTGTCAATGTCCATTCTTGACATCGCTACGACTTGGGACATTTAATGATGTCTAGAAACTGTGATGCATCATCTCACATCTTTATAGATTAATCACAGTATACATCATATGGACTTCTATCTAGTTTCATTTGGTTATTACAATAATAACAAGAAACTAATAGAATGACTTCTTGTGAATTTGAACAACTCCTTATTCAAATAATAACATGATTACAATTGTCAGTGTACAACATGCCCAATCTGATTGGGTCTAGAGCACCTACACTAACAGCATTAAGGTACGATAGGCTCAAATCAAAGTGAAAAGGAAAGGACATTTTGCATCCATGCACGAAATATGATTTTTATACCCTTACTTAGATGATTCATCATCTAACTTGGACTTTGTCCCTGGAATATTCAAACGTTCCAGGTGGAGATTGTAGGAGATACGAGGATGAATGAGGTATGAAATGGCACTTAGCAAAGTGAATAATAAATGAATGATGAGATGAATGTATGTAATGTAGCCCCTGTGTTTAAGTTCTACTACTTTGAAATATGAACGTTTTGAAAGTCCATGATGTAAGAGATGAGTTATGATTGACGTTTTGATGAATGATGATGTATAACCTTATGGTTAATAACAATGCATAACCTTGTTTAGGGTTAATGTTAGATGAGAATTTATGTATGTTTTAAGTCATTAATGAATAGCCTTGTATTGAGGATTAAGTTCAAGAAACGGTGATATGAAGATTGATTTATGATTTATGTTAAAGTAAGATGTCAGGTTTGATTCTAGCTTCCGCATTTGATGTATATGATGATTCTCTTTCGAGAAAAATGATTGGAAATTCTAGGATGGATGCAAGGAATGATGGGATTTAGTATTAGTTCAAAAGGAAAAATTTTATCGTCCCAGAATTGTCCCAATTTATGATGTGCTCGAAAAACGGGACGTTACAGTTGGTATCAGAGCTTAAGTTTATTTGAGAGCCTTAAGTTTTATTTGGTGACTTAGGGATTGCTGATGGTTTAGAGATTGTTAATTTAGAACAAATCTCGAGGAAAGAAATGATAGGAATTTGGGGATTCATCTGTCGATTTGAGCTTATTAGTTGAAATCATTATGACGAATGATAGGGTAATTGATAGCTATTAAGAATGGTCGAATCATGGATGGTTCGTAGAATGAAGTCCCTACCTAGAGGCTCGGGGATTAGCAGTTAAAGTCTTAGAGGTTATTGATATGAGGATATTGACCTTGTTAAGCGATAAAACAGCTGGTCGAATTGACTTGGCTATTGAAGATAGGTGGTATGATTCGGGTGTGAGATTGACTCGGTAACCATGACTATGGATCCGAGAGATTTAGTGATTGTTGATTTTGATCAAATATTAAGGAAGGAAATGATTGGTTGATTTGAGGTCATTAGTCGAAATTCTTACAATGAGTGATAGGATAACTGGTAGTTATCGAGAATGATTGAGTCATGAATGATGTGGCATGGCCTAGCTATTGAGTTAGGATTGAACGATAAGTATTTTTGAGGATCATTTAGTGCCTTAGAAGTAAGATGTGTAAGATCAGGGATCCAACGGAGTGGGTTTAGCGAGAGACCGAAGGTGATTAAGTGATGGCAAGTGAGTTGCATCAATTGATAAGGTGGTAGTGGTGCAACTGATGGGACTCGCAGAGACGGGACAAGGAACCCTAACAGTGTGTGGGGTCCAAGTTCCAATGGTATAGAGTACGAGGGTGTACCGCTAGCTGGTTGAAAGAGATTGGAAGCCTTGGGAATCAACCCAAAACAAGATGGATTTTGAAGAAGCATATAGTGATCATGAGGGACCTGATTTTGAGTCTGAGGACGAGGCCGATGCATGGATCAGGAGGTCCACTAGTCTAAGGACACCTAGTAGTTGTAAGAGTTTTGTAAAATGTGGTATCAATAGTGTTGTATCCCAAATATTTTGAGAATCTATGAGAAATTTTCTTTACTATTTTGGATTAATGATAAGTTGAATTTGGGTGAATGAGAACATTTTTAAGTTGAGGTGTGATTGAAGATAATGTTGGAAAGTATCATAACAAGTGTTACACAATCGATAGAGACCATAGACTAAATACCCAAAACATGATATTCAGTCCATAAGTTCAATATAGTTACAGAAGATCAAGCCATACAAATATTCAAAAGAAAAAGCCAACCCATAGAACTAATAATGTTACTGATGCTTAGTGATGACGTTGGTTGCCAAATACGATTGGTCCTAACTCATCGATGTCGTCGGGAAGTGGCATCTAGTTATTGCTAGTGTCATCAGGGTGAGGTAGAAAAGTGGCCTCAGGAAAGCTAGGGAGCGAGGCATTCTTTGAGATGATGGGAAGATTGGAACTCCAGTTTGGGTTTTGATCAGGTTATAGGAGAGACCAATTTGGGACAGGTTGGGGATGTGCAAGATAGGGTGCAAAGAGTAAATCTTGTAAATAAGCTCGATAAGCTTGCAAATCACTAACCTGCTACTGAAGGGTAAGAATGTGGGATACACATCCATAGACAGGATCCTGAAGCCGGGCCTGAGCTTCAAAGAATAGTGTATTGGCAACCCAAAACCGGTCACTGACCGGAAGCAGAGCTAGGATGTTAATGGCATTTCTGATAGTAAAAACATCACAAATGGCGGTAAAACGAGTAGTACCATCCTCACAACGAAAGTAAGGAGCAAAGATGCACTATGGATTGCATCATCTATTCAAGACTACGCAAGAACCGTATCGAGATCGGGGTCTTGGTATGTTGCACCTTGGCATGATAGATCTGGAATTGACTAAATCTAAATAAATCAAGATATGGGTTAGATATAATTAGAGGAGACAAATCAGATGAGTCATTGGATGGGTCAAACCTGAATTGAGTCGGGTCGAACCTGGTTGGGTCAAATCAGCCTAGATCTGGCTTTGGATTCGACAAAACTAGGCAGTGGCGTTGATGGCCGGTGGAGACAGTGATGGTCGCGATGGCGGCCCAGGAAGTCGAGCGGCGGACGAATCTAGCCGGCGGAGGGCCGTTTAGGCCGTCGGAGATGGCGATGGCAATTGGGGGAAGCGGAGAAGTTGCATGGTGGCTCGCGACTAATGGCGGAGCAAGAGCTGGAGTCAGTTGTAGAGGGGGCAACGGTGGCTGTAATACCCGGGAAATTATTAAGAGTATAAATGATATTAGATAAAGGGTATAAGAGGAAATTGCAAAAAAATAAGACTATGGGGTACACTAATGCAGCTTTGGACGACCGAATTAGTCGGAGGGAGTACCCCGGACCCTAGATAGCCAAGGAAAATGGTATAGTATCGACGAACAATTTAAACTATGATTTTTAGTGATGAAATAAATTGGGTCAGGAACAGTTTTCGGTACAGCTGTCGACCGGACAGAGAAAACCGAATCGACGTAGGAGACGTCCGAAAAGTCAACGGAGTATGTCAGGGACTGATATTTTACGTATAGAACAACCCTTAAGTGATTTCGACTTAAATCAAATGGATTTAAGGACAATTTGACTAGTCGGGCCTAAGTGCAGTTTTCTAATTTTGCCCGAGGGAGGTCAAAATAGTAATTTTTCAAGAATTTCGAAGGTAAAATGAGATGTACTATACTTGTGGGCCTTAATGGTGGTATTGGATAGTTCAGGGGTGCATGAGAAAAGCCAAAATGAGATTTGATGAAATCAGGGGGTAAAAATGCAATTTAGTAAAATTGGGCGGTGTGAACGCGCAAGGCAAAATCGGCCGCCGCAATCAACCGCACGTGGAGGTCGTTTCAGGCGATGGGACGGACGGGGAGGAGCTGGGGAAGGTCGTATACGGCGGTGGGTTGCTTGTAGGCCAAGTTGTGGCCGGTGATTGGCCGGATTTTGGCCGGATTTCGAGTATAAAAGGAGGCCGAGGGTTTTGATTTTTGGGCTTCAAATCGATCGAGTTTTTGAACGGTTTCGGGAGAGTGAATAAGGGGCTTTTGGTCGCGAGGCATCAAGGAAGATTTTGGGAGGCTTTAGAAGCATTTTCGTCAAGTGTAAAGGCCGATTGAAGCTCGGCCGAGGGTTGGTGGCGGACCGCCGCGAGCCGCCTGCAACTGCCATTTTCGGGCTTTTTCCGGCGAGTTTTCGGCCTGATTTTGGTGCCATTGGGATCGATTCTTCAAGAGCTTCAAGGGGGTACCGGTTTTGCAGCCATCGGAGCAACCGCCGGTGACCGGTCTTGAGGAAGAAGACGACGCGCGTGGCTGCACGCGCCGGCTTCCACGCACAGACACGCGCCAGGCGCGTGAGGGCGCGTGTGATAGGGGCATTTTGGTATTCTTCTTCCAGTATTTTTGTTAATTTATTTGAGGATTTATCATGTTGAAACATTTTGGAAAATGTTTGAGGAAATAATTATTTTGGAATTATCAAGGAGAAAATTAGGAGAAAATAGAGAAAAATTAAGGAAAAATTGAGGAAAATGGATTTTAATGCTTCCTTAATTAAATATGGTGTTTAGGAAGTATTGTGGCTCGAGGTTGAATATAAGTTCAAGCATTTGGGATTTGGCACGCAAACCGAGGCGTTGCACGAGGATCAAGGCGATCTGAATGCATTCGAGGTGAGTGGTCTGATCCTGTCTTTACCTTATCTTAAAAATATGTTGGAAGGTGTGTAGTGGGTTCAGGTGGGCGGTGTTACCCTCCCGAACTTAGGTTACACGCAATTGGAACCAGTTCTAGTGAGCGGTTTAACCCTCCGGAACTTGGGTTGTTCTGCGAAAGCATTTCACTTATGTATTTACGTCATCATTTGCATATTGTACATGTGATATATATTGCATCAACTGTTTTACTTTCAAAAGAGTCGGTGCATGGCGAGTGATTTTCATATCATCGGAGTATTGATATTCGTGTCAATGTTGTTTCTGAGTGGGACGGGTTGGGGTCTACTTGAGATTGGGACAATGTTAATCCAGGTGAACGGGTGTCACACTGTGGGCACTCGAGGGAATAATGTTAAACCAGGTGAACGGGTGTCACGACAGTGCACCCGAGGGATTAACGTTGGACCAGGTGAACGTGTGCCACAGTGGGACATTCGAGGGATTAAGTATGTCAAGGTGATATCTCGAGTTAGACATGTTTTGCATGTTGCCGCTTGTCTGAATATGCCATGCTCGTGTGTCTCTCATGCATTGTATAATCTGTTTTATGCCGTCACTTAGATGTTTATCATCTAACTTGGGCTACGCCCCTGGAACGTTGAATGTTCCAGCCAGGAACTGCTGCGGAGGCAAGGATGTGGCCGGTTGAGGGCCAATGGTGCTTAGTTTGTTAAGTCATTGTAGTGTTTGGAGGATTTAACATGCATTTCAGGTTGTAAACGAGTAGTTGTATATAGCAATTTTATCATTTGATCTGTATTATGTATTTTGCTATGGAAATACAATGTAAGAACTATGGTGTTTGGTATTAGTGTATCCGCTGCGTTGTATTAAGACTCGTTTAGATTATTGAACTTGATAGTTAAACGGGCAAGACTGGGGTTCGCGGGGTTTTGTTTCTGCATGTGAAGATTGTCCTTGAGATACCGCGCGTGTTGAACTTAAAGAAAAAAAAAGAAAAATCCCGAGAATACCCTTATAGTGACACGCTTGGCGAGACGGGGTGTTACAGTGGCCGTCAGAGGTAGGGGCGACACTGGAAGGCAGCGGCGGCCGATGGCTGTTCGAGCGCAGGGTCGGCAGAGGAAGGAAGGAAGGAAGGAAGAAAAAGAAGAAGGAGAATGAAGATGAAGAAGGAAGAAGAAATAAAAAATAATAATAATAAATAATATTCAATTAAATTATCCAAAAAAAAAAGAAAAAAAAAAACCTAAGGAAATTTAGGTAGTAAGAAAATATCAGAATGTGCTCTCAAAAAAAATTTATTGGGACTATTTCTTAAATGATGAATCTGAATTTGCTAATGATGGCTTGAGATTATTTGATGCTGAACTATGTGTGGTTTGATCGAGGATGATTGGCAAGGCATGGATAAAGGTCAAAATGATCTAGCTACTAAATTAGGATTGGAAAAGAAGAAGACTCGTCGTGTATTGGCCATAGCAATGGTGAGTTAAGCCACCATTCATGTAATGATGACCAAGGAGTAAAGTAGATCCTTGATGTGATATAAGGTCATGTGTGACGCTAGATGAGGGATAAGTAGATTTTCATTGTGATGCTTGAGGGTAAATAGTCGCGAGATTTTGTTTAGATAATAATGACGACATGGATTGTGTGGACTAAGAGGCTAGAATAGTACAGATAGAGTTAGTAGCACTATTGTCGAGGTGATTAAACATTTAGAGTCAAGGAGCAAGTCTGGTTGAGTAATTGAGAGATTGCGTGTTAGCAAGTGAACCTGTGCTATAATTGACTAGAAGTCAAAAGAGTCGATGGTCAAATGCGAGGAAAGAAATCAGATGTCTTCCTTATGGTAAAGTATGATTTCCATGAGATGGTGCCTTAAGGATCGAGCGTGATTACAGTCGGTTAACATGAAACGTTATTACTCGAGGATTAGTCCAAGTAAATTTGAGGATCAAATGATTAATCTGTTGATATGAAATGTTATTTGGGGATCACTTCGGAAAGTACGAGGGCTTATTTGAGTTATGGGTGAAATGGGTATAGTATGACTACTAAGTACCCAATGATATGAGCAAGTGATGCAAGGATATTTGTATTGCTAGATTTGGAAGACATTATTAGATTTCGATTAATATGAAAAGTTAGTTACAAAAGGAAGATTTGGAGACAGATAAAATCTATTAATTGTAAAGATTTCTTGAGGAGATAGTTATATGACATGATTAGAAGATGATTGTGGTCAACTGAAAAAAAAAAAAAACTTAAGGGCTTGAGGGTATATCAGGTGAGAAATACCTACAAGAATGAGGAATCAACACTTTATAGGAAACCTCAAATAGATTAGCCCAAGTAAAGATCAAGCAATGATTAAGTTGGTGATGACTTAAAGTGAGGCATAGCTAGTTTCGAGGACATGAGATAACCAAGGAGATGTTTTAGGATCAAAAGATTCATGAAAGAGTTTGATGTCATAAAAAAAAAAAAAATACTTCTTTGAGAATTCATTTTATAGAAGTCAAGATGTATTAAGATCAATGACTTTTGTGTTAAGGTTATAAAAATATCAAAAAAGGATAAATGACATCGTGGGAAATCGACAATAGAGAAGTAACATGTATAAGGATATAGACTGGATGATTAATTTAGTGAAATCAAATTGAAATTCTCAAGTTTCGGATATGACATACGTGCTAAAGGTCTTGTGAAAGAGATATGATTATAGACGGTATAGTGGTCCTAGAGATGAGATCGCTTGTGAAAAGCTACAACAGGATTATTGAAATACCGTGGTGAGGTAAGATCTTCCCTAGCTAATTGATTAGTCAAGTGTTAACTTCGATGATGGAATTTTGAGATTTAGAATGTGATAAATTTCGAGGACGAAACTTTTGTAAGGCGGGGAGAATGTAAGATCCTGTTTCCTCGTGAGGCTGCCACATAATTTAAGCAAGGTTTGGATACCGAAAAATTGGTTTGTTAGCAAAATAAATCGCCGAATCAACTACAGGGAATGTCACGAAGTGTAAATGTCTTTGGAAAATGACATGGTCTCAATAAGCGTTCCAAGATAAGATTTATGGAAATAAAAGAAATCAGAATTTAGACGATTTTCGGTACAGCTAAAATACAACTATGATTGAGGCTGAAATACCAAATTATAATAGGGGTCTTCAGGGAAGTCAACGGAACCCTGAGAGGGCTCCGATTTTTTTGTAAGGATCAACCCTTTAGTGGTGGCAGGATGAATCAAGGGCCCGGGTGCAAAATCATCCATAACGAGTAAGTTCAAAGTTATTAATTTTGGATTTAAACATCGTTATGCAAATAAATCTGAGCATTAGAGGGGTAATTGCAATTAGAGAAATTTGCAAGTGTAATAACGGCAAAATATGGGGGTTAAATATGTATTTTTCCATGATTATATTAATATAATATATTATATATATATGTATTATTTATGTGCATGCGTATAGGCGTGGGGAGCAATTTCTAGGTTGTTCTTCAATTGAGGAATTGGGCAAAGGAATGGCAGAGAGATTGAGAAGATGGTCGTGAATGGTGGCCAAGTTTTCTTCCAAGGAGTGGTGCCTAACCTTCTTCGGCCATATATATATATATATATCCTGAGAGAAGCCGAGAGAGAGAAGGAGAGATCGAGTGAGTGATAGAGGGAGGGAGATGGCCGAATCGAACATAGCAGAAGGTTGGGCCGAGAGCTTGGCATAAAGTTTGGGAAAGAGAGAGTAAGAGTGAGAAATCGGATGAGAGAATCAGAGAGCTAGGGCTCATGAGAGCTTGGGCCGATCTCGACCATGGCAGTGGCAACGGGCAGCTTTAATAAGCTGTTGTGCAATGGCAGCCGAGCAAAGCTGCAAGCTCACGATGAAGGGGACGACTGCGAGACGAGGTGGGCGTGCAAAGGAGGGCATGCGGCAGCTGGACTGTGTGCGTGTGCTCGGTGAAGAAGAAGAAGAAGGTGCAGAGAAAGGAGCAATGTGTGCGGCAGAGCTAGGCGACAGTCGTGGCCGAAGCGGTGGCTAGCGGTGTCGGGGTTGCAGCCAACGATGGCTGAAGCGAGGCTGATGCGGAGCTGGTGCGCGCATGGTTGGTTCACAAAGAAGAAGGAGTTGGAGGCAGTTGGTGCGTTGCAGAAGGAAGAAGATGATCAGTAAGAGGAAGAAAAAAAAAGAAAAAGAAAAAGAAAAGAAAGGAAAAGAAAAGAAAGAAAATAAGAAAAAAAGGGAAAGAAAAATGAGAAAAAATTGAGGTAATATGCGAGAATCGAGGTAGTGTGCAAGAATTGAGGTGGTGTGCGAGAATTGAGGATTGGCGTGATAATCAATGTCGGTCACGCATTTTGAGGTCAGGGCACGCATACTAAGGAAGCCGTAAAGGCTAAGCTAAGGTAAGTAAAATTCCCTAAAAAATTTTAGTAAATTAGGAATATTATTTTAGGAATTGCTATTGAGAAATATTTGAGGAATATTTAGTATGAATTTATTGAGAAAAATAGGAAGAAATAGAAAAAAGTTATGAGAAATAGAATATTGGTATTATTGAACAAATATGATGGTCAGGGTATGTTGAGGATCTGACTTGAGTACGTTAGAAGGATGGCACGAGAATCAAGATGTTATAAGATGCGTATGAGGTAAGTGGTACTTCTCAACTGGATTTAATTTTATGAGAATGCTTGGTTTGTAAGTGGTTTTCCCAAAACCCAATTTGATGTAAATGGTTTTATCATGTTGTCATGTCTTGATGTGAATATGACATGTAAATTGCATTTACACATATTGATGATGAAATGTGCATGTGTTCACGATGAAATTATTGATCATGCATTCGCATAAGAGTTTGAGAGTACAGGTCGAGACCGCTGCTTTTCCAAGGGTGCACCCATACACCTTGGCCTAGGAAGGAGGCTGTAAAAATGGAGAGTAGCATTAAGATACGGTCAGCTCAAACCGAAGTGAAAAGGAAAGGACATTTTGCATCCATGCACGAAATATGATTTTTATACCCTTACTTAGATGATTCATCATCTAACTTGGGCTTTACCCTTGGAATATTCAAACGTTCTAGATGGAGATTGTAGCAGATACGAGGATAAATGAGGCATGAAATGGCACTTAGCAAAGTGCAAGATGAGATGAATGTATGTAATGTAGCCCCTGTGTTTAAGTTCTGCTACTTTGAAATCTGAACATTTTGAAAGTCCATGATGTAAGAGTGAGTTATGATTGACGTTTTGATGAACGATGATGTATAACCTTATGGTTAATGACGATGCATAACCTTGTTTAGGGTTAATGTTAGATGAGAATTTATGTATGTTTTAAGTCATTAATGAATAGCCTCATATTGAGGATTAAGTTCGAGAAACGGTGATATGAAGATTGAATTATGATTTATGTTAAAGTAAGATGTCAGGTTCGATTCTCGCTTCCGCATTTGATGTATATGATGATTCTCTTTTGAGAAAAATGATTGGAAATTCTAGGATGGATGCAAGGAATGATGGGATTTAGTATTAGTTCGAAAGGAAAAATTTTATTGTCCCAGAATTGTCCCAATTTATGACGCGCTCGAAAAATGGGGCATTACACAAAAAGTCCTTAATCATATGTGAATGTAATTGATTGAATGTTTAAATGTATGATCATGTTTATCTTTGCAGATTTGTGAAATAAAAAATGGCTAAGAATCCACTTGCAGGTTTGCTAGACACTAACAAGTTGACAGGTCCCAATTATCTAGATTAGCTAAGGAATCTCAAAATTGTTTTGGATTCTGAGAAAATAACATATGTGATGGATAAGGCCCCACCTGAAAAATTTTCATAGGCTTCCACCCCAGAGGAACTGACCACTTGGCAGAAGTGGAAAGATGATGATCTTCAGGCTCGTTGCTATATGATGGCATCGATGTCTAATGAGCTGCAAAAGCAACACGAGAAGATGGAGTGTGCAACAGAGATTCATTTGCACCTATAATAGTTGTATGGTGAGCAGACTAGATACGTGAGATATCATATCTCAAAGGAGCTTTTCAGGGCGCATATGACGGATGGTGAATCAGTCAATACTCATGTATTGAAAATGATAAACCTGATAGAAAAGCTTGAATCTTTGAGCGTTGTCATGGATAATGATCTATATGTAGATCTTATTTTACAATCTCTTCCTGATTCATTTGATCATTTTATCGTGAATTTCAATATGTATAAGCTTCAAACTACTCTTCCTAAGCTGCTTAACATGTTGAAAACTGTTGAGATGATAATGAAGAAGGATAAACCTATCATGCTTATTGGTTCCTCACATTCCTCAAAACCAAAGAAGAATTGGACAAAGCAAGGCACAAAGAAGAGTTCTCAAAATGGGAAGACAAAGCCTAAAGGTGGAGTCAAGAAGGCAAAGCCAAACCCAGCAGAAAATGGTAACTACTTCCATTATGCAAAGCTTGGGTACTGGAAAAGGAATTGCAAGACTTATCTTGCTGAACTGAAGCAGAAACATTCTGATTCAGGTATGTACTTTGTTGAAATTAACCTTTCAGTTAATGATGCTTCTTGGGTATTAGATACCGGTTGTGGTAGTCATATTTGCAATGATTTGTATTTGATGACAACAAGCAAGAGACTAAATAAAGATGAGGCTTCTCTACAGCTTGGGAATGGAGCAAGGGTTGTTGTTATATCCATAGGGACAGTTTATTTAGTTTTAGAATCTGGAATAAAGTTAGTTTTGAATGATTGTTTTAATGTGTCAAACATTATCAAGAACATTATTTCTATTCATGTTTTGGACAAGGAAGGTTTTAATTTTACAATTTCTAATGGAGTTTGTTCTATTTTTAAATATGGTTTTTTATATGGTACTGGTGCATTGTCAAATAATTTGTATTCTATTCAAACTAATGATTCCATGATTTGTCTATAATAAAGTAACAAAAGAAAGGCTGATGATCAAAATTATGCTTTCATGTGGCTCTAAGGTTAGGTCATATATCCAAAGATAGGATAAATGAGTTGGTTAAAAATAGGTTGTTAAACTTATTTGACCTACAGTCACTTTCAACTTGTGAATCATGTCTTAAAGGAAAGATGACAAAATCACCATTTATTGAACAAGTGGAACGTGCATCTAACCTATTGGATTTGATGCATTTAGATGTCTGTGGGCCACTAAATGTTAGTGCAAGAGGTGGTTTTTCATACTTTATTACCTTCACCGATGATTTCTCACGGTATGGCTATGTATACCTTATGAAGCATAAGTCAGAAGCCTTTGAAAAGTTCAAAGAATTCAAGAATGAAGTAGAAAAACAAACAGGAAAAAGTATTAAGATCCTTTTATCTGATTGAAGGGGTGAATACTTGAGTACAACATTCATTGATCATCTTAAAGAGAATGGGATTCTCTCCCAGTGGACTCTACTAGGAACACCACAACTCAATGGAGTTTTTGAACGAAAGAATCGAACCTTATTAGATATGGTTAGATCCATGATGAGTTTCGTTGATCTTTCTTTATCCCTTTGAGGCTATGCTCTTGAGACAACTACCCATTTACTGAATAGAGTTCCCTCTAAATCAGTGCCTAAGATACCATATGAGATGTGGTTTGGTAAGACACCCAATTACAAATATTTAAGAATATGGGGGTGTCCTACCTATGTTAAGAAAACAGTGAGAGATAAGTTGGATACTAGATCCACTAAGTGTAAGTTTGTGGGGTATCCAAAGGAATCAATTGGATATTATTTCTATCATCCCCTTGAACAAAAGGCGTTTGTTTCAAGGAACGTTACTTTTCTAGAAAAAGAGTTCCTATTGGATGGGAATAATGGAAATATGATAGATCTTGAAGAAATTCAAGAAGCACAAACTGTTATCTCACAACAAGTGGAAGCAGAAAATAATTTTGAACCTCAAAGTACACAATCTCCACGTAGATCCCAAAGGATCTCGAGACCTCCAGATAGGTATGGTTTCTTAGTTGAGGGTAATGAGGATAACCTTCTGTTGGATGAGGATCCAAGAACCTACAAGGAGGCGATATCTGATATCGACACGGGAAAATGGAAAGAAGCTATGAAATTCGAAATGGATTCCATGTACTCTAACAAAGTGTAGACTTTGGTGGATCCTCCTGAAGTATTGTACCTATTGGCTGTAAATGGATCTGCAAGCGAAAGCTTGGAGTTAATGGAAAGGTAGAGACTTATAAAGCTCGTTTGGTGGCAAAGGGTTACACTCAAACTCAAGGTATTAATTTTGAGGAAACTTTTTCACCAGTTGTGATACTTAAGTCCATTCGGATTTTACTTGCCATAGCCACATATTATGACTATGAGATATGGCAAATGGATGTGAAAACAACCTTCCTTAATGGCAACATTAAGGAGGATATCTATATGGAACAGCCAGAGGGATTCATATCCAATGGAAATGAGCAGAAAGTCTGCAAGCTTCAAAGGTCCATTTATGGACTAAAATAAGCTTCATGTAGTTGGAACATACGTTTTGATGAGACAATCAAATTTTTTGATTTCATCAGAAACTTGGATGAACCATGTGTGTACAAGAAGGTTAGTGGGAGTGCAGTCACTTTTCTGGTGCTATATGTTGATGACATATTACTCATTGGGAATGATATAGGTATGTTACAAGAAATAAAAGCCTGGTTATCTACTAATTTCTCCATGAAAGATTTAGGTGAAGCATCTTATATTTCGGGGATTAAGATCTATAGAGATAGATAAAAAAGGATGCTTGGTTTGTCCCAATCAATGTATATAGATAAAATGTTAAAAAGGTTTAACATGGAAGGATTTAAAAGAGGATTTCTTCCAATAGGACATGGGATTTCTCTCTCCAAGTCTATGTCTCCAAAAACTCTAGAGGAGAGGAAAAGAATGGCTTCTATATACCCAATGCTTCTGCCATAGGTAGCATAATGTATGCTATGCTATGCACTAGACCTGATGTCGCACATGCTCTGAGCGTCAGGAGTAGATATCAGTCTAATCCAGGTGAGAGCATTGGAAAGCTATGAAAGGGGTTCTTAACAAGGGCGGAGCCAGATTTTCATTCAGTGGGGGCTAACTTAAATACAAAAAATATAATTTCCAACATAAGACAATAATGATAACATTAAAATGTAAAAAAAAAAAATTACAATTGTTGTTTGCGGCTTTTCATACTTTGATAACGTCGCATAATGACCTCATTATCAATTTTGTTAAATACATCCTTTTCAACATACACAACTAAGCTATCATTCATCCATTGGTCTCCAATCCTACTACGCAATCGATTCTTCACGATATTCATTGCATAAATAAATGGCCCAAATCATTTTATAGGTTTAAATAAAATATTTTGGCCCAAATCTAATTCAAACCCAAATATAATATTTAATATTTAACCCAAATCTAATTTGGTCCAAATATAATATTTATTTTAATATTTGGCCCAAATCCAATTTAGTCCAAATATAATATTTAATTTAATATTTGGTCCAAATCCAATTTAGTCAAAATATTAACTTAAGCCCAAATATATTTTATTTCCTATTTGCCACTCCAACAAATAGAAAATTATTAAATTAAAAACTCCTTCCTAATTTAATTAATTGTCATTTTAGGAAACTCTTTCCATTATGACGACTCCTCGTCATATCGACGTCATTACGTCTATTTGTTCTTTTTCCGTGAGAACCTACGACGGCACAACTTCTTGCCGAAGTGTCCCATTTAACTATACATCCACTTTCCTGGTTTAAGCCAAGGACCGTGCCTATTGCGTATGACTCATTAGGTTTCCGAATATGTTGGCAATGTGTCGGTACGAACACATAAGACAAGATTGGTCTCTAGCAAGGCATCATGCCTACCCAATTATTCAGAAGGATTCATAATCCACAAATAACCTTTCACGAGCATGGTTACCGTGTAATTCGATCCTCTCATCAATGTATCTTATGTGATCTCAAGTATGGCGATGTGTTGCTTGATAACGATCACATGAGTTTTCTTCGGTCTTCCGGATATCTTCACTTAATAGAAAGTAAATCAATAACTCCTTATTGATCTCTTTCACCATGGCCATGGATTTAAAGTGAATATCCACCGAAGGCGCCTTAGATACATCATCCTCTATCAAGGGATAGACGAGTCCCATCTTGGCTATGCACCCATGTCCATAAGTCTCACGATATACCCAACGATCACCCACATGCAGCCTTTGTCTAGGCCCATCGAAACGATGTCAAAGCATACCGGTCTTCTTATGAGATGACCATGACAACCTCAGGTCCAAGGATTAGTTACACCCATCTCGTATGAGAATACCATCAACATATAACCAAAATGGATTCTCATGGCGAGTCATGTCCAGTGACACGTTCTCCAACATTGGTCACCTATGTACTTGTCTAAGCATCCACATGCCTATGGGTGTGAGACCCCCATTGCTATTATATAGCAAAAACATAGCACATACAAGTCTTACCGCAATTGTCAATGTCCATTCTTGACATTGCTACGACTTGGGACGTTTAATGATGTCTAGAAACTGTGATGCATCATCTCACATCTTTATAGATTATTAACAGTATACATTATATGGACTTCTATCTAGTTTCATTCGGTTATTACAATAATAACAAGAAACTAATAGAATGACTTCTTGTAAATTTGAACAACTCCTTATTCAAATAATAAACATGATTACAATTGTCAGTGTACAACATGCCCAATCTGATTAGGTCTAGAGCACCTGCACTAACATTCTCCCACTTGCACTAGAGCCAATCACTGATGTATCTTATACCTGATGATCGAACATGACTTTCATGTTTCTTCTGGGACAGAGCTTTAGTCAAGGGATCTACGACGTTATCATTCGTCAACACTTTCTCTATATATGTCACCTCAACTGATAATCTCCATTATCATATGGTGATGCCGCAATACAAATTTGGTCCATTGATGAGACCGTGGTTCCTTCGCTTAGGCGATAGCTACATTGTTGTCCCAATAACTGTTATTGGATCAACAATGCTGGACACCACTTTAAGTTCATCAGTGAACTTACGGATCCATACAACCTCCTTAGCTGCTTCGAAGGTTGTTATGTATTCGACTTCAGTTGTTGAATCTGCCACTATCTCTTGTTGGAACTCTTCCAACTCATGACCCAACCATATAGGCAGAATATGATTTTCGACTGTACGTGATTTAAAATCATCATGGTCGAATTGGAAACTGGCATCCATGAACCCCTTCATGGTATGCTCTCATTCTCCATATGACAAAAACATCTCTTTAGTGCTTCACAAGTACTTAAGAATGTTTTTCATACCAATCTAGTGTTTCTTGATGAGAGGTTAATATTTCCTAAATCTTAATGAATTATATCCCCATTTTAACTTTATAATTATGCTTAAAATAAATAATTATTTGCATTACATATTATTACAGGATGAAGCAAGGAAGCTGACTTCTACAATTAATTAGGGACATAAATCGAAGACGTTGGATTACCCATTATTGTTGCTCAAAATCATGGGCCAACTATGGAGTCTAGAGGATGTTTCAAGTGCACTTGGTCCAACTATCAAATCGAATCCAACATAAGAAAGGCCCAAGACCAATCAAAGGCCCAACAAAGCCCAATTTGTAGAAGACTTTTCTTTGTTTTGAATTTTTATAAGTGTTTTACCACCTAAAGTCTTTTGTATTCTTATGAGAAGTCCACCACACAAAGTCTTTTGTATTTTTTGTCTTTTACCTAACTTTCTTCCACTAGTTAGGTGAATGTTTTGTTGAATAATTGTGTGGCTTGTATTGCATCTTGTGAGCTATAAATAGCTCACTTTGGTGCATTTGTGAAGGGGTGGTTATTACTTGAATCAAAGTTTAGTTTTGTTCTTAGAGTTTCTCTTAGAGAATTGCTCTTATTCTCTCTCTTGTTTTCTCTTGTAATCTTACTTCCTTTCTTTCTTCTTTTAATTCCTTATGTCATTTATTGTTACTTTAATATCCACCACCTAAATGGCCGGTTAATTTCTGCTTTTAAATTTCTGCAATTTTAATTCCTGTCATTTAAATTATCCACCGCCTAAATGGCAGGTTAGTTTCTGCTATTTTAATTCCTGTCAATTAAATTCTGTCATTTAAATTACCTCATTTAAATTCCTGTCAATTAATTTTTAAATGGGAATGAGTAGCTAAATCTAATCTTGGGTTAAGGCGAGGACAGTGTCCAATGTTCTTGAATCTCAATATAAGCCAAACCTCGATGAATGCAAGATTTATCTGAGTTAAACTCGAGTTGAGTGTGTAAATGATTTTATGAGTTTGGATTGGGTCATCATCCTAACTTAGAACTCTCATGCCATCTATGAGAGTTGCTAGAATTGGAGATGAGATATACCCAAGCTCAGGCGATCAAATCATAGTCTGTAGTATAATACAATTTACAGTGACATCTTAACCTAGAACCCTCATAACATGTATGAGGGTTGCTTAGCTGAGAATTATTCGTATCTTGAATTATAACTACCAAACGATCCTCTATTTATTTCAGATTAATGTTGCTGTTTAAATTGCTATAAGAGATTTATTAGGCATTGGTTCTGAACTCGCCTCAACCCAAGACCTTTTTAATATTCCAAAAAACCTTTTTACAATCAAGAAAACTTAGCTCTCTTTGGATAAATCAACCAGAATGAACAATTCTTTTGTTAAATAAACCTCCCAGTGAATCGACCCGGACTTGTCCGAAATTTATATTTGTGCTACAACTACACTCACACATTGGTGAGTTTAAACCTTTTCACCATTTCAACACTGAACATCCAAACTGATTAAGGCTATCTAAATTGTAGGGTGAGGAGTGTAGTCATTTCTAACCTGGATCAACTTGATATCTACTACATATGCTGTAACACCCCGTCTCGCCAAGCGTGTCACTATAAGGGTATTCTCGGGATTTCTCTTTTTTTTTTTTCTTTAAGTTCAACACGCGCGGTATCTCAAGGACAATCTTCACATGCAGAAACAAAACCCCTCGAACCCCAGTCTTGCCCGTTTAACTTTCAAGATCAATAATCTTAAACGAGTCTTAATACAATGCAGCGGATACACTCATACCAAAACACCATAGTTCTTAACATTGTATTTCCATAGCAAAATACGTAATACAGATCAAATGATAAAATTGCTATTATACAACTGTTCATTTACAACCTGAAATACATACTAAAGCCTCCAAACGTTACAACGACTAACAAACTAAGCACCATTGGCCCCCAACCGGCCACATCCTTGCCTTCGCAGCAGTCCCTGGCTGGAGCATTAAATGTTCCAGGGGCATAGCCCAGGTTAGATGATAAACATCTAAGTGACGGTATAGAAACAGATTATACAATGCATGAGAGACACACGAGCATGGCATATTCAGACAAGCGGCAACATGCAAAACATGTCTAACTCGAGATATCACCTTGACATACTTAATCCCTCGAATGTCCCACTGTGGCACACGTTCACCTGGTCCAACGTTAATCCCTCGGGTGCACCGTCGTGACACCCGTTCACCTGGTTTAACATTATTCCCTCGAGTGCCCCCAGTGTGACACCCGTTCACCTGGATTAACATTGTCCCAATCTCAAGTAGACCCCAACCCGTCCCACTCAGAAAACAACATTGACACGAATATCAATACTCCGATGATATGAAAATTACTCGCCATGCACCGACTCTTTTGAAAGTAAAACAGTTGATGCAATATATCACATGTTCAATATGCAAATGATGACGTAAATACGTAAGTGAAATGCTTTCGCAGAACAACCCAAGTTCCAGAGGGTTAAACCGCTCACTAGAACTGGTTCCAATTGGTGTAACCTAAGTTCGGGAGGGTAACACTGCCCACCTGAACCCACTACACACCTTCCAACATATTTTTAAGATAAGGTAAAGACAGGATCAGACCACTCACCTCGAATGTATTCAGATCGCCTCGATCCTCGTGCAACGCCTCGATTTGCGTGTTAAATCCCAAATGCTTGAACTTATACTCAACCTCGAGTCACAATACTTCCTAAACACCATATTTAATTAAGGAAGCATTAAAATCCATTTTCCTCAATTTTCCATAATTTTCTCTATTTTCTCCCAATTTTCTCCTAGATAATTCCAAAATAATTATCTCCTCAAATATTTTCCAAAATATTTTAACATGTTAATTCCTAAAATAAATCAACAAAAATACTGGAATTGGAATTACTGAAATGCCCCCATCCACGCGCCCTCACGCGCCTGGCGCGTGCCTGCGCGTGGAAGCTGGCGCGTGCAGCCACGCGCGTCGTCTTCTTCCTCGAGACCGGTCACCGGCGGTTGCTCCGATGGCTGCAAAACCGGTACCCCCCTTGAAGCCCTTGAAGAATCGATCCAGATGGTACCATTTTTAGGCCGAAAGGCCACCGGAAAATGGCCCTAACGGCCAGTTGCAGGTCGGCGGTGGCGGACCGCCTCCAACCCTCGGCCGAGTTCGAACATCCCTCAAACATACACCAAAATGCTTCAAATCGATCCCAAAGTGATCCTTGATGCCTCGCGACCAAAAGCCCCTTAATCACTCGCTCAAAATCATTCAAAAACTCAGTCGATTTTCGCTTCGAAAGCTCGAACTCGCGGCCTCTATTTATATCAAAAATCCGAGCTTCTTCTGGCCAATAACCGATCATGGCTTGGTCCCCAAGCCTCTTACCGCCGGCTACGACCTTCCCCAAGCAAGCCTCGCCCGTCCCATCGCCGGAAACGGCGGCCACGTGCGGTGGCAGTGCGGCGGCCGAAATCTGGTTGCTGTGTTCACACTATGCAAGTTTGATAATTTGCACTTCCACCCCCTTGACTTTCCAAATGACATCTCTGCCCCCTTCCAAAGTACCCTTAATAAATCCAATTATATCACCATGTCCCGCAAGTTTAGTACATCTCATTTGACCCTCAAGACTCCTGAAAAATTACTGTTTTGACCTCCCTCGGGCCAAATTAGAAAACTGCACTTAGGCCCGATTGGTCAAATTGACCTTAAATCCATTTGATTCAACCCGAAATCGCTTAAGGGTTGTTCTACACATTAAACATTAGTCCTTGACGCATTCTGTTGATCTTCTGGACGTTTCCTACGTTGATTCGATTTTCTCAGCCCGGTCGACAGCTGTACCGAAAAACTGTTCCCGATCCCACTTCTTTCATCACTAAAATTCATAATTCGAATCACTTGTCGATACTATAATATTTTTTTTAGCTATCTAAGGTCCGGGTTACTCCCTCCGACTGATTTAATCATCTAAGACTGCGTTAGTGTGTCATATAGCCTTATTCTTTCGATAATTCCAGTTATACCCTTCATTAAATATCATTTATTTTCTTAATAATTTTCTGGGTATTACATTCTCCCCTCCTTAAGAAATTTCGTCCTCGAAATTTTGTCCGTGATCATCGTATTACTGCCATCGTTAATAATTCCCAATTGAAATAGCATAGATACCACGCCTAGTCTTTAGTAACTTATATCTTAACACAGTCTATGCTTACCAAGCATCTTACTCATTTTTCAGAATATCCCGTTGTAGCTTTATATCAGCAGCTACACGAATCCAAAAATTATTTATAAAACCCAATATCTTCTCTAATTGAATCCTCCTAACCTATTTGACTAATAGTTCTCCCAACCCATTCTTATACTGGGCATATGCCATGATCACACAGAAATTGATAACATTGAATTACTTCAATTGTCATGACTGCACAGAAATTGATAACATTGAATTACCTCGGTTGTCATGATTGCACAGAAATTGATAACATTGAATTACCTCGGTTGTCATGATTGCACAGAAATTGATAACATTGAACTAACTTAACGTATCTTTTTCCCAATTATCTCGATCGCGTATTATCTTTAGAGATAATTTCTCAGCCTCTTACGGCTGGTCATGCAAATTATCCATTTAGGTCTCTCAAAAATACAATTTCTCTTACAACAGCCTAACATCCTAACATGCTACTATTTCTCTTCCAAAACACTATCCCTCAATCAGATCAATTTATCTCAGCTCAGAACTCCCGTGTCATTTCAATGTACCGACAACCTTCCATATTTGTACACGTCCTTCATTTGTGGCTCTTCAACTTAGTACCGCTAAATGTTCTATTTCATCTAAACGGTGCTTTATATATATTTCTCCACATGAGAAATAGTTTCTCTATGAATCAAAATTCCTATTTTCCCCAATTCTTGGAATGGATTTAATCTTGTCCCTCTTAGGTGATCTATTTTCCATACTACTTCATAAAAAAAAAAAAAAAAACCTATTGGACAACTTTTGATTCTCACCAGGTCTTTAGCAACACCTAGTATAACTTTAATAGCTTAGCTTACTATTTTACAACCCAAAAGAAACTTACGTCGTCCTTTATAGCAACTCTTAATATGTTTCCTCAAACCATAACATGTCTCTCAAGAAGAAAAACATTTTTATTTACTTATCAACTTATAACTTACCATATCTTTATGTTGACTTTGACTTATTTTAAACATTAACTCATAATCTCAAGGGTACCTAAGTATACCTACCATTGCCCCAATCTTTTTATATTACCAAAGGCAAGGTTTGAAACAACTAAATCGCAGCCATTTGCTAACAATTCCTAGGGTGTGTAATATTAAATACACTAAACTAAGAGCCAAATCGATAACAATAATTAAATTCCTCTCAAAGCGATATCTAGAAAACTATCGTCCCACATTTTCCTAGGTAATTTTACGGCACTTATTTATACCAAGGATTACTTCATTCCCAGTTAGGAGCTACTTCGCCCTAGGAGCATTATTACTGTTTCACCACAACTCCTGAACTTCCCGAGTGCTCTCCTATTTTTTTGGCAACCTTAACTTCACGAATTTCTATCATGGATGTAATTATCCTAGAAGAATCCTTTACAAATCTCTGTTAACAGCTTGCCCAACATTGTTTCGTCACTCGAGATTACTTTTCCTTCTTTCGATTCTCTTTGGATTATCGACTACCATATTCCATATAGCAATTAACCTGCTTAGGTTATCTTCTAATCCTTTAACCTTTCCATAATGATTTAGGGATCCTGCCACGATGCTCTGGTCCCTTGGAACTTGGACTCTAAACCATACATAACATCCTTAGTGTCGCCCAAACTTTGGCATCTGACCGTCTCCACAGTTCACTGTGTTGCTCCGACTCGTAGGTATCTCACTCCAAACCTTGAGCCAACCACCAGTCCTCTGCCTTGGTCCCTAGGCTCAGATCCATTGTTACAGACCAACACTATGGTGTTAACGTTATGCTAGAATTCCTCATTCCATCTCTGAGAGCTACCGTGGTTCTTATTGGTATTAATCCCATTCCCTGATCTTTTGGATTCCTAATGTTCTTTTCCAGAGTAACACTCAATCGTATCGAGCACCTTTATCCTAACCATTCCTAAGACTTCGGATTTCTTTCTCATAATTTATTCTCTTTTACTTTCCAAATTGTTACGCATGTGACGGAACCTCGCGCTTCTGTTGCTACTCTTGCAGACGTTCATAATCCAACATCAATTGTATCTTCAGTTTATCATTTTCTAAGCTTATACTAGATCGTTCAACCATAATCTTGTCACGGCCGTATGCTTAATCTATTACAAAATTTTATTCCTCAACTGACTTTCAACCAACACTCACTATATAGGTCATTAGGTCAATCATTCCTATTGCTTTGAATCTATTAGGACCAACTTTAATTTTTGTTATGACCTAATCAAATCCCAAGATATCTTTATGAGCTTAATCAAGCTTTAGCAAGCCTATCTCATTGCTTAAAATTCAAACCGAGACTTTTATGACTACCTTTCAGTCCTTGATAATCATCGTTATCCTAACTATTTTCTTTGAGTTTGTATCTTCTTAAACCGACTAGGGTCATTTCAAGCTTAAAATATAATCGTCTCCACAGGTTGAAATACCATTTTATCTCCAAGTATATACAGTACGCATAAATTTTCTTTTAGCAACATCAAAGTCATACTCACAATTCACTTATCCCAATTTTTTTTTTTTTTTTTCTAATTTCTAAGGTTCGTCTTAAATTACAAATTTCTAATCTATCATTGTCCCTTATATTACTTTCAATCTCAAAATCATCAAGTAAGGTTCCATTTTGCAAATTCTTTATAAGCCAAAAGATTCTTTCAAATTTCCAAGGGAAAATTCTAATACCCAAAACATGCGAACTTCATGTTTCGTAACCTAGTAGTTTTTGGTCGCTTCTCGACCTTAACTACAGCTGATTTATGGATGTTGCCTCTTTGACTAGTAGTGACCATATGTAAGGGAAATAAGTTTAGATCATACTCCAAAATTTTACTCGAAAGAGAAATTCTCATTGCCACCCAAAATCTGTTACCTAAATCTCCAGTTGCCACCAAGAAAACTTCCAAAACTTCGAAACAGGAATTTGATCCTTAGTCAATTCTGATTCGTTTTCCTTGTCAGATCCTAAACTAATATCCTTGATATAGCTCTTTCTTCTATAATTTCCCAAAACTTTCACAAGACTCAAATTTACACCTTAACTTTCTTTGCCCTTGAATAACATATGAAATCATACACATACGACTTGTTCTTATGAGTCGTTTTCTTAAGGTAATATTTCCTTATTGTCATTAATTCCGGTTTCTCTATCTCTATATCTCCATCAATAATTTCGGATTCCTAAAACCCTCAAATTCTATTTTCAAAAGCTTTTATCGAATCAGATTGGGTTTCTCATCGGGTCGTTCCTTAGGATTCTCGATCTATACCAAGTCATTCTTTCCCTTGAATCCTTATACCATTCGATCAAAACCTGACTTACAATTAGGTTATGTTATATCAAACTAATCGTTCACAACTTGTTTCTTCTTAATAACCACCAGTTATCTCAACATTTAGTGAGATTGATTTTAACTAATGATCTCCAATCTACGATTTCTGATTCTTACGAATCCTCAATTATGGTTTATCGAACCAATCTTACATTCGACCCAAATTGTTGGATGCTAACTCCCAATCCAATGTTCCAGCACTTAGATAAATCTAGTATATTTTTTTTTTTCTAATTAACAATTTCAAAGACTTCAACTGTCAAACCCCCAAATCTCCAAGCAGGGATTTTGTCTTTACGACCTACCGGCTCCCTTCCCCTAAGTCTTCATTCGGGATTTTTACTAGTTAGCCCTAACTGAATCCGTTCTTCTTAAGTCCTCAATTTTGATATCTAACTTAACCTTAAGATCTTCAAGTCGTTTTTTCTTTCCCACGCCCTTGACAGGTTCTCCTTATAATCTCCATCGTTTCGCTTATCTTTGTCAGGGCATGACACCACCATTATTTAACATGTCCCAAACGGGAGGGTACTAAGACGATTCACTAAGATTCTTCCGAAAGAGATTTTATACTATACTTCAAGTTGTACCGGAATTACCAAAGTATTTATTCCTCAAAGGTTTTGGATCATATATCTCTTTCATTTCGACGACCCTCTTCACTAGCTTCCTAATTTCCAAAAGATGTGAATAGAACTTGTTCGTCTCCCCTTGACGCTGAAAGTATATTCAAATTGAAAACCTCAAATTTCACCTTTCTAGAGTCTCCATACCATTTCGACTATGTTCCGAATGTCTCCTAGAATCCATAATCCCGTTCTAAGTTCTCATTCAATAGTTTTAATCATGCTAAATTCAACAACCTAACCAAATCGTCCTAGGGTTTTAACCTGGCTCTGATACCAATTGTAACACCCCGTCTCGCCAAGCGTGTCACTATAAGGGTATTCTCGGGATTTCTCTTTTTTTTTTTTCTTTAAGTTCAACACGCGCGGTATCTCAAGGACAATCTTCACATGCAGAAACAAAACCCCTCGAACCCCAGTCTTGCCCGTTTAACTTTCAAGATCAATAATCTTAAACGAGTCTTAATACAATGCAGCGGATACACTCATACCAAAACACCATAGTTCTTAACATTGTATTTCCATAGCAAAATACGTAATACAGATCAAATGATAAAATTGCTATTATACAACTGTTCATTTACAACCTGAAATACATACTAAAGCCTCCAAACGTTACAACGACTAACAAACTAAGCACCATTGGCCCCCAACCGGCCACATCCTTGCCTTCGCAGCAGTCCCTGGCTGGAGCATTAAATGTTCCAGGGGCATAGCCCAGGTTAGATGATAAACATCTAAGTGACGGTATAGAAACAGATTATACAATGCATGAGAGACACACGAGCATGGCATATTCAGACAAGCGGCAACATGCAAAACATGTCTAACTCGAGATATCACCTTGACATACTTAATCCCTCGAATGTCCCACTGTGGCACACGTTCACCTGGTCCAACGTTAATCCCTCGGGTGCACCGTCGTGACACCCGTTCACCTGGTTTAACATTATTCCCTCGAGTGCCCCCAGTGTGACACCCGTTCACCTGGATTAACATTGTCCCAATCTCAAGTAGACCCCAACCCGTCCCACTCAGAAAACAACATTGACACGAATATCAATACTCCGATGATATGAAAATTACTCGCCATGCACCGACTCTTTTGAAAGTAAAACAGTTGATGCAATATATCACATGTTCAATATGCAAATGATGACGTAAATACGTAAGTGAAATGCTTTCGCAGAACAACCCAAGTTCCAGAGGGTTAAACCGCTCACTAGAACTGGTTCCAATTGGTGTAACCTAAGTTCGGGAGGGTAACACTGCCCACCTGAACCCACTACACACCTTCCAACATATTTTTAAGATAAGGTAAAGACAGGATCAGACCACTCACCTCGAATGTATTCAGATCGCCTCGATCCTCGTGCAACGCCTCGATTTGCGTGTTAAATCCCAAATGCTTGAACTTATACTCAACCTCGAGTCACAATACTTCCTAAACACCATATTTAATTAAGGAAGCATTAAAATCCATTTTCCTCAATTTTCCATAATTTTCTCTATTTTCTCCCAATTTTCTCCTAGATAATTCCAAAATAATTATCTCCTCAAATATTTTCCAAAATATTTTAACATGTTAATTCCTAAAATAAATCAACAAAAATACTGGAATTGGAATTACTGAAATGCCCCCATCCACGCGCCCTCACGCGCCTGGCGCGTGCCTGCGCGTGGAAGCTGGCGCGTGCAGCCACGCGCGTCGTCTTCTTCCTCGAGACCGGTCACCGGCGGTTGCTCCGATGGCTGCAAAACCGGTACCCCCTTGAAGCCCTTGAAGAATCGATCCAGATGGTACCATTTTTAGGCCGAAAGGCCACCGGAAAATGGCCCTAACGGCCAGTTGCAGGTCGGCGGTGGCGGACCGCCTCCAACCCTCGGCCGAGTTCGAACATCCCTCAAACATACACCAAAATGCTTCAAATCGATCCCAAAGTGATCCTTGATGCCTCGCGACCAAAAGCCCCTTAATCACTCGCTCAAAATCATTCAAAAACTCAGTCGATTTTCGCTTCGAAAGCTCGAACTCGCGGCCTCTATTTATATCAAAAATCCGAGCTTCTTCTGGCCAATAACCGATCATGGCTTGGTCCCCAAGCCTCTTACCGCCGGCTACGACCTTCCCCAAGCAAGCCTCGCCCGTCCCATCGCCGGAAACGGCGGCCACGTGCGGTGGCAGTGCGGCGGCCGAAATCTGGTTGCTGTGTTCACACTATGCAAGTTTGATAATTTGCACTTCCACCCCCTTGACTTTCCAAATGACATCTCTGCCCCCTTCCAAAGTACCCTTAATAAATCCAATTATATCACCATGTCCCGCAAGTTTAGTACATCTCATTTGACCCTCAAGACTCCTGAAAAATTACTGTTTTGACCTCCCTCGGGCCAAATTAGAAAACTGCACTTAGGCCCGATTGGTCAAATTGACCTTAAATCCATTTGATTCAACCCGAAATCGCTTAAGGGTTGTTCTACACATTAAACATTAGTCCTTGACGCATTCTGTTGATCTTCTGGACGTTTCCTACGTTGATTCGATTTTCTCAGCCCGGTCGACAGCTGTACCGAAAAACTGTTCCCGATCCCACTTCTTTCATCACTAAAATTCATAATTCGAATCACTTGTCGATACTATAATATTTTCTTTAGCTATCTAAGGTCCGGGTTACTCCCTCCGACTGATTTAATCATCTAAGACTGCGTTAGTGTGTCATATAGCCTTATTCTTTCGATAATTCCAGTTATACCCTTCATTAAATATCATTTATTTTCTTAATAATTTTCTGGGTATTACATATGCTCAAAGTATATGCGATATCAGGCCTCATACATAACATGGCATACATGATCGAGCCAATAGTGAAGGCACATGGTGCTCGACTCATCCTATCTCTCTCATCTTGTGTCTTCGAACACATAGCCTTGGAGAGATGTATTCCATGTGACATGGGAAGACTTCTCCTCCTAGAATCTTCCATGCTAAATCTCTTTAGCACCCTGTCAATGTACGCGCTATGGGAGAGTGCTAGCAACCTCCTGAATCTATCTCTATAGATCCGTATTCCCAGAATATAGGCTGCTTCTCCCAAATTCTTCATGGAGAAAATATTTTGAAAGCCATATTTTAACTAATTGCATCATGGGAAACCCATTCCCTATGAGCAATATATTGTCCACATATAGGACTAAAAGGACCACCACGCTCCCACTAACCTTCTTGTAAACACAGGGATCAACTTCCCTTTTGTGAAAAATCAAACTTTTGATCTTTTCATCAAAACATTGATTCTAACTCCGGGATGCTTACCTTAGTCCATAAATGGACCTTTGCAAATTGCAAATCTTATTTGCATGTTTATGAGTAACAAAACCGTCAGGTTGTGTCATATACACATCCTCGACCAGGTTTCCTTTAAGGAAAGTTGTTTTGTCATCCATCTGCCATAACCCAGAGTCAATGTCAGACATTGTCTCATCATAGGTAGTAGGCTCATCGTTCTCAGCTAGAAGCACATCTCCATGTGCCGAGATGAGAAATCCATATCTCTCTTGCTCGCGATGAACCCTCGTCAACCTATGAGGTTCTTGTGTAGAAGGTTGGGGGTTAACACAACTTCTTGTGTCTGATCTTTCTCGGGTTCCTGGAGAGGAGTATTTGTTTGTGGTTTGCCTCGAATCTTATTCGAGCTTAACATTCCTCCCACTAGCCACAACATCTAAGAATTCCTTCTCAAGGAATACCACATGCTTGGCAACAAAACACCTTTTGTTCACATGGGTGGTAAAAGTAATATCCATTTGGATATCCCACAAACAGATATCTCGTCGATTTGGGTCGTAGCTCATTACTGTCAACACGTTTAACATAAATTTGACAACCCCAAATCTTAAGGAAAGACAAATTTGGCTTCTTTCCTTTCCATATCTTATATGGAGTCTGAGTAACTGATTTACTTGGAACCCTGTTCAAAACAAAGATCGCGGTGAGGAGTGCGTATCCCCAAAATGAAATAGGGAGTTCAGCGAGACTCATCATGGACCAAACCATGTCCAACAAGGTCCTATTCCTCCCTTAGACACACCATTCATCTCTGATATTTCAGGTGGAGTCCATTATGAGAGAATCACATTCTGCTTCAGATGATCTAGAAACTCACTATTCAAGTATTCACCACCTCAATCTGATCGAAGTACTTTGATACTTTTCCCAGTTTGTTTCTCTACTTCAAATCTGAATTCTTTGAACTTTTCAAAAGCCTCAAATTTGTGTCTCATAAGATACACATAACCAAAACATGATTTGTCATTAGTAAAGGTTATGAAGTAGACATATCCATCTCTAGCTTGGGTGGACATGGGTCCACACACATCAATGTGCACAAACCCTAGCACTTATGTAGCCTCCATTTACTTTAAAAAGAAACTTAGTCATCTTGCCAAGTAAACAAGATTCGCAAGCACCATATGATTCATAATCAAATGTGTTAAGATATCCAGCTCTATACAAGTTGGATGTGCGAGTCTCATTTATATGGCTAATATGACAATACCATGAATAAGTGTTATTTAAATCACCTGATTTAAGTCGCTTAATATTTATGTTATTGATAGGAGTATCAACATCAAGGACATACAAACCGTTGCGTACATAAAACAACTCATTTTTATAAAACGAACAACTATTGTTCTTAAATAAAAATGAATATCCATCCTTGTCAAATAAGAATTAGAAATTATATTCCTAGTTAAACTAGGATTATAGTAACAGTTATGTAATTCCAATACAAGCCCTGTGGGCAATGTCAATAAATAGGTCCCTACAACTAATGGAACAACTCTTGATCCATTTCTCATGTGCAGGTACACTTCTCTTATTATTAATCTTCTCGTACTCCCAAGCCCATACACGAAAGTGTAAATATGAGCACTAGATCTAGTATCTAATACCCATGTGGACTGGTCGAAAGTAGATAGATTAATTCTAATAACATAAATACCTGAAGTGTCATGAGTAGAACTCTTCTTACTCTACACTTCCCAGTTTATCACGGTGGAGATAGATTGTATCCTCTTTGTCTTTTCGGGTTTTGATCTTCTGGACTTTTCCAGATTGCGCTATGGAAGAACTCTTCTTCCTTTTGGCTTTCTCACTCTTGGGCTTACCGCTGCGCGCCTAAGGCCCTTCAACTAAGAGAACACTTCCCTTGACCTATAATCAATTTTAGGTTCAGTCTCCCTTAGTATGGACAACCACTCTCCTAGAGTCTTTTCCATAACTGTTAGGGAGGGACTGTAGCACTAAGTCTTGGGTAAGTTTCGGCATCCATACCCAAGTTCAACTCTAGCAACCTATTGATAAAACGTATCATCTCCATGATATGCTTCTCAATAGATGATCCTTGAGCCTAGCCATGATCTCATAGGCATCATAACTCTTATGATGCGACCTATGCTTTGGGGTCATGGCAGCCAAGACGATACACCAAGTGATGATCATATCACCCTTGTGCATCACCCAGGCCTTATGTGCTACTATTTCCTTAACTGGTGGTTTCGTAAGAAGATAGTTCTCTATCGCATAGAGAATCTTATCATACGTGAGGACTATCCTCAAGATGATCTCCCAGTCATAGAAATTAGTCCGTTGAAGGTATTATTGCCCTCGAGTATCAATCTTATAGACATGTTTCCAGACATTCTGGATCAACAACTGAATAGAGATATTATAATCATATTGAATTACAAAATCATAAATTGCAAGAAGTAACATTTTATGATTGCTCCCACTATTTTCTACGAGTTTGCCACCCTCAAGACATAACTTGGGAAATCCCGTTGGAAGATTTCCTAGCGGGCTAGGATCCCATCTCCCCTTGCACAACCTTAAGTGACTCAACAAATTTTGCTAGGATCGATTAGATAGGTACTTGCTACCAATTGCATCTCCATGCAACTCCTAGATTCATTGGGTTAACAACTCCTTGTCAAGCACATCTTATGTGACTCCTAATCTTTGCCTCTATACTCAGTAAGGCCTTGAGTGACTCAACAAACCCCACCTTTCTAGTTAAGTCAAACCCATCATTCAGGGACATCTCATGGCCCATGAAACATAGGAATCATAGGTGACACATGACCTTGAGTGACTCAACAAATCAAGTGCCAGCTAGAAACCTAATGCTTCATAATGATGAAAGGCAAGTTGGCTTAATATTAGTGAGGGATTTATTATTTATTTATTTAGGTCTCATCACATGCAATTAATCAAATTAATAATGCATAATAAATGACTCAAACTGGTGTATGGTATGGATAACTACGGCTAGCCCCTCGAAACATAGAAGGGAAGCTAGCGGGTCAAACCTAGGTGAAGAATCACATCTTACTTCTCAAGCACATTCTCCAATCCTTCGTTGGTCTTAGAATCTTGTCTTCAATTTGGCTCCATCTCTTGCTCTTCATAAAAACTACAACTATCGCTACTATATTCTATTCTACATACAATACATAGAATCAGAAACCCCGAGTTACATTCAGGGGGGTGAGATGAGAAGAGAATGTACATCAGAGTATAAGAGAGGCAGGACACGTAAGCCCTATTTCAAAAATCAAATTTACAAGCATTCATTCCTAACAATAAGTAAATGGTCGACTCGATCCATACCATACACCCATGCAATTAATCCAATTGATTCACTCATAATTATGTTAATTAATTGTCACATCTATTTCAAACTTAATGAAACGCTTTTAATAAATTGAAAATTTGTATAATTTTAGAAAAACAAAATTGTTTTAATTGTGTTGGGCTTGGGCTCTATCCATTAGTCTAACTAACAAGGCTCAACAGGCCTTGGATCAACCAATGTATGTCAAACATACACTAGCAACCCAATAATTAATAAATAATCCAATTAATGACCCCGGCCCATTTTTAATCATGGACCATAGGTGTCATACACTCATGGATCGGATAAAAATAATAAAAATAACCAACAATTTGGCCGGGCCCCACCTAAGGGTACGAAATGCACTGGGCCACCGAAGGGTCAGCCCGGGTGCTTCATGGGGACCCTCGGGAAGGGTCAAACCAAATCTCGAGGGAGCGGGAGGGGCCGGGAGGCAGTCGGGCAGCATGTCGTACATGCTGCCAGCCCAAAAAGCCCAAGTGGGCGTGGCTGGGGCCGCATGGGCCGCGCCTAGCACGTGCTGGGCGCTGCTGGGCCTCGTCTGGGGCGCGCACGGCCACCGTAGGGGCCGCATAAGGCCTCGCACGAGCCGCTGGGGCCTCGCCCGGGTCGCGGCAGCGCCCGGCTGCCCCTTGCGAGCGCGCGCGACCGCGCGTTAGAGCCGCCTGCGCGCGCGCGGCTGCACCCCAGCGTGCAAGGCCATGCCTGGCCGGGGCCTGCGCGCGCCCAGCTGCCCCAGGCTATGCCCAACGTGCGCGCGCCCCGCTTGGCCACGTCTTTCATTGCCCCGGTGCATCCGTATGCACCCGAACCCCGTTTTTCGCTTTTTCGTGTCATACACAAACTTTTTCCCTTTCACCAAAAATGTTTTGCAATCCAAAAAAATACAAACGCAACAATTATTTAATTATTTCATAAATAACAACATAACCGAATCCGACGTAAGGAATTGAAATATTTCGACGATGGCTCTGATACCACTGAAAGTAAAGCAAGATCGCTACGAGGCAAGCAGTGTAATTCAAAAATTTTGAACCTTACCCCGATCTCGGCGATTGGATCAACGTCAAAATCAAATCATTCACAAATAAATAAATAAATCTAACCTTTAGATTATCGAGTCGTTCGCAGATTCGAGCCGTCCAAGCGTCCGGCCTCTAACTCATGATACGCGGCACGCGTTCGTTGGCAAGGAGAGCGGGATAGGAGTGCTAGCTCCTTCTCCTTTGCGCGGCTTGTGTATGGATAGAAAAAGAACGCCCTCGTTTCGTATTGATGCCAAAAGAAACGGGAAGAGTGAACGGCAATACGTTTTTCAACCCTTGAAAAACGATACCAAAAACTCCCAATTTTTTTGGGCAACCCATAAAGGGATATTTATAGTGAAATATCCTAGGGTTTCTAAAACCTTAATGGATTGGGCTAGCTCATTAATTCTAATTTAATTAGAATGTTAAGTGAGCTTATTCTAGTCCAACAAGAAATATAATTAAATGGCCCAAATCATTTTATAAGTTTAAATAAAATATTTTATCCCAAATCTAATTCAAGCCCAAATATAATATTTAATATTTAGCCCAAATCTAATTTGGTCTAAATATAATATTTATTTTAATATTTGGCCCAAATCTAATTTAGTCCAAATATAATATTTAATTTAATATTTGGCCCAAATCCAATTTAGTCAAAATATTAACTTAAGCCCAAATATATTTTATTTCCTATTTGCCACTCCAACAAATAGAAAATTATTAAATTAAAAACTCCTTCCTAATTTAATTAATTGTCATTTTAGGAAACTCTTTTCATTATGACGACTCCTCGTCATATCGACGTCATTACGTCTATTTGTTCTTTTTCCGTGAGAACCTACGACGGAACAACTTCTTGCCGAAGTGTCCCACTTAACTATACGTCCACTCACCTGGTTTAAACCAGGGACTGTGCCTATTGCGTATGACTCATTAGGCTTCCGAATATGTTGGCAATGCGTCGGTGCCTCTAGCAAGGCATCATGCCTACCCAATTATTCAGAAGGATTCATAATCCGCAAATAACCTTTCACGAGCATGGTTACCGTGTAATTCGATCCTCTCGTCAATGTATCTTATGTGATCTCAAGTATGGCGATGTGTTGCTTGATAACGATCACATGAGTTTTCTTTAGTCTTCCGGATATCTTCACTTAATAGAAAGTAAATCAATAACTCCTTATTGATCTCTTTCACCATGGCCATGGATTTAAAGTGAATATCCACCGAATGCACCTTACATACATCATCCTCTATCAAGGGATAGACGAGTCCCATCTTGGCTATGCACTCATTTCCATAAGCCTCACAATATATCCAACGATCACCCACATGCAACCTTTGTCTAGGCCCATCGAAACGATATCAAAGCATACCAGTCTTCTTATGAGATGATCGTGACAACCTCAGGTCCAAGGATTAGTTACACCCATCTCGTATGAGAATACCATCAACACATAACCAAAATGGATTCTCATGGCGAGTCATATCCAGTGACACGTTCTTCAACATTGGTCACCTATGTACTTGTCTAAGCATCCACATGCCTATGGGTGTGAGACCCCTATTGCTATCACATAGCAAAAACGCACAAGTCTTACTACAATTGTCAATGTCCATTCTTGACATTGCTACGACTTGGGATGTTTAATGATGTCTAGAAATTGTGATGCATCATCTCACATCTTTATAGATTATTCACAGTATACATCATATGGACTTCTATCTAGTTTCATTCGGTTATTACAATAATAACAAGAAACTAATAAAATGACTTCTTGTAAATTTGAACAACTTCTTATTCAAATAATAAACATGATTACAATTGTCAATGTACAACATGCCCAATCTGATTGGGTCTAGAGCACCTGCACTAACAAATGACCCCCCCTAAGGTGGCATCGCATGATTAGCTAGGGAAAAGCTTACTTAGCCTCCAAGTTTGCAAAAGTCTCCAAACCTTATCATTGAGGACATGTGGCAAGTATTTATTGGCCACACATGGAAGGCAATAATGAGGCCTCATGATGATAGGACATATGGCAAAACATGATTGACCGAAAATGTCTATAAATATGCCTTAAGGTAGTTCACAAGTTTTAGATAGAATTTAGGCAAGGTTGAGAGAATCAGAAAAGAGGATTTTGAGATAGAGAGTAAGGGAAAAGTTCTACAAAAGGAAGGAGAAAATTTGGTGTAGAAACAGGAGCAAAATAGTCTCGCCAGAAAATTTGGGTCCTTTCCAACCAAGTTGAGGTAAGTACACTATGAACTATCTACGATGTTCAGGCACGCTCATGAATCATGTTTATATGGTCCCTCATGTTATGTTTCAAGCAAGTTTCATGTTCTCAAGCAAGTTACGGGACTAGGGTTTAGTAGCGCTACGCACAGAGGTTCTTACCCTTGCAAGTTGGTAGAACCTATCGTGTTCTCTTATGTTATATGTTCATGTTGCAAGTTCATGTCACGTTTAAATACGTTTGATAGTTCCCTTGTACTTACTGAGATTTACATAATCTCACCCCTTATGTCCCCCCCCCCCCCCCCCCCCGCAGGTGATCATGAATGAGGAGATCAGGACGTGGACGTGGAGAGTGGTGGCTCATTGAAAAAGAATTTTCAAGAATTTAAGTTTTAGTTTCCTTTTGAAACAAAGTTCTTGGGGTTGAACTCTGATCTTTTCCTATATGTATGCCATAAAGCATGTCTTGGATTTTTATCTAATTTAAAGGAAGTATGAGTTTAGTTTTAAGCTCTGGATATTTTTATATATGCTATTGCTATAAAGCATCTTCGCGAAGTTTTCCTTTCTTCTGTTGAAACCATGTTTCCATGTCAAACTTTATATTTACACAAAACATGTTTTGAATTTTATTATGTTTGAAACTTTACTTAAGTTTATAAAAGTATGGTTTCTCCATTTTTCTGCGCTAAAGCTTAAAGTTCATTCGAATATTATTATTAGTGTTAAGCATGTAAGTAAGTTACGGGTGTCACATGGTGGTATTAGAGTAGAGTTACTTTCTTGTAGACTCAAAATTTTTATTTTTTTTTAAAAGAGAGATTTGTAAGGAAATTCTTTTAAGGAAAATTGAAGTCCACCACATCCCGTCCAAGCTTCCAATCTCTGGATAAGTTATAGGAATTGCTATGCTTATTTCTTATGGATACCATGCTTATACATCATAGTGATTCTCATGCAAGCCATGTTCCCCCTTAACTATGCAGTTATTCTCTCAAGTTATATTGATGAGCATATGTTGTTATATGTATGTACACGTATGAAGCTCACGTTGGAATAAATATGTGAGAGATATGATTCTTATTTGCCATTAATTAGTATCCATTTTTCGCAAGTGATATTGCTTCAAACACAAGAGTTCATGATTATAGCGGAAATACTTGTTTAGGAAGAGTTTTTTAGAACGAAAGCAATTAGGAATTAAGTCCTACAAGAAGAGCTTGCATAATGAATCAAAATTAAACACTAATCTATTGTTGAGTTTATCGATATGTGTGATCACGCTAAGGGCTTTGTCACAAAGACCTAAATTGTCTAAGGCGAGCTTGGGACTTAAGTGGTCCACGTGACCCCCCTTCTTACCTGGAAGCTCTTTAGTTGCGTGTTATACATATTGGTAGATGAAACGATGGACTAACAAATCATAGTTAACACGTAGTTCCATAATAGTACTCTTTATCCTTCGGGACCCTACATTTAGGAATTAATTATTCTTTTTCACATAAGGTTATGGAAACCCGTGCAAGAAGTGCCAATAGTAGGGGCAAGACAACAACAAAATGAGACTGACGAAATAAACAATCTCAACGAGCAATTTATGAAGTTCATTGACGCCATTCGCAACATGATGCCACTTGCCACACCACCGGTTGCACCACCCCGAGAAAACTCAAGAAACAATGCTACCATGGTTGAGTAGTTTTGGAAGCTTCAACCTCCAACTTTTGAGGGTGGGTTGGACCCTTTGGTAGCTGAAGATTGGATAGCAGCAATTGAACGGATCTTTAATATCATAGATTGTCCAGACCCTAGGAAGGTAACTTGCGCTACATATATGTTACAACATGGAGCAAGGCATTGGTGGGATTCTACTACCAGATCTCGACTCCAGGGACATGTGTGGACCTAGGATCAATTCAAGGAACTTTTTCTTAAGAAGTATTACCCCGCTAACATTCGTAACCAAAAGGAAGTAGAGTTCCTCATGTTAAAACAAGGTAGCATAACCTTGATTGAATACAAAATGAAGTTTGATGAGCTATCATGTTTTGCCTCAGCCTTAGTGGATACAGAACAAAAGTGGGTAAGGCGCTTTGAACAAGGGTTGAGAGATGAATTACGGCAGGTAGTCGTAACTTTTGAGTTAGGCATGTATCATGAGGTGCTAGCTAAGGCCCAACTGGCAAACTTTAGAGAAAGCTCCAGCAGCAATAGCAAGCTATTGTAGTCTGGACCACTAGAAAAGCATAAGTGGGAGGATAAAGGTAAAGGGAAGTAGGATTATTTGAAGAAGAATAAAGGAGGAGGTCCAACATTAGGAAATTATCAACTGAACCCAGTGTGTGGCAAGTGTCAAAAGCGTCATACTGAATTGTGTCTCATGGGAACCGGTGCATGTTATAATTGTGGTGAAATGGGTCATGTGGCTAGATTCTATCCCAAGGGTCATCTAAAGAAACAACAGCAATTGTTGAGTTCTAACCTAGTCAAGAGGGGGGGTGAATTGACACCTTTTAAAAACTTTAATGCAAAACTTATGCACGTATATATATGAGAAAACAAATTTAATATAAACCAAAATTGTAGTTGAGAGTACGGGAGCACTTAAATACTAGATGGATAATATGATATCCGCTAGCTGTGCTAGTATGTGCTTAGATCCAATATACTCTTCAAATTACAACTTGGTGAAAAACACATGATTTGAATGCACACAATAACAAGACTTTAAATAAACCAAATGGAATATTGAATGAGTACAAAGAATGATCAATTAAAGCAAATCAGAATATAATAGCCAACAAGAATGTAGGCCTTAGGATTTGGCCACACAAAAACAAAAACAAACAAGTATAATCAAGCAAGAGTAAGTAAAGAGTGAAGAGAAGGACACAGCGATTTATAGTGGTTCGGCCCTTATGGCTTACATCCACTACCTAAGGATTCCCTTCCTTAGGATTTTCAATCAAATCCACTATATGAAACTTTTCTTACAACCACCAAAGCCTTCACTTGGCTTCACCACCACCAAACTATTTCTGGAGTCTCACACTCACTAGCTTGGATTTTGTACGCTCTTTACAAGATAGTAGAGATTGGAAAATAGGGTTCTCTCAAAAATAATACAATGAAGTGTAGAGAACTCTCTTAGTTTTCTCTCAAGAAGATAGAGGAAAAGAAAGACTTAGAGAGAATGAAAATCTTGGCCAATGATGTAGAGAATAATAAGGCTTCAAAAAGTTGTTCCAAAGGCTTCAAGAGATCCTTTTATATAGTGTTAGAGTTGGCTTTCCTTGATCAATCTCAACCCTCCATGTGTTAAGTCTTCAAGCCAATCTTAGCCCTTCGTTTTGAATTTTTGATTTACCTTCCATAATCAGCTAACTTGATTGATCTTCAAGACCTTTGATTTTTGTAGATCTCCAATCAGCCTTGAATGAGGAAATCAATTCCAATAATGCATGGCTGATTTCAAGGATTAAAAAATATCATCCAAACCCTTCATAATTCTTGCAAAATCGAAATTAAATAACAAATGATCAATTCTGACTTCTAGTTGATCTTCAAACTCCTTTGATTGTGCAATTGGCCCCTTAGCTTCCATAACAAGCATAGCTAATTTGAAATTTGAATTTAAACCTCCAAATGGTGTAAAATCCTTCCAAATATTCTCAGATAATGAAGCAAATTTATCCAATAATGAAGATATCAATTATAACTTCAAAGGCCCATAATTGATCAAGTTTCCATACTAAAAAATGTTGACAACAAGAAGAGAATCAATTTGTGTAGCTGAATATATGCAAGATATCCTTAGAATATTCTCCTATAATGAAGATATCAATTAGCTATAATGAGGATATCAATTAGTCATAATGAGTAGGATAATTGATTCCATGATTTGAGTAGAGGATCCTTTTAATGAGATAGAATCAGCAATAAAAAAAAAGTAATATCAATCAAGGTTTAACTTTCAAACCTTAATTTCCTCCATTAATGTTGAATAATAGGGCTGAATCTTTAACTTCTCCATTTGAATGCAATTCAAAAATTCTTCCATATTTAACTAAGTAAAGAAACTTCTAAGAACCTTTAAATTTACTCCATGATTCTCTTACCATATTTAGACCAACGAGAAGATGTAACCTTGATGAGTGTGCTCCACGTGGCTGCCATGTCATCAAAATGCCACATTAACAATGCCATGTCGCCAAGTTACATATATGGCAACTCCATATAGTGGACTACTCCAATCTCCTCAAAAACTTCCATATATATCTTTTGAACTTCTCATATATGAACAAGGATTCAATATATCTTCTAGACTTTCCATTCTAAGAAGAACTTTCCATTCATAGCTCAAATACTCAAATTTCTAGAAAGCTCTCTAAAAACTTGTTTCCATATATAATGAAATCTCTATATAAGTATAAGAAGTTTCCATATATAACCTGTGTCATGAAATCACTAAAGAATAGCTTTGTAAGCCTTATGAAGGCTTCATGCTTTGTTAGAACATAAAATATAAATTCACATTCACACATGCCAATCATCAATCATCAAAATCTACACTCAACAGCAACAACCATATCAATAGAAGCCAGGAAATCCCCCAAAGGGTCAAGTTAGGGTTTATGCTCTCTCAAGGCAAGAGGAGGATCAAGATCATAACGTATTGGCAAGTAACATCCTCATCTCTAGAATACCTGCTTATACTTTGTTTGATTCTGGTTCCACCCATTCTTTTATATCCCCTAAGTTTGCAAGCAAACTCAATGCACATGTGGAACATGTAAGTACTCCCTTAGGAGTAGCGATACCCTCAGGAGGTATAATAAGTACGAATCATATAGTAAGAACAGCTAAGGTGGAGGTCGAGGGAAAGTTTTTAGAAACAACCTTATATGTCTTAGATATGCAAGAATTCGACGTGATTTTAGGAATGGACTGACTTTCCAAGCACCATGCGACCATTTTATGCTTCGAAAAGGAAATAGTTTGTAAGTATCCTGAAGGGGTGGAACTTTGCCTTTCAGTGGCTGAGACAAAACACCTTCCCCATGTCATTTCAGCATTAAAAGCTAAGAAACTATTACAGTCGGAAGGATGTATTGGATTCTTAATGTCAGTGGTGGTTAAGGGAGGAAAAGAATTAACAGTGAATGACGTTAAAGTAGTAAAGGACTTTCCAGAGGTCTTCCCTGATAACCTGACTGAAATGCTACCAGAATGAGAAGTAGAGTTCACTATTGATCTAGTGCCCAGTTCCACACCTATTTCTAAAGCTCCTTATAGGATGGCACCAAATGAGCTACACGAGTTGAAAACCCAGTTAGAGGAACTGTTGCGGAAAGGATTTATTCGACCAAGTGTATCCCCCTAAGGAGCACCAATATTATTCGTCAAGAAGAAAGACGAATCAATGAGGATGTGCATCGATTACCGGGAATTGAATAAGATTACTATTAAGAACAAGTATCCGCTTCCTAGAATCGAGGACTTGTTTGATTAGTTACAAGGTGCACGAGTATTCTCAAAGATTGATCTAAGGTTAGGATATCACCAGTTGAGGATCAACTCTAGTGACATCTCGAAGACAGCTTTCAAAACTCGGTATGGTCATTATGAGTTTTTAGTCATGCCCTTTGGCTTGACTAATTCGCCTGGAGTTTTTATGAACCTAATGAATCGAGTTTTCTATGAGTACTTAGATCAATTTGTCATTGTCTTTATTGATGATATATTGATGTATTCTCGAAGTGAAGAAGAGCATGAAAAATATTTGAGGGTTGTTTTAGGGATCTTGAAGGAAAAGAAACTATTTGCAAAGTTCAAGAAGTGCGAGTTTTGGTTGGAGTGGGTGGTATTCCTTGGGCATGTTGTCACAGCTCAAGGAATAGAAGTGGACCCCAGGAAGATAGAAGTGGTATTGAATTGGTCAAGACCAACCAATGTAAATGAGGTTCGCACCTTTTTGGGTTTAGTTGGATACTACAAGAGGTTCATCGAAGGGTTCTCCAAATTGGCAGGGCCTTTAACACAGCTGACTCGTAAAGGTACTAAGTTTGAATGGACAAAGAAATGTAAAACTAGTTTTGAAGAATTAAAGAAGAGGCTGGTCAATGCACCAGTATTAACTATTCCTGAAGGGTCAGAAGGTTTTGTTATTTGTAGTGATGCGTCCAAATAAGGAATTGGATGCGTATTGATGCAAAAAGGTAAGGTAGTTGCATATGCATCAAGGCAGTTGAAGCCTTATGAGCAAAATTATCCTACACATGACCTAGAACTTGTTGCAGTAGTGCATGCCTTGAAAATCTAGAGACATTATCTATACGGAGGTAAATGCAATATCTATACTGATCATAAGAGTCTCAAGTACATCTTCACACAAAAAGAGTTGAATATGAGGCAAAGGAGATGGATGGAATTGGTAAAGGATTATGAGTGTGAAATCCACTACCACCCCAGCAAAGCAAACGTGGTGGCGGACACCTTGAGTAGAAAGAAAATGGGCCAAGTAGCAGCTTTGACAGCACAAAAGCCTTTGTGGAAGGAGCTCAAGAGGTTAAGCCTCGAGATTGTTGTTACACCATCTAATTCTAATGCTCATATGGCAGCACTCTTTGTCCGACCGACTCTCCGTGATCGAATTAAGAGCCATCAGAAGGGAGACTAATTCTTTGAGTACATCAAGGCTGAGGTTAATACTGAGAAGCGAAAAGACTTCACAATAACTGATAATGACATGCTCTACTACCAAGGGCGATTGTGTGTGCCAAACTTTGAGAAACTAAGGCAAGAAATTCTAGAAGAAGCCCACTCCACTCCTTATTCTATACATCCTAGAAGTACAAAGATGTACCGTGACCTAAAAGCAGTATTTTGGTGGAGAAATATGAAGGAAGACATAACTAAATTTGTTAAAAAGTGTTTGATATGTCAGCAGGTGAAAGCTGAGCACCAACGACCAGCAGGGTTATTGCAACCATTAGAGGTTCTAGAGTGGAAATGGGAACATGTGACGATGGGCTTTGTTGTAGGATTTCCAAAATCAATAGCAGGACATGAGGCTATTTGGGTGATTTTGGATCGACTTACCAAATCAGCTCACTTCTTACATATTCGAATGACATTTACAATGGATCAGCTTGCACGACTATATGTTAAGGAAATAGTAAGACTACATGGTGTTCTAGTTTCCATTGTATCGGATAGGGACCCAAGGTTCACATCCAACTTTTGGAAGAGCTTACACAGAGCCATGGGAACCAAATTGAGTTTTAGTACAACTTTTCATCCTCAGACTGATGGACAATCTGAAAGAATAATACCAACTTTAAAGGATATGCTTCGTATTTGTACCCTGAAATTTGGTGGACATTGGGAGAAACATCTACCATTAATTGAATTCACATACAACAACAATCACCATGCATCTATTGGCATGGTACCCTATGAGGCGCTATATGGAAGGAAATGCAGATCACCTATTCATTGGAATGAAGTTGGCAAGTGGAAGATTTTGGAACAAACTGTGCAAGGCATTGAAAAGATCAAAGATAGTATGAAGAAGGCTCAAGACAGACAGAAAAACTGTGTAGATAAAAGAAGAATGGATTTGGAGTTTTCCATTGGTGATAAGGTATTCTTAAAAGTTACACCCATAAAAGGAGTTTTACGGTTTGGGAAGAAATGAAAGCTTAAACCTCGATTTATAGGCCCGTTTGAGATCTTAAAGTGGGTTGGGGACGTTGCTTATCAGCTAGCCTTACTGAAAGAAAAGCAAGATCGCTGCGGCGTAAATAGCGTAGTTCAAAATTTTGAACTTACCCCAATCCCGGCGATTGGATCAACGTCGAAATTAAATCATTCACAAACAAATAAATAAATTTAAACTTTAGATTATCGAGTCGTTCGCGGATTCGAGCCGTCCAAGCGTCCAGCCTCTAACTCGTGATACGCGGCACGCGTCCGTTGTCAAGGAGAGCGGAATAGGAGTGCTAGCTCCTTCTCCTTTGCGCGGCTTGTTTATGGACGGTAAAAGAACACCCACGTTTCAAATCGATGCCAAAAGAAATGGGAAGAGTGAACGGCAATACGTTTTTCAACTCTTGAAAAACGACACCAAAAGCATTACTATTTTGGGCAACCCATAAAGGGATATTTATAGTGAAATATCCTAGGGTTTCTAAAACCCTAATGGATTGGGCTAGCCCATTAATTCTAATTTAATTAGAATCTTATGTGGGCTTATTCTAGTCCAACTAGAAATATAATTAAATGGCTCAATCCTTTTATAGGTTAAATAAAATATTATGGCCCAAATCTAATTCAAGCCCAAATATATTTTATTTAATATTTGGCCCAAATCTAATTTGGTCCAAATATAATATTTAATATTTGGCCCAAATCTAATTTAGTCCAAATATAATATTTAATATTAATATTTGGCCCAAATCCAATTTAGTCCAAATATAATATTTAATTTAATATTTGGCCCAAATCTAATTTAGTCCAAATATTAACTTAAGCCCAAATATATTTTATTTCTTATTTGCCACTCCAACAAATAGAAAATTATTAAATTAGAAACTCCTTCCTAATTTAATTAATTGTCATTTTTAGGAAATTCTTTCTATTATGACGACTCCTCGTCATATCGACGTCATTACGTCTATTTGTTCTTTTTCCGTGAGAACCTACGACAGCAAAACTTCTTGCCGAAGTGTCCCACTTAACCATACGTCCACTCTCCTGGTTTAAGCCAGGGACCGTGCCTATTGCGTATGACTCATTAGGCTTCCGAATATGTTGGCAATGTGTCGGTACAAACACATAAGACAAGATTGGCCTCTAGCAAGGCATCATGCCTACCCAATTATTCAGAAAGATTCATAATCTGCAAATAACCTTTCACGAGCATGGTTACCGTGTAATTCGATCCTCTCGTCAATGTATCTTACGTGATCTCAAGTATGGCAATGTGTTGCTTGATAACGATCACATGAGTTTTCTTCGGTCTTCTGGATATCTTCACTTAATAGAAAGTAAATCAATAACTCCTTATTGATCTCTTTCACCATGGCCATGGATTTAAAGTGAATATCCACTGAATGCGCCTTAGATACATCATCCTCTATCAAGGGATAGACGAGTCCCATCTTGGTTATGCACCCATCTCCATAAGCCTCACGATATACCCAACGATCGCCCACGTGCAGCCTTTATCTAGGCCCATCGAAACGATGTCAAAGCATATCGGTCTTCTTATGAGATAACCGTGACAACCTCAGGTCCAAGGATTAGTTACACCCATCTCGTATGAGAATTCCATCAACATATAACCAAAATGGATTCTCATGGCGAGTCATGTCCAGTGACACGTTCTCCAACATTGGTCACCTATGTACTTGTCTAAGCATCCCCATGCCTATGGGTGTGAGACCCCCATTGCTATCACATAGCAAAAACATAGCACATACAAGTCTTACCGCAATTGTCAATGTCCATTCTTGACATTGCTACGACTTGGGACGTTTAATGATTTCTAGAAACTGTGATGCATCATCTCACATCTTTATAGATTATTCACAGTATACATCATATGGACTTCTATCTAGTTTCATTCGGTTATTACAATAATAACAAGAAACTAATAGAATGACTTCTTGTGAATTTGAATAACTCCTTATTCAAGTAATAACATGATTATAATTGTCAGTATACAACATGCCCAATCTGATTGGGTCTAGAGCACCTACACTAACACTTATCACCAGATCTCTCAATAGTACATGATGTTTTTCACGTATCGATGCTCAGAAAGTATGTCCCCGACTGTAATACCCGGTATTGCATGGTATTGAAAATAAATAATTTTTAATTATTTTGTCAGGGCTTGGGTGGTCCGGAAAGCCCAAGGGTCAATCCTGATAAACTAATTAATAAAATTTTTGAATTGGCGACTGGGAGTGCCTCGGGACTTGGATGTCCAGGGAAGTGGGCAAGAGATTGATGAGCATCTCGGGATGAAGATAATGGCGCTGAAAGCAGTCCGATCGGGAATAATTTTTGAAATAAATTTTGTATAAGCCCGAGTGGGTGCCAATACCGAATAGTCGAAGGGGACCTCCTGGAAGCTGAGGGGACCCTAGGGGTGGTTCGATTTTCTGAGTAAGGCAACCCTTAAGTGTTTTCGGGTCGAATAAAGGTCCCATGCAGGCGGAGGGACAAGGTCGGTATTCCCGAGTAGCAGTCGGTTATTAATTTCGTTTAAACCAAGATTTTGGGTGGCTTAATTATAATTAATTTAAGCATTGGGAGGCCCAAGAGTAATTAGTAAATTCCTAAAGTGCAATTAATAAATTGCTTAAGTGGAATTAATAATTTTAGAGTGGGGCAAAGATGTAATTTAAATATATATATATATATATGGAAGTATATATGCACGGGCGTGAGGAAGCTTCCTTAAAGCTTCCTAGTGTACGCCTCTATCATTTGAAATGGCCGAATGGCAGAGAGTGAGAGATAGAGAAAGAAAATAGAGGAAAGTGAGAGCTTGTGGCCGAGAGCAAGATGCCGAGGCATTGCGAGAGATTGTGAGGGAGAGATGATGCGGGAGAGAGAGAAAGCTCGCTGGCCGAACTCGGCCATGGCGGTAGCAGCCTCGCGCTGCAGTTGCAGTGGCCGAGTGCAGCGATGGCGATGGAGCGAGATCGCGAGGGAGAGGTGACCGGTTGGAAGCGGCCTGAAGCGCTGAGCTTCGGCCAGAAGCAAGGGCAAGCAGTGGGCAGTGGCTGGTTCTGCCATGGCAGTAGTGTCGAAGCAGCAATCAGCAACTGAGGTGGCTGAAGAGGCGGTCCAGCGAGCGACGATGGCTTGTGGTGATGCATGGAGCGGCCAGTGGGTCGTGACTAGCAGCGGTAGGAGGTCGTTTGGCAGGCCATGATGGCTGGGCCGAGCTTCGAAAGACGGCAATGGCAGCCTCGGCAGTTGCAGCGTGCGCACGGGGGGTCGTGATGGTGGCTGCGGTGGAGGCCGCCCTACGCGGCTGAGCTGGGGCGGTTGCTGGCTTCGTGAGTAGCGACTGGTGGAGCAAACGGCAGTGGTGGGTGCTGTGCGCGCGCGGGGGATGATGAAGAAGACAATGAACAGGGCCAGCGCGTGCGAGAAGGAAGAAAGGGAAGAAAGAAAAAAAAAAAAAGAAAATAAATAATGAAAATTCAGGAAAATAAGAAAAATTTGGAAAAATAGGAAAAATTCCAGAAAAATGAGGGAAAGTTCTGGAAATTAGTTTGGGGCTTGAAGAGCTTGTCGGAAGCTCAAAAATGAGATTTTTTTGGGCGCAAATGGCAGCTCGGGAAGCAACGTCAGTGTGGGCGTTTCCGAATTTCTCTCCAAATGAGTCGAGGTAAATTAATATTTTCTTCCCCAGTTATTTGCATTAAGCGAGTTAATGTAAAATAGTTATTTGTTGGATTAAACCCTATGTCGGGGTTGTTTGGAAATTTGTTGATGGATGGTTTTGATGGTGTGTGTGGCGAAGTTGAGGGCATTGGTTTAATGCCGGATGTTGAAAGAGTTGGGTTTGTGTGTATTTGTATCTAGGTTCGACCAAGGAGGCGATGATCCTAGAAGAGCTCGAAGTTCGGGCTGGAGTTCGTGCCGAGGCAGAGAGGAGGCTTCGAGCCAGGTAAGGGACGGCCCCATGTGGAGGTGGCCTTGCAAGTTGGTAAATATGTCTGATAATGTTTTTATGTTGCATTGGCATGTAGTGGTTATACCTTGTGTGATGCAAGAACTAGTGGACTTGTGGCCATATGGAGGACTAGTGTGGTGGGGGCTGATAGGTTGATGCCTCAAACCTTAGTGGGTTGCGAGGATGAGTGGACCTAGCCTCATTTGCATGCATTTGGCATACATAAACATGATTATATTCATATTTACATGCATTGCACCCTTACTGAGTCTTATGACTCATGAGGTTTTACCTCATGTGTAGATGATACAAGTCCAGATGCAAGCAGGGATGGTGCCGGGAGGCTATTATGGCAATTAGCTTGTTGCCTGAGATGTGTTGTTGTGTAATCTCTTATAATTTTTATATGTATTCATGTAATCGAATGTAAACAATATTGAGCACTAGATGTATTTAATGGTTGAAATCATCGTAGTGTGATAAATGATTGTGAGATTGTTCGTGGTATATGGCTTAGTTGGAGAGGCCGAGTTTCGTCCGAGTAAAAATCATCGAGGTATGTTCTCATAAATCCCCAATACTCAGCGAAATGTTTATTATGCTAGCTTTGTGCCTGGGTCACCTCTGGCTTGCTATGGGGCGAGCTGAAGAGAGGTGAAGCTCACTCGGGTTTCGGGTCTCGGTCCGCTGAATTTTTCTTTGTTTGTGTTGAGACCGATTCTTGAGTGGAGCGAAGGGAAGGACGAAGCCTAGTTCCCACCTAGGGCGTTTCCTGTTGAAACATAGTCCAACCCTTCAATTGTGGTTTGATAGGTGAGTAATCTGGTCGATTATTTACCGGTGGCGCTCGTAAGTGAGAGCGGGTCGTTACACCGACCCAACCCATGTAATAAAGCATCAACCATTAAAAATCCAGCAAGACTTGAAATATGAGGAGGCACCAATAAGCATTGTTACTCGAGAGGTACAAAGGCTTCGCAATAAAGATATACCATTGGTTAAGGTGTTATGGCAACATCATTCAGTTGAAGAAGCAACTTGGGAGGGCAAGGACGAGATGCGATCCAAATATCCCCAACTATTTGATGACGAGAAGTAACGTAAATTTTCAAGGACGAAAATTGTTTTTAGGATGGTAGATTGTAACACCCGAGATTTTTAGACTGAAATATGATGTAATACTCTAGATTTTTAGATTTCGATACTTGAAGAAATAGGACATTTCAAGGGATTGTGAAAGTCTTGAGACAAAAGTTCAGTTTCTGAGCCAGGGGCAAAATCGTAAATATTAAAGTTCAGGTAAAAGTGTAATTTACCTAAAATCTTGGGATATTAGTGTAATTTATTCTTTCTTCAGGGGCTAAAATGCAATTAAAAAATGGCCCAAGGACCAAGTTGCAAAGGCCTAAGTGCAAATTATCCAAAAAGTTCGGGCCAAGGTGTAGTTCTTGAAACCTTAAAATATCTCATCAAAATATCTCAAACTAAGTGGTTAAGGTAACCAAATATAGCTAACTAGTTAAAGGTGTAATGATGGGAAATGTAGAAAATCAATTAACCATGTGGGAGTAATGATGGAAAATGTAGAAAAATGAATTAAACCATGTGAGATGTAATGATGGAAGTGTTGGAAATCTAATTAAGCATGTGAGGCTGAAAATATCAAGGACACATGGCAAGCTTCCATTGGTCATTTAGAAGATAAGATAAGATCACATGATGGCTCATAATGACCCCCTTGAGGTGGCATCGCATGATTGGCTAGGGAAAAGCTTACTTAGCCTCCAAGTTTGCCAAAGTCTCCAAATCTTATCATTAAGGACATGTGGCAAGTATTTATTGGCCACACATGGAAGGTAATAATGAGGCCTCATGATGATAGGACATATGGCAAAACATGATTGGCTGAAAATGTCTATAAATAATCCTTAAGGTAGTTCACAAGTTTTAAGTAGAATTTGGGCAAGGTTGAGAGAATCAGAAGAGAGGATTTTGAGATAGATAGTAAGGGAAAAGTTCTACAAAAGGAAGAAGCAAATTTGGTATAGAAACAGGAGCAAAATAGTCTCGCCAGAAAATTTGGGTCCTTTCCAACCAAGTTGAGGTAAGTACACTATGAACTATCTACGATGTTCAAGCACGCTCATGAATTATGTTTTATGTGGTCCCTCATGTTATGTTTCAAGCAAGTTTCATGTTCTCAAGCAAGTTACAGGATCGGGGTTTAGTAGCGCTACGCACAGAGGTTCTTACCTCTGCAAGTTGGTAGAACCTATCGTGTCCCCTTATGTTATATGTTCATGTTGCAAGTTCATGTCATGTTTAAATACGTTTGATAGTTCTCTTGAACTTACTGAGATTTATGTAATCTCACCCCTTATGTTTCCCCCTCCCCCAGGTGATCATGAATGAGGAGATCGAGACGTGGACGTGGAGTGTGGTGGCTCATTGAAAAAGAATTTTCAAGAATTTAAGTTTTAGTTTCCTTTTGAAACAAAGTTCTTGGGGTTGAACTCTGATCTTTTCCTATATGTATGCTATAAAGTATGTCTTGGATTTTTATCTAATTTAAATGAAGTATGAGTTTGGCTTTAAGCTCTGGATATTTTTATATATGCTATTGCTATAAAGCATCTTCGCGAAGTCTTCCTTTCTTTTGTTGAAACCATGTTTCCATGTCAAACTTTATATTTACACAAAACATGTTTTGAATTTTATTATGTTCGAAACTTTACTTAAATTTATAAAAGTCTAGTTTCTCCAATTTTTTTGCGCTAAACCTTAAAGTTCATTCAAATATTATTATTATTGTTAAGCATGTAAGTAAGTTATGGGTGTCATAGAAAGTGAATGAAATCCAAGGGTGGATATTAAGCAAGACCTAATGCCATGGATTGTGTTTATTTGGAGGGTGAGAATTTATTCTCACAAGATAATCCAATGGCTAGGAGTGGGTTTTGAAGTTATTAGATATATAAGGGCAAGTTGTCTTCCAATTTGAGAAATGATGGAAGATGAAGGGAAAGAAGAAGAAGAAAGAAGAGTTGTCTTCCAAGAAGAGAGACGAGACTAAGAGGAGAAAGGTAAGGAAAGATCATGTTTTTAGCCATTTAAAGGCTAGATTTTTTCTCTTTATTTCTCCTTTAGTAATATAGATCTATGTTGTTCAAGGATCTCTTAAGGAGAAGAGTTGAAAATGAAGCTAGAAAGTTCTTGAAGCTTCAAAGAATGGAAAAGTTAAGGGATGGTCCCATGTGGAGGTGGCCTTGCAAGTTGGTAAATACATTTGATAAATTTTTTATGTAGCATTTGCATGTAGTGGTTAACATTTGCATGATATGAGTTCTAGTGTTCCTATGGTCATATGGAGGACTAGTGTTGTGAAAGGAGTAGGTTGATGCCTCAAACCTTGGTGGGTTGTGAGGATAAAAGAACCTAGCCTCATTTGCATGCATTTGGCATACACAATCATAGTTATATTCATATTTACATGCATTGCACCCTTACTGAGATTTATGACTCATGAGGTTTTCACCCTCATCTTGTAAGTTGTTCATGTGCCAAGAGAAAAAGGGTGTTGCAAGCTTGGGAGCTTTATGATGGATTTTTGTTAGTTTATGGCTTGTGAAGCCTAAAGCATGTATTGTAATTTATTTTGTTAGTTGATGGATTGTTGAAACCTAAGGCATGTATTGTTATTTTGTAAGCATGTGTTGTAAATGTTTTTGATGTAAGTTGTGTAAACATCAAGGGTGTTGTCCAAGTCTTATTTATGGAAAATGGAGGAAAATTTGAAGGATTTTTATGCATATTTTTGGTATGTAATTTTTGGAAAATTTGGGCTAGGAAGCCCAAAGAAAAGAAAAACAAAAGGGGGGTGAAGAAGCAGCTGGCAGCAACAGGGCCACCAGGTAGCTCGCAGGGGGCCACGGTGGGCAGCAAGCGTGACAGGGCACACAGGTGGGGGCGAGGGTGCTCAGCCCGCGGCCAGCCCGTGCTGCCAACGCACCACTGGGCCTTGGGCATGCCAGTAGGCCCCACCAGCCAATTTTCTTAAAATTTTGAAAATTTTGATATTTTTGGGGTATTTCTGAATTAATTTTGGGCTTCAGAGGAATTTTCAAAATAAAGGGATTTTTCGGGCAATTTGGAGATAAATGCCAATTTTTTTTTTTAAATTAAAAATTATGAGTTTTCTTTGAAATTGGGAAAATCCATGGGTTGTTTTGGAATTTTAAATTATATGGACCCTAGTGAATATTGGAGAAGATGAAGAAATAAAATAATAAAAATGGTGATTGGAGAATTAAAACGAAAATTAATTATCCAAGTGTGGTATTGTTAAAGCCCAAATTTGCTAGTCGATCCTAGAGTGGAGGGAAGGAAAAGTCGAAACCTAGTTCCCACCTAAGGTGTTTCATGTTGAAACATAGTCCACCATTCACAAATAGCCAAGCATGTGAGCAGTTTGGATGATTGTTCATGAGTGGCACCCGTAAGTGGGAGCGGGGCATCACATGGACTTAAGCATAGCGATCGGAGAAAAGGTTTCCTCATAGTTAACACTTTGCCTCTGACAATACACTTTTGCCACCAGTCGCACCTTAAAAGGTCTGCACCTTCCCATAAGCACCAATCTTCCTCTTATAGATTCATTTACACCCTATATGAACTATACCTTCAGGTAGATCCACCAGAGTCCAGACTTAATTGGAATACATAGATTCCATTTCAGATTGCATAGCTTCTTTCCATTTCTTGGAATCAATATATATCACATATCGTTTCTTCATACGTGGTAGGATCAACTAATTGATCACTATCTCTATACAGGAATATTTCATGTATCTCCTCCATAATAAATTCATATCATTATGAAGGATGAAATACTCTACCAAACCTACGAAGCTCGTAGGATGACATTACTTGGACCAACAAGATCAAGATTGGCCTCTTGAATATGTTGGACCTATGGCTTGGATGACACCTCTTCTAATTCTACTTTCTTTCCAGTATTGCCTTCCTAAATAAATTTTTTTTCCAGGCATACAACATCTCTACTAATCAATACTCTTTGATTATTGGAAAAGTACAAATAGTACCATTTACAATGTAGAAGATACCCCATAAATCTACCTTCATCAGATCTGGGCTCTAACTTATCTGTTTTCAGTTTTTTAACAAAAGCAAGATAACCTAGATCCTAACATGTTGAAGATTGGGTCATTTCTGACCCAATCCATATCTCATATGGTGTTGTATCAATAGATTTGTTTGGTGAACTATTATGGAGATAAATGGTGGTGGAAAAAGCATATCCCCACAGTGATATTGACATATCAATATAAGCGATCATGGAGCATACCATGTCGAACAAGGTACAATTTCTATACTCAAAAACCCAATTTAATTATGGTGTAGTAGGAGGAGTCAATTGAGATATAATGTCACAAGTCTTAAGGTAGTTGTTAAACTTAGTACTTAAGTATTCCTCATCTCAATTTGATCGAAATACCTTAATATTCTTTCCTATTTAGTTTTCTACTTTTGCCTTGAACTTTTTAAACTTTTTAATGGTGTTGGACTTGTACTTCATCAAAACATATAACCATACCTCGAAAAGTCATCGATAAAGGTTATGAAGTAGCTATAACCACTTTGTGCCATTATAGAGAACAGTCCACAAGCATCAATATGGATTAATCCCAACAGTTCACTAGCTCTCCTACTTTGTCCTACAAAGGGTAATTTGGTTATCTTACCATGAAGGCAGGACTCACAAGTCAACCTCGATTTAGAATCCATGGGATCAATAAATCCACGTTTTACCAACTTACTAATCCTCCTCTCGTTAATGTGACCGAATGTCAAATGCCATAATTGTTTAGGATCAATATCATCATTGTGAGAACGCTTCCTACTCACAGTGGTAACATTTATATTTCTATCTCTTATACTCTCATGCAATTCAAGAATATAAAGACGATTCACGAGAATACCCATGCCTACGTATTCATTTCGAAAATGAATATAACACATTATTTGCAAAAGAAAAATCATAATTGTCTTTCACAACTCTCGAAATGGAAACTACATTCCAAGTAACATTGGGTACATATACACAATCTTTAAGTTTTAATACATGTCAGAAAGTAAAAGTACAGAAGAAGTCCCTATAGCTAATGGATCAACTCTTGCTCCATTGCCCACTTTAAGGACAACTTCTCACTTCTGAAGTGGCCTACTTTCTTCAAGATCCTACTAGTAAACACATATGTGAGATTAACACCAAAATTAAGAATCCAGGAAATGGGATGGCAACCAATTGAATTGATCACTTCAATGACAAATAAAGAAGAAGTACTTAGACCCTGAGTTTTAGACTACTTGACCTTCAAACTCTACAAATACTTTGCACAATTCCTCTTCCAATGCCAATCCCTTTGGTAGTGGCAACATTTTCCTTTGCTAGCTCTTTCCCTTGATTTGGTCTTGGAAACATCCTTCTTTGACCCCAACTTCCTTTTTCTTTTTATTAGAACTTTTCTTATTAAAAAATCTTAAAGTGGAGGTGATGGCAAGAACAACTTCTTTGCCCTTTCTTTTCATTTGAGACTATGAGGTGATTAACATATTGAGCAATTGAATGAGTGTGCATTGAATCTTATTTATATGAAAATTCATGATAAATTGAGAATAGGAATCTAGCAATGACTAAAGGATCGGATCAACCTAGAGATCACAATCCTTTTGAAATTCAAGAACTTCCAACTGACAAATCAAATTAATGATCTTGATCACATGATCCCCAACATCTGAACCCTCTACCATACAAGCCCAAAACAACTGCTTCGATATCCCATATTGAGTTGTCCTACTTTGTTTCCCATAGAGTTCGCGTAGATTCAAAATCATACTTGCAATGTCAAGCATATACTCATGCTAACAATGGAGATCACTACTCATATAGGTCAAAATATAATTCCTAGCTTGTTGGTCATGGTTCCTTATCTCCTCTCATGTTGTACGCTCATTTTCACTAGATCCCTTAGGCAACAAAGATGGAGGACTCTTATCCAAAACATAATCAATTTTCTCTATATTTAAAATGATTTTTAAATTTTTTAGTCAATCTTTAAAATTTGGTCTGGTTAAAATATATTTGTCCAATATGTGAGAGAGTGGGTTTGAAACGTTTGCCATCTTTGAAATGAGAGGTATAACTACATAAAGAAAATAAACAAGAGGCTGTTCGTTGATTTTATTTTGCATAACCATTTAGTTTCGATCTTAGACTAAATGGTACCTCCTACTAACTTTTTCAAATCCCACACTTCTCGAGTGATAAACATGAATCCCAAAAAGACTAGTAGTGGGTGACTGAGTTCTCTCTTACATGGATACCCCTCAACCTATGGTGGTTTATTGGAATACCCATGTATTCAAGTAGACAACACTTGTCCTCCATATCTCATGTGGGGTTCAATCTTTAGCCTCTATGCCACCAAATCCTCAACCTATTGTGGTTTATTAAACCGATAACACAGTTAGACATGATCCATTGCCTCAACTAGTAATCCATTTGAACATCTATGACCACAACACTATGATGGTATGTTGGCCATATCCATATAGGGACACTAACAACATCTCATACTTTAGATAGGAATCTTAATCAACTCTCATGAAATGCACCCTCCTACCTATGGGTAGCTAGAGTACACCCAATCGAGCAATGAATCCCTACAACGATGGAGGGCCACGATAAATCACATTTACGCTTTAATCTAACATTTAATTTTGCATAATTTTGAGAAGATTTCTGGTCTTTATTTTAAAGTCTCACTTTACACATATAAATGTTTTCCACTATGTATCTCATACATCATAAAAACAAATGCATATAAATAAACTAGATGATCATGGACTTTAACTATAGATTAAATTTGAGCTTCTGGATTTAATCAAGGAAGCATAAGAGACATTCACACACAACCACATATCACATATGCAGCTTCTCTATCTTAGCCATCTTGCTCCATCTTAATTCACCAACATTTGATGTCTCTTGGTAAATCACATCGTCTCCCTTTCAATAGCTCATCAAATCGCAGATCAACTATGTTCGAACTAATTCATATAAATTTGATGGGATCCACAAGAACACTAAGCTATAATGACTTTCATTATGTCATGGTGTTGGTGGATGATTATTCCAAATACGCTTGGGTGTATTTCGAGAAAGAAAAGAGTGAAGCCTTGTCTAAATTTGTTGAATTCAAAAATATAGTAGAGGAGTTTGGGTTGCAAATAAAATGTTTGAGAAGTGACAATGGATGTGTTGATTTCAACAATAGATAACAATTTTGAATACCCCTCGGCAAAATAGGGTTGTAGAAAAGAAACTAAGCCATCTCACCTCAACATGTCTTTCATGGTTGCATGATAAAAATCTACCTTGAGAGCTTTGGGTAGAGGCTATTCAGTGTGCATTCCATGTAATAATTTGCCCACCTCCATGGCCAGATAAAGAAAAATCTCCTTTTGAAATCATGTATAATGTAAAGCCTAATGGTAATTATTTTCAAGTCTTAGGTTCTATTTGTTATGTTCATGTTCCTAAAAATAATCAAACAAAACTTGAACCAAAGGCAAAGAAGTGTGTTTTTGTTGGCTATGATTCTTGTAGAAAATGATGGAAGTGTATGGATCTAAAGACAAAGAAGTTTGTCACATCTCGAGATGTGGTGTTCGATGAACTATCATCCCTATTCTCTACCCATAAATTCAAAGTTAAAGATGTAGCTCTTGATGATGATCCAGAAAATTTGGAATTGTTCTCAAAACTAGCATGCAAGCTTCAAATAATGATGATCTGGTGTTTGAAAGAAATGCTGATTCTTTAAATTCAGGAGCCGATGAACAACCAACTAAAAGATCAACAAGGGAAATAAGACAACTTGTTTATCTCAAAGACTATGAAGTGTAGCTGAATCATTGTACAGTGACTTCATGTTTTTTTACTAGAGTACTAAGTGAAGAAGAACCACATGTTATGATGAAGCTACAAGTTGTTCGGAATGGCAAGCCGCCATCTAGAAGAAATTGAGGCTTTAAACAAAAATGAGACATGGGAGCTGGTGCCAAAACCAAAAAATTATGAACCTTTCACTTGCAAATGGGTTTATCGGTTGAAGAAGAAAAAAGATGGGACAATTGACAAATGCAAAGCCCATCTCGTTACTTGTGGTTTTTCTCAAAGTTATGGGTTAGACTATGAGAAAACTTCCAGTCCACTAGCAAAAATGGTGATAGTTAAGTCAATTATTTCACTTGGTGCCTTTAGAAGCTGGAAGCTATGGCAATTGGATGTAAAGAACAAATTCCTTTATGGAGAGGTGGATCGTGAAGTGTTCATGGAACAACCAGAAGGATTCATCTCCAAGTAGTTCCCTTATCATGTTTGTTGGTTAAAGAAGGTGTTGTATGACTTAAAACAAGCACCACATGTTTGGTATGGTAAAGTTGCTCAATACTTCATCTTTTGTGGATTTAAAGTTTCAGATTCATATCCTAGTTTGTTTATAAAATTTGAATCAAAGATGCATCTACTAATTCTATTGTGTGTGGACGAAATGATAATCACCGGAGACAAAGAAGCTGAAATTTCTCACTTCAGAACTAATTTGTCCATTCTATTTGAAATGAAATTTTTGGGTGAAGCTGGATGTTTTCTTGGTCTAGAAATTGAAAAATCATATGAAGGGTACTTTCATTTCAAAGAAGATATGCTAAGAATATCTTGGAGCGTTTTGGAATGGGGGGAGAGTCAAAAGAAATGGATACTCCTATGAAGCCACATCTAAAATTGAAGAAAAAGGAAGGGAAAAAGTTGAAGGATCCTAAATGGTGTCGACAGATTGTTGGGGGTTTAATTTTTTAAACTATCACTAAAATTGCATATTTTTTTGCCGTTATTTCCCAGTTTATGCAAAATCCAAGAATTCCACATTTAGATGATACAAAAAAAAAGTTCTTCAGATCATGGGATTATGCATAAGAGATGTGATGTTTTTGTGTTGAGTGGATTTATTGATGCAAATTGGGCCGGTGATGCAAATGATCGTCGTTTAACTTCAGGCTATTGTTTTAACACTGGTTCAATGATGATTTCTTGGTGTAGTAAGAAGCAATCTATTGTTGCCTTATCGAGCACTAAAGCAGAATATGTGACAGCAACAATGGCTGCACAAGAATGTATTTGGCTAAGACGTTCCGTTGGAGATATCTTTTATAAAGTCAATTATGCTATGTAGATTCAATGTGACCATAAAAGTACTGTCAAACTTGCTTCAAATCGAATCTTCCATAGACAAACAAAACATATCGAAGTTCAACATCACTTCATTCGATAGAAAGTGCTGAATCAAGAGATAGAATTGAAAGGAGTTTGTACTTACTGCTGATTAGGTTGCAGACATATTTACAAAGGCTCTAGCAAAGTCCAAGTTTGAAAATTCCAGAGCTATTCTTGGAGTCGTTGATTACAAATTAGTGCATCCTATCTTTGCTATTTTCCATCACGTTGGTTTTTTATTATTTATTTGCCATCCCGATTACTTTGGGATGGAATAAGTCAGCTGTGAGGCCTAACTAAAAGGGTATTTTACTCAAAAGTTTCAGTAGATATTTGGGTGAGTTGTTGGAGTCCTTTTAGGAGAATTTATTATGTTTTAATTTATAAATTTAGCATCTGATGTACAAAAGTCTATTCTCCCATATCTTTGTTTCCTTTGCTGTCTTTAAGAATTCTCTACTCTTTATTTTGTTAGATGATATCAGAGCAAGTCGTTTTTCATGTTTTTAATAACACAAAAGTTTATTCTCCACTATCTTAGTTTCCTCCTCTCCTGTGTCTTTAGTGATTCTCTACTCTTTGTTTTGTTACAACTTTGCCCCCTCCATGGGTCCAAGACGAATTTGAAGATACATGCAAAGTCGATTGCAGAGAAGATCTGTACTTTTTCGCTGCTAGGTATGTTTGATAACATTTAGATAAAAAGAAAAATATTTTTTAACTTGCATGAAAAACAAAAACCATCTCTCCCATAAATAAAGTTTTCTATAAAAAAATAGACAAAAATATGCTTTAATGATTATACATGAAATTCAATTTCATGAAAAATATAATGTCAAACACTAAATATAAAATTCAATTCTTTAGATGTAACATTTTCTTTGTATTTTTCATGCTATCAAACACACCCTAAGGGTGGGATCTAGTAATGTCCTTGATGACAAGAGTGCCTACCTGCCTGGGCAAAATGCTAATGCCGAAAATACGATCCATATGAATTTTCAAAGCAATTTTTAAATTACGAAGAATCTCTGTACAAATAGTTCAAATCACCGAAAAGAGTCTCAAAGCAATTTATCCTTTTTTAAGTATTGGAACATGAATTACAATGATCTCCCATGGCTCTGCTATCAGTAAGAATTGCATAGAGTCAAACCATGATCAATTTATCACCATCACAAGGCAAGTAATACTGTTGCACATGCCCTAACTAGATATGCTTTCGAAGCTTCCTCACTTGCATTAGTTTATCTCCCCCAAGACGTTCGGCAAATCTGTCATAATGATTTCCTTTTATCAATAAAATGACAATTAGTAAAAAAAAAAAAAAAAATTGTTAAAACCATAATAGCAAATGGACATTTTAACACCCACGATCACTGCTAACCAAATAAAGCAAGACAGAGTAAAGTAAAATAATTAGAGGAGTTCAAAATATGTGATTTTAGTTCATATGCCACGTGCAATCCATACCCGCTTATAATCCATATTTAAATGGGTTTGAACTGAATATTAATATTTTACAACTTATTTTCAACTAAAAGGATCTGATTTCCTGTGACTTCTCAGTATAAGAATGGCATATTGTTACCAATATTTTCATGGACAGAACTCTTAATAAACCCGTAACATGCAGCTTGAAATAACTAGAAAGGGATTTCAGTGCATCAAACTGCTTAATAAAGGTCAAGGGTTAGTCATTCTAGCATGCAATCTTATCTTTACTTTCAAAAAGGTGGTTTTCACAACTTGAACGCATGACTTATTAGTCACATCAAAATAACTTTACTGTTGGTACCATGAGTCACCCTCTAAGCCTACAGTAACAAGAAAAAGAAATAAACGAATTTGCTCCATTGCTGCACTGCAGTAGGATGAACCAAATTTCAAAGCTTAAACACCATTCACCATTATCACTCAGCCTAATAAGCACACATTAGAACCCTAGAAGAGGTTTGATCAAAGGGTTTACCATAAATCACCAGTGGTCTCACTTCGTCCTAACCAATTCCAGGGGTACATTTTCCATTGCCACCTGAAATACCAAAATCAATGAGATTTCAAACACATCAGAGAGCTACCATTCAGAGTGACTAATTGAGCTGATCCTTACCCACAGTCTAGGAGTTCTTGGATCAAATTTTGACCGTGATTTTGATAGCCCTGACTGGAAGGTGACAACAATTAAAACTTTGAACTCTATTGAGAATGGACTGCAAAGCAATTCAGATGAGCCGTGTCACAAATGCACCCTAATTTTGGCATACAGATAATCTCAAGAAGAAGAAAGAAGTAAAACATGCATGTGATATAGGTATAATATCTTAATAACATTGTCCAGGAACATGCAACTAAAACTTGCTACCGGAATTCCCCTTGGATTGATGTTTTTGTTTAGGAAAATTAGTTGCAACCATTCTCTTGCAAGAATTGAGAAAAACATAAGACCAAATGACTTCCGTGGTAGACCTTTTAGGAGAAAAATTCAACAGATGAAGCTGGTGAACAAAGTTAAATAGGGTGAAGTTAGTCTAATTTTTTCCTCCTCTGACAATGAAAGGCTGTCTTGCGAGCAGGGTAAGTCAGCAAATTTCTTCTCCCATTGGTACCTTTAAAAAGGGAGGTCAAACTTACAAAAAATGGAGGGAGGAGAATGAGATTCTCAATTAGGAAGTTAAATAATTTTGGGCAACTCTGTCTCAAACAAAGTTCCTAGAACAGTGAACGTTTTTGAGTGGCAAAAATAGACTTGCTGATTCATCATCCCTTCTATACAAGGCCATTTTTTGGTTTGTAAGTATTTTGTTGTGCCAGTCATGCACGAACTAGATATATACTTTATTAACTAAACTACAGGGTTTTACTTGACCTTGAGAGAAACAACAAATAAATAAATAGCTAGCATATGGGCAGCAACTCACCCAGCGTATATTGTTGGGCAAGTCAAAAGACGGGGAAGTATGACATAGATGGGAAGAGTCAAATTACGACAAACATCTCCATCTGCTATCTACTAAAATTACAGGGAAATGTTGTCAGCACAAAGAATTAAAAGGAAAGATGAATAAATCAGATGCACAGTCAAACTAGAATTGGTCAAAACAATTTGCCGTGCTCCATGCCTGTGAAGTCTGAATTAAAGAAGTTTCAGTCATGATTTTCTCCCCAGCCAGAATTGACTCAACACGAAACAAGTGGATGTCAATGGAGCAAATAGGAACTGCAGACGCTTCAACTGTTAGCTCCCCACTAATAGCTTCTGACAACGAACACTGAGTGCAAATTTTACCAGTTACCCGAAAACCACCTAGTCCCAAAGCAAAAACGAAAAACACCTAGTCAGCAGCAACTATTTTCAATATTATAACCTTCCTGTAGCTATGAACTAAATGTAAACTCACAAGCAAACGCAAAAGTAACCTGATTTCAGTTCAGGAAGTAATGTGTGCCTTTGTGTGTCTTGAGTAATGTAAAACATGATCATTTCAGGAGATAATGCTGGTTGATCAGGGAGATTAGCTGAAGAAAGAACCACAATTAAAAGGAAGGTAATTCAATGCATGATCATTTTGTATAGGAGGAATTCTAGATGAAACATACACACACCTTTTTCACTTTCAATTATGAACTCCATGGTAGCAGACAATGATTTGTGAAGGTATCCCCTCAGTATATCTACAGTTACCAGATACTATCATATGATTTATCAGGCATCGCGCATGAGGCAAAATAAAAAACAAAATTGCCACATTATGAAAGGTGGAACCAGACAAACACAGAAGAAAACAGTGGAAAAAAAAGAAAAGAAAAAAAGAACACCTGGATACTGATGTTTGCTCCATGAAAGGTTTCATAAAATGCTTCTAAATTTTCATCTCCTTGAAGTTTCATAGCCACTGAAAATGGTATCTGTTGCAGTAGATAATAATTACTGAAGTATTGCAATTGGCACAGAATGGATGTAAGATGATAGAAGAGTTTGGACAGTAGTATTGCACTCCAGTCATATGAAACTTTGGATTGTCTCATCGCAAATTGTTAGCTATGATTTCCTGCTCCAAATTTTGTTTTCCATTCTAGTTCCCTATGCTCAACCAGTGTCTCAGGTGTCAACATGCATGGTAGCAAACCTTTCCATGCCATGGTAGCATTATGCAACACCATATCAACCTTGACACATACCTCTGTTGTACCTGAACCTATCCTTCCAGAAGATCTGACCTCAACACTCTTATTCCTGTCATCAAGTGAAGAAAAAGTTACTGAAGAAATTTTAATAGAGAATAAATTATATCATGATCATTCACATAAATATCCTAACATTACATAACATTGTGCTCATTTGGTTGAAGCTTAACAGTTTGCTACCACCTATTATCATATGATCTTAGACTGTTGTTCGAGTAACAACACTTGAATGTGACCTGGCAAAATTGTGAGCTCAAATTGCAGTTGGTGTTACATATTATGTGCATTGGGCAAGCATTACCCTATGCAAGCATTAACCTATAATTATTGATTCCTCAAAGTCAGCATATGCATGTTGTATTTCTTCCTAGATAAAACAATTATTGTCTGATCAATTATTTCTATTAGAAACAAATGTTACGAGAATGACTAAGTGATGCAGGAGCATATTCTTGGATTTATTAGTATTTTTAATTTTATTTTTTTGGTTTAGCTTATGGTTAGTATTTATGTTAATTAGGTTTTAGTTAGTGTATTATTTTATTAGTTTTCGCAAGCAGTCATGTGACATTGTGACTAACATGTGCCCTTTAATAAAGATGGATGGCTAAAACTAGAAGGATTCCTTTGCAAAAAAGGGCCAGGGATGTATTACATTATAACCTAGTATAAGTAGCCTTTTAAGTCAACGTTTGAGATTTTCCTAAGCCCTAAGTTTAATATTATCATTCAAGATTCATTCTTAACTATTCTAGACCAAAGTTTTACACTTATTTTGTTGATTCTGCATCTCACACTACATCAAAGTGGTACCAGAGCTGAAGAATGATCTGTTTTGCAATCGTAGCAAGAACAGGAAGAGTTCCAAGGCAGAACCAAGCTGTAGAGATGCAATAGATGTGAAGGATGATGGAACAACCTATGGAGGAGAAGCAAAATTTCCTAGAGAATGTGTGGACAATGGAATGGAAGATCGGAAGGCAACTCCAACCCCTAAGGCCTACCAGAAAGAAATGATGAGGATGGAGATGAATATGAGGATGTTAACCCATCTCATAATCCCATAGGTCACGACCAACCTGATCGTGATAGACTTGAAGAGAGGTTGGAAAAAGCACTTGACCTGAATTCTGGAGTCCAGACTGAAGTTCCAGATTTTCATGGTAAGATGCATGCATAAGATTTTCTTCAATGGGAGTCTAATACAGAATTATTTTGGGTGGAAGACAATGTCTGAGTGAGAAAAGTGTTGTTTGTGAAACTGAAATTGAAAGGATTTACACTTCAATGGTGAAAAAACTTAAGAGAAGCAATGCGCTAGATAAGGTAGGTTGAACATTCGTACACTGGAATTGATGAAAGCAAAATCAAGGAATTTCTATTAGCTGATTATCTAATGAATCTATATAGGTGATTTCTCAGCAACGTGAGTTAAGTGTTGAGAAGCATACTAGGGAGTTCTATGATTTGGCAATTTGCATAGGATGCAATGAAATGGACAGCTTGTTATTTATTGGATTTGAAAATTTCTATTTGGGATGAGATAGGCATGTCACAACCCTAGGGTTCGTTAGGGTTGTGATAGGAATTTGTGGAAGAAATAGAATTGAAGGAAGGGGGAAATCACTAGAAAGACGGAGAGATATTGAGAGAAAGGGGGGAGAAACAAGAGGGAGATTGTGAAGAGAAATCAGATCTTCATTTCATCAATTCAATCATGAAAATCCCATCCGTTTACATAGCCATATATAGGCATATTTGCTCCTAACTAACTGCATAACAGCACCTAAGTGCTTCTAACCAAATGCTAAAATATCTAAAATATCTTCTAACAACTATTATCAACCTATTACTATACTACCCTTCTATGAATTCTTGGGTCATGACAATTCTCCCCTTCTTGAGAAAGTTCTTGTCCCCAAGAACTTTCAACAAGTAGCCATGGCTCTTCATCCAATTCCAGCCTTCTCTATCTGGTTCATCCTTCTTTTCTTCTTCCTCCTTCTAGGTCTCTTCTTCTTCCTCGTTCGTAAGTGCCTAAGATCAATCCCATGCCTAAATTGCCCCAAAACTTCCATAGGATAAACTTTATTCAATTCAAGCCCAATACAACCACTCTCGGTAATAGTTATCCAATCAAGCTCGGTCTCCCATCTATGGACATGATCAACAACTTCCGGACAGACATACCTAGTAGCTGAAACTTGGAGTCCAACGTAAAGACTATCCGTGTCCGTGACCTCCATTTGTAGTTCATTATTATCCAATACAAGTAAGGGTGACAGATTGTCATGAACCTAGGGTTCATGATGGACTGAAATGGACAATCGGAAAGATCCGATTGAATGAAGGTTAAGGGAAGAATGTATTAGAGGGAAAATTGAAGAAGAATGGGGGAGAAATTAGAGAGAAAATGAGGGAGAGCAGAATAGAGAAATGAGAGGGAGATTGTAGAGAAACTTAGAGAGAAAACAGAATATTCATTTATCATTCAAAACATATCTTCTCCTCTTACAATGGGGCCTTTATATAAGCATAGTAGCTAGTTAACTAATTTCTAACAACCTCCTAACAGCACCCAAGTGCTTCTAACAACTTGTAAAAAATATCCTAACAACCCACTACAATCCTATTACCATAATACCCTTCTATTATTCCTTGGGTCATGACACAAATCTACATCCATAGTTGCAATTATTATCTTCCCTTTCAAACCACAGCTATGCTTTGTTGCAAAAATATCAACAGCATCCTCAAAATGCAGCAATGGAGAATTGTAGACTTGCCTTGGATACTCATACCGAGACTGTTTGTGAGCATTAACATTAGGAGTTGTTGCAACTTCAATTCCAACCAACGATTCACCCCTCAATGCAGTAGACAGCAACTTGGATTTGCTAGTGGAAGTAAAAAATAGCATAGCAGCGGGAGTTTTATTCTCTTCGATAACACCTTTGACTTCTTCAGCTACCTCCCTTAGCTTTTCCCCAGCTACCATTGATTTCCAAAATTCCTCACCACTTTGAATCTACTACAGGTGGAGAGAACTACTTTCAAAGTCATAACTCGTAGAAGATTTCCTATGAATGAAAGAGAAATCAACATCTCTCTTTTCCGCGAGTGTGACCTGCCAACCCTCCTTAGGCACATCCAAATATATTAACTCTTCCCTTGGCTGCAAAACAATCTTAACTACTTTTTCTGTCAAAATTTCTTGCTTCCCTGTCAGCAGTCCAGCTACCTCTTCTTCTTTGTGTATGCTGGATTTTTCCTCTATATGAACTACTTTTTCAAAAGTATTCGATGGTACCTTTGCATCTGCTATCCTATCCACCTGATTGTTACCGATTCCCTTTGGATAATGCCATTCACCACCAATACCATTTCCGATATTGTAGTCATCCTTTTTGTTATTGCTGCTGAAATCAGAATACTTCTTTTTCAGCCCAAAATCTGAAGTAAGCAATAAATCGCTTTTCCATAATTTTGACTTCTCCTTCGGCTGCTCCATTTTTAAGAAGTCCTTTTTATTAAAAATTCCATGATAATCCTCAAAGAATTCTGTAGAGAAGCTGTAATGATACTTTTTAGCAAGTATCATTGCAAACTCCAGCAATTGTTCATGTAGCATTTGGCCAAATTCCTTAAGTTTCCTATTGTTCCCAGCTGAAAATACAGCCTTCTTTTGCTTCCCTTGAGACTCCATTTGTCTCATGCATGAACTGCTCCCCATGGTCGACTTCTCACCAACAGAACACTGCAAAGACCAAGAAGCAGGAGTTTTGTACATCCCTCTATTGTTGTCTGAAATTTTCGTTAAAACTAAGTGCAATTTCCGAGCCGACAGTTACTTCTCCCCTTCGGTTATGATCGGCAATCGAACTCGCTGGAATAATTTGCTTTGCCTTACTAACAACACCTGCAACAGCCTCGGCAAAATCAGTCGTAAATCAACCTGCCCTTCCTCTTCAATGAATCGTCGAACCTTCCTTCAAAGACGTCTTGTCTACTCGTTCACAAGTTCCGACCAACACTCACTAAATTTCAAACCAAGAGTCACCAAATGCACTGTCAGAACCACATGGCCAAGTCGCCTCCAGCACAGCCTCCCGAATGGATTGACTCAGCTATTCAATCCATTCCTTGTTGTGTTCAGGATTGCTTCCTGTGATCCTTTGCGTTCAGCAGCCTTCGTCAGTGGAACTCCTTCCAATCCCTATTGGGCAATAATTTCAATCGGTGGTGTTCAATCCGTTCGCCCAGACTGCTAGACTCACCTCAAATCCTTCCGCTAGTTCTGCCCAATCACTGACCGTAATTTGAAAATGGCTGTGACACCCACTGCACCACCATGAGAAAACCCGTTGCACAATTGCTATACCTACTACAATTAACTCGGCTACAACACCCACTTCCTTGCCCGACCAAACCACGATCGCTTGGAATCTACACCAGTTGCTCAATCCAGTAGCGACCCTCCTGGCTGTCCGCATCACCTCCTTCGGTGGACTCCCACACCAATCACGAATGCTCCTCAGTTCATGTCCCACCTAGCCATTGCTTCTTTTCGTTACTCGAATCCTTCTCAACTCGATTGGTTGGTGTTTTCGATCGGGTAGATGTTCAATTGGTTCGCCCGGAGGTCTGAGTAAGGCCAATGACTGCCTGAGTTCTAGCCCAATTTGCAATCGCTTCTAATTCTAGAAATCACTAGAACTCACTGCTACTACAATTGCTACACCCACTGTATCGCGACACTCTCAAATCCAACCCGTTGTATTGCGTCACTCTCGAGTTCAAAAGGCGACACCCACATAACCGCTAATACTTGGAATCCCACATGCAATTGCCTTGATTCGGCCCGTCCACACGATCCAATCGCGATCACCGTAGGCTCTAGAATCACTGGCTCTGCTTGACCTGGCTGTGACAGCCTTCCTCACACACATTGTCACTCTGATGGAGCTCTCGCAACTTGTCTTCTGCTTACCCAATCACTGACCACTTCTCTACACTACTCGCGAAATTCACTACTCAATCAATTCCAACAAAAGTCATCAGAATCAATTTACCCACAATTGTATGAACCACAGCCGAATAAGTATTGCTCTACTTCGAATCAGCTTGATTACTTCATAATCGGATCGAACAAGGACAACAACCAAATTTCAGAACTCACAGCCGAGAAACTTGGCTCTGATACCAATTTGTTACAACCCTAGGGTATGTTAGGGTTGTGATAGGAATTAGGGGAAGAAATAGAATTGAAGGAAGGGGGAAATCACTAGAAAGAGGGAGAGATATTGAGAGAAAGGGGGAGAAACAAGAGGGAGATTGTGGAGAGAAATCAAATCTTTATTTCATCAATTCAATCATGAAAATCCCATCCGTTTACATAGCTTTATATAGGCATATTTGCTCCTAACTAACTACATAACAGCACCCATGTGCTTCTAACCAAATGCTAAAATATCTAAAATATCTTCTAACAACTATTATTAACCTATTACTATATTGACCTTCTATGAATCCTTGGGTCATGACAGGGCATTATGCAACATTTTAATCTAGAAGATGCATATAAACATGCTCAGTGAGTCAAAGAACAGGTAGCTCGTTATGGTGCTAGGAATCCTTTAATGATTCAAGGGACTGTTATGTCAAGTCCCAGTCTCCCAGCTACAGTCTAAGGTTTGAAAAGTGCCTAAAAAACTTCAAGATAAAGCCAAATAAGCAATTATTTTGAAGAATAGTCACAACAAAAATGGGAAAGAACTCAAAGAGTTTTGGAGCTTCAAATGGTGCTGGCAGCAACTCTATACAATCTGCCATGCCGTGTTTCAATTATCATGAGTTATGCCATGCCTCTTATTCTTGTCATCAGTGACAAGTTCATATACTAGAAGCTAAAGCTAAGCACGAAGAAGACAATGAATAACCTCTTTATGATGAACATGTTGAAGATGGGGGAGGAAGAAACTGACTAATTACCTGTCCAAGGCAAAAATCTTGTTGTACAGTGGGTTTTATGAGGTGGTAGAACTAAAAGAATGGAGAATACATAGCATATTTCACACCAAGGTAACTTGTGGTTTATAATGGTTGCATACAAAACATCATATTGAAGGAAGCAATGGAAAAGGTAAAACTTGCCATGGAGAAACATCACAAACTTGCAATGGATAGGAAAGGATAATGACATACCTATCACTTCGTGATGTTTGGCTAAAATTAATATGGTGACATCTACAAGGACGAGGCATGGGGTGATATATTTTACCAATGTGTGCTTGTTATATTTTATTGGGTTGATGAAATGGAACAATTAGTCAAAAAAAGAGGTAGAGGCAGACCCAAGAAGATTTTGAGAGAGACATTAAAGTTCGATATGAAGTGTATGGATTTAAATGAAGATATGACAAAAGACAGAAATACATGGAAGTCTAGAATTCATGTAACCGACCCCACATAGTGGGATAAAGGCTGGATATGTTGTTGTTATTGTTGTTGTTGTTGTCCCTATTAATTTGATCATGATGTTTGTAATAAGAAACTTACCTTGCAGTCTATGAAGGATGAACCCATGAAAGCTACTAATTCGGGATAGGAATGGGCATAAATGGAAGACATCTGTTAGAATTCAGTTGTACTAGATTAGGGCTTGTAATATGAGGGAAATATTATGTTGTATTTTTTTTTGTTCTGTCTTCTAGAAGGGTTTGTTATTAAATTAGGAATGATCGAGTTTGTTGTAACTGCCATTTTGGGCAGTCGATCAGAAGGTTCTCCTGCCCCCTATAGCTTATAAATAGGGGCCGAGAGCTAGGCTTTGGAGTGTGCTTTCTATTGTGAGGTTTCAATCTGTCTTGGGGCGAGAATGTGCAGTAAGAAGGAGTGTATATCTTTCTTGTATACAACTCTATATAACTTTCAAGTTTATGGGCTAGGTGAGAGTTGGGTTTTGGTAGCACATGTAATCGTGTATTGATATTCAGGATAGTGGAAAAAGCATGGGCAAATCCAATCTGGATGTAGGTCTTTTATTGAGATCGAACCAGGATAAACTTGTGTGTTGTGTGCAGTTCTTGATTATTTTCTTGATTGAATTCTGATTCCTATTAGTTGCGGATTAGAGAGAGATCACTTGGTGTGTTTGAGGGATTGGGTGATGATAAATAAGGGTGAGATCTAGGTTAACAACTTGGTATCAGAGCTAGTCACCTCTGGTTTTGATCAACAACTCAAGAATCTCAAGTCAAAGAAGTCAATCTCAGGGAAAATCAAGAATGGTGCCGATTGCTTCGCAATCAGATATTGACAAGTTCAATGGGAGCAATGATTTTAGTCTATGGAGGATCAAGATGGAAGCTCTACTCTGCAGTCTCGGTCTGGAGGAGGCGTTAGAACAGGAAGAATCATCTAAGGGAGAATCAATCGAGAAAGAACTTCAAGTTCTAACCGCAGAACAAAATGAGGCACGGATACAGATCAAGAAGAAGGCCTATAGCCTTCTTATTCTAAGCCTTAGAGATAAAGTGCTCAGGGAAGTATCAAGGCAGAAGTCTACAGCAAAAGTCTGGAAGAAATTGGAGGATCTATATCTCAAGAAGACTCTCTCCAGCCAATTATTTCTCAAGGCCAAGTTTTTTAATTTTAAGATGCATGAAAACCAGAAACTTCAGGATCATTTAGATGATTTTAACAAGCTATATTTAGACCTAGAAAACATAGATGTTAAATATGAAGAAGAAGACAAAGCCTTAGTTCTCCTATACTCTTTACCTAAGTCCTATGAGAATTTTGTCGATATTCTCCAGTATGGTAGGGATAAACTATCTTTAGAAGATGTTATAAGGGCATTAAATTCTAAAGATTTGAGGATAAAGATGGATAGTAAATCATCTCCAGCAGATGCATTAACTGCAAGATCTAGAAATCCTAAGAAAGACTCTAAGAACAAAGGTAAATCAAGATCTAAATCTAGAAATGGAAAATGGCCGATTAAATGCTATTATTGCCAACAAGAGGGTCACATTAAGAAGCACTGTCCTAAGAGGAAGAAGGACTATGCTAAAAAGGATAAAATTGATGGTGGGGTAAATGTATATGATACCGGTTATGATAGTGCTGATGCACTAACTATAAGTGACAAATGTGACAGCCAAGAATGGGTCTTGGACTTAGGCTGCTCTTCCCACATGACTCTTAGGAAGCAATGGATCCAAAATTTTAAGGAAATCAATGGGAGAAAGGTTATGTTAGGGAATGATTATGAATGTAAGGTCTAAGGGGTGGGAGATGTTAGATTAAAAATGCATGATGGAACCTTTAGGACCCTCATAGCAGTAAGGTATGTCCCTGAACTTAAGAGAAACCTGATTTCTCTTGGGGAATTGGACAGATGCAGATATAAAAACAAAGGTGAGGGTGGAGTGATAAAAATACATAAAGCCTCCCTAGTATGCATGAAGGCTGTTTTAAGAAATGGAATTTATTTCCTACAAGCAACTACTCTAAGTGGTGAAGCTGCTAGTGTAAGTTTAAACTCCCATGACAAGGCAAGATTATGGCATCTAAGAATGTCACACATTAGTGAGCAAAGGCTCAAGAAACTTGCCAAACAAGGGATATTGGAGATAGGTCAGTCCCTAGACCTAGGAAAATGTGAATCCTGCATTTATGGGAAGGCAGCCAAGATTAAATTTAACAAAACAACCATCCACTCATCAAAAGCACCCCTAGACTACCTCCATTCAGATCTGTGGGGCCCAGCTCAAACCATGACTCATGGGGGCTCTTGGTATTTTTTTATCCATAATAGACGATTTCTCAAGAATGCTTTGGGTATATGTTTTAAAGTCTAAGGATAACACATTTGAATCTTTCAAGACTTGGAAGGAAAATGGTAGAAAATCAAATAGGCAGAAAAGTGAAGATTATTAGGATTGATAATGGGCTAGAGTTTTGCAATAAGGACTTTAATCAAATGTGCAATGAGGGAGGCATAGTTAGACACTTAACAGCCCCTGGAAACCCTAAGCAAAACGAGTTGGCTAAGAGAATGGACTGCACTTTGTTAGAGAGAGTTAGATGCATGCTCTTTCATGCAAATCTACCCAAATCCTTTTGGGGAGAGGCTGTGTCCACAGCAGCACATATTATAAATAGATCACCTTCTGCATCCATTAACTTCCAAACTCTATATGAAAGGTGGACAAGGCACAAATCGAGCCTATCACACCTTAGAATATTTGAATGTTTAGCCTATGCCCATGTGAAGCAAGGGAAACTAGAGCCTAGAGCCAAGAGCCAAGAAATGCATATTTATAGGCTATCCCTCAGGTGTTAAAGGTTATAAACTTTGGAACCTGGAATCAAATGGACCTAGGACTATAGTCACAAGAGATGTGACATTTGATGAGTCATCTACCATTAAATTAGACAACCTTCAAACCTAGCATAGCCTAGGAGAGGAAAAAGAAACTGTCCAAGTTGAAATCTCAGGATTTGACTCGGCTAATACCTCAGAACAATCTGAAATTGCATATGAGTTTCAGGATAGTAACCATGAAAATGATCAGGCCATTGACCAAGCCCAAGAATCTTCCCATCATGAAGAAGATGAGGAAGACAGTGATGTAGATTCCAGCCTAGGTGATAAACCAAATCTAGATAGATATAGTGTTGCTAGAGATAGACAACCTAGGGTCCGAAAACCACCTAAGAGATTCGGTTATTCTGATCTGGTAGCCTATGCCTTTACTAGTGCAACCGAAATAGGAAGGGAAGAACCTCTTACTTATGAAGAGGCAATGTCTTCTAAGGATGCTGGAAAATGTCAAGAAGCTATGATGTCTGAAATAGATTCTTTAAAGAAAAATCAGACTTGGGAATTGGTTGAAAAGCCAAAAGGGCAGCGCATAGTAGGCTGCAAGTGGCTGTTTAAGATCAAGGAAGGGGTAGGGATTAACCCTAAGCCTAGGTATAAGGCTAGGTTAGTTGCTAGGGGTTTTATTCAAGTTCAAGGCATTGATTTTAATGAAGTATTCTCTCCTGTAGTGAAACATACATCTATAAAAGTCCTTTTAGCCATAATAGCCCACTTAGATCTAAAATTAGAGCAGATGGATGTTACCACTGCTTTCCTCCATGGGGACTTAGAGATGGAGAAGGTATGTTTTCTTAAGAAGTATTTATATGGACTTAAGCAGTCCCCAAGGCAATGGTACCGCAAATTTGACATGGTAATGGTAAGCCAAGGGTATTCTAAAAGTTCCTATGATAGTTGTGTGTATTATAAGCATGTTACTCCTAACATTTCAGTGTATTTAATATTATATGTAAATGACATGCTCATTACAAGTCAATCCCATCAAGAAATCCAACTTCTAAAACAAAGGTTGAAAGCTGAATTTGAAATGAAAGAGTTAGGTGAAGCAAGGAAAATTCTAGGAATAGAAATTTCTAGAGACACTCAACATAGGAAGATATACCTATCTCAAAAGTCCTATTTAGCCAAGGTTTTATCCAAGTTTAGAATGTTAAATGCAAAGACAGTTGGTGTGCCTTTTGCACCTCATTTTAAGTTGTCCTCTGCCAAGTCCCCTAAGAATGAGGAAGAAAGAAAGGAAATGAGTCATATCCCATACTCAAGTGCGGTAGGAAGCCTAATGTATAGTATGGTATATACTCGGCCAGATCTAGCTCACCCTATGAGTGTTGTGAGCCGTGTTATGGCCAATCTAGGGAAAGATCACTGGAATGCAGTTAAATGGATGTTCAAATATTTAGCTGTAACCCTAAGTCATGTTCTAACATATGGTGATGCTAAGATAGGAGTTCAACCTAGTATTCTAGGTTATTCGGATGCAGACTATGCTATTGATGCAGATAAAAGGAGGTCCACATCTAGCTGGATATTTAGATTATGGAACTCCACAATTAGTTGAAAATCAAGCCTCCAACATGTAGTAGCATTATCCACAACCGAGGTAGAACACATAGCCCTTTCGGAAGCTTTTAAAGAGGCTATGTGGCTTAAGGGATTAGTTAGTGAACTTCTAGGTTTAGAAGTCAAGGCAACCTTGTTATGTGATAGTCAAAGTGCCATACATTTATCTAAAAATCAAGCAAACCATAAGAGGACAAAACACATAGATGTAAGACTTCATTTTATAAGGGAAATGATTGAAAATAAATCTGTTTTCTTATCTAAAGTGGCAGGTGAAAATAATGCAGCAGATATATTCACAAAATCAGTTCCAGCAGCAAAGCTTCAGTATTGTTTCAAGATTCTTCAGTTGGAGCAAGAAGATAACTGAAGATTGCAGGAATTGGGAGAGGCTTAATCAAGTCAAATGGGTGGAGAATTTGTTAGAATTCATTTGTACTAGATTAGGGCTTGTAATATGAGGGAAATATCATGTTGTATTTTTTCTGTTCTGTCTTCTAGAAGGGTTTGTTATTAAATTAGGTCTGACCGAGTTTGTTGTAACTGCCATTCTGGGCAGTCGGTCAGAAGGTTCTCCCGCCCCCTATAGCTTATAAATAGGGGTCGAGAGCTAGGCTTTGGAGTGTGCTTTCTATTGTGAGGTTTCAATCTATCTTGGGGTGAGAATGTGCAGTAAGAAGGAGTGTATATCTTTCTTGTATACAACTCTATATAACTTTCAAGTTTATGGGCTAGGTGAGAGTTGGGTTTTGGTAGCACATGTAATCGTGTATTGATATTCAGGATAGTGGAAAAAGCATGGGCAAATCCAATCTGGATGTAGGTCTTTTATTGAGATCGAACCAGGATAAACTTGTGTGTTGTGTGCAGTTCTTGATTATTTTCTTGATTGAATTCTGATTCCTATTAGTTGCGGATTAGAGAGAGATCACTTGGTGTGTTTGAGGGATTGGGTGATGATAAATAAGGGTGAGATCTAGGTTAACATCCTTTAAAACACCCGAAGATTCATCTGATTGGCTAGTAATTCTTTTTAGCCTTTCCAATGCTGTAGCGTGTTCATGAATGTGATGACTGGGGTATTAGCACCTTTTCTAGGTTCTTTCATCATAATTTATTTTGATGATATACTAATTTACAGTTATAATGAGAATTGAGTATTTGCATCATGTTAGATAAGTCATGGAGGTTCTTAGACATGAGAAGCTCTATGTTAAATTGAAAAAAAAAGGTCCTCTTTGTTCAACCATGTGATGTTTTTAGGTATTATTGTTTCAGCTAAAGATTTGAAGCTGAATCCCAAGAAGTTAAAACCATAACTGAATGACCTACACCTTGGTCCATTGGAGATGTCCATAGTTTTCATGCTTTGGCTTCATTTTACTAGAGGTAGGTTTATATGCAATTTGACTGCTATCATGAGTTCTATCATGGAAGTGCTTGAAAGGGGAGACTTTTACAAGGGGAGACGTTTACATGGACTAGGAAAGCAGAAGAGGCTTCCAAACATATCAAAGAAACCATGACTCAAGCAGCTATTCTAATGTTACCAGATTCTGAAAAACTCTTTGTGGCAGTGCAGAGATAGGAGTTCTCCTTATCCAAGACAGAAGACTTGTTGCTTTTTTAGTGAGAAGTTGTCTGATGCAAAGTGTCGATGTTCAACGTAAGAGCTTGAGTTCTATGCTCTGATTCACGCCTAGGGTGTAAATAGGTCCCAATTAACAACATTTAAATTTAAAACAAATATAAAAATGTGGATGTAGGCATAAGGGTTATTTGTAAATTATCTTTGAATTGAATATGAATGGGATTATTGGCCTCATTTACATCCCTATTCACGTCCTTATTCATTGACAGCATTATTTGTGTTTTAATGAGATTTTGCTGTGTATTCAGATCCATGAGATGCTTTGATATTTGAATTCCCAAAAGAAATTCAATCCAAAACATGCAGAGTGGAGAGCTTTCCAGAAACTTCTCTTTCACTTTGAAGTGTAAGTCTGGGGATTCTATAAGAGTGGTTGATGTACTTAGCAAACGAGGTCTCTTATTGGCTCTTCACAAGTCATTAGGTTTGAGGAGCTGAAAAAGCAATACCAAGCATTTATTTATTTTAGCCAAGTGTTGAAAAATTGGCATAGCTCCACCATGAGTCATCCAATCATTTTGTTATGCATGATACGCCACTTATTTCAAGGTAACCAGTTATGCATTTTAAAAGGTTCTTTGCATGAGAAAATCATTTTGGAACTTCATGGAGAAAGTTTAGGAGGGCATTTTGAGTGAGATAAAACTTTGGCAAGGTGAGTTTAGCCATTTTCATTTTAATTCAACATTTGAGGTTCCCTAAGTTTCATATTATCATTCCAAATTTGATCTTATGCTGTTTTAACCCAAATTTTGCACTTGTTTTTCTGATTCTTCGTCTCACACTTCATCACTAAGACAACAAACAACAATGCCCTTAAACGAACCACCAAATTGCAAAATGGAATTAAGGCTTATGATTGTTTTTGTTGTTAGGCTATTGTATAATTGATTGTTTATATTTGTCCACTCCATGATAGTGAAATAATGAAAATTACAATTCTTCTCCATTTTCTTCCCTCTTTGGGGCCTCTACTGAAATTATCCCACTTCTACTTCTAGAAAAGAAATAACCACAACATAGCATCAACAAAATCAAGAACTTGAAATTTTCATATTCCCTTATTCTTCAACCATTATCCCACTTCAAATTTCCTTCTATTTATCCCAATCCCACACCCTCAAACAGAAGCACAGCGAAGCTGAGAAAGTAAGAGGACTTACAAAATGGAGATTGGCTTGAGAACACCGTACAAGGACTCGATCACTCCAGCCGATCCACCACGGACCTAAAAAGTAAATAAATAAGCGAGAAGCCGACTCGATTAGTATGTGTTTGGGCACTTACAAAATGCAGAAAATCAAAGAAGTCCCTGTTTCGAGTAGAAAGAAGCAGAACCACAGGAAAACATAATAATCTGGACTTTCCTTTTCCTAGAGGCGAAATGGAGGGGAGAACTATAACCTGCAAATTGACTGATCCACTGAGAGTGAGGCGGATTCCATTGTGGGAGATCGACGATGGAAGCTTTATGATGATTTTGCCTTCAAGTGGTTCCTAAGATATTAATTATAATAATCAGCTCACGAAGAACCTCAGGGTGAGAGAGAGAGAGAGAAAATTACGCTAGGGCGATAGATGCGGTTGAATCGGGACAGTTTGAGCTCTACAGACATGGCGACGACACAGCAAAGTTGGGAGCAAAGTTGGGAACTTGGGAATGTACCCCAGGACTAGGCAGGAGCAAATTGCAGCGCAAACGGTGTCTTGGGCTCTTTACTGGTAACTTCCTCATCGACCCGACCACATGACCCGGTCCGTTAGCCCCAATAGGCATTGGGTTTCCCCTAGCGGTTAGGAGAGTTTAACGTCAAATATTATAAAATAGGATATTTGTTACATTTATAATTTTAACATATTTTAGGGGTCATGAAAGGTTAAAGTCAACTGAATATTTGAGTGTGTGAAGTATATTTAAGTATTTTATTAAATAATCATAGTTGAAACTAAATTTAATTTAACTAATTTATCAAACACTTTTATATAATCACACTTGTCTCAATTGTCTCACCTAATGTCAACCCACTCACCTCAATGCCGAAGTCAACTTATTTATAGAGATTTTGTCTTTGCTTTTTTTTTTGGTTAGAGAGCGTTTGTAAATGATCTTCAGTTGTTTAATAGTTTAAAATTTTTTGGATACATTATTCTCAAGTCTCATGTGATTTAGACTTTTGGTTTAGTAATTCCATATTTGTTTTCATTCTAAATGTCTCCATTGTGACGTCTCGCTTTTTCGAGCGTTAAATAATTTAAGAATTTTAGAAATATTTTTTTTTCAATATAAATCATTTTCCGACAATCCCGTTTTACATTCTCAGCATATTAAACAAGAATCAATAAATTAAAATAGGCAATCATTATAAATACAGAAACTTAAAATCAAAACTTAATATGGTATATAACTGAATTCACTTAATCATGACATAAAAATCTGTATCATCATATCATTAAATACTTAAATATATGGAGACTTATCTGTACAATCTAACAATTTCTCATAAATACATAATTATACATGATCTTCAATATAGTATAATCTTCTAACCATGGCTAAAGACATATCCTGAATCCTTACGAATGAGCATATACCTAAACAACTCACCGAACCCATCAGTCAAGTCATCAATCATCCCTTTACTATAGCTGCAAATCATAACTTGAACGTTTGAATGTTCCAATAGCATAATCCAATTAGAAGATGAATCTCCTAGTGAGGATTTAGAAACATGATACATGATGCAATAACATAAACAATCATATGCCTTAGTGTAACTTCCCTGGCCCACCAACCTGGCACAGAACCCTAGGCAGAATCTCAACCTGCTTTCAGGATAATCCTAACGTTGTTCCATCATTTGCTCTTGGAGAATTACGGCTACACTATCAGGGCGACATCCCAATCCCATGCACGAGTATCAATATGCTATTAATATCGTGCCATGAAAAAATCACAACTTTCCATGCAATATGACAAAATAATCATAACTTCAATAAATATCATGTATAATGAAGCAAATATGTCATATATAAGTTCTCGGGATGAAACCACTCACCTTAGCACGAAATTCAAAATACCTCAAAAAACATGTATCACCTCGGTTTGTGTGCCAACCTTGAGTTAATCTCCTTGGGTAAATTTGAGCTTGAAACAACAACCAAAAGACCTCCCTCCGAGCAAAAATCAATCTGGTTCAGATAAGATTCAATTTTTCCGGCGAAGCTCTGATCATCCCTCAGGTAAACTCCAAAATTCCTCAAAATTTTCAGAAATGATCCTCACCTCATGGGCAACAAAAGTCTTATGGTTTGGTGTGTAACATCCCGCATCGAGCGATAGGAAGATCCAAGACAACTTACCCTGATAGGCCTACACAAACTTCCCAGGGGGGTCACCCATCCTTGTATTATCCCAGATCAAGCACACTTAACTTGGGAGTTCTTTGCTAATATTCAGCCCAAAAGGTATCTAGCTAGTGTTTTTTCCTTCCTTACCTATCCTCGATATATACTATTCTCCTCTAGACTCCCGGGGAATTATATTCTCCCCCCCTTGAGCACATGATGTCATCGTCATGCGACCTTACAACTAGTCCCAGATCTTCTCCCCTTGGGGGCTGCCATCCTAGAAGCCTGCCAGAAGCCGCTCCTTGTACAGGCCTTCGAGCCCCGGCGCCACTCCCCGCCCTCATCGGACCGCCTTCACCAAGGGTCGGCTCTGATACCACTTGTAACATCCTGTATTGAGCGATAGGAAGGTCCAGGACAACTTACCCTGATGGGCCTACGCGAACTTCCTAGGGGGGTCACCCATCCTTGGATTACCCCAAATCAAGCATGCTTAACTTGGGAGTTCTTTGCCAACATTCAGCCCAAAAGGTATCCAGCTAGTGTTTTTTCCTTCCTTACCTATCCTCGATATATACTATTCTCCTCTAGGCTCCCGAGGTATTACATGGTGCCTCAATTTGTTCAATAACGAGGTCGATTTGAAGCTCACATCTTGCAATACTCTCGGCCACTGTATCCTCTATTTATAGCCAAATTCGAACCCCAAAACAATAGATCTCGAGCAGCCCGAGGCCTCTAATGTCTCCTCTTGCTCTTAATGAGCCCAAAACCCACCAAAAGTTGCCTCAAAAATCAATTTACAGTGGCTAAAAATTTGGTTTCTTTCAACCGAAAGTTTGGCCATTTTCGACCAAGCCAAGTCCAATTTGTTGGTTCCTAATGATGGCAAATATATCCCAAGAGAGGGGGTGAATTGGGATTAGGTAGATTTTCGATAATTTAAAACTTTGATGGATGGAAAAACACTATATTTTGAAATATCTGAGATATGTTTCGAAATAAGACTTTCCGCTAAGTAGGTTTCGAAACCTACTATATATGTTTCGAAATACACTTCTCTGTTTTGCTTGATTTGAAATCTTTTACCTTGTATTTCAAACTAATGATCTTTGGAAAATATGATTTACATAAGTAAGAGTATACCAAAGATGTTTGTATATCAAAGATAGGTTTTCTATATATATGTATAAGTTTATGCGCAAGAAAACTATTTTAGCCTTTGATAACAAATCTTATGATAACATGTGTAATAGGTAATAATGATAAGCAAAAGCTAAAGAACAATTGCACACAAGATATATAGTAGTTAGGCACCCGCCTACTCCACTACCTTCAAGCTTATCCACTTGAAGGATTTTGCAATCCCAATCACTTTTACTAGTGATCACCACAACAAGGGTTTTACCACAGTTTACCCTAAAACCTTACAAAGTGAGTTTTTACGGGCTCAACTCAAACCTAGCACCAAGTGAGTTTTAAGGCTAAACTCGAACCTTTGACACAATGAGTTTTAGGCTCAACTCAAACCTTTACACCATAATGAGTTTTAGGCTAAACTCAAACCTTACAACAATCAAGATAAATAAAGTTTATCTTTACAACCCAATGGAATGTATAGCAATGAATATCTTACCAATGTGGTTGTACAAACCTCTTAACTTGAGGTGAGGAGAGTTGGAGAGATGAGACTCGATGTTTGCACTTGTTTCTCCTTTTCACATCACAATGCACATCTATGAATGAATGGATCTTCTTTGAATACTTGTCAAAAAAATGGATTTAGATCATTTGTGTTTGTGTGTTTGTCTCTAGTGTGTGCTTTCTGTTCTTGCTTGATCAATCTGTTCTTGTCTTGAAATGCCTGCTATTTATACCATAAGATAGAAATCTAGCCGTTTTATAGCCATTAGAGACAAGACAGAAAAGTAAGTTTCGAAACATACATAACAAGTTTCGAAATATCACAAATTTACACATAGGTTTCGAAACATACTTCTCATGTTTCGAAACATATTGCCTTTACAGCTGGATATGCACCAAGAGACAGCAATGAGTGGGAGACACAATCTATTCCCCACTAACACATAATAATGATCTCATACTTCAAATTTGAATTTGAATTTTGCAAGCCATGGAGAATGCATTAAAAAATGTTTTGAGAAGCTTTTAGATAAATATTAAAAATGCAAAGCAAAAAGCATCTCAGATCTCTGCTGACAGAGACATAAGTTTCGAAACATACTATCACAGGTTTTGAAACATACCTCTTTGGAAATGAGGTTTTGAAACATACCATCAAAGGTTTCGAAATACACCTCTCTGGAAATGAGGTTTCGAAACATGATATATAGGTTTCGAAACATAGTTCAAAACCTGAAACAAATGTTAATACATAGATGTTTCGAAATAGCATATGCACTTTAGAAAACATGAAAGATTTTCAAAGGGGTTTCGAAACATGCATAGAAACATGACAGATATTAGAATGATTTGCTTGACAGCACAATCCACAGCATGTATACATCACAGTTTATTTACATTTCTTTAATTTAAGTAAATGTCCTCATTTTATTTTATTTATATTTTACCTTCCATTTACTTTAATACATAAATGTAAATAACAAAGTACCTCCTATTTGGATTCAATAAAAATATCTAGAAAATCAAAATCCAAATAAATAAGAAAATAGATTTTGGATTTTAGTACAAACTCAAGTTTTAGCAATAATACCACCTCCAAAATATATACTTTCTATTTAATGAAAAAATCATTAAAAATCGTTTTAGCACTAATAAATGTTAGATATCAAAATACCGGGAGTTAGTTTTCTAAAACGAAAACATTTTCTTATACGTCTCTTTATAAGGTGCTAACCTTCCAAACTTAGTCAAAACAGGGTTTTCATTTTCACAAAGTGATACTTGATATTGAAATTGATATATGTTGAAAACCACACACTTGACACATGACTTAGGGATTAAACCAATAGATATTTTTCATCATTAAAACTAATATACAAAAAGTACAACAACACGATTACTGGCCTAAGCTCGACCCAAGAGCATCCTATGCTACTTTCCTTGAGTATTTCGCCACCGAATTTGGTGATGAGAGGTGGTGGAGGAAGCTTGGTCGGCCATGGCAGAATTACTTTTTGTGCAATTTTTCAAAATTGCATTTTGACCCCAGCTTCTTCCCATTTTGAACTTTTGGTCCTTTCCTTGAAGCCCCTGAGCTTCCCAATAATGCTATTGCGACCTACAAGTTCTATACTTTCCATTGCATTCCCAAAGATTCCGAAAAAAATGTCATTTCGACCTCCCTTTGATAAAATTAAGAAATTACATTTAGGCCTGAATATTCTTTTTAGTCGTAAATCTTTTTGTTTCTTCCTGAAACCATTGAAGGGTTGTCCTACATACCGAAAATAAAGCCTTTCAAGGTTTCGTTGACTTCTCGGAAGCCCCCTACGATAATTTGGTTTTGTAGCCCAAATTGCAGTCGCATTTTAACTGTATTGAAAATCGTTCCTGATTCAATTTCTTTCAATGCCATAAATCATGCCTCGAAATACTGATCACTTCCATATCATTTTCTTTTAGCATCTCGGCTCCAGGGCACTCCCTGCAGTCAATTCGGTCAACTTTTTGGGTTATTTAGATACCAATTTTTTTCAAAATTTTATTTTTCTAATAAAACGCTTATTTTCAAATAATCCTAATTTCTTGGGTATTACATTCACCCTTCCTTAAAGAAATTTTGTCCTCAAAATTTGCATTTGACCGATTAAGTAATTAAGACAAAGCTCAGCACCTCGATCACATATCGATTCGATCCTTAACAAACACCCTGAGTTTGTATTATTTACACGGCCAAAGCCTACAAGCATACCGTGTCATTTATAGAATTTCCTATTGTGGCTCTTTTACAGACGACCACACATCTTCCAACATTTTAGGCACGTACATTCTACCTTGAAACTTTTGAGAATGCCATTTTGCATTTCAAAAATCATGACCCTTAGGCTGGCCACGATCATTAATCATATACAAATACACTTGTCAACCACACATGCCTTCCGTATCTCGTTCACTAGATCCAGCTAAACAACCAGGCTAGCGCTAAAAACAGACGATCTTTTTGGCACTATACTCATAGTCAGCAGGCCAACAAGCCTCAAACATCTGACACTCACAGCTATCCACCCAGGTCATGCGTCAAGCACCTTTTTGCCACTCATCGAGTGATACGAAGTAGTCTAGTCGTAGTCCTCAAGAAACTCCATCCACCGTCGCTACCTCTCGTTTAACTCTTTCTGGGAGAACCCATACTTTAGGCTCCTCATGGTTCGTGAGCACATCAAATGTCCCACCATTTTGGTAGTGTCTCTATAACCTCTAGAGCACATACCCCAGCTGCCAGCTCCAAATCATACATCGAGTAGTTCTCTTTGTGCCATGGTGTAATCGACACGTAATCATTTGCTCATGTTGCACTAACACGCAACCCGATCCTTTGAGCTATCACGAGCGCTCATTGCATCTGGCAGATCATTGTCATTAAACTCTTCTTACGAGTTCCTATTATGGACACAATTATTCTGAAATGTCCCATCACGACTTTCTGAAAATAACTTGCCAAAACATCTTATGAAACATCCTAGCATTCTATTTCAAAACCTGATTCCCAAAGATTTCATTTCGAATCCTAGGTTGCTCCATGATTCGAAACATAGGGTCAGGACTATAAATATTCGAAAAGCCCCAAACTTGACATTCATGTGTCTAGATAATTTTTTTTGTTCTTGCCAAAATCTCTAGAATAATAAAACACGTTTTTCCATAAAAATTCTCTCTTTTTCTTTTCTTTTCCTTTTTTCTTTTTCTTTTCTTCATTATTTCTTCTCCTTCTTCCTTCCTTCCTCTGCAGACCCTACGCACGAATAGCCACCGATCGCGCATAGCTCGGCCACCCTCAACTTTCGTCGCGTCTGCCTTTGGCCGACTCAATCAACCCTGCGATCACACCACCGGTCAATGCCCTATCAGCCTCGATCTCTTGTGCACATCATTCCCAACTGCTACAATTGGTAGCCACAGCCTCCGACTGCTGCCTTCCACCGGCCAAATCTGGTGTAACATCCTGTATCAAGAGATAAAACAGACTGGAATAACTTACCCTGATGGGTCTATATGAAATTCCCAGGGGGTCACCCATCCTTGGATTACCCCAGGTCAAACATGCTTAACTTAGGAGTTCTTTGCCAACATTCAACTCAAAAGGTATCCCAGCTGGTGTTGTTTCCTTCCTTACTTATCCTTGATATATATTATTCTTCCCTGGGCTCCCGGGGTATTACATTCTCCCCCCCTTGAGCACATAACGTCCTCATCAGTGATCTTACAATTGGTCCCAAACCTTCTCTCCTTTAGAGACTGCCATCCTAGAAGCCTGCCAGGAACTGCTCCTTGATCAGGCCTCGCGCCCCGACGCCACTCCCCGCCCTCATTGGATCGCCTTCTCCAAGGGTCGAGTCTGATACCACCTGTAACATCCAGCATTGAGGAATAGGAAGGACTGGAACAACTTACCCTTATGGGCCTACGCGAACTTTCTAGAGGGTCACCCATCATTGGATTTCCCCAGGTCAAGCACGCTTAACCCTGGAGTTCTTTGCCTGCATTCATCTTAAAAGGTATCTAGCTGGTGTTGTTTCATTTCTTACTTATCCTCGATATATACTATTCTCTTCTGGACTCCCGGGGTATTACATCTGGCTACATCGCCGCCGTCGTTTGCTCCATCGCGCAGCCACCGACCATCGCCATGCTTCCTCCGGCCGCCATCGCGACCATCGCCGTCCTTGTCGTTGCTGCTAGATCCGGGTCGATCTGACCCAATTGGCCTAACTCGAACCGATCCGGCCTGACCCAATTCAGGTTCGACCTATATCTGATTTGCTTAGATTTAGCCAAAATCCACTTCTATGATTCCAAGAGTCCGATCTCGATGTGGGGCCTGCATAGTCTTAAATAAAGGATGCATTCCACAGTGCATCTTTTCTCCTTTCTTTAGTCATGCGCAAGGTGCTATTCATTTTGCTGCCATCCATTATATTTTTTGTGCCAGAAATGTCTCCGACCTCCTGGCCCAACTTCTATTAAGTGATTGGTTTGTAACTGCCGATACACTATTCATTGAAGCTCAATCCCGACTTCAGAATCCCATCTATGGCTGTGCATCCAACATCCTTGCCCTTCAACAACAGGTTACTGATTTGCAAGATTATTGAGCTTATTTGCAGGAGTTACTCTATGCAACCTATCCTGCACATTCCCAACCTGTTTCTCAACCTGATCCAAACCCAAACTGGAGTTTTGTACTTCCCATCATCCTAGATGACGTCCCTTATCCTAATTTCCCAGAGATCATTTTTCTACCTCACCCTGAAATTTTGAAGCAATTTTGAATATTATTTTTGAAATAAGGATATTATGGTAAATTTAAAGGAAATAAACTCGATTGAGGATTGTTTAGAAATTTTCTTAAAAAAAAGGGCCTAGGTAACAAACACATTAAACTTTGGGGCATAGGGTAAATTTTCCCAAAGTTTTGGGTCCTCATATCATTTCTAAAAAGAATCTATGGGGTTAATGGAATTTTGAAAATAAAAGGGGATGAAATGAATTTTTAAAGATATTGAAGAGTGAAGGACAAGGGCCTACGTGAAATGAAATTTGGAGTAGGAGATTGTATAAAATATTTATTATTGGAGAATCCATTGGAGTTTATTTAGCATTTAAGCATGAGACTTTGGTGATATAAGGATTAATTTCGCCAACTTGGGTTAAAGGAGAAACCATAATAAGGCTTATGGATTTTTGACGCACTAAATACTTGAATAATCTTGGAAGTTGAGGTTTGATACGACCATACATGATCAAAATCCAAATGGATGATCGTTATACATATTGGATGAAAATTCAAAAGTAATTTGAAAGAAAGACAAAACTTAAGGTTGTGTTCTCTTTGCATTTTTAATTTTAAGTTTTAAATTCATTTTTAATTTTTTATTTTGATAGTCTATTTTCAAAAAACTAAAAAGGTGTTCTTTTTGTCATTTTAAAAAATTATTTCTTAAAATAAAAAATTAAAATATGAGTTTACTTTAAAATTTTGAGAAAAAATATTTTATGATATTTTATTTAATGAATTTGATTATTAAATGATAAAATTAACTATTTTTAATAAAATTTTACTATTAAAATAAAATAATAAATTTGATTAATAAATTATTGACATCTGAGTGATAATTTATATTAAATATTATTATACATAATATGTGTAATATACTTAATAATATACTATATGTTATCCTGTATTTTTAATGATAATATAAATATACTATATTTTTTAAATTTTAATAAATATATAATTTTATTTTTAAAATTTAAGAATATTTTTTTTCTTTTTTTCCTTCTTTTCTTTCTTTTTTTTTTTTCTTTCATTTTTAAAGTCAAAACATGAAAAATGGATTGTGTTTTTCATGTTTTGGAGTTAGAGATTATTTTGATTGAAAACAACTGAAACAACATTTTGTTGTTTTGAATTTTTTTTATAATTTTTTTTATTTTTAAAAAACTAAAAATGACCTAAAAATAACAAAGAGAACGTAACCTAATTTGTTGGATAATGATTTTAAGTAATAAAGGGACAAGGAAGTAATTGTTAGATATTTTGAGAATCAAATGGCATCATGTGACTTGAGATGTTTAAGGATGAAGAGAAATTACTAAAAGATATATAGTAGAAGTAATAGTTGGTATAACCATTTATGCTAAGGACCAAAATGACAAATGATTAATGGATGACTCATAGTAAACGGAGGAAGTCCCCTAACCAAGGCAACAAAGTGTATTGTGGAGATAATCAAATACTAAAAAAAAAAAAAATTGAAGCAATATGGTAGGATTATGTTTGGGTTAGGTCCTAATTAGTTTGAGTGACCAAAATGACATGGTAGGCCCATTTACTTACTATGAAAATCTAGAAGCCTATGAATGATCAGATGATAAGACCTCTAGACATGTCTTGTTGAGAAATTCTAACACAAGAATGTTTGCTAGATTTTTCAAATAAATTGGAATTTGTAAACCTTAGAATGGCCTTATGATTATTATCCATAATTTACAATTGCATCACCTAAACACATCCATGTCTATTTTTATGGAAGAGTTGCTTGGGAGTCAAAGAGAGACTTTGAGAAGGGTTTAGAATAATAGAAAACTTAGGTTAAAATTTGGGATAAAGAGGTCTCTTTCTCTTTTGATAATTAAAAAATCCACAAAACCTTAGATTGCTTGAGATATCATAACTGGTGTTTTTGATGTATCAAGTCTCTAATTAAGATTTAGGTGGCATTTTGAAGACTTGGTGAAGTATATTGATTTATTCAATGAAATTTAGGTTGATATGCCAAGTAGTTACAAGTGAAGAATTTAGGTACCTATGGCTTAAGGAACAAAAGAATGATTAAGAAGAAATATGCATGGGGAGCCTCATAAAATCATAAGATGCAAGACTTACACTTAATCTTGGTGATGATAGAAATTTAGAGACCATATAAAAAGGAGCAAGACCATAAATTACCAAGACTCTTATGATTACCTTCCACAATTTGTTATATAGGTAATGAAACTTGCAAAACACAGTTAGCTTAAGAGGGGGTGAACTAAGCTTTCACCCTTTAAAAAAAATTCTCAAATAGCTAAATCAAAGGATAAAAAGAAATTGAAAGAATGTGGTGCACTAGGATTTTGGAGTGGTTCAACTGCCTACCTACTCCACTACCTTAGCCCTCAACCAAGGATTTAGTTAACCAAACTTACTTAGGGTAGCACCTAAGGGGGGGGGGGGGGTTGTGAATTGAGTTTTCAAAAACTTTTCTTAATTTTAAGAACTCTTTGGATAAAACAGTTTGGACTTTTTAAACTATAAAGACTAATGCTTTAAATATAACCTTGATAGAAAATGATATGAAATAAGTGTAAAATAAATTCAATACAAATAGATTGATTCTTTTAAAGTTTCAGAACCTGTTGCTGAGAATTTTAAAACTGATATAAAAAATGCTAAAAAATGACTCTTACTGAAAGTAGGATAAGAATGTTAAAATGAAAGAGAACAAAGAAGCACATAACAATTTTATAGTGGTCTGGCTCAACCAGTCTACTTCACTCTCTTGGCTCCTCGCCAAAGATTTCAACAATCTATTATAGTTTTTTTACAAGATCAGCTATAACCTCACCTTTTGACAGGTGCAGCTATAACCTTTGTTTTTCAATGGCTCGACAGTAACTAAAACTAAAATAGATTTTACAAGGAGTAGTTGAAACATTTTAAACTATGTTTTTTAATGGATTAAGCACAACCATAACAAGTTAAGAGAAGTTTACAATTTATATGCCTTGAGAAACTATTACAAGATAAAGAACAAATGACAAGATTGGCTTCTCACAAAGAAAAGAGAAATGAAAATAATATTAAAATAAAACACATAGTACTCTCTCTTTTTCTTATGAAGGATGAAAGCTTTGAGGGCACTTTTCTTGAGAATGATTGTAGACAAGATTAGCTCAGCATCATCACTACTTCTTCTTGGAGCTCATTTGTAACAACCCGTTAGTGGGTTCATGACACCCTATTAATTCCTTATGGGTGTTATATTTCTTGAGTATCTTGATTAGTGTGATGTAAGTGTGGAAAGTTCAATAGGCAGAAATTGTTGAATGTTAAAAAGGCTGATAAAATGAAGATGAAAAGTAAAATGGTAAGGATAGAAAATGTGTGTGATATGTTTTGTTTATTTTCGTTAATTTGATTAAAGAGATATAAGTGTGATAGGTTAAATGAAATGGGGGGTTAAATATACAAAATGATGGCAAAAAGACAACAACTGTCGATCGTTGGGTGAGGAACTGGCAACCGGTTGCAAATGGGCAACAGATTCCTTTAAGGTTGTCAACAATTTGGCCCAAAATAGGCTAACTGTTGATCGATTGCTATTGGGTAGCCATGAAAACATATATGTGTGTGATGTTTGTGTATTATAAATGGGATTGGAATGGAATTTAAAGTCCGGGGAGTTGGTAAAAGCAGAAGCTTTGCATGTAAGTCTTCTTTATTTCATTTTCTCCTCCTTGTTCTTCTTTCGTTTTCTTCCCCTCTTCCCTCTTTCTTCTTCCTTGATTTTGGAAGCTTCAAGAAAGTGAGATTTTTAGATTTCCAGAGGGTCGTTTCTTCTCTTTAGTCCAGTCGTCCCAAAGCAAGGCAAATTCTTCTTCCTCTTTTCCATTTAAGAGGCAAGTTCCTTTTGTCATTCTCTTTCTTGTTGTTGAAAAGGCAAGTTTTATATTTGGATTGCTTATAGTGGAAAATCCTTATTTCTCCTTCTTGTCATAGTCATATGATCTCTCTCTTTGTGAGATTTAATGCAAGAAAATCCTCATTTCGATTTAAGGGGTATGTATTTGTTATTTAGGCAGAAAGTTTGTAAATCTATCTTGTTTCTTGTTGATTCATGTCAAACTCCTTTTGAGCCTCAAATAGGGTTTTTTATCACCCTATATTTCTTGGGAACGATGCTTTTACTGGCTAGGATTGAGAACATGCAAGAGTTTGGCGCATTTTGCATGTATTTTAGCTTGGTGCCCATCTTCTTTGTTGTTGTCTGTCGACCACCTTGCCTAAATTGTTGATGGTTTTGTGAATTTATGCTATTCATGAGTTGTTTGTATTTTGGTAGTTGACAGATGCTCTTGAGGTTGTCAACTAATGTGGCACATTTGGCCTTAGCTATCGACCGTTATCTTCCAACTGTCGAGCAATTGGGAAGAAAGGCTTCTGGTGGTCGACAGATGCTTCCTGCTTATCAACTGATTTTCCCTAGTGTCATCTGATTCTTTGTTTAGTGCTTGCTAGTCATCATGATAACTTCTAAAAAGCTCCTCCACAAATCATAATCCTGATTATCGTTCCAGGAGGGTAGGGAATCCATAATGTGTATGTGCGCAATTATTGGTTTCTATATTATGGTTGATTTTCATGGATATGGAAGGCTAAATTTTTATCAACAAGCTCACAAGATTGTGGTTAGTAGGATAAATTGAATCAAGAGTATTCAATATATCTTTAGCATTAGAGCACTTAGAAACTTTAACATAAACATTATCACTTAAGGCATGCTATAAAATATAATAAGCTCTAATATTTAAAGAGAAATTCTTTTTGTCATAATCATCCCATTCCAACTTTGGTTTTGAAACAAAACCATTTTTCACAATATTCCACAAATAACAATCAATGGATGTCATGAAAATATAAATTCCTTTTCTCCAAAACTAGTAACATAAGCCATCAAAATAAGGTGTCATATCAATAGGATAACCTTCCTTATGCATGTAAACCTTCAAAATTCCATGGATCTCTCGTTAGGTTGTTAGGCCTTAAAATAAGGAGTTAGGCTTTGAAACCAATTGTTATAAGTGTATAGCAATGGCACCACACACCAAGAAATGGATGAATTGGTTGATTGACAAATTTAAAACTTTTTGGGAGGTTTTGAAAACTGAACAAGAAAACAATGAAGCACAACCAAAATAAAATGCAAGAGGGACAAGCGATATATAGTGGTTTAACTAAACCAAGCCTAATCCATTATCTTAGCTCCTTACTAAGGATTTTCAAATTAATCCACCAGATCTCCTACCAAATCTAGTAGGCTATCTAGCATAAATCGCTAGAAAATACAAACCTCATTACTTATATACAAGTAGGCCCTCTAGCTTAAATCGTTAGGAATTACAACCTCCTATCAACACCCGATAGGTCTTCTAGCTTACAAGTTAGAAAATACAAGAAATGTATAGAAATGAGAGTCTAAGATATGAATCTTTTAGTTACAGGATCTCTCAATAATAAACATAAGGCTTGAAAAAAATGATACAAATGATAATCAAAACCTTTTGAGAGAAAAATAAAAGCACAAGTACAATGGAGAAGTAAAAATACAAATGTTAACTCAAATGAATTTATTCTTACTTCTTAGTTGTCTTAAGAGCATCCTTGAATAGTATTTATAGGCATCCCAAGATGTTCAAAAGAAAATAACCGTTTTTATAGCCATTACTCTTCATAACGGCGCGATTGTTGTTCATTGTTCACTATTTACTTTTTACTATTCACTGTAGCAAATGGTAAAAAAATATTTTAAATAAATTTTTTCAAATTTTAAGCAAATAAAATGTAACACCCGGGATTTTGATAGAATTTTTCTATTTTGAAGAAAGTATTATGTCTTGAGGATTCAAGGGGAAATGGGTGAATTTTGGGGCAAAAAGGTAATTTTTGAAAAATTTGGGGCAAAAGTGTAATTTCCCAAAAGTTTGAAAATCATTCAAAATGATCAATCTGATGGTCAATAATTTCTTAGAGACCTTTTAAAGGATAAGAAATGAAGCTTTAAGGGGAAATAGGATTCCAATGTGAAAGAGGATCAAAATACAAAATAATTCAAATAATAGGCCAAAATATAATTTCTAAAAAACACTTGGTGATCATTTTGGGACAACGATTGATGCTCAAAGATATAAGAATTTAAGGGGAATCCTTGGAATGTTTTTGAAACGGAAGAAGGGCGTTTCGGGGGGGAGGGGGGGGAATGAGATTCTAGAAACTTAGGAGGGTAAAAGTATAATTTATGAAAACCTTGTGGTCGGAACAATAAAAGGGAGCAAAACCGGCCATCATGAAGGCCAAAAATATCAGCAATTGGCCATCCATCAATGTCCAAGTGTCCTCCCAAGTGTTTATAGTGCTGAAAGATTGCAATTGGTACAAATCCTCTATAAAAATGATGAAAATCTAGAAAGCAAAACTCAAAAGAAAACCAGTTTAACCAGTAACATAATTAGGCCAAGTTGAGGGTGTTGGATGTAAGGAATAAGATCATAGTTGTGAGGGGAAGATTCTGAAACAAACGGGGAATGAATTGGTGCAAAAACGAAGGAGAAACAAGGGTTGGTCAGATTTTCAGCCATTCGTCGAAATCTGGGATGGATCGACTAGAAAACGAGTCAAAAAGAGAGGTTTGAAACTATAATCTCGTAGAAGATGAAAAGAAAAGTCCATAGGATCAAACGAAAGGCAAAACAGAACTCAAATGAAGAAGTTCTGGCCATTTTAATAATCAGCTTGAAAGTCTAGCGAAAGTGCGCGAAGAAGAAGACCGACTTATGTAATACACACGTTAGACAGGGTTGCGCATGGCCAATGTGTGGGCGTACTTCTCTAGGCACGTGTAGGCGCATGTGATGGTAAGAAAATGTGAAAAAATATAGAAAAATAGGGAAAAAATAAAATAAAGGTTTTTATGTAAAAATATTAGGTACTTGTTTTACAAATTTCTCGGTTTCTACAACAAGACAAGCCTTGGGAAACGTGTAAGGTAGTTTTCAAGTAAAACAGCAAGGTGAGTGGTTCCTTTCTTGTGGTTTCTTACATCATGGACATTTTGGCTTCATTTGGTATGGTATGCATATCATATTTTTTTATTTGGAAAGCATATCTATTTGTATTTGGCATACATCACAACATGCAGGCTAGTTGACACAAGGAACTCATCATTGTTAGAACGAGAGGTGCTATGGCACACACCAAGAGGGGGGGTGAATTGGCTATTTTAAAAATCTTGATAGGACTTGAAATCTTTTTGACCCAATTGAGGTTTTAGTGATTTAAAACATAGAACATATAAAATGAAAAATGTAACGCTCAATGAATGTAAAAGCAAGAAGGATAAATGACACAAAGAATTTATAGTGGTTCGGCTTAAACCAAGCCTAATCCACTACCTTAGCTCCCACTAAGGATTTTGAACCAATTCACTAAAATCTCCTACTTACACAAGTAGGCCCTCTAGCTATACAAGCTAGGAAATACAACCTCCTACTTAAACCAAGTAGGCCCTCTAGCTACACAAGCTAGGAAAATAGCCCCTTGCTTCAACGAGCAAGTCCTCTAGCACAAAGCTAGGAAAATAAGAATGATACAAATGTAAAGAGAGAAGCTAAGAGTTAACACTCTTAGTTACAAGTTCTCTCACAATGAAAACAAGGCTTAATAATAAATTTACAATGATAGAACAATGAAGCCTTGGAGAGAAAATACAACAGTGAAAGCGCAAATATATATATAAGCTCGAGTAAAAATGATTTGAACTCTTTAGATCAACTCGTTCCCATCCATTAGTCTTCTCTTGATCATCCACGACTTGCATTTATAGGCTTCCCAAAAGATTGAAGAGAAATGTAGCCGTTTGTGACCGTTGGAGTTGAAAAACTAGCCGTTGGAAGCTTTCTGTAAAAGATATAGTCGACAGAAGAAAATGCATAGTTGACTATTTTTACAAATAAAACAGAACATAGTCGACAGACAAAAACGCATAGTCGACTATCTTATAACACAAAAATCCCATAGTCGACAGATCCTTTTACATAGTCGACTATTGTAAAAATGAGAAGAAATTTTTGAATTCTAAGAACAAAAATAGTCGACAGATGAAAAGCCATAGTCGACTATCCTTACATGATAGTCGACAGACTGAAAAATAGTCGACAGATGAAAACAGCATAGTCGACTATCCTTAAATATAGTCAACTATCCTTAACAGCATAGTCGACTATTCTCAGGCATAGTCAACAGAATGAAACACATAGTCGACTATCCTTTTGAAAACATTGAAAACTTAACAAAACCTCATTTTTATTCTTTTGAAGGCAAGTTGGGATTATCAAAAATATATTTTGAAATAAAACCTCACTCAACCATACTCAATATTTCTTCCATATGATTTCATACCTTGCTTCAAAATTCATATATTACAAATTTGTTTTCTCATTCATATAATCCATAGAGATTGATTTTCATATAGTCATTATCAAAACCATTTTACTAAGAATAAAATATCAATCTCCCCCTTTTTGATGATGATAAAAACAAATATGAAAATCAATTCATTCATTTTATCTCCCCCTTTTTGTCAAAATTAAAAAGATTAAAACTTCCCCTTTTTGAAACACAATGAGGCTCCCCCAATGATAGTTTGAAAAACTTCATTCTTAAATAAAAACATTTCGCATGATTTTACAAATCACAAGACTTTTTCAATGTTTCTTTTTAAAACATTAGAGATAACTCCCCCTTAAGATGGCATAATTAGCATCATAGAAGATTTTTTAGCACATGCCATATACAGAAGCCTTATTCATGAGATGCCAAAAATTGGAAAAAAAATTCATACCATATTGCATACTCATGATCATATTAGAGCCAATCTATACCTTTTCAAGTAATCACTCATATTTAAACAATCAAAGTGCTAGATCAAATGCATAGCCATTCATCATAAAAGAGGCATATACATCAAATGATCAATATAAGAGTGAAATATATCATTTCAAGCAAATAGAGAGACTCTTTTTGAAAAACTCCCCCTTAAACTCACACGGGAGGTTTTAACCATAGAGACATTTTTCATATATAAAAAATAGTAATTGTCTCAATTCAAAAGATTTTACAAAACATATCAATGGCCATAAATTTAAGGAATGAACCACATGAATTTACTTTCCATATATTCAAAAATAAGTGGTCATCCAAAAATATAAATCTAAACAAGTTATAGAAGATTTCATACAAGAGACATTAAAGATAGCCTTTAAGAACATACATTTGTCTTTTGATAATCTTAGCCATACTTGTAATCACATAGGATCATTACATATAGATAACTTCAAAAAGCAAGATGATCTTTTAGCAAATAAAGCATGATTTCATACTCAAGCAATACCAATTAGCTCAATAAGCATACATTATGATTCATATATCACATAATCGGTAACACTAATCAAGTTATGTTTAAAGCCATTTACCACAAACATATTTTTCAGCACATATCAACAAATGTTATTCTCCCCCTTAATCAATGCATATATCAAAACACTATAACTCTCCCTTAATTTTAGAAACCAATATGATTGAAATTTTGGATACAATTTCTTAAGTAAAATCATAAAGGCAATACATGGTTCAAAATCATTATAAACATCATAATCATGGAGAGTTTAGAGAATATACCACCAAGGATGAAATTCAAATATCTCTTACTCTTGGTTGGTAAAGAGAGAATCTATTGGAGTTGATTTTCTCCTTTATCCCCCTTTTCTCTTCATGCTTGATACATCCATACAAATTTTATTTTGGGTCCCATTTGGATGTCAAGCAACCTGTAAAAATAAATTATCCACAAGCTTTTGGTGCCCAAACCACTTTGGGTTCACCATTGTTAGCATAGAGCTCCTCCTTAGGAATCCAAATTTGTTTAACCTTATGTGGATTGTTTCTTACAAAACCTTTGTTTCTAAAATGATACCAATAGCTAGGATGTGAAGCAAAGGATTTTTGTTTCCTTTTTATGACAACTATTTGCTTCTTATCCTTATGCACATTCCTCTTAAAATGAGGATTCTTAGGTATCAAAACATTCTTGGATCCTTGAGGATTAAAATGAAAAACATTAGAAGGCTTAGTTTCCTTAGGAATCCATTTCATTTTAGGTCCAAAATATGATTTCCTTTTTAAAGGACAGTTGTATGCAATGTGACCTAATTTACCACAATAAAAGCATTTAATTTCATGATAAGTGTGTAAATGTGAGCTCTTGGCTTTTGCTCTTGGACTATGAAAAATTTCAACACCTTTGTTATGATCACAAGAATTTGAAATCTCTTCTTTTAAAATGGATTTCTCATTTAATGCATTATTCAAGGATTTAAATTCAAACTCTTCCAAAACTTTTTCCTTTGAAAATTCTTTATTGGAAGCAAGCAAATATTCATTCTTTGATCTCAAAACTTCCAATTTATTTGACAATAAATCTAATTGCTTTTGACGAGATTTGTTCTTTGAGCAAAGTTTTTCAAAATTGACATATAATTCATTTAAAGCATTCAACAACTCTTTATTTGTAAAAGGATCATGGTCATTATTTTTAGCATTCAAAGAACTAGACTCATGATCATTTTCACTATCACTATAATCATCAAAATCAACAGTAGAAGTAGAGGTTACCTCATCTTCTTCATTTGCTATGAAGCACGGGATGGGTTTTGAATTTTCTTCCTTCTCTCTTTGTTGATGATTCAATAGATTTTCAACCTGTACATTTTCATCAACATGCTTGCAACATTTGTTAGACAGATAAATTGAATCAAGAGTTTTCAAAATATCTTTAGCATTTGAACACTTAGAAACTTTAATATAAATATCATCACTTAGGGCATGCTGTAAAATATGCATAGCTCTAATATTTAAAGAAAAAATCATTTTATCACGATCATCCCATTCCATCTTTGATTTTGAAACAAAACCATTTTCCACAATATGCCACAAATAACAGTCGATGGATGTCATGAAAATACAAATTCTTTTTCTCCAAAAATCATAATAAGAGCCATCAAAATACGGTGCCACATTAGTAGGATAACCTTCCTTAAGAGCCATGGATCTCTCCTTAGGTTGTTAGACCTTGAAACAAGGAGTTAGGCTCTGATACCAATTGTTAGAACAGTAGGTGCTATGGCACACACCAAGAGGGGGGGTGAATTGGCTATTTTAAAAATCTTGATAGGACTTGAAATCTTTTTGACCCAATTGAGGTTTTAGTGATTTAAAACATAGAACATATAAAATGAAAAATGTAACGCTCAATGAATGTAAAAGCAAGAAGGATAAATGACACAAAGAATTTATAGTGGTTCGGCTTAAACCAAGCCTAATCCACTACCTTAGCTCCCACTAAGGATTTTGAACCAATTCACTAAAATCTCCTACTTACACAAGTAGGCCCTCTAGCTATACAAGCTAGGAAATACAACCTCCTACTTAAACCAAGTAGGCCCTCTAGCTACACAAGCTAGGAAAACAGCCCCTTGCTTCAACGAGCAAGTCCTCTAGCACAAAGCTAGGAAAATAAGAATGATACAAATGTAAAGAGAGAAGCTAAGAGTTAACACTCTTAGTTACAAGTTCTCTCACAATGAAAACAAGGCTTAATAATAAATTTACAATGATAGAACAATGAAGCCTTGGAGAGAAAATACAACAGTGAAAGCGCAAATATATATAAGCTCGAGTAAAAATGATTTGAACTCTTTAGATCAACTCGTTCCCATCCATTAGTCTTCTCTTGATCATCCACGACTTGCATTTATAGGCTTCCCAAAAGATTGAAGAGAAATGTAGCCGTTTGTGACCGTTGGAGTTGAAAAACTAGCCGTTGGAAGCTTTCTGTAAAATATATAGTCGACAGAAGAAAATGCATAGTTGACTATTTTTACAAATAAAACAGAACATAGTCGACAGACAAAAATGCATAGTCGACTATCTTATAACACAAAAATCCCATAGTCGACAGATCCTTTTACATAGTCGACTATTGTAAAAATGAGAAGAAATTTTTGAATTCTAAGAACAAAAATAGTCGACAGATGAAAAGCCATAGTCGACTATCCTTACATGATAGTCGACAGACTGAAAAATAGTCGACAGATGAAAACAGCATAGTCGACTATCCTTAAATATAGTCAACTATCCTTAACAGCATAGTCGACTATTCTCAGGCATAGTCAACAGAATGAAACACATAGTCGACTATCCTTTTGAAAACATTGAAAACTTAACAAAACCTCATTTTTATTCTTTTGAAGGCAAGTTGGGATTATCAAAAATATATTTTGAAATAAAACCTCACTCAACCATACTCAATATTTCTTCCATATGATTTCATACCTTGCTTCAAAATTCATATATTACAAATTTGTTTTCTCATTCATATAATCCATAGAGATTGATTTTCATATAGTCATTATCAAAACCATTTTATTAAGAATAAAATATCAATCATGGGTGATGTCAAGCCTCATTTGGCCGTGGGAAAAGGCTGTGGGACATGATGAGTTAACGGGGATGATTGCAACATCCTAGCGTCACTTTTTGGGGATGGATTGCATATCATATTGCATATTGCTTCTACACGTACAATAACGTTTTGGGAACCCTCACTAGATGTAATTATCTAACTTGGGTGTTTCATACTTCTAGGATATTCAACGTCCCAGGTATATCAAACGTGTCTGGTACCCTAGAGTTAAATAAGGGAAGGCCGAAGAGGCAGCTAATGTCTAGTTTATTTTTCTATTATTCATGTACTACAATCTTGTATAAATATGAGCTAATGTAACCTTTGGGTTTCTCTGTTATTTTCATTAATATTAGACGTATATGGGTCTATCTTTATTCCTTTGAGAGTTGTGTGTCATACAAGTAGTCATTATGTATAAATTTCTAATGATGCACCGTAGAAATGAGGCGTTACATAAAACATAATATTCCAAATGCTATAAAAAATTATTACAAGATTTTTAGTATTAGATTGCATGATGAAATTAATTTTCATTTTGGTGCTTAATAGAACATATAAAAGTAATTTGGAGCATCAAGTTAATAACCATTAACAAAATAATTTCATCATTAAAACCATATCAAATGCAAAACATCAGTGAATTGGTCCAATCGACTATCATAGGGTCCTACTCGAGTATGTTATGCAAATTTTTGTTATCTTGAAGTACGCGCGAACCGCCTGATCTGCGAAGCCCCCTTGATATATATGCACATATATATATATTATATACTAATCTAACAACTAATTTTTAGAATTATATTTTATATTTTTTAATATATATTAAAAATATTTATTAATTGATTATTTTTTAAAGAATAATGGAATAAATTAAAAAAAAATTAATTGAGTTAAATTAAATAAATTAATTGATTAATTTTATATATTTTTTAAAAATTATTAAAATTTTATATATTAAAATTTTGTTAAATTTATTTTTATTTTTTTAAATTAAATTTTTAATGAATTTGGCTATTAATTTAAATTCAATTTTAAATTTATTTTTAAGATTTTATATTTTTTTTATTAATTTAATTTTTAATTATTTTCTTAATCAAAATTTATTTTTTTAATGAATTTTGTGGCGGTTTATAGAAACCGTCGCAAATGTTAATTTAATTTTAATTTTGAATTTAGCGGCGATTTTTTAAAAATCGCCGCTAAATTTAATTTTTTTAATGAATTTTGCGACGATTTATAAAAATCACCTCAAATGTTAATTTAATTTTAATTTTGAATTATTTAATTTTTTAAATTTAGCGGCACATTTTCAAAAACTGCCGCTAAATTTAATTTTTTAATGAATTTTGGGGTAGTTTTTGAAAATTGCCGCAAATGTTAATTTAATTTTAATTTTGAATTATTTATTTTTTTGAATTTAGTGATGGTTTTAGAAAATCGCCGCTAAATTTAATTTTTTAATGAATTTTGTGACAGTTTATGTAAACCGCCGTAAATATTATTTTAATTTTAATTTTAAATTATTTAATTTTTTGAATTTAGCGGCAGTTTCTCAAAAATCGTCGCAAAATTGAATTTAATTTTTTAATTTTTTTTTAAAATTAGTGACAGTTTTTTAGAAACCACCGCAAAATTTTAAAAAAATCACCGCAAAAAACATGTTTTGCAACGGTTTTTAAAACCATCGCAAAAAATCAATTTTTTTTGTAGTGAGTGAAGCTTATTTGTCAATCGATTAATGTATTTTATTAATCGAGTAAATATATGTTTAGTCAAATAAAGATAGGCTGGTTTATGGATAAGTCTCTAGACCTAAATGCAATCGAGTAACATATGTTGGTACTCGAGTGATGTCTTATATTAGTCGAGTAAAACTAGACTTGTAATCGAGTGCATTATGAAAAGTTTATGTGGCTTCTGTGTTAGTCGAGTAATGACCTGGTTACACTCGAGTAAGACTTTTATATAATCGATTACATTATATAGCCAATTGAGTAAGCTCTCTATTAGTCGATTAAATCAAATATTTAGTCGAGTATTCTGTGTTAGTTTTTGAAAAATATAGTCATTGGACGCATTAAATGCTTGCCAATTTCAACTTTTCAGTTCATTAAATGCATTTCAGACAACATTGGCATACTTTTGTAAATTTATATCTGTTGTTTAATGCTCATAGAGACAAAAAGTGATAGTTGTGACACAATTGAAACATTTCAATTGTAATATGTCATGTCAGCTTATATTCAATATAGAAAATCTATAAATAGAAGATGAAACTACTTTAAGAAAGTTAGAAGAACTAAATACAAACTCAAAGTTCTACATTTGAAAGCTTCCAACAAACATTTTCAAAATTCTCTTACTTCTCACGAGCTTATCTTTCAAAATCTTTCAGTGATATTTTTTTTTTAAGAGAGTGATCTTCATTCAAATCTTGTAACTCTCTTTCAAGAGAACAACCTTAAGTGCTTACTATTTCATTTCATATTTTTCTTTTGAGAAATCATTTCATAATATTTGTGAAATTTGTAAAAGGTTACGCTCGATCCTTTAAAAGGCTGTATATTGATTTTCACTAAGCCAAGTATAAAAAGCCAATTGTAAAGGTTGTGTACCTAAGCCTGTTAAAAGTTACAAGATATAGTAAAATACACTTTGTGTATATTTGCCAAATCCTTGGTTGTGAACTAAGGTAGTGGACTAAGCATTGAGGCTGAACCACTTTATATATAGTGTACTACAATTTTTTATTCTCTTTACTTCATTCTTATTTCAATTTTATTTATTTAAGTTAAAACTTTAAAAGCGTGAAAAAGCTTAATTCACTCCCTATTTAAGCTAACATTTGTATCACATATCATAAGCTCTACAAAAATACTCATACATTATTTTTAGGATGACCCTAAAGAGAAGCATATTAAAAGATATATCAATAAAACATATGACTAAAAAAATTTAACACATATGTGAACATTAATCATACTAAAAGATAAACTTATCAAGGGTCCTTGACCTTATATATATTCTCAAGACAACCTTAACTATTCTATGAAGATGAGATCCTTAACCAATATTCTAAATAAGAATAGGATAATTTCTATATATACAAAACATATTAATAAGCCTGTGAGAATATAACATAAGAGGACATTAAAGTTTTGGTATAATGCAATCATCATCAAATTAAACATTCAAAACATGAAACTCAACACAGGCTTAGTTACAAACTTTTACAACATATGGCTTTTACAACTGGATCAACCTTAACCAACATCTTTTATAAGTGTAATACCCCAAGAGCCTAGAGAAAAGTAGTATATACCGAGAATAAGTAAGAAAGAAAATAACACCAGCTAGATACCTTTTGGGCTGAATGTAGGCAAAGAACTCTCGGGTTAAACGTGTTTGAGCTAGGAAAGCTCAAGGATGGGTGACCCCCTGGGAAGTTTGCATAGGCCCATCAGGGTAAGTTGTTCTGATCCTTTCTATCTCTCGATACGAGATGCTATAGGTGGTATCAGAGCCGACCCTTGGTGAAGGTGGTCCGATAAGAACGGGGAGTGGCGTTAGGGCAAGAGGGCCTGAGCAAGGAGCAACTCCTGGCAGGCTTCTAGGATGGTAACCTCCAAAGGGGGGAAGATTTGGGACTAGTTGTAAGGTTACATGGCGAGAACGTCATGTGCTCAAAGGGGAGAATGTAATACCTCAAGAGTCTAGAGAATGGTGGTATATATCGAGAATAAGTAAGGAAGAAAATAACACAAACTAGATACCTTTTGGGCTAAATGTAGGCAAAGAACTCCTGAGTTAAGCGTGTTTGAACTGGGGAAGCTCAATGATGGGTGACCCCCTAGAAAGTTCGTGTAGACCTATATCAGAGTAAGTTGTTCCAATCATATCTATCACTCGATGCAGGATGTTACAATAAGAATCGAGCTTAACCTTTATAACTTCACAATAAAGTGAAAATAAAGAATACAAGAGAAGGTTTCAAATAATACAAGAAAACAAAACTTCTCTTGGGTGTACTAAGAGATATAAGAATGTGAATGATAAGTACATGCTCTTTTTTCTTTTATTTTTGAAAGATCACAGGCAATGAAGCACACTTGAAGGCTATTCTATCTCGAATAAGTTAATTTTTCATTGCTCTCTTTCACTACAAGAAAAATCGTATTTAGCGACGGAATTTAGAGACGGAATTATTACGTGGCTAATTAGGGACGGATAGAGACGGAATTTTCGTCGCTAATTTTTTTAAATATTTTTTTAATTTAGTGACGGAATACCCGTCACTAAATTTAGTGATGGAAATCTCGTCGCTAAATTTTAATTTTTTTATTTAAATTTGTTTTATTTTTTAGTGACGGGAGTAACCCCGTTGCTAAATTTTAATTTTTTATTTATTTATTTTTTATTTTTTAGCACGGGTTGACTCCGTCGCTAAATTTTAATTTTTTTATTTATTTTTTAGCAATGGGGATGACCCCGTCTCTAAATTTTAATTTTTTTATTTTTTAGCGATGGAAGTAACCCCGTCGCTAAATTTTAATTTTTTATTTAATTTTTTTTTATTTTTTAGTGACGGGGAAGACCGCGTTGCTAAATTTTATTTTTTATTTTTTAGCGAATTTGAATTTTTTATTTAAGTTTTTTTTATATTTTAGTGACGGGGTTGATCCCGTCGCTAAATTTTAAATTTTTATTTATTTATTTTTAATTTTTAGCGAAGGGAGTGACCCCGTCGCTAAATTAATTTTTTTTTTTAATTTTTAGCGATGAGAGTGACCCCGTCGCTAAATTTAAATTTTATATATATATTTTTATTTTTAGCAACAGGAGTGACTCTGTCGTTAAATTTTAAATTTTTATTTAATTTTTATTTATTTTTTTAGCGACGGGGTCACTCCCGTCGCTAAAAAAATAAATAAATAAAAATAAATAAATAAAAATAAATAAATAAATAAATAAAATTAAATAAAAAATTTAAATTTAACAACGGGGTCACTCCCGTCGCTAAAAAAATAAAAATAAAAAATTTAAATTTAGCGACAGGTATTTCCTGTCGCTAAAAATTAAAAAAAAATTAAATAAAAAAAATTTAATTTAGCGACGGGCTCAACCTCGTCGCTAAAATATAAAAAAAATAAAATAAAAAAATAAAAATTTAGCGACGGGTCAACCTGTCGCTAAAAAAAGAATAAAAATAAAAATAAAAAATTAAAATTTAGTGACAGGGTCTACCCCGTCACTAAAAAATAAAAAAAATTAAATGAAGAAATAAAATTTAGCGACGGGTCAACTCGTTACTAAAAAATAAAAAAAATTAAATAAAAAATAAAAAAGTTTACATTTAAACATATCACAATAATTTTTACTAACATTAATTTTAATAAAAATTAAACTAATAATTTTTTAAATATATTAAAATTAAAATCAAAATCAAAACATAATTTTTCACTACTAATATAATAATTAATAAATTTTTATTTAAATTAAAAATGAAATAAAATTAAAATTAATATTTATTTCCCTTTACTAACATTAAATATTAAAATTAATATCATTAAATAAGTTTAAGAAATTTTGGTGTATAAATATAATTCTGAAATATTTGAAAGAGAATAGTATAAATATATTTTATATACATCAATGAACAAGAAATTTTCTAGATCAGCTGGCTCGCGCGCGAAACTTGGTCATGAGAGGTTGGGAGTTCGAATCTTATTGAGAGCATGAGTTAATTGCTGAGAGTATTATCTCAACGTTGCCACGTGGCGCACATGAGGGGTGGCTGGGGCCTGGCGCGCATTGAATTTTGAATTTTGGGGTTGAATTTTTTAGCGACGAGGTCAATCCCGTCGCTAAAAAATAAAAAATAAATGAATTAATTAATTAAAATTTAGCGACGGGGTCGATCCCGTCGCTAAAAAATAAAAAAATTTAAATAAAAAATTTTAATTTAACGACGGGGTCAACCCCGTCGCTAAAAAATAGAAAAAATTAAATAAAAAAAATAAAATTTAACGACGGGGTCAACCCCGTCGTTAATTCCATTATTGATTAGTGATGGGTATAACCCTTGTCGCTAAAATACTCTCGTTGCTAACCCCGTCGCTAAATTTCAGCGACGCCCTTTTTAGCGACGGAAAGCCGTCACTAAATCTGTCGCTAAATTTTTTAGCGACGAATTTTTATGTTTTAGCGACGGAAAATGTTGCTTTTTTGTAGTGTTTGCTTTAGACTCTAGCCCCTTTATATAGTTTTCCATTCTTTAATGAATTTACTAGAATATCCTTGACTAAAGAATGTTCCTTGTGTCTTAACTGTCATTTTTGTCTCTACAACATCTCACAAATCAGTTAGCACATCAATTTTCATGCAAAAATTGTCTGAAAAATATTTATCAGCATTTAATGTTCTAAAAAGTAAAAATTAGGTGCATTAAAACACAGTTAACTTAAGAGGGAGATGAATTAAGAATTCATCCTTTAAAAAAAATTCTCAAATAGATAAATCAAAGGATAAAAAGAAATTGAAAGAATGCAATACACTAGGATTTTAGAGTGGTTCGATTACCTGCCTATTCTACTACTTTGGCTCTCAACTAAGGATTTAGTCAACTAAACCTACTTTCGGTAGCTTTTACAATAGGCTTAGTTCCAAACCTTTACAACATATGACTTTTACAACTGAATCAGTCATAACCAATGCCTTTTACAAAGGTCATGCTTAATCTTTATAGCTTCACAATAAAGTGATATAATAAAGGATACAAGAGAAGGTTTCAAATGATACAAGAAAACAAACACTTCTCTTGGGTGTACTAAGAGATATAATTAGAATGTGAATGATAAGCACAAAGTCTATTTTCTTTTCTTTTTGAAAGATCACAATCAATGAAGCGCACTTGAAAGCTCTTCTATCTTAGATAAGTTAGTTTCCCATTGGCCTTTCTTCTTCAAACTCTAGCCCTTTTATATAGTGTTCATCTCTTTAATGCATCTCCTGAAAGATTCATTTTCTAATACTCTTTACTTCATTATTTTGAAATTTTCTTGATAAACTAACAAGAGGTACCCGTTAATACTAGTATATGATTTCATTACATTTCTCCCATCTTTTGTTTTAACACATTGGTTAACGTTAAAGGTATATCCCTTCTCAACAAGGCATATTTCTTCTTCTCCCTTTTAGACATACACTCACTAGTCTTCCTTCATATGGACATTCCTTTGGGTGTCTTAACTTAGTTAAACCAAAAATAGCATCACCAAGATAAGTATTTTGAGATTATAGATAGATCACTTAGGGTAACAAACCTTTTCCTCTTATCTTTCAATAACAAATCCAACAGGTTATGGATCACTTAGAATTTTGAGACCATAGTGGATTGTACCAACATATGGTGTCATTCTTCCTATCTTTTGGCACATTCCCACTATACGTGTGCACTTTCTCTTGTAACTCATACAAGTGGACGTCCTTATTTATTGCACTTATTCTTGTGTGTTAGTCTAATTTTGATGTGGTTTTGATGATTGATGTCTTTAAACAAAACTTTAATAAATATTGCTTAAATGAATAATTTTGAAATAAGTGTTATGGACTTCAAGGTTTTAAATTCAAACTGTTTTAAATACCTTTTAAAAATAGTTTTAAACTTGTCTTTTAAATTAATGAAATCTTGTGAATTCTAAAATTTGACCAAAGTTTTAAAAGAAAAGGAAAGTAGCTCTAAATAAAAAAAAAAAGGAAGAAAATACAGTTAAACATCGAATATAATGAAAAACTGTCGACCCATTCTATATGCCTGTCAAGCAGTTTTTCTGAACTGTCAACTTCTTCTTTGAGTTTGTTGATTGATTCTTCAGAACTGCCAACTATTCCTTGAAGCAAGTCGATCAGTTTAGTGCATACCTTTTGGAAAAATGTTCCAAGACTAAACAATCGACTAATTTTTGATCTAGAAATAACTATTGATTGGTTTTTCAAAATTTTGAAACAAATTGTCAACTACTTTCTGAAACTATATTGATCGTTTCTATAAAAAAATATTTACTAAATGACTACTTTGCTATAATTTGAAACTTACAAGTTTAACTTCTAATGGCTATATTAAATGAATAGAGATCAAAATCTATATACACTCAGTTGTTTAAAGTTAAAAACATAAGATAGGTCAAGAGATTTGAGAAAAGAAGTGTTGAAGCTTTTTCTTTTCAAAAACTCACCATTTCATTGAGCTTACATTGGTTACACTAATTTTCTCTCTTTCACAAGGCTTGGTCTATTCTCTATAAATTCTATTTTCAGCTTTGTTGTTGTTGAAATTTAAGAAAGAGTTCTGTTGTTGAGAGTTGCATCTCTTATTTATTTAATTTTGTATCTTGTTGTTTTCTAACGAGTATGCTAAAAGACTAGCGTGGATTGCTAGCCGTTGTATTTGTTTAAACCGTTTCTAGTTGATTTGGAAATATCTAGCAGGAGCTTGAGTAGTGGATATAGGCTGGGGATAGTCAAACTACTCTAAAATTTTATAGTTTCTTGTGTTTTTACATTTTTTGAAAGCCTTTCATTACATTACACTTGAAATATAAAATTTTCAGCATTCATTTATATTACTCAGTACTAGTTTTCAAAAACACTTTTTAATTTTTTTTAAAACACCCAATTCACCCCCTCATTTTGGCGTGTGGTGCCATACAAGGAAAGGAAAGGTTGTCTAACATTGTGATCTCATTCCAAAAAAAATTCATGCTCCAAGATTATATTACCCTATCAGGTTGTGTTACAATGAACATCCCTTTGTTTGGGTCTTGATCCCAACAAAAGGGATACTTGTGAAGAAAACTATAAACATATCAAGTTAATCCCTAAGAAAGTGCCCTAGGTCTAGTCTCTTATCAGTCCATTACACATTAGAGGTAATAGATAAGATGCTTGCTTATAGTCTTACAAAAAACGTTTCTCATTATTTTGCTAGCTAAGCAAGACTCACACTTAAAAAGCTTTACCTTGTTGAGAGATATCCCTGAAGATCTAAACTAGTTAGTGAAGTCATCCTGTTTAGTTGATATAACCTAGTCATCCATGTCATGCATTACATTACAGTTATAAATAAAGAAAGATATAAGAGGATTTAGAGATAGGAACATCATTCAAATCCAATTAAAAATAAACCATTCACCAAGTATTCATATCGAAAGTAAAAAATATTTGGACAATCAATTTCAAAAACACTATCTCTAAAACAAAAAGAATAATCATTTTTAGGACAAAACTACCCTTTTTTCTAAGATATGCAAAATTTCTAATATTGTATTACACCAAAACCCATAAGCGCACACCATGTAAGAGACGATATCTCATTAGGCATCCTAAGATGGCACAAACCTATTTCCAAGATGTCTTCTGTCTTGCCACTCCAAATTGTGACAAGTTGTGTCCTCGCAGGCACCTAGTGGTAATGCACGAGCCCATCCTTATCTTGGATCACACACTTTGTTGCTCCTGTACCAATTGTCCAATATAAAAATGAGATAAGTATGCAACTAATGCATATGAGCATATGAATGCAAAGGAAGTAGTAGGAAAAGAAGAATTTCTTTTTTGCCTCAAACTCAAAGCAATCCCGAGCAAAGTGGCATTTTCTTGGCAATTATATATAGCATTTAACGTTGCCACAACTTAATTTCCTTCTTGACTTGCCCTTTTTTTGGTCCTTTGGTTCTTAAAACCATTGGTCCTATTTCCTTTCTTCTGGGTTTACGTTTAGAACCCATACTCACCTTTGCCCTGCGATAAACAAAATAGATCTAATTGCCTCCATGCTTTTTTCCTTAAGCTTTAAATGATTTGAAATGTCAGCTGAAGTCTTGTCATTTTTACTGTGAGTCATTGCAGGCTTAATTTGGGACCACACACGTTCCGACAAGGATCTAATTATTGTAAGGACTTGTTCTTCATCGCTGATTGTAACATTTCCTTCCCTTAATTCTGTTACGAGTGAACTCATCACTCGGAGATGTTCTATCACACTGTGTTTTGGGTTTTGACATATTGCTGAAGCTTTAGTTGCAAGGCATGGAGCTTTGCAGATCGGTTTTGGATGCGTCTAACATCATGAAGTGAGCACTTCGATCTTTATTAATCCTTTTGTTTGTCATAGGTAGCTTGCACGACAAGTGGAAAATTATCCCTGTGAGGCTTTGGCATGGTAGTGTCGAACATGTCTAGTTTCATTTCTTCATTGAGCAAATATTGAATCTTTCTACTCCATGTGCCTTAATTTTGGCCATCTAATTGTTCACCCCTCGTCAAATCAACAACAATATATTTAATTTGAAGTTATTATCACAACACACAAGGAAAGTTAAACATTTTTAGGCACATATTATACTTGAGATAATTAAGTTAAAAATGTTCTACTATTCAAAACAAGATCAACGGATCACCCTTATGCATAACTTCATATTGAGACTTAATTTACAAAGAATTATAATTAATTAACCACAATTAATTAAACAAATTATTGGAAATAATTCACGCATGCCTAAGCGAAACATTCACAGTTCTAGAATTTGGAATTAGAATTTATTAATCAAAATTAATTAAACAAATTCTAAAAAATAATTCACGCACGCATAAGTGAAACATTCACAATTCTAGAATTTTTATAATATATTTCACAAGGAATTTGAATTTATTTATCACAATTAATTAAATAAATTAAAAAAGATAATTCACACACATACGTGAAAATATTCATATCTTCTAGAATTGTAAACTATAATTCAAGAAGAATTATAATTAATTAATCAAAGTTAATTAAACAAATTCTATAAAATAATTCACGCACACAGTTGAATAATTCAAGATTGTTTTATATCTCTAAAGTACATAACTAACATGTTTAACAATCCTTTCCCCCATTGAATTTATTTTAATTTATCATAATTAAATAAATAATTTAATTAGAGAGATGTAGGCTTGTTTAAGGTGAACCTCTATAAAAATCTTGTGTTTATTGAGGGTGTATTTTATTTACCTTTTCATCTTCAAAGTGTATATGAAACATGCATACTTTATATAAAAATTGCCAATGTCACATAAACGGGTTATATCAAATTTTTAATTTTCTAAAAATGTAACCCATCCTTTTGGCTTAGCCTTTAAGCAACATGAATGTCTCCTTCTTGCCTCGTCCATGAGATCCAAGATATGCATCAAGAACTAAGGTTCACTAGTGTGTTTTCATCTTTCCTAGCAACTAAGGGGTTTGATGTTTTTGCTGTGGATTGTACTCTATGGGTTCTTATTGTGAGTTTTTTTGCCCTTGTTATAATCTGACGTTTAGATTTTGGATTTTTTCATTTATATATTATTTTCAATTTTAGGTGGTTATTTGTTTGAGGGTTAATGCTTTTGCTTGATGGACACTTTTGTGATGCATTCTATTGCTTAGTTTAGTGTTTAGGTTTGGATATTATGAGATTGTTTCCTATAGGCTTCTTCTATGGGTTCTCTGGGTTAAGTCTCTCAACACGACTATCATTGTGGGCTTTCAAGAATAATGGCTTAGCCACGCATAGTCGAAAGGGGACAATAGGGTATGTGATTTACTTTTTAGTTTAAAATTGCCTCAATTTGCCCCCCTCAACTTTTCCAAATTACACACTAGGTATGCAATTTTTGAGTTCCCAAAATTGCCCCTATTATGTTTATAAAATATGGGTCAATTAAAAAAAAGAAAAATCTAATTATTAAAAAATAAAAAATTTGATTAATATATAACATTCTAAAATATTGAAGGCCAAGAAAAGAAAATGTGGTGTATTTTGTAATTTTATAAACTTTTTAAATAGTAAAAATATCAATAATGATTTCCACAACTTTCAAAATATGGCAAAAAACCGAAATTAAGTTCTCTTTTACAGTGAAGGAGCATCATAATTAGTTAATTAATGCATTGAATCCTGATATAATTGATTCAATAATTTGTTTCCTTTAGCTTCATTAGTTGACTGAGAACAGACACTCCGTACTCGTAAGATTCTTTTTCTTTTTTTTTTTTTTTTTTTTGTAAACAATTAACTGCTTATAGTTGTTTGAAGAAAGAAAAAAGCAAGAAAAATGATTGAAGAATGACAAAAAAATCCTTCCCAATTGTGTGACAATTTGAGGTCTAAGGGAGATAACTTAGCTTTTTCATTTTTCATATTAACAATTTTTACATTATAGTTAAACTTTTAAAGGTGTTAATTAATTATAATTAATTGTATCATTCCTAAATAACTGGTAGTCTTTAAGTTATATTTACTTTTAATCTAAAATTTATTTTAATAGATTATAGTACTTATGAACAATTACCTTAAAAGAAAAATGGCATTCAGGGATCAACAGTACTCCATCATCTCTTCAAGCCAAAATGATGGAGAACATTCTTAAAAAAATTAAATAAATTAAATTTAAAAAACTATCCCCCTTGAGTCTAAGTCATGGCTTTGCTGACCCTGTTCATGAATGTATGTATTTCAAGGGAAAAGAAAGGTCTTCTAGCAGGAACCTAGCTAATCAGTAGTATATGTAGAAATAGGAATTACTACATTTTTTGTTACTAAAAATATGAAAACAAATAATTGAAATTTTCATTAGCTTTTTATATGTATTTCATTGCCTCAACTGTAATTGTGATAAGATAAAATAAATCATTAGTATCCATCCATATTGAATTGCCTGCAAATTAATTGAGGTATTGGACAACTGGTCAATGTCTCGCACATTAGGCACACACACTGACACACGAGCTTATTATATAGCTAGTGAGAAAGATTAAGGGTGCAAGGGAGATGAATGGAATGGCACATAAAAGCAAAAGAGAAAAAAAAAAAACAAAAAGAAAGATGAAAGTCCATGAAAAGAAAATGAAGGTTTTGGTTCAAGACTTTTGTATAGATCTTCAATACCTAAGATATATGAAGGATTTATAGACCAATTCTAATTCTAATTCTAATTTAAATCATAGGTGATTGAAGATGCTCCATATCAAATCAAAGTAATAAGACTTGCCTATTTCAATCAAATATAAGGTAAAAATAAGGAATATGAATCATTCTTTGTTGAGAGATGGTGTGAAAGGTAAGAGTTTTCAGTTCTATATATGGGGGGTGTGAACAAATGTAAACGAGTCTTTGGTTGGAAAGGGATGGGTTGGGGATACAGATATGAAATTTCTTTCCCTTTTTCTTTAATCTCAAGAAGGAAATGGCAATCACAAAGAGCAGATCGGAGATCGGAAACATTACAATTAATATTATATTGCATGGTGGAAGGGAGGAGAATTTGAGGCATTGGCGGCGGAATTAAGTTGCAGAAGAAGAAGAATTAGAGGGAGAAGAGTTCTTATGGTTGTGCATCCACACCTTGAAAACCTGCCTCGACACCCCCACCGACCTGCAAAACCGCTCGATCTCGTCGTCCTCCTCCTTCCTCTTCATCTTCCACCCCAGCTTCTCAGCAAACGCCAGCATTTTCTCCTTTTGTTCCGCCGTGAACTTGGTCCTGAACCGCTTCCTCCCACCCCCCTCCGACGATTCTGGGTTGGTCGAGGTGGTCGACATCGGCATTATTCCGGACGTAGGGCCGCCGCCGCCGCCACCGCTGCCGTAGGTGACTTTCCGGTGGAAGTTGCGGTGGCAACCGCAGGCTGCGCATTGTAGGGTGTCGTCCGGGCCCGGCGTGAACTCTCCGCAGCCGTCGGTGGCGTAGCTGCCGAGGGTAGCCGCATGGTTTCTCAAGCACTCTTTGTACACATCGTTTGCAGTTCCACTAGTGTCTCCTTCCATCTCTCTCTCTCTCTCTCCCGTCTGTTTATGTGTGTGTATATATATCTATATATATATACAAGTAATGATTGAAGGTAGATTATTAAGAACTGCAATCATGGCTTGGTGAATTTACAATTTTACTCCCGTGTTTACCTATGAATTTCAACCACGCTCCTCCACGTCGGCAAGTGTGTATTCATTTATTCCTTGACGTTACACAGATTGGGATGGCTAAGTATGAATCAATGTGGGCAAAGAAAGTAGGACTGTAAGTAAAACTATTACTTCTAAATGATTACTGAAAATGGGATTGATGCTCATTTACTTACTCTGTCCGATTGTTAATATTTTGATTCAAAATAGATTGATATATTATATGTTATTTGATTAATTTATGTATGTAATATATGGCATATGGTATTATATTTTGATATTAAATATATTAACAAAGTATATGCTGATTTTATTATATGTTGTTATTTGGGTTATATATAAATAAGCTCGATTGGGTCATTGGTGTCTGCAGTCCAGGTCCAAACTTATTGTGTTAAACTCATTTATCCCATTCATGTTCTTGCCCCGCATATATATATGGATGAGATTGGAAAAATTAGAAGAGGTGTGATTTTTCTCTTGCACACCAATGAACGAACAGAAACCCTAACTGAGAGCAAGAGAGAGAGCAGATCCAAGAAGCAAGATTGGAAGAAAAACGAAGATCGGAATTGAGGAAACACAAGGTAAATCCGATCTCATTTTTTGTAAGTATGTATTACTTGTTTATTCAATATTGTTGGGAGAGAAATTGGTGAGATGAAAGTGCTGGGATTGCTCGAGTTTTATGGAGCAATGTACTCTGTTATTTGCATTTGTATGGTTTGTGTTTTCTGATCTTGATGTAATGTTCTTGAGTGTTGTAAGATCTTGTGATAGGTTATTGTGTCTCTCATTGTAATCCTATGTAAATATGTTCATACATATTCTAGTGGATTGAATAGGGGCAAAATTCCTACTATGAGTAGGATCTTTTGATTCGAACACATATATCTCTTATTCTTGTGTGCGTTGTGGATGTTCTTTATTTTCTGTATCATATTCGATCTTGGTACTTCTCTTAGTCTTGGTCGTGTGGTTGTGTGATTGGTTCACAGGTTTATCAACACGAATGATATAACATTTATTTGACGCGAGCAAAATAAGAAGAGGATGTAAGCCCACCTAAACACCTTCCTTGCATGTCCTAACATAGACACCGAACAAATCTATACTTAATTATATTTAATCTTTAAACTGACATTTAACATGAGATAGTTAATTAATATTGTCATTTTCTTTTATAGAAATACTATTTTGATATTTAATTGTGATACTTAATTTATGAATGTGTTGTATTTTACCATATTAATATAATATACAACACATTAAATATAAATACCATTAAAAATATCAAAATTAAGTATCTAAATAATATTTTCATTTATCATATATTTGCATGTGGAATTATGTAAGTTAATGGGTATATTTGTATAAGTGCATATTACAAAATTATGATTTGACATAAAAAAATTAATTAAGTTATTTGATTGTATTATTTTGAAATTTTAGCTCGTCTTGCTTTGTTAATTTATGAATAAGCAATTTACATTGTGCAAAACTTTTAATTATCTTTTTATTGGCTGACATATATATATGAATAAATATCTTTTTCTACGATTGCATAAATTCAAATTGCAATAGTTGAGAAAAAAATGTTTCTCAAAACATTTTTAACTCTTTATATGCAAAATTTGTTCATTTTATCAAATTACAAAGCTTAGAATGTCAGGACAAGCCTTAGTATTATTCATTCCATATGTATTATATATGTTTATTGGTCATTTGATATTGTCATAGATATGATTGCATAACTTATTCATTATATGTTAGGGAAATGCTATGGTACCTTAGTGCATTACTACCTTGAGGCAACCAAATGTTAGAGGTGGCAGCCTCTTGACTTGTAACCAACTGTCCCTTTTATTTTATTTTTTTACTTATAATATGTATTTTTGACTTTATTATGCATTTCAAATTTATTAGATTACGATCAAAAAAATTTAAGAACCATCAATGCCGAGATAGGAATTGTTGATCATTAGTGATGGGCTTTGACCACCAGATAATCTAGGTTTTTGGAGATCGATTTCTCCATTAACACATTCGAGAGAGAAAACCTACATGGTGGTAGGTTTCGATCACCAGATGATCTAGCTTTTTTGTGATCTATTTCTCCATAAACACATCTTCGTCTATAACTACCCATTGTTAAGACTCGGGTATGATTTTGCATGCCTTGGTGCTAATTTGATCTTGTTATGATTAATGGTTAGAGTATGGTTGTGTTGGATAATGATTAAGCGTGTAGGTTAAGTATGGGGGTGAGGTTAGCAGTCTTTGGTCTATCTTGATAGGTGATGTACAGGGCAATTTTAGTAGATCCTAGTTTGGTGTGTGTATCTTTTGATGTTGTGCCATGGTTGTGTAACTTTTGAGGGCTTGGCACGGTTTTGTATGTGTATATGTATATACCATGTAACCCTGTGACCGGTTATCTTTTATATGCATGCCCAGGATATGAGTTATGCTTCCGTTGTCATTTCTTCAGTATGAGTTCAGATGATCCTAGTTGAGCATGCATGGTAAGTCAGGGTGGTTTCTATTCTGTTTTCTTTACCCCTCGTTGGGCTCTTCGCTCGGGTTCTTAGGCTTGGCTAGGGCATCCGTGTGGGGGTTCCACATTGCTTGGTATCATAACGTATTTGGAGTTGTTTAGGATAAGATGTCCCTGTACACCTAGGTTGTCGAACAGAGTTGGGTTATCTCTAAGGGCAAGTTAGCATTTGAGGTCTGAATTTATTTTAAGTTTTATGCTAATTTTGTAGGGATATGAATACTCGTAGTGGTTAAGGGCGAGGACGACCACCTTGTGTGGATCGCAGACAAGATACTCCCCCACCTGAGGTGCCAAGTGACACAAGTGGAGCGCAACCGCATGAGACTCTAGATATGCAAGATACCCTAGTAGGAATTCTGCGTGTAGTAGATGTGTTGGTTGTCACACAACTGAGGCGGGGATAGTATGGCCATGATCGAGGTCTAGTGTCTCATTCAAGGGCACCGAGTGTTAAGGGAAGCTCTAGGAGTACACTTCCTAATAATTTCATGGCTTTGTGTCCACTGAAGTTCAGAGGGGGTGAAGATGTAACTGAGGCTGAGAATTGGCTCCTAGAGATGGAGAAACATATGCGGTCCATGGGTTGCACAGAGGTCCAGAAGGTGTAGTTGGGGACTTTTCTTTTGAAAGGTGATGCTGGATGTTGGTAGGAGACGATCAGGGAGCAATTTGCAGATTGAGAGCCATCGTGGGCTGAGTTCGAGACTTTATTTCACGAGACTTACATTCCTAAGTGGGTTCGTGAACAGAGGGTCTACGAGTTCATTGAACTGCAGCAAGGAAGTATGACAGTAACGTAATACGAGACTGAGTTTGTGGCCTTGGCACGATATACTCCAAAGTTAGTGACACCAGAGTCCCGTAAGGTTAGCAAATTCAAGCGAGGTCTACATTTGGAGATACATCATGTCTTGGCTGGAGTCCGAGCTGAAGAGTTCCCTACAGTTGTGCATTGTGCTTATGCTATAAAGAAGAATATTCAAGAGGCCAAGAGGGAATAGGTTGCTATAACAGGGAAGACATCTGGGAGTGGTAGCAAAAAGAGGAGCTTCAGTGTGTAAGACTTGTAGCCAGAGGCATCGAGGACAGTGCATGGTAGCTCAGGGGAATGTATGCTATCATTGTGGGCAACCAGGTCATGTGTGGAAAGATTATCCATGCAGATCTACAATTTCGCCGAGCCAGGAGATTGTTTCCTATTGTTATGGCCAGCCAGGTCACAAGGATAATGTATGCACCCAGCCATTATCAATTGATGGATTGAAGACTGGAGGATCAGGTTAGAGGCCAGCCTAGAGATCAGCCACTACTAGGGGGCAAGGAGCAGCTCGACGACCTTCCACTACTGATAAACCTCAAGTAGCGGATATAGTGTTTGCACTAACAACGACGGAAGCTGAGGGAGGCAATGAGGTAGTGCAAGGTATACTTTCCTTATATGGCTCAAATGTTCGTGTTTTGTTTGACACAGGTTTTATGCACTCCTTCATTGCATCGCATGTTCTGCATCTAGTCCCTATTGTTAGTTTCCCTCTACCATATGTTTTGTCTGTCACGACACCGAGCGGTAGTATGTTACTAGGGGATGTAGTAATTAGAGACTGTGAGATTGTGGTTCATGATCAGGTATTGCCAGTGGATCTTGCGATGTTAGCTATACAAAATTTTGATTTTTTGTTAGGCATAGATTGGCTATCTTGCCATTATGCTAAGGTTGATTACCAACGTAAGGTGATTACTTTTGAGCCTCCTTATTAGTTAGAGATTGTATACAGAGGAGTTAAGCCAGTTGTAGCGATGTCGATGATCTCGATGAAGCTAGCAGAAAAGCTGATCCGATAGGGGTGTGAGGCATACTTAGCTTTTGTGATAGTTACTCCTGGGGAAAGGAAGGAGTTGGCTAATTTTCCTATTGTTCGGGATTTCCTTGACTTGTTCCTGGACGAATTATCGAGGTTGCCACCTCATAGGGAGATTGATTTTACTATTGAGTTGTTACCAGGCACGCAACCCATCTCTAAGACTCCTTACCGCATGGCTGCTAATTAGTTGAAAGAGTTGAAGGTGCAAATACAAGATCTACTGGATAAGGGATTTATCCGACCTAGTACTTCTCCATGGGGAGCGCTAATGTTGTTCGTGCATGAGAAAGATGGCTCCATGCGATTATGTATTGATTATCAACAACTTAATCAAGTAACATAGAAGAACAAGTATCCTTTACCCTGCGTAGATGATTTGCTTGACCAGTTACGAGGAGCTTCAGTGTTCTCCAAGATTGACCTATGTTCGGGGTACCATCAGGTGTGAGTGAGGGATGAGGACATCTTGAAGACAACCTTTTGCACGAGATACAGTCATTATGAGTTTGTGGTCATGGCATTTTGGCTGATTAATGCCCGTCTGACCATGAGGTTCATCTGAGGATGGTTTTGCAAAGACTCAAAGATATGCTAAATTTTCTAAATGTGAGTTCTGGCAGACTGAGGTAGTGTTCTTGGGGCATGTGGTCTCGAGTGAAGAGATAGCAGTGGATTTAGAGAAAGTCAGAGTTGCGCTAGATTGGCTGAGATCTACCACTGTAATGTAGGTACGAAGTTTTCTGGGTCTTGTAGGATACTATAGGCATTTTATTGAGGGTTTTGCTCTCTTGGCTTCTCCTATGACCAAGTTGACACATAAGGGGGTTAGCTTTACTTGGGATGGTGCCTGTGAGCGATGGTTTTAGGAGTTGAAGAGGCGGTTGACTTCAGCTCTTATTTTCGCTACTATAACACCCCAAATTTTTGGAGCTTGTTATAACTTAGGATTTCAGGAATTCCCTTTTTTTTTCCTCAACACATCTACTGATATACAACATACAATTCCTAAAAATCCCGATTTCACCTTCTCAGCCTATTAAACTGAATTAGCTAAGATAGGTGTTATAATTACAAATACGAAAGATAGATTGAACCTGATATGATACATAACCATAACGCTTTATTTATCATATGAGAAATCGTTCAAAACGTCTACAAAATGAATTACATGGGTATCATTTCTCGAAGCTTTAATCTAATGTCTCAAACATAACCAAAAACATACTAAGGGTTGCATAGGTTTCGTACATAAATAAAGACAAACTAAAACATGCTACATTCTACGAAATGAGCTTATTCTTCAGCTATCTCCTTTCCCTTAGAGCCGCTTGTCGAACCTGAAACGTTTGAATATTCTAGTGACACAGTCCAATTAGAAGATGAATCTTCTAGTGAGAACTCAAAAATAGTTTATATAAATGCATGAACATGTATAAAACGTATGAAGAAACAACAAGAACTACTCCAAAGTGCCTCGTGAACATGTCAGCCTCCTTCAACGAGAGTTTTCTCAATGGTGCACGCATAGCTCCTCTCAAGAGGTTCCTAACCATGCCACCTTGGTCTGACCTTATAGAACTCATGCAAACACCGCATCCGTTGTCCCTTAAACTCACAGTCTTCCCCACGAGAGTTTTCTCGATAATGCATGTATAATGCCTCTCGGGGGATATCCAGATTTTTGCCTTCGGGCATCAACAAATAGGTACAACAGTATGGCCACACGGATTTTAAGGAAAACACATTTCATATATGCAACATGATTTCATGCAAGAGAACAACAGGAGTTTGCATACAGGATTATCACAAAACACGTTTCATGCAATATAAGTCTTTTGTGAGAGAAAATAGGATTTGGAATATAAGAGCCTCACCTTGAACTAAATTTGGGATTCCTCAAAATTCATGCTCGATCTCGATTCTCATGCCAGGTGCATTATTACTCAACCTTGAGACTTAACGATCCCTAGCCATCATATTTATTCAAAGGAATATCAATATATATTTTTCCTAGTTTTTCCATAATTTTCCTCTTATTTTCTCCCTATCTTCTTCTCGAAAATTCCAAAATAATTATCTCTTAAACTTTTTTTCCAAATTTTCCACCACCATAAATCATAAATATATTTTTCTAAAAATTATTAAAAAAAATTCAGACTTACCCAACCCTCATGCGCATGCTCCTTACCCGAGTCTTCTTCTCCGACAAGCTCCTCATTGGCTGGCGATCGAAAAATGTTTCGATGGTGATTTTTCTTCCACCTTTTGAACCTACTCCACGAGGCGACCTTGATGGTACCCTTGGATGCTCGAATCAGTGGCCGGAGGTGCCTCAATCGGGCATTTTAAACCTCAGCTCCGGCGACCTTTATTTTTTCGACCAAGCCTCATATCACCCTCAAACCATCACGAAAATGGCCTAAGATCTCCAGAAATGATGCCCAAGATTTCTAAAGCAAAATCCCTCTATCTAATCTCTCAAAAACACTCCCAAACTCGAGAGATTGGATGCTCCATTTTGGCTAAAACCCTTGCCAATATATAGACAAAATCCGGCTATTCCTCGGCTAATCACAGGCCATTGTTTCACTCATACGCGACCTTATCCCATGCTTGGCCATGCCTTGGTAAAATACGGTCGTCCTATCATAAGATTTGGCCCCCCCACATGCGATGATAGATCGGCCATGTTGCACTTTTGCTCCCAAGCTTTTTCCAATGCTCTTTTGGCCCTTACCTTGAAACCCATGAGTTATCCAACAATTCCATCAAGCCCCATAAATTCTAAAACCGTCATTTCATCCCCGAGGATTTAGAAAAACCATTGTTTTGACCACCCTCGACCAAAATTAATAATTTACACTTAGGCTCAAATATATGTTTCGACCATAAACCCTTTTGTTTCATCCCAAAACCACCTAAGGGTTGTTCTAATCACAAAATTAGAGCCTCTATAGGGTTTTATAGATTTCCCGAAAGCCCCTTACCATCATTCGATCTTTCAAGCTATAACTTAGCAATACCGAAAACTGTTCCAGATTTGATTTCTTTCAACGTAATAAATCCAGTCTCGAGATGCCCGTCGATGTCATACCCTTATCTTTAGACATCTAGGTTCCAAGACACCCCATTTCGTCGATTCGACAGTTTATTTTACTATCAAATCAATTTTTTGATATTTTAAATTCGTCTAAATTACGTGGCAACCTCACGAAAATATGGGGTATTACAGCTACTCCAAGAGCAGTGAGATGTTTACAATTTATAATGATGCCTCGTATACAGGCCTGGGCTGTGTTTTGATGCAATGTGGGTGAGTTAATGTTTATGCATCCAGACAACTGAGGAAGTATGAGGCGAATTATCCTACACATGACTTGGAGCTCGCTATAGTTGTGTTCGCTTTGAAAATTTGGCATCACTATCTGTATGAAGAGAAGGTACAGATATTCAATGATCATAAGAGTTTAAAGTATTTATTCTGCTAGAAAGAGTTGAATATGAGGCAACAACATTGGTTAGAGCTGATGAAGGACTATGACTGTGAGATTTTGTACCATTCGGGTAAGACGAATGTTGTAGCTGATGCCTTGAGTCGTCGAGGAGTGGCTTCGACGGTGATGCTAGTTTAGGAGTGGTCTTTACTGCAGCAGATGAGCGAGCTCACCATCTCAGCATCAAGGAGTATCCTAGGGACCTATTGTGCGTATATGAGTATTCATTCTAACTTGGTGGACTGGATACATGATCGACAACAGTATGACGAGAGATTAGCTTAGGTTATGGTTGATATTGCCAGATTTGGACCTTTGGGTTACAGCCTGAGGGATGATGGTTCACTATTGTTTCACGACAGAATTTGTGTTCCAAGTGATGAAGAGGTTAGGCGAGATATTATCAGAAGCTCATCGATCCCATTATACTATTCACATAGGGACAACAAAGATGTACCAGGACTTGCGTCATTAGTTTTGGTGGGCTGGTATGAAGAAGCATATTGTAGAGTATGTGGCACATTGTCTGGTATGTTAGCAGGTAAAGGTAGAGTACCAAAGATCGGTGGGATTGCTTCATCCCTTGTCTGTTCTCGAATGGAAGTGGGACCGAATTGCTATGGACTTTCTCTCAGGATTGCCTAGCACCAGCCGAGGACATGACACCATATGGGTGATGGTGGACAGGTTGACAAAGTATGCTTACTTTCTACCTCTTAAGAAGGCTTACCTAATGCATCGTTTGGCCAAGTTGTACATTGATGAAGCTGTGAGGTTGCACAGAGTGCCAACAGGTATTGTCTCGAACCATGACCTTCGATTTACTTCTCATTTTTGGGAGGCGTTATAGAGTGCCATGGAACAAGGTTGACTTTTAGTATGGAATTCCATCCCCAGACTGATGGAAAGACAGAGTGGACTATTCAGATTTTGGAAGATATACTCCGGGCTTGCGTGCTAGATTTTCAGGGGAGTTGGAATGAACACTTGTTGTTGGTAGAGTTTGCTTATAATAATAGTTACCAGTCTACCATTAAGATGGCACCGTTCGAGGCACTATACAGACTATTTTGCAGATCTCCATTATGTTGGGCTGAAGTTGGAGACAGATCAATGTTGGGGCCAAACATTGTTGAGAAAACTACGAAAAATGTTAAATTGATTAGAGCCCGGATGTAGACTACTCAAGATTGCTAAAAGAGCTATGTAGATAAGCGGCGATGGGACTTAGAATTTTCCATTGGAGATCATGTTTTTCTTCGGGTTATGCCAATTAAAGGTGTTTGCCATTTTAGAGTTACGAGTAAGCTCAGTTTACATTATGTTGGTTTGCTTGAGGTATTAAAGCACATTGGATCGTTGGCCTACCGTCTAGCTTTGCCTCATCAGTTTGCTCAGGTGCACAACGTTTTTCATGTCTCTATGCTCCGTATTATCAACCCCTTAAAGTGTAAGAAGATGCCTCATATACCGAGTTACCTACGTGTATCGTGGATAAAAAAGAGAAGGTACTTTAGAATCATTTTATTCCCTATGTTAAGGTGCAATGGCAACAACATGGGCTAGAGAAAGCTACATGGGAACTAGAAGAAGAGATGAGGTGAGTTCTTCCCTAACTTTTTGAGTAATCAGGTACAAATTTGGAGGATTGAATTCTTTTAAGGGGGGAGGATTTCTAACGATCCGTTGTTGAGACTTGGGTATGATTTTGCATGCCTTAGTGCTAATTTGATCTTGTTATGATTAATGGTTAGAGTATGGTTTTGTTAGATAATGATTAAGTGTGTAGGCTAAGTGTGGGGGCGAGGTTAGTAGTCCTTGGGCTATCCCAATAGGCGATGTACAGGACAATCTTAGTAGATCCTGATTTGGTGTGTTTATCTTTTGATGTTGTGCCATGGTTGTGTAGCTTTTGAGGGGTTGGCACAATTTTGTATGTGTATATGTATATACCATGTTACCTTGTGACCGATTATCTTTTATATGCATACCTAGGATATGAGTTATGCTTTCGTCGTTATTTCTTCAGTATGAGTTCAGATGATCCTAGTTGAGCATGCATGGCAGGTCAGGGTGGTTTCTATTCTGTTTTCTTTACCCCTCGTGGGGCTCTTCGCTCGGGTTCTTTGGTTTGGCTGGGGCATCCGGGTGAGGGTTCCACATCGTCAATGAATTTCTCCCCAAAAACTAGATGAATAGAACCCTTAAGGATTGTGATTGTAGGATTTTATGCCATTTAGGGAAAGCTAATTAATGTGGTTACAAAGGCCCTATATAGGTAATCTATAGGCACTCAAGAGCTTTTAGTATTTAACTAGAGTATAAGTGGGTACGAAAAATGTAACACCTTGCTCTCTAGGCATATTACTACTTAGGGAATTTAAGATATATATATATATATATAAATAAATATGTCAGACTAATAATTCAGAGCAACACAGATTGCAACCTAAGCAACATAGTTTCATATAATTAAAGTAATAGTGGTTTAGTACATTGCATTTTTCAAAATGATAGGAAATAATAAGACCAAGACTTGAAATGTTTCACATACAATAAGAAAATTATTATAAATCATTAAGACAATACATAATAACTAAGTTATACCATGGGATGCCTAATCAAACCTTTTATTTTCCCCTACTAGTGCTTGGGTCACCTAGCATGTTGAATAGTCAACAAATGCTAGTTCACAAATATTTTTCTTGCATGATGCATGAACACAATCATTCAAAGCTTAAATTAAGGTCCAATTGTGCAGGCATGAATTTTCCCAGATGACCAATTTACGAAGTTGATCTAGGATGCAAGCTAAGTAAAGCGATCACGTTTGTCGTCGGGGTAATTTTGATGCAATGACCTTCAAAGCCTTTACCTATTTCCATCGTGACTTAGTATTGACTCATGATGTACGTTTGTCAAATAGAATCATGCTCAATGCAAAAGGATAACAGTTTTGAGGAAGAACTACTCACGTTGGTATGTATTAAGCTTGAATCATTTTTCTAGACTCTGACTTTATCCTTGATCATTGTACCTAACCATTAGTAGTTTCCTTAGAATTAATTCTAATTTTTCTAATTTTTTTTTCTGTTTTTTCAAAATTTCGTCATCTTTTTTCTGATTTTTTTCCTTTCTTTTTTTTTTTTTTTTAAATTTCCTTACTTTACGTGATTTCTGGCCTTCTGGTTCATTCTATGCCACTGACAACTTTGCAAACCTATTTCCTATTTCCTACTTTTTTTTACTCCTGTCTTCTCCATTTCCGTCTATCCTCCTTTCCCAACCTCCTGGAAGCCCCAAACTTCCATAAGAATCCAGTAAGCTGAGCTCATGATTTTCTGGCCAACTTTGAAATCCACTCTAATGAACTCCAAAATCCCTCCAATTAGTACCAAACTCATCCTTTCAACCTCAAGAACTGAAACCCCCATGCTAAAACCTCCCGATTTTGCCTTAACGTCTTTAATTTCTTTGCTCAAAACCTTTAAACCTAACCCTTATTTATAAGCTGAAGCATCTGTTGGGCTCTCTCCAAATTTGTCATATTTAGAGTTTGCTTGCCGACAAAAAGAACACAAAGTCGTTGGTGGTGCAGTAGACCTCAAGCTTGCTACTGGCATGGTCGATCGGGCCTTTCCCTAATCAGCGTTGCCGTCTTCTGTAATTTTTTAAATTTTCTAAAAATTGTAACCTAGGTCCCTCAGACTGTTGCATAATTGCTCTCAATCCCTCCCTACGTCTTTCCTGATTTACTCATGGGCCCAAAGAAAAATTTTGATTAGTTTTCTCCGCCTTAGTTTCCAAAATTGTATTTTTTTTACTCCTTTAAACAGTAAGAACCTATTAAAAAATTACCAAAAATATCTTTCATGTGATTTCTATTTTACTTTAATGCCTTTAATTTAGTTTGAGGATTTTTAGGCTACGTTCTCTTTATTTTTTAATTTTTAATTTTAAGTTTTGAATTTATTTTTATTTTTCTGTTTTGCTAATCTATTTTTAAAAAAATGAAAACGTGTTCTCTTTGTTATTTAGAAAAACTATTTCTCAAAATAAAAAATTAGAAAATGCGTTCTTTTTGAAATTTTAAAAATAATTTTTTAATAATATTTTATTTAATAAATTTGATTATTCAGTAAATTAAAAATATTTAATGTTAATATATTATTAAAAAATATATACATTTTAAAGTTAATGAATTTTGTAATATTTTTTCATTATAATAATAAAATATGAATAAATAAATATATTTTGAATTTAAAGTTTATTTTGGATAAAAACACTCAAAATAACTTTTTGTTGTTTTGAGTTTTTTTTATAATTTTTTTTATTTTTAAAAATATATTTTTAAAAATAATAAAGAGAACGCGTTTGTATTATTTTAAAAAATTAAAAATTAAAAATAACTTAAAAATAATAAAGAGAACGCAGGCTTAATGTCTCGCGATATGATCAAATTTTTTTCACTAATTCTTAAAATTACTAAAATATTATTAAAACTTTCCATTTTTGAGAAATTATATAAGTGTCCCTGGAGGGGTCACAAGTACCATGGTACATTTGAGAAAGGTCCACAATTACTAAACTGGCTGTTTAGGTCCTTATTTGGGAAATTCTTTTTCTTTTCTTTTAAATTTTCTCTAAGGTAATTATAAGGAATGACATCGTAATGGTTTTAGAAGATCTTGAGGATCAATGAGAACATAAGGTTAAAAAGTTAACTAATTGAACTAACATAATTATAGACTAGTAGAGAATTAATTAAGGGCTAGTTTAAAAGAACTAATGTTGTAATACTTGAAATTTTATCAATTTTTGATATTTTGGAAGAAAATATAAATTTATCAAAATTTTGAATTTTGGGGATAAAAGTGTAATTTGCCACTGATACTTTTTGGAATGTAGTGTCAATTCCAAGACTTATAAGAGATGGTTACGAACTTTCTTTTACTAACAATGTATGCCATATTCATAATCGTAATGAGGTTGTTGGCATGGGCATCTTGGTAAATGATCTTTAGATATTAGAGTTGCATGAAAGCATCATACAAAGGGATGTAAATGTTTCATCCACAAACAGCAAGAAAATCATGCAAAATGATTGAGGAAAAATTTATAGCCTTTTTTAGAGCCTAGACGGTTGAAATTGTGCATTAAAAACACTTGTAATAGCTAATTCAATAGCTCTATTTTTAACTTTTGCACACAATTAATTGAGTAATATAGGTTCTTACTCAAGTAAATAACTCATTAATCAACCATTAGATTTCATTAGTTAACTAATTTTTTACTACACTTGATTATGCTTGTAACGACCCGTTGGCGGGTCTATGTTATTTTGTCGTCATTTTATGGGAAGTGTATTTTGTCATAATGAGATCAATATATTATGGGATGTTGAAGGGTTGAAAATATATAAAGATGAAATTATGTGGAAAAGTCAAATGAAGAATGAGGGATTAAAGTTAAAGTTGATTAGTCAAAAATTGAATGTGGGGAAAATTGGAAGAACAGGGCTACTGTGTGTATACATAAATGTATATCTGTTGCATGTATATTATGTGGGTGGATATTTGTTTACGTGGATTATTATATATATGAGTATGTATATGTAGGGTATAAAGAGGAAAAGAAAAGCAAAGAAGGAAAGGCACAACAGGCTATTGACCATTTACAAGAGAGCTGTTGATCGGTCCCGAACGGTCACCCGTTCTTCTTCTGTTTGTTGACTAACTACATTTTCACCCTGTAATTAAAACACAAAATAAAACACAATAAAAATTTTATATTTTTTTGTTTATTTAGGTGAGAGGTTTATACTCGTCAGTGTACGGGTGCAGTTATAGTCCAAATTTAAATTTATACTTTCTGGATGAGTCCAGGTCGTCCACTAAGAGATTTATTTATGGCAAAAGAAAAAGAATATCACACACGCACACACATTTAGATGGATTGGTAACAAGATTTTTTTTTTTTTACAATTTTTAGATAACAGATACTAGAAAATAAAGTAAGGTAGAAGTTGAAATAAATGCTTAATGTGAAGATATAAAATTGGATATCACTTGAGTTAAGACAATTTCAGCACCAACCCGTTAATTCTCAAATTTTAGTAGATAAGGTTAGTAACATTAATTTAATTTCAGATATGAGAGTTTGTTACTAAATGCAATTAGAGATGATGATAGTTCTAGTTTAAGCAATCATCATACATGATATGCGGGATTCTATTTTAAGCAACTACCATAAATCCAATTACAATTAATATACAAAACAACTAAATTAATCATCCGAATTTTGGTATGATAGCATTTCCAGTTCTAGTAACTCCCATGCGTGACATGAAAGCTCTAAGTTAGGTTTATACTCCAATCCGAACCTGGTGATTTTCTAATAATTAAAACACATTCATACTGAAATTTAAATTAATGTTACTCATTTAAAGCGCAGCTTTCTTTGGGAATCATTGGCGTTGGACACTGTCCTTGCCTTAACCCAAGATTAGATTTAGCTACTCATTTCCATTTAAAAGTTAATTAATAAGAATTTAAATGGCGTAATTTAAATAACAAGAATTAAAATAGCAGAAACTAACCGGCCATTTAGGCGGTGGATAATTAAAAGACAAGAATTAAAATTGCAGAAATTTAAAGACAGAAATTAACTGGCCATTTAGGCGGTGGATAATAAAGTAACAATAAATGACATAAAAATTTAAAATAAGAAAGGAAGGAAGTAAGATTACAAGAGAAAACAAGAGAGAGAATAAGAGCAATTCTCTAAGAGAAACTCTAAGAACAAAACTAAAATTTGATTCAAGTAATAACCACATCCTCACAAATGCGCCCAAGTGAGCTATTTATAGCCCACAAGATGCAATACAAACCATACAATTATTCAACTAAACATAATTATATCTAATGGGCACTCACAAAACATTCACTTAACTAATTGAAGAAAATTAGGTAAAAGACAAAAAATACCAAAGACTTTAGGTGGTGGACTACTCATAAGAATACAAAAGACTTTAGGTGGTAAATCACTTATAAAAAAAATACAAAACAAATAAAAGTCTTCTACAAGTTGGGCTTTTGTTGGGCCTTTGGTTGGTCTTGGGCCTTTCTTATGTTGGATTCTATTTGATAGTTGGGCCAAGTGCACTTGAAACATCCTTTAAACTCCATAGTTTGCCCATGAATTTGAGCAACAATAATGGGTAATCCAACATCTTCGATTTATGCCCCTAATTAATTGTAGAAGTCAACTTCCTTGCTTCATCCTTTAATAATATGTAATACAAATAATTATTTATTTTAAGCATAAATATAAAGCCAAAATGAGGATATAATTTATTAAGATTTAGGAAATATTGACCTCTCATCACACCCCCCAACTTGAATATTGCTAGTCCCTTAGCAATCAGATTATACACCAGCCATGATCTAATTGCAATATTTACATGAATATAGAAATTTCAAATTCGAAACCAAAATGCGTAGAGTAGAATATTCAAAATTAGATTTCTGGTTAAAGATCATACAATTTTAGGAATAGCAATCAGGATGACCAATACACAGACTTACTCCCTCGAAGTTTTGACTTTAAACCTTACTGTGGATTTTTGCTCCAATAAAACGAGTCCTCAGGTGTACACACAAGGGGGTGCACCGTTATAAGAGTAAATGTAAAACAAGTTCAAAATTCGATGTCATCCCAAATATAAGAAACGCATTTTCATGAAAGAACGGGGAAATTGACATAGATTCATGACTGGAATAATGCCCTAAATGAATAAGTTTTGAATTTAAACATAATTCCTTACTCCAAACTTGAATTATGAGATCACATGATTTATAGCATCAAAAGGGATCAGACCGGGTTATAATGGGGTTATGAGGTTAATACAGGTTGTTAAAGAAAATGATAGAGTATGCAAATGGTGTGTTGAGATTTTTTTTTTCAATATTTATTTTGAAACAATTGTGCTGAATAGCTAAAAGAATTTTTTTTTCACTTTTTTTTTTCTTTTTTTTTTTTCTCTTTTTTTTTCTTTTTTTTTTAAACATGAAAATGGTTAGACAGACTAATTCCCAAAATCACACCAGGTTGGACAAAATTCATATAGTTATGGGTTAAACGAGAGTAATGAAAGAAATTGTACTACAAATGACTCACATGGGCTAGCAAGAAGGTTAATGTAAAGAAAGAAAAAGGTTAATAGGCCCAAAATAAAAGAAATTGATCCCCCTATCATGTTTCTACAAAACAATGTTACTTAGTCATCTAATTCAGAATTTAAAACCAGTCAAATTCATCCGCTATCATACTAGACATTCAAGGCGAATTGATGTTTTGAATGTAACACCCCGCTTTTCCGGGTGCGTTATATCTTGGGACAATTCCGAGACAATAAATTTTTTTCTTTCAAACATTAATACTAAACCACATCATTTCTCGAATCTGTCCCAGAATTCCCATACATTAATCTCGGGAGAGAATCACTTACACATCAAATGCGGAAGCAATGATTGAAACCTAATATCTTAACATTAATCATAAATAAATTCTTACATCTTCAACATTCCTCAAAACGTTCAAAATCTAAAGTAGCATAACTTAAATACAGGGGCCACGTTACATACATTTCATTTCTCATGCACTCTGCTAAGTGTTATTTCATGCCTCATTTATCCTCGTATCTGTTACAATCTCCACTTGGAACGTTTGAATATTCTAGGGGCAAAACCCAAGTTTGATGATGAATCATCTAAGTAAGGGTACATAAAACATATTTCGTGCATGAATGCAATGTCTTTTATCGTAGGTGTCAACTGCACCCCTCATGCTACCTACCATTGTTTCGGCCCCCTCTTTCGAAGTCGAGGTGTATGGGTGCACCCTTGGTAAAGTAGCAGTGCCAGTTCGTACTCCCTACGGCCTCAAATGCGAGTGATCAATGATATTAACGTGTATTCATGCATTTCATAATCATGTCATGTATGCAGTCTACGTGATGGATACATATCAGGGCGTGTCAATATGATGAAAATATTTTCGAGGAACATAAACCAAGCATTTTCCACAAAACTAAATTTAATTGGGGAGTACCACTTACCTTCTAAATCTTATCGGGCTACCTCGATATCCGTGCCTTGCTTAATGCATCGCCTCGATTTTGGTGCCAACCTCAAAATTTGACAAGTCACTTCAACTTATTCCTCAAAGCATCCTAATCACCATAATTATTTAAATAAACATTAAATTCTATTTTTCCATAATTTCTGGCATTTTCTATAATTGTTTTCTCTATTTCTTCCTATTTTTTCTCAATAAATCCAGATTAAATATTTCTAAAATATTTTCTCAAATATTTCACTACGAAAATTCATAAAATAATATTCTTGAATTTCTAAAATTTTTTAAGAAATTTTTACTTACCTTGACTTAGCATCTCCGACTTTCTCGATATGCGTGTCAGATTTCCGAAACGCGTGCCCAAACCATTTTACTTATCAAAATCTCTGAAAAATTACTAAATCCCCAAATCTTATTATTTTTTTTTTTTATGATTTTTCTAACATTTTTCTATTTTTTTTCTCCATTTTTTCTTTCTTTTCTTTCCTTTTCTTTTTCTTTCTTTTCTTCTCTTCTTCCTCTCTCCTCCTCCTTCTTCCCCTGTTTCTTCCTCCAGTGCCCGCCTGCAACTGCCGTGCGTACTAGCTGCCGCCACAAGTCGCTGGCTCGGCCAGCCTCGCCATCGCCGAACTCCGCAGCCTCTACCCGCACAGCTTCCGCACCGCGGCCAGCCTCCCTGCGTCGTGACGGCCTGCTAGAGCACGTGACCATGGCTGCCATGGTAACGAATTCTCTTCTTCTAGCTGCTTCCCGAGCTGCCTCAGGCACCAACGAACCTTGATGCAACTGCTTCGAGTGTTGGCTGCCATCTTTTTGTCGACCAATCGCTTGAGAGCTTTGAGCTCGAGCTGCCATGGTCGCAGCTTGCAGCCATGGTTACTGTCCACCTCTTACGGCTAGCTTCGGCCGCTTCCGCAACTTCCTTGCGCCTCCCCGAACTCTCTTCCATCTCTCTCATCTCTCTCGAGCTCGAGCTCAAGCTTCCTCTGCCTTTCTCTTGGCCGAATGCATCCTATTTATAGGCGGCTACTATACGAAATGCATATAAATATATATCACATTAATTGCTAACCCCTTAAATCTTGCTGCCATATCTTCTTCTCTAAATCTCGCTGCCACAATCTCCCCATTTCGCGGCCACAATCTTGGCCATTTAAAGCTTCACAGAAGTTTCGCGAAGCCATTACATTTGCAGAGCATAGGCAGCCGCACGCACAGCACATTTATATACATATATATATAATTCTATATTATATTGCAATAATAAAAATTATATATTTAAATTATAAAAATTCTTTCTATTTCACTTAAATAATTATCTAATTGCAACTATGCCATTAAATATTGAATTTATTTGCATTACAATACCGAAAACACAAAATTAATAATCCAATTATTAGTTGAAAATGACGATTTCGCCCCAGTGTCCTTACTGGGCTGTTGTTTCATCCCAAAACCACTGAAGGGTTGCTCACTACGCAAAACCAAAGCCCCCCTAGGGGTCCGTTGATTTTTTGGGAGCCTCCTACAACGATTCGATTTTTCAGCCTAAATGGCAGTTGTATTTTAGCTTTACCAAAAATCGTTCCGAATTCGATTTCTTTCGATACCATAAATCCTAGCTTGATACGCTCGTCGAGACCATATAATTTTCCTTAGATACTTTCACTCCGAGGCATTCCATACAGTCGATTCGATACTTATAACTGCTATCAAACCAATTTTTCGGTATTCTAAACTCATTAAAATTACGTGGCAACCTTATACAAACATGGGGTATTACATTGAAGCCATTGAAAAGATGAGATAAACAATAAAACATATTTAGAGTAAGTGTTATTTCACTCAGAATTAATGGTTATTAGGCTCAAACACTCACTTGGGAAATAGTCTCCACTTCTGTTGAGAGATCATACAGTGTACTAATTAGCTAATTACTATCACCTTTGACTTTATGACCAATAACCAATTTTTTTAATTTTGAATACCCGATGAATGCAAATTACTTGTTCCAATGCATATACGTTTTCAAATAAGAAATCAATGCATTCATGTTTCATATCGCAGACTTAACCAGCTATCAGTGCATAACTCCAAAGCTTTAGGAATAGCGTTATTTAAAACACAATTTTTTTTTTTTAATAAGAGCAGATAAAGATAATCAATTCACACAAAACTACAAGCAAATAATAGCAAACTCACAGCTAAACATGAACAAAATTATTCATAATTAGACCTTACACCCCCCAACTTGAATTCCAGTAATAAAATAGGGTTGTTGGGAATACCTGTAACTCCACAAGTCCATAGATTTACTGTGAACTGCTAGAACTCAAACAAACAAATGAGCATAACATATATATTTATATTTTCACATAAAAAAAAATTATGCAAGTCATAAGATAAACAAAATGCGTCTCAAGAGTACAAAATTACTCCTTACTTAGCCATCTTATCATAGATTTGCCTAACAACATTCCACAGTTTTCTCTTCTTCTTTTTTTTTTTTTTTAAGAGAACATAAAAAAATTTCATGCAAGTCATAGGAGATGCGTTTCAAGAGTACAAAAAGTACTCCTTACTCAGCCATCTCATCATAGACTTGTCTTATAGGGATAAATCTAAATTAATCGGACCCATTTGGCGCTTGTTTCTGGTTACCTTAGACCAATCTATCCGAGACTCATAAAAATCGTGCTGTGGAACATAAGTGTGTAATTTCTCTAGCAGCTCATCAATGGTGGATGTGGAAATGAGAATCTTTCTTGCTGAAAGAGAAATGAACTTTTGATCCACAGCCTGATCAAGAAAAGAAACCAACCCATCGAAAAAATGGTTAACATTTAAAAGTCCAATGGGTTTGGTATGGAGATTACTCTTGGCCCAGGAGATTATACAAAAGATTTCTTCAAGTGTTCCAAAATTTCCTGGTAAAGCAATGAAGGCGTCTGACTGATAAATCTTACAAGCCATGCGCTCAGACATAGAAGTCGTTTCTATAAGTTGACCGCGTATAATCCCAGAAATATGTGGTTCAGCAAAAGGGATTGGCATTACACCTACCACATATTCTTTTCCAAGATGTGCAGCTTGTGAAACACAACCATTCAATCCACGACTTCCTCCTCCATATACCAAATTAAATTTTTTTTCTCCTAATTTTAGGCCAAGTTCGCTTGCTGCAAGTGCATAACAACTATCCCTCCCGAGTTGAGAGCCACATAGTACACATATGGTGTTGATTCGATGAACTAACTGACCTTCCATTTATATTTGTTCTTTATGTATGCCCTGAAAAGAGATTTGGTGATCAAAAGTAGGTATACAAAAATTTAACAAGAAATAAACACAAATAAAGATTATGCGTATGTACAAATAGTTGTGATTGTGGCTCACATTTTCCTCTAGTTTTATGTCCAGAAACAGCTTAAACACCTTCTATGAAGTGGGGATAGGCTTCCCATCCAATTTTCTTAAAGATTGGCAAACATGGTCATTTTTAGTCAGATTCCCAAGACTATAGCGTTGGTGGTCACTTATGAACTGGGCCCATAAAGCAAGAAGTTCTCTTTGCACTATTCCACACATATGCGTCTCAAGAGTCAATCGGATATCATCCAAAGACTCCTTACTCAGCCCATCCTTTATGAAACCAATTTTATCTTCTTGATTTACGGATGTAAACCCCACAGATTTGTATCGTGTGTTACAGGTCCAATGAGCACATTTGTGACAACCATTCACCCTTTTCGCTCTTCGTTTCTTCGCAAAACTACTCTTTCCCAAACCTGGAAAGTGCTTAAAACTAGGTGAAGTTTCACCTAGTAATCAAACTTTTGTCTCGATCAACCAGCGAATATCTTCAGGGATGTTATTATACATCAACATTCTAAGTCTTTCACACCTAGCGGCATAAATGTTTTTCAAATCATTCATTGGGAGAGATGGATAGTACTTGCAAATTTTTAAGAGTTGAAGATCCATTTTTTTTTAATTAAAACACAACTATAATAAAAGAAAACTAAAAACTATGAATCTTGCAAAATGAACGCGAGTACCTGATTGGAGAACAACACGAAGGAAATGAGACTGAGCTTGCTTACATAAGTGTGGCTTACCTTATACAGATATGGAGTCTCTTATAGAGCAATGGGTATCACTATTCTACACTCGGCTCGAGGCACGCCATAATTGTAGGGTCAGGCGCGTCTATTTTTTCAACGCTCGGTGCCTCATTTTTCAACATTTGGCAGTGTGCCTCTTCCTTTATAGGACAGTGTGATTGCACTGCCTGAGAAAAATGGCTACCACCAGTGCCAATTCTGTCTCTCTCAATTCAATTTTTTGTTTTTTTATTATATATTTTTAATTATTATTATTATTATTTATTTTTTAATTAATTTTTTCTTAATTATTTTTTTAGGGGTTTTTTTTAGTGGCCTAATAAAATTATATATATACCACACAAGACAATATTATCGAGTCAAACAAAATTATTTGCACAATGGATCAATTTCAAACACCAATAAATCAATTCTTAAGTAATTCTTAAGTACACCTTACCTCTCAACTTGAATTGCGCATTGTCCTCAATCGGCAATAAAATGATAGAAGATAGGCATACTTGGCAGTCTTCAGTGCATGAACTCGTATGCAAAAATTTTATTTAGACTGTACACAAAGAAACACTATTTAAGTAATGCAGAAAAGGAACAACTTATATGTATATATATACTTTTTTTTGTATATATATTTATTTATTTATTAAAAAATATTTTATTATATATTTTTATTTTATTTTATTTTTAGAGTTTTTTTTTTCTTTTCTTCCAGTTAAGGATCAAATGAGTGGTTGCACACCTACACATATAATAACTCCCATTCATTACACCAATTTTAAAGTTATTTTCAAAATTATGTAAATTGATTTTTCTCATGAATGCACATACATATTTTGAAAATATATCATCCGGAGGTGTTGGTTTTATTACATCAGAGTACGACACATTAATTTGCAAAAACACCTCACACATGTTTGGTTTAATTTGATCACCAATAATATCGACTAGCCTAAAAGATAGAAATTTAGGCTTAAATGTGAATAAACTTATGACATCTTCACATTTTGGCTCTCGGATTTTATCCTCTTCTTCCTCCCAGGTTTCTTTTTTTTCTCACATCATTTTGGGCCAATTTTTCTTCTATGATTGCTTGTACCATCATAGGTTCATCAAGTCTCTCAATTGGCTCATCATTCCTAGGGATGGATGTAAATTGGTCCAACTCTTGTCCTATGGGTGCATTGAATAACAATTTCCCCCCTTCGAAATTTTGATTAGGTTGGTTCGGAAACTCGCCAGGCTCACTCACGCTCGAGGTCTGTGTAAGTTCAATCAATTGTTCTAAAATGTCACCTATGGCCCTAGTGGTTTGTTCTTGAAATTCGGCCATTTGTGCATTAAAACTCATTTGACCTTGCATAAACTCCTGAAGGATGTCCTCTAAAAGATTTTCATCCTGAGGTTGATAAGTATCAGATCTAACCCCTTGTTCTAACTTGAATTGGTGAGATACTGGAGAGAAATGTTCATGAGATTGGAACAAAGAGTCATCATTCCAAGGATAATTTCAATGGTCATATGAACTAGGGTAATCAATGTAAAGATTCGGGTCGTAGCCCGACAGATAAAAATTCTCCCCCTGACTTTGGTTAAAAGAAAACCTCTCATCACTGGGATCGGGATGGCCAAATGCATTAGAAGACACATAAATGCTAAAATACTGAGACATGAAGAATATGAAAATGACAATTCAATAACAGATAATGATGCTAATGAATCAATTAATGTTTCAATAATCATACCTGACCGTAGTCTCTTGCACTGTTTAGTAATTAATAGTTATCTAAATATATATATATATATATATTTTTTTTAATTTATAATTTTTTTTCTTTTTGTCTCAATCTCCCCGGCAACGGCGCCAAAATTTGGCTGCACTCTCACCCTACAATTAAAACACAAAACAAAACACAATAAAAATTTTATATTTTTTTGTTTATTTAGGTGAGAGATTTATACTCGTCAGTGTACGAGTGTAGTTGTAGTCCAAATTTAAATTTATACTTTCTGGATGAGTCCAGGTCGTCCACTAAGAGATTTATTTATGGCAAAAGAAAAAGAATGTCACACACGCACGCGCATTTAGATGGATTGGTAACAAGATTTTTTTTTTTATGATTTTTAGATAACAAATACTAGAAAATAAAGTAAGGTAGAAGTTGAAATAAATGCTTAATGTGAGGATATAAAATTGGATAGCATTTGAGTTAAGACAATTTCAGCACCAACCCGTTAATTCCCAAATTTTAGTAGATCAGGTTAGTAACATTAATTTAATTTCAGATATGAGAGTTTGTTACTAAATGCAATTAGAGATGATGATAGTTCTAATTTAAGCAATTCCCATACATGATATGCGGGATTCTATTTTAAGCAACTACCATAAATCCAATTACAATTAATATACAAAACAACTAAATTAATCATCCGTGACATGAAAGCTCTAAGTTAGGCTTACGCTCCAATCCGAACCTAGTGATTTTCTAATAATTAAAACACACTCATACTGAAATTTAAATTAATGTTACTCATTTAAAGCGCAACTTTCTTCGGGAATCATTGGCGTTGGACATTGTCCTTGCCTTAACCCAAGATTAGATTTAGCTACTCATTTCCATTTAAAAGTTAATTAACAAGAATTTAAATGGCGTAATTTAAATAACAAGAATTAAAATAGCAGAAACTAACCGGCCATTTAGGCGGTGGATAATTAAAAGACAAGAATTAAAATTGCAGAAATTTAAAGACAGAAATTAACCGGCCATTTAGGCGGTGGATAATAAAGTAACAATAAATGACATAAAAATTTAAAATAAGAAAGGAAGGAAGTAAGATTACAAGAGAAAACAAGAGAGAGAATAAGAGCAATTCTCTAAGAGAAACTCTAAGAACAAAACTAAAATTTGATTCAAGTAATAACCACATCCTCACAAATGCGCCCAAGTGAGCTATTTATAGCCCACAAGATGCAATACAAACCACACAATTATTCAACTAAACATAATTATATCTAATGGGCACTCACAAAACATTCACCTAACTAATGGAAGAAAAGTAGGTAAAAGACAAAAAATACCAAAGACTTTAGGTGGTGGACTACTTATAAGAATACAAAATACTTTAGGTGGTAAATCACTTATAAAAAAAATACAAAACAAAGAAAAGTCTTCTACAAGTTGGGCTTTTGTTGGGCCTTTGGTTGGTCTTGGGCCTTTCTTATGTTGGATTCTATTTGATAGTTGGGCCAAGTGCATTTGAAACATCCTCTAAACTCCATAGTTTGCCCATTAATTTGAGCAACAATAATGGGTAATCCAACATCTTCGATTTATGCCCTTAATTAATTGTAGAAGTCAACTTCCTTGTTTCATCCTGTAATAATATGTAATGCAAATAATTATTTATTTTAAGCATAAATATAAAGCAAAAATGGGGATATAATTCATTAAGATTTAGGAAATATTGACCTCTCATCATTGATTATTTTCTATTGGGCTCGGTATCTGCTATATAAAACAATGAGAAATTATATGTGTCATGTTGAGAAGTTAAAATAGATGGAATTTGATTCATGTGGAATGTAAAAATAAATAAAATATTAAGATGTGGAATAGTAAAAGAAAAAGAGGATTATAAATTATTGCATGAAATATTCAAAGCAAAAAGAAGATATTTAATTATTGTGTTGAAATGTCAAAGTTAATATATTGTGTTATGTTAAAGAGTAAAGTAAAGAAAATAAGAGTTGAAAATGTGGTGGAAAATTCAAAAGTAAAATGGGTTGAAAAGTCAAATGAAATGAAGAATTATGTGTAAGTTAAAAAGTCAAAAGAATTGAGTGTGGAAAAGTTAAAATTGATTGGGGGGAATTGGAATGAGCTGTCGGGTATGCATATATGTATATGGATATTATATTTAAATGGGGTATTATATATATATATATATATTTATGTGTATATGTTTAATTATGGGTTAAATAAAAGGAAAAAGAAAAAGAGAAGAGTGGGAGCAGTTAGTTAAGTGGCATGCAAGCCATTCTTCCTCCATTCTTCATCTTCTTTTTCCTTCTTCTCATTCTCTCTCTCTCATTCTCTCCTTCTTCATTCTTCTTCTTCTTGATTTGGAGCTTCAAGAAGGCAAGATTTTCAAATCTCAAGTGGGTGCTTCTTCGGTTCCAACATCAAACAAATCTCTAAGGCAAGTTCTTCTTCCTTTTTTCCATTTAAGAGGCAAGCTTCATATCTCTTTATTTTCGGATGCAAGTTCTCTTCCTTTCTTTTTTCTTTTCTTATGCAAGTCCTTAATCTTTCCTTTTAGCTCGTATTGCTATTATTTCCATCCTTGAATTTCATTCTTAAAACCCTAATTTCGTATAAATGGATCTTGTTGTAAATCTCAATAGGGTTTTGTCTCACCCTTCATTTTCCCAAGGAATGATGCTTTATTTAATTAGAGTTAGGATGAATGTAAGATTTTGTTGTATCTTGCTTGTGTTATTGGTTTCATGCTTGTTCTTAGCATTTCAGGTTGTTGTCGGTCAATCGTTTTGGTCTGGCCTCTCGATCATTGTTGTGGAATTGGCTCTAGAGGTCGACCATTGATCCTCGTCTGGCGACCGTTTGGAAAATAGCCTTTGGCGGTCGACCATTTGGAAAATAACCTTTGGCAGTCGATCATTATCCTTCTATGGTAGTTGTTGTGATCAGTAGATTTGTGCATACTGTACTCTTTAGGGTATAATTCTTTGTGCTTATATGTAATACCCCATATTACATGGTGTTGAAAAATAAGTAATTTCTAGTTATTTTGAAAGGGCCTCGAGTAGTCTAGGAAGTTGAAAGTCAATTTTGAGAAATTAATTAATAAAAATTGTCAAATTGATGGCAATGAATGTCTAGGGACTTGGATGTCCAGGGAAGAGGGCATGAGATTGGTGACTTCTCGAGGTGAGGCTAATGACACTGAAAGCGATCATATCGGGAATAATTTTTGTATAAGCCCGAATAAGTGCTAGTATCGAATGGTCGTAGGGAACCTCCGGGAAGCTGAGGGGACCCTAGGGGTGGTCCGGTTTTGAGAATAAGGTAACACAGAGGTGTTTTCAGGAGGAGAAAAAGCCCCGTGCAAGCGTAGGGATGAAATCGACCATTATTGAGTAAACACCGATTATTAATTTTGGAGAAATCAAGAGTCTAGAGGCATTATGGTAATTAATTTAAGGCCTTGGAGGGTCCAATGGCAATTAATAAAATCCCTAAGTGGAATTAAAGAGAGTTATAAGGGGACAAATGTGTAATATTTATAAATGTGTGTACTTGTGTGCTTGGGGGCCAAGGCTTCAATAGTGCCCCCATTTATGAGATTTAAACAAAGAAAGAGAGAGAGAGAGAGAGAGAGAGAGAGTAAAGGGAAATGGAGATGGCTGAGGGCTGGCCGGAGGCAGCTGAAGTAGAGCAGCGACCAGAGGCGATGATGAAGCGGCCGGCTAGAGGCTGGAAGCAGCAGTAGCGGCTGGTGAAAGGCAGTCACAGTGGCCAGATGTAGCAGTAATGGCAGCAGCCAGCAATGATTTGGGCGTATAGGTTGGTGGTTGCGGCTGTGAGCGGTGGAGCTGTGGCGACCAATGGTGGTTGGGCCGGCCGCAGCGACAGTAGAGGCCAAGCGGGTGGCCGATGGCTACTGTGCATGCGCAGGTGGCCGTGTGCGGGGAAGAAGAAGCCGCGCGATGAAGAAGAGAAGAAGGAGAAAAAAGAAAAATAAAGAAATAAAAGAAAATAGAAAAAATAAAGGAAATTCTGGAAAAAGATAAAAAAAATAGGAAAAATGTCAACAAAATTCTAGAAAATTGGAAAAAAATTCTAAAAATTATTTTGGGGCTCGAGAAGGCTAAAAGCTCGAAAATGAGAATTCTGGCATGAAGTGATAGCTTTGGAGGCAACGCCGGGTGGGCATTTTCTCGATTTCTCCTCCAAATTGATTGAGGTAAATAAATTAATTCTTTTTGTGCTAATTTCACATATGGGATTATGGAATAGTGTTTGTTTGATTAAATCATTGGTTGAGGTTGTTTGGAAATTGTGGATGGGTGGATTTTTTGTGAGGTATGGAAAAAATAGAGGCCCTAGTTAAATTTATGATGTTGTTGGGATTTGATTGCATCTAGGTTTGACTGGGGAGGCAGTGACCCTAGAAGAGCTTCGAGTTCAGGCGGGTGTTCGCACTCATGGCAGAGAGAGGCTTCGAGCTAGGTAAGGGATGGCCCCAAGGAAGGGCGGCCTTGCGAATGTTTGGTAAAATTGATAAATATATGTTGTGTGCAGTTGTGTGATGTGCATGTTCTATAGGAGGTCTAGATGCATGCTAGGGGTAATTTTGGAGGTTATGCCTCGAACAGGTGGGTTTGAAGGGCAGTGATGGCTTTCCATTCATGCATACATACTTATCATTGCATCGCATATATTATCTTGTTTACATTCATTTGCACCCTTACTGAGTCTTTATGACTCATGAGGTTTTACCTCTTGTTATTGATGTTGCAAGTCCAAAAGCAAGCCAGGATGCCAGGAGGATGATGTGGCTACTAGCGGTGTTGCCTTAGTTGTATGTTATATATATATTACTGCATGTATTCGCGGGTGTTGCCAGTATATATTTATTCTCATGATGGAATGTATATGTTGTTGGGCACTAGAGGGTATCTAGTTTGTTGTAATCAGTTTAGCGTAGTTGTATTCTGCATAGTGTATGTGGTGGAGCCAAGTGTTCGGATCGTGTAAGGATCGAAAAGGTATTTCCCATAAATCCCCAATACTTAGCAGATGTTTGATGTGCTAGTTTTGTGCCTCGATCACATTTGGCTTGTTGTGAGGCAAGCTGAAGAAAGGTGCAACTTACTTGGGTTTCAGGTCCTGTTCCGTTGTGTTTCCTTGTTTGTGTTAGGACTGATTCCTCTAGTGGAGCGAGTAGAGCGATGAAGCTTAGTGCCCACCTAGGGTGTTTCTTGTTGAAACATAGTCCGTCTCTTTAGTTAATGGCTTGGCGTGTGAGTAATCCACTTGATTTTTTACTAGTGACGCCCGTAGATGGGAGCGGGTCATCACGGTTGGTATCAAAGCATGGCTACCAATATGAATGGGGAAAGCTAGCGCATTAGTGGTGTTGTGTATGGTCAGTTAAGTATTTGATGTGAGCGAGGTTACCAAAGTTATGAGTCAATGATGTTTGTCATAATTTGGATGTAAGTCGAAATGTCCTAGCTGCTGAGTTAGGGTGGGGAATGGTGGTTTGTAATTTCAAGGTTTGGATGAGAGATTGATTTGATGGCTTCGAAAGTAGGACATGTGGTCTCTAGGAGCCTAAGGGTTTGGGTTGTGGCAATAAGGCCTGTGATGATTTGCATGGTGTGCTTGGATATTCCTATTATAGGAATAGGAAATATCATGGGTTGAGAGATATGCCTATAAGTGGTATATGGGTCGGGGCAATGAAGAGCCGAAAACCCAAGTGTGGGTGTTGGTGTCAAGAAAACCCAAATGTGGGAATTTGGGGATATGAAGTGTTCTAAGGATGAGAATTTCCTTGAGATTGAAGTGTTGAGGCTTGTGTGGGGACGCAAAGTTGAGTCATTAAAAGAGTCATGAAGGGGCAAGGAGAGCCTAAGGCATAACTAATCTGGGAGGGGATTAGTGGAGTGTCCCTATGTTTGGAGAATTGACCAAGCATGTATGAGGGAGTAGAGTTTTCTTTTAGAAGTGGTGTGATAAGGCTTGTGTGATTGAGATTGAGTGAGCTAAAGTGGGAATTAGCTTGAAGCTTAAGGAAATGAGTCGTCAATAGGCCATGTGACGAGCGCCAGGAAGGGGGTAAGGTAAGGTTGCTTACAGTGAGGCTCTGAGAGGAGTGTGCATGTAATGCATATGCATGTCATGGCTAGTATAGGTATGACATAAGTAATTTATGAAATGATTTCGAGAGGAGTCGTGGGTGATGTGTGCATTTTAAAGGTATACGGTGCAATGTGATCGTATCATTATGAGGATTCCTTAGGGGATGTACCTAGGGTATGAGTGGACCCTAGCTGGTTTCAAGATGAAATGAGATATGTCCTAAGGAAGGACAGGTGTGTGGCAAATGGACCCTGGTGGGCATTTGTGTGAGAGGGAAAAAAATCCCTAGCGAGTCAAGCTGGGATTCAGTGGATCTCGATTCGAGAATGTATGAGGGGCCAGGAAACCATTCATGTGTTGATGGATGAGGGGCCAAGCAAATCCTCATTGTGACGCTTCAGGTTGGGTAGGACGCCTAAGGTCATGAGAGATGAGGAATGAATAGACCCTCATTGTGATACTTGGGGTCAGGAATGATGCCTAAGGTCACGAGATCCTTGTTGGGGTGATGAGAAGGTCACCCAATGAAAGGTATGAATGGCTTGTGTGGGCCAATGACAGTGGTAGGCAAGGTTATGGCAACTGAACATCCATGGGCTATGCACGTGAAGGAAATGCCAACTGTAGATGCCTGAGTGGGGGGGGGGGCTATGACAAATGATGTAGTCACCTCGGGTTGTAATTCCAAAGTCTTGGGAGCCTAAGTAAGGCATGTTGGAAGGCCGAGTTGGGCGTAATGACTGAATGCATATGTGGGTATGCAAGGAAAGACGTGAGATCTCGACTCACTTGGAGGGTGATAGTATGTGCTCTAGATGATGGGTGCCGAAAGTCGAGCTAGACTTAGCATGAATGTTGTTGATTGAGAGATTGATGCTAGTCGGGTCGTTAAGAGATGGATGGGCTTAAGCTTTAGCTTATTCTTTCTTATGAAGCCCAGTAGATCTTTCGGTGAGCGACCCATCGAAGGAAAGATGATCAAGCTTTGGAATGATTTTGGTGGCAAAGTGATTCATGATAGACTTGGATCCATTGTTGTGGAAAGATAGATCTTTCGGATTGTGCTTGAAAGCCGTGAAGTATAATCTTGTGGGGTAAGGTCACGAGGCCTTAAGAGTTGGCGTAATCTGAGATTCTCTAGGGTTGTAAGAGATGTAAAGTCTTGAGGAGAGAGGTTCATCAAGGCAAGGACATCCTCATGTGGTTGCTTTCATAAGATGGTTATGAAACCATCGTAGCTCGTGGAGGGTTTATCGTGGAATTAATGCTATGGGTACAAGGCTTGCAATGATGGATCTAATGTTATGGACCATTTGGTAGAGGATAAGTGGGTTGGCTCGTGGTAAGGGTAGGTGGCTATTTGGCCCGAGCAACATAGTGAACTGTAGGTGACGATCAGATGCCGAAGATCTGGAGCAACACTATAGGAGTTGTGTTAGGTAATGGTCTAAGTTTCGTAGGACCGTTAATCTTCCATGAAGGTCAAGGTGACAGAGGGACTAGGGTAACAGACAATGATAATAACCGGTGTGCCGAGATGATTAGACGCTTAGTGTAAAAAAGTAAGTCGGTTGAGTAGTTTAGAGATTGTGAGTTAGGAATCGGTTATACGTATGGGATGAGGTAGTCGTCTATGTGAGAATAGATTTCCTAGAATCTGGTTCAATGAAGGAAGTAGAGTCGGTGGGAACATGGTGATGAACCATGATGAGAAGGGATACCGAACTCATGAGGGATGAGTTGGGCAAGAGCATGGAGGCCAAGTGGGGAAAAGTGCACTAAGGCATAAGTGGGGTTTAAAGCCTTTGCTTTAGTGAAGAAGTGATGAAATGGTCTGATGAATGTTGAGGTCGTATGGTGGCTCGAGATGTCCAGAAAATGGAACCCAAGGAACAAGGAAATGGACTAGTGCGGAAAAATGCTATAGGTGATGCCTACCAGTGATGGGTCTAATAGTAGGGACCACTGAATGCAGATGGAAGGTGGCCATTGGGTTAGCTCATGATGAGGGATCGCAGCCCTCTATGTGGGGTAACTAGTTTGTTGTGGAGACGATTAGATGTTGAACACTTGGAGCGTACTGTAGGTTATGTTTGGCCTAGGCCTGAGTTCCATGGGGACTGAGGTGCGGTGGTAGTGTCACTAGTGTGTCGTGGTGATTTGAGGGCTGGTGAAGTGGTTGAGTGATATCTTGTGGTGTGATGACAAGATAAGTGACGATGCTCCTTGTTGAAGGATCCTAGTGCATTTGTGGCTAGAGTTGATAGTGATTGATCTAATAAATTGGGATGATGGACCCAATGTGAACTTATGGCAATGCGGGAAAAACAGGTTTGATTAGCAGAGTTGGCAAATGACCCTAGGATGTTATGTGAAGTAAGTGCCATGGAGGGCGAGAATTTTGAGATGGAAGCCAATCATGAGATGAGAATACTGAAACGCGTGAAGGTTTCAAGTATAAGGATCTTGAAACTTGTGATGTGAGTTGTGATAGGCTAAACATGTGGCAATGGTATGGTTGCGGGATCTGGGAAAGGTTACAATTGCATAATCGAGTGTTAATCCTGAATGTGTCAACGTGAAAATAAGAAGGCATCATCATGTAGCATTGGATGGATTTCCAATTGGAGACATAGGATCTATTTCCAGATGGTGGCACCTGTAATGGAAATGTTGGGAGCGTGAGGCTCGATGACTGTGAAGTAAAGTTTTGTTGATTGTCGTGTATGCCACTGATATGAGGGTTCAACTAGATTTGGTGGTCAGATCGGTCGGATTTTGAGAAAGAGATCCAAGTTTCTGAGGTGTTTGGTTGAAATAGGGATGTGCAGCTCGATTGAGCATTGATACTAAGAAAGGGTCGAAGATGGTAGTTTCAAGTGTGGGGTGAGTTAGAACTCGGGATGTTCTCCCAAGGAAAGCTGAGCATGAGGCAATAACACTGGATGGACTTCCTAAAGGACTACAACTACAACATGATGTATCACCCAGGGAAAGCCAACATGATAGTAAGTGCCCAAGTAAGAGGTTGAGTCCTACGGCATTATGTGGAAGGGTGAGTTCCACAATTGTGGCTAGGGTGATTTCTAGTGAGTGGAAATTCATTAAAGTGAGAGTCAATGCTTGCTAGTGTAGTGCCTAGAGGAATGTTGTGTTGGTTGTGAGTCTGACAACTCAGATGGATCTAATCGAGTGGATTAGAGGAATGTTGAGGGTAAATTTGAGATTTTACCAATGGGTAATGAGAGCTCAATTGAGTAATTCATGAGAATGAGATTTGTTTCCATGAATGAGGTTTAGGTGATGATAGCTGTGAGTAATACGGCTATGGGGATGCCCTGGTGTTTGGGCAATTGATGAGAATTAACCTCATGGTTAAAGGTTAATGGTCGTGGAAAGAAAATATCTAGTGGGGTTGATCAGTGGCTAGGGTTGGCGGCTAAAGGCGTTAACTAGTGTTAGTGGCAATGGCGAGGAGCATCCAGCTATAGTTGTGTGACGTCATAAGGGTGGCCAGTCAGTAGCTTTGGAGTCTCGATGACTACTGGATGCGGCGTGAGTGACGGCAGGAGGCCGTCTTAGCCGGTGATGGTGGCATTAGAGCCAATGTGGCTGCCAACCAAATGAGGTGAGCTCGGTAGAAGCCGGGAGAGGCTGGAGAAGTCGGCTTTTGGTGTGTGGTTGATAAGAAGAATTCGAGAGAAGTCAGAGCTTCTAGGGGATTAGTAAGCTATTTAATAAATGGCAAAGTAATGAGAGAAAGGCTAATCCAAGATTGAAGTCGTGGTGGTTGAGACGATCTGTAGGATTTAGGATGCAACGAACTTGGTGGGAGATTTGTTGTTGTCATGGTATTGACGTTGTTAAGAAGGATAAAGAAAACCATTAGGCATGGTAGAATCTCAAGGTCAGGTGTCAGTTACGACTGTGAAGAAAGTTGATTGGGATGGCTGTAAAGTCTTGCACTTTGTGAGGGTGAGGCTATGGTGAGGAATTGTGAAATTCGAGAATATTCCAATGGAGTTGAAGTTGGGCTGGTAAACTTGCCTAAAAGACCGTTACAAGGGTAATTGGTTTGCGGTAGTGGAGGTGGGAGCCGAAGGCCCAGAGTCATACTACTAGTGCGATGCAATAAGTGATAGACCTGAGCCATGTTGCTGGAAACTGGTGTTGGGCCCCGATGTGCCTGTATGGGAGCAACACAGTTGTGAGGACTAGGTGTTAGCTCGCCTAATGCACAGGGTAACACAGTGATTATGCTGGTGGTCAAGGGGCGAAGATTTGTGGCATGCATAGTAGGGGATGGAGAAGGTTATGGTTAAAGTTTCCATGACCTTAAAGAGAAATGGTAGGATCACTCACTCGTTATAGGGTTTAACAACAAGAGTAAAGCCTAGCATGTGGCATGATTTTGGGAAACTGAGGTATAGGTGTAGAACATTTAAGAGGGGTTACCCAATAAGAGTTCCCAAATGTGGGTAAGTGACCCCAGTTAGTGAGTGGTATTAGCCAATAAGAAAAAAAATCAGTATTTTTGTTGAATGTGGAAAGAATGCCTAGTTGGGAAAGTGTTATGGCGCGTGCATTGTTAAGCCGAGGTGTGGACTCGGGTAGTGCACGCTATTGGTTGAAGCATGAAATTGCCCACTACGATGTATGGGTATGTGGGTTATGCTTAAGTCATAGCGATAAGTGGAGGTCGGCTGGTCAAAATAGTAAACCATGTGGGGAATGACCGATTATGGCTAGAGGAGCCAGATTGTTGCTTCCCATATAGTGCTAACATGGCTATAGTAGATCGATAATGAGATATTGCCATAAGGATCAACTCAAGCTATGGATGTTTATAACTAAGGACGAAATGCCATGGATGCATGGGTGTTAGCGTGTCTAATGGGCATTATAAGTGACATTGTTGTGGTTGATCAGTGTTAAGACGTTCCCGTGTTTGATCAGGGTAAAAATAGTGGTTGTGGGTAATCGGCAAGGGAAACATTACCGTGTGTGATCTGCGTAAAATCATTGTTGAATGATCAATGATGCAGTGTTATCGAGTTGATTGGCATTGTCGTGTTTGGTTTTAGTTTGATGTGGAAAATGGGAAGTTGATTGCAAAGTGAAGGTTAGAGGTAGTTGAAATCCATTAAGAGGATTGACATTATTGCGGTAGTTATGTGTCATGACCAGCGACTAGTTAGCGGGAGGTCAAAGTGGCTTTATAGTGATGAATATCCTTGAGAGTTGGAGGATCAGTAGCCTAAGCGAAACCTTGAGTTGAGGATAACCCGAGGAAAAAGGTGAGCAATGGTTGAGCTATGAGATTCTCGAGTATGGGAATTTGAGAAATAGCTCAAGAATGTTGTTGTTTTGGGCAGTAGAGTAAGGTAAAGAGAATTTCGAGGACTAAATTCATTTAAGAAGGGATGTAAAACCCCGTATTACATGGTGTTGGAAAATAAGTAATTTTCAGTTATTTTAAAAGGGCCTCGAGTGGTTCGGGAAGCCGAAAGTCGATTTTGAGAAATTAATTAATAAAACTTATCGAATAGACGACAAGGAATGCCTCGGGACTTGGATGATTAGGGAAGAGGGTATAAGATTTGTGAGCATCTCGAGGTGAGCCTAATGACGCTAAAAGCGATCAGACCGGGAATAATTTATGTATAAGGCCGAATGGGTGTCGGTACTGAATGGTCGTAGGCGATCTCCAAGAAGCTGAGCGGACCCTAGGGGTGGTCTAGTTTTGCGACTAAGGCAACCCTGAGGTGTTTTTGGGTGTAGAAAAGGTCCCGTGCAGACGCAGGGATGAAATTGGCCTTTATCAAGTAAACGATGGTTATTAATTTTGGAGAAATCAAGAGTCTGGGGGCTTGATGGTAATTAATTTAAGGGCTTGGAGGGTCCAATGGCAATTAATAAAATCCTTAAGTGGAATTACAGAGAGTTATAGGGGATAAATGTGTAATATTTATAAGTGTGTGTACTTGGGGGCCAAGGCTTCAACAATGCCCTTATTTCTTGAGATTTAAATAGAGAGAGAGTGAGAGAGAGCTCATGAGAGCAAGGGCTAAGAGATCAAGAAGTAGAGAGAGTGAGAGAGCAAAGGAAAATGGAGATAGCCGAGGGCTGGCCGGAGGCGGTCAGTTGTAATGCGATGCCACGACGACCGCGTGTTGGTGCGGTTGCCGACAGCTATAGAGGCTGAAGTGGAGTAATGATCGGAGGCGTTGATGAAGCAGCAAGCCAGAGGTTGGAAGCAATGGCGACAGCGCAGTGGCCAGCGACGACCGTGTGTAGCAGCGGGTTGTGCGCATAGGCACACATTGGTGGTTGTGGTGGCTGCAGTTGTGCGCGATGGAGCTAAGGCGGTAGAGGCCAAACGGGTAGCTGATGGCTGTTGTGCATGCGCAGGTGGCGGCGTGGGGGGAAGAAAAAGCACGCGTGAGGAAGAAGAGAAGAAGGAGAGGAAAAGAAAAATAAAGAAAAAAAAAGAAAAATAAATGAAATTTTGGAAAAAAATAAAAAAGGAGAAAAAATGGGAAAAAATCTAGAAATTATTTTGGGGTCGATGAGTGTGTCAGAGGCTCGAATATGGGAATTCGGGCGCGAAGTGACAGCTTTGGAGGCAACGTTGGGTGGGCATTTTCTCAATTTCTCTTCCAGATTGATTGAGGTAAATAAATTAATTCTTTTCATGCTAATTTCATATGTGGGATTATGTGAATAGTGTTGGTTGGATTAAATCATTGGTTGAGATTGTTTGGAAATTGTGGATGGGTGGGTTTTTACAAGGTATGGCAAAAACAAAGGCCCTGGTTAAATTTATGATGTTGTTGGGATTTGATTGCATCCAGGTTTGACTGGGGAGGCGGTGACCCTAGAAGAGCTTGGAGTTCAGGCGGGCGTTCTTGTTCATGGTAGAGAGAGGCTTCGAGCCAGGTAAGGGATGACCCTAAGAGAGGGCGGCCTTGCAAATGTTTGGTAAAATTGGTAAATATATGTTGTGTACAATTGTGTGATGTGCATGTTCTATAGGTGGTCTAGTGGAGTCCTATGGCCATGGGAGAGACTAGATACATGCTCTGGGTAATTTGGGAGGTTATGCCTCGAACAGGTGGGTTCGGAGGGCAATGATGGCTTGCCATTCATGCATACATACTTGTCATTGCATATATTATCTTGTTTACATTCATTTGTACCCTTACTGAGTTTTTATGACTCATGAGGTTTTACCTCGTGTTGTAGATGTTACAAGTCTAGAAGCAAGGGGGGATGCTGGGAGGATGATGTGGCGACTAGCGGTGTTGCCCTAGTTATATGTTATATATATATATATATATATTACTGCATGTATTTGAGGGTGTTGCCTGTATATATTTATTCTTGTGATGGAATGTATATGTTGTTGGGCACTGGAGGGTATCCAGTTGGTTGTAATCAGTTTAGCGTAGTTGTATTCTGCATAGTGTATGTGTGATTGTCCAGGCTTCTGGTTGTGAGTGGTTTGTTTGGTAGAGCCAAATCTTCGGATTGTGTAATGATCGAAAAGGTATTTCCAATAAATCTCCAGTACTCAGCGGATGTTTGATGTGCTAGTTTTGTACCTGGGTCCCTTTTGGCTTGTTGCGAGGTGAGCTGAAGAAAGGTGTAGCTCACTCGGGTTTTGAGTCCCATTCCGCCATGTTTCCTTGTCTGTATTAGGATCGATTCCTTGAGTGGAGCGAGGAGAAGGATGAAGCTTAATGCCCACCTAGGGCGTTTCTTGTTGAAATATAGTCCGTCTCTTCAGTTAATGGCTTGGCATGTGAGTAATCCAGTCAATTATTCATTGGTGGCTCCCGTAGATGGGAGCGAGTCGTCACATTATACCAGATTTACAGTCCACTTTTTATCCGTAAACTAGAATTCATAAGATTCATTTTGACATATTACTTGAATTATTTGGTTGCATTTTAAGCCCGTAACACTCTTGTTAATCTCTGACAAAAATTTAGAAATTTTATTGTCTTGATATTCTGATATTGCTTTAGATTTTAGGGAATAACTTCTTGTGGTTATTTCCTGAATCCATTTGTTGTTTCACAAACTAGAGATATTGAGCTTCAATTTGGCCATATTTTCTTGATATTTGACTAAGTTATGAACTCGAAATAGATCCTTGAAGTCGCAACTGAAATCTGGAATTTTTGGGATTTTGCTTATTCAATCCTTTCTTATGTTGGTTGCACTTCCTATGTTTAATGTTATGGTTCTTGCCTATACTATTTCTAGTTCAGATCACTTGTTCCTTCTATCTATGGAATTTTTTCTTGAAAACCCTCATTTTTTTTTTTTTTTTGGATGAATGGGTTTTGCATTGTTAAATCTTGTGGTATTAATTGGATCCTTCCTGAATCTTGTTGAGAGCCCCCAAACTTCATTGTTATCTACTATCAAGTTTTTTCATCAATTCTATTATTGATTGGTCGCCTTGGGGGAGATATAATAAAACTAGGAGTACGAAGTTATATATTAAATATATATAATTGTGAATGAGTTTATAAATGTGATGATATTATCTATGCGAGCATAATGAAGAATTTAAGGTGTACCCATGTGTAAGCGTATGCTTAGAAATGTTTGAGTCATGTTGGCATTAATGCACACATGCTTTGATCTCATGTGATTATTGTCTATCATTAGGGAAATTGATAAGTTCATGATCTTATATGTATTTATAAAGTTGATTACATGTCCATGATATTGATTTAGCACAACTATTACTTGCGCGGTGGTCTATGTCTATAGGGTAAAGGCCATGGGTTGAGCTAAGATTGAAATGGGCCCTAAGGACCGTATGTATGCATCGATAAGTATATTGCATTCTAATATGTATATGTGGGTATGGGGGCAATTGGTGAAGCATAGTATGAGTGCATGATGATGAATTCGAATATAACCATGTTGAGCAATTGTTTAGGAAGTATATATAAGTGCATGACCATGTATGAGTATACTCACAATGCTTGCATGAGGAAAGTTAGTGCGTGTGAGCTTCAGCTCATGATGCTCACCTAAGGAAGGTCAGTGTGTGTAAGTTTTGGTTAATGATGCTCACCTGATGAAAGTCAGTGCATGTGAGCTTCGGCTTAGGATGCTTGCTTGGTGAAAAACCAGTGGGTGGAAGGACATTGGTCCTTATGTTGATAATGTGAATTGATTGATATATTCCATGGTAAAGCATGATGTGGTATATCATGGTATGGGTATGATGTGGAATAACATGGTATGGGTACAAGATGGGGAATAATATGTCATGGATGCGTCAAATAAAAATGAGTAGATCTCCTTTTGTTATATGCTATTACGATACATTAAATTGGGGGTGCTTAATGTAAGTGGGTAATCTCGTTTTTATTACATCCATTATTGTTCCCATTTATTCTATATTATACCTGCTGAGCCTAGTGGCTCATATTTATTTTGCATCATTCTAGGTAAGGGGAAAGCTTGGATGAGAGCGAGCCAGTGTAGCTTAATTTGAGAAAAGCAATTATGTGTACAGAACAATCCCAACGAAAAGATCCGTGGGAGTTTGTGTTGAGGGTAGAAAAAGAGGGTTTAATTTTGTATTTAGAGTTTGTTTCCTTTTTATTTGGAGCTACATGGGCAGTTAAGCCCTAATGTGAATGTTTAATGAATAGTGATGTAAATATTTATATATATTAGTTAAGCCCTAATGTGAATGTTTAATGAATAGTGATGTAAATATTTATATATATTAGACTCTACTGTTATTAAATGTTTGGTATTAGAGCTTATACAAAACAAATTGAGGAAATTTCAAACCCTTATAGTTTGGTATCAGAGCTTGTATGTATATAAAAAAAATTGAGAGGAGATTTCTGGTGGTCACAATACTCAACAGTTACTCGATTGAACAGAGACATGAATTAAATACTCGACTATCACTCACAAATAGTCAATTATACATCACTTTTACTCGATTGCTCATGAAAAATACTCGATTAAAAGATAACAAAACTTCATAATCAATGCTCAAACACAATTACTTGGCTATGGAATCGACATACTCGACTAATACAAGAAATTACTTAATTAGGCTTAACTCTTAGACAGTTAATGAGGTATATCACTTGATTACTTTTGATATAGCTGATACTTGCAATAAATATTCAATTTATTTTATGCATTATCTTGGTCATAATGATGGCAAATATATCCCAATAAGGGGGTGAATTGGGATTCATATAAATTTTTTGATAATTAAAACAATGGTTGATGGCATTTTGAAATATAGGGTATATGTTTTGAAATAAATCTTTTTGTTAAGTAGGTTTCGAAACCTACTATAAATGTTTCGAAATATACCTCACTATTTTAGCTTGTTTCGAAATATACTTTTCTATTTTGCTTGATTCGAAATCTTTTGACTTGTATTTCAAAATAATGATCTTTGGCAAAGATGATTTACAGAAGTAAGAGTATATCAAAGATTTTTGGATATCAAAGATATGCTTATGTGAATATGTATGTTTAAGTTGAAGAAAACTTTGTTTTAGTCTTTGAAAACAATTCTTTTGAAAGCATGAGTAATATGCAATAATGATAAGCAAAAGCGAAAGAACAATTGTACACAAAATATATAGTGGTTCGGCACCCCGCCTAGTCCACTACCTTCAAGTTTACTCACTTGAAAGATTTTCAATCCCAATTACTTTTACTAGTGATCAACCACAACAAGGATTTTACCACGGTTCACCCTAAAACCTTGTATAATGAGTTTTTATGCCTCAACTCAAACCTTTCACCAAGTGAGTTTTACGGGTTTAACTCAAACCTTACAACAAGTGAGTTTTAGGCTTAACTCAAACATTTTCCACAATGAGTTTTAGACTAAACTCAAACCTTACAACATTAACAAGATAAATAGAATTTTATCTTTACAACCCACTAGAATATATAGCAATAAATATATTATCAATGGCTGGACAAACCTCTTAACTTGAGGTGAGGAGAGTTGGACAAGATGAGACTTCATTTTTCTCTTGCTTCTCCTTTTCACTCACAATGCACAAGAATAGGATTTGTAGAGGATCTTCTTTAAGAGCTTGAATAAATGATTTGATCAACACTTGTGCTTGTGTATGTGTCTCTAGTGTGTGCTCTCTTGTTGTAAACTATTCTTAACTTTAAACACCTGTTATTTATATCAAGAAATAGAAATCTAGCAGTTTTATATCCATTAGAGACAAGACAAAAAAGTAAGTTTTGAAACATAACATATAGGTTTCGAAACATACTTATCATGTTTCGAAACATACAGCCTTTCCAGCTGGACTTGCACTTATCGACAACAATGAGTGGGAGACATAATCTATTCCCCACTAACATATAATAATGATATCCATTTCAAATTTGAATTTGAATTTTGCAGATCTTGGAGAATGCATTAAAAAATGTTTTGAGAACCTTTTAGATAAATATTAAAATGTAAAACAAAAGCATCTTGGATTTTTTAAATCTCTGCTGATAGAGGTTCCGAAACATAGAATAAAGGTTTCGAAACATACTTTAAAACCTGATTTGAAAACATATGCATTACATAGATGTTTCAAAATAGCATACACACTTAGAAAACATTGAAACTGTTTCAAAAGGAGTTTTGAAACATGCACAGAAACATAACAGATTTTCAGTAGCATTTGCTTGAAAACACAATCCATAGCATGTATACATTATAACATATTTACATTTATCTAGTTTAAGTAAATGTCCATATTTTCTTTTATTTATATTTTACCTTCCATTTACTTTAATACATAAATGTAAATAAGAAGTACCCCCTATTTAGATTCAATAAAAATATAAAAAAAAATCAAAATCCATAACAATAATCAAGTAGAATTTTAGTTTTAGTACAAACTCAAGATTTAGCAATATTATCATCTCCAAAATATATACTTTCTATTTAATAAAAAAATTCATTAAAAATCATTTTAATACCAATAGATATTAGATATCAAAATACCGAGAGATGGTTTTTCAAAAAGAAAACATGTTCAAAAACATGTTCTAATTGGTCTTTTTCCTTAGAACAATTTTAGGTTTAAGTTGACCAACGATTTCAAGACTAATTTTGAAAATCACTTTAGGAGATTCTTTTAAACCATAATACTTGTTTTTGCAAATCTCCATATGTATAAGAATGAAATTAATTTGATTTTCATTTGAACAAAATAAAACTTGATATATGTTGAAAACCATAACATTGATTCATGACTTAGAGATTAAGCTAATATATATTTTTCATTATCAAAACTAATATACAAAAATGTGCAACATCACATTACTCGAATATTATTCAAACAACATATATTGTTTTGAATACCATCTTCAAAACAATTTTCTCCTCAATATAAGCATTTAAATAATATAATCCTTAAGCTCAAATAAACATAAGTGTCGTTTGTGAAAGTTGGATAAACTTAACTTCACAAATACATTCACTTGGTTAGATAGAAAACCTTTAGAGAATAAAAGAGATATTCTTAAAGCACATAGCTTTGATAATAAGTTGAAAACAATATATGATTCTTGTCCTGCCTATTTTATCCCGTAAGTGGACGGATCATGACAAGTAATACAGTGATGAATAGAGTGTCGTACCCACGAGGACTAACTTTTGATGGTTACTCTAATTGATCTAACCTTAACCTAACACACACATTAACAATGACTTTAATTGCAATGAAAACTAATTTACGAATAAAAGATGCAAACAAAATAATTTCTTTGATTCAAAAACTCTCAAAGTTAAGGCACTAGGGTTTGTGAATCCACCGTCGGCCTTCTATGATTCAATTATTCATTACTCGGGTGTTGCTATTCCTTATCTTAGGTTGAAAATCGATAATCCAATTACAACCAAAAGCCTCTCTCGATGGTCATTCAGTTCTATGTATATATATGAGATTAACTATCTCTAGTCAACCTTCGAATATATAAACTTGCATTCAATCACGGAGATCATCAAAAAATGATTTCATAAGGCATAAGGTATCTCTACCTATTATCGGACCCTACGTTGTTTGCTACCATGTCTAATCCGTATTGAATCTCTCGAAAGCAATACAAATCACAAATATGTTTCAATGGAGATCAAGCATCAAAACAACATTATAAACATAACAAACAATCAACCCGGATAGATAAGAAAATAACAAACCAAATAACTTTAAATCAAATCATTAGAAGTTCAGGTTTCATCATTCACCCTAGCTATAAACACTTAGCAATGCATTCTTTCAATCAAAAGAAAAAGAAAAGAGTTGAAATCCATAGTAAAGAATTGAGAAAGAAAAGAAAAATACAACCCAAGAGTCTTCAATCTTTCATCCGCTTCTCTTCCATGCCTTCCAAAACTCCAAAAACCCTTAAGAATAAGTCTTTATATAGTCATCTTTAGGTTATCAAAGTCATACACCTTGAAGGAGTCTCTCTCTTTTATTTGGATTAAAACGGGCTTAAAACGGCCTTTTCACGAAGCTTTGAACCCTACTGCGGTCCTACCGCGGTATGCTTGTTACTGCAAACCCGTGAGCTCCAGAGCTCCAGATAACAATTCCTAAAGCGGTCTTATAGCAGTATGCATTCCGCTGTAAGACCGTGAGCTCTAGAAACTAATTCCTAGAGTGGTCCTACAGCAGTATGCATTCTGCTGTAAGACCGTGAGCTCTAGAAACTAAGTCTTATAGCGGTCCTACAGCGGTATGCATTCCGCTATAAGCCCGCTAGCCTTCTTCTTTAGCCTCTTGCTTTATCATCTTCAACTTCTTGCTCTCGATACTCTTTTGTTTTATTTTAATTCGATACCCGACCATGCCTCCAAGCTTTATTTCACTCCCATAATGCACCAAAATCACTCTTTTTGCTCCATGTCCGCTTTAACACATGCTCCACATCTACATAACCATATATAGAACCAAATCAAGTAGAAATCATGCTCATTGAATGTATAAATGCTAAGTTTATAAACCAAAATAAGTGTATAAAAGACACTTATCAAATACCCCCAAACTTAGACTCTTGATCGTCTCGAGCAAGATTATCGACTCAAATATATCATCCCTCAAGCAGAGAATAGTTAATATTTCAAAATCACTTACAAGTTGGATAGCCTTCAAGGTAGCCTCGGATTTTGGTATCATTCATAATTCACACAGAGTTTTCTAGTAATGTTACACAACTGTTTTTGGACTTATTCCATGTTTTGACGTGTGTGTGCGAATCCTGTCAGGTACAATATCATGCATAAGGTTGTTGGTATCCCGACCCCTTGATGGTCTTGTACACTTTCTCGCTCGTAATATGCACTCCACCCCCAAACTTGGTCTTTTCATTCAGTCCCTAGGTGCTCCCAATCACTCTTTTCTTTCTTGTTCAAGTTTGGTTGGACTCAGCCAAAAAATGACGTTGTCTTGGTTTGTGAAGATTCTCCTTTATTTTGAATGCTTCGGCATGCTAACATCCACTAGACAGTCAAACCCACCAGTTTTCTCAATTCCTAGGAGTTACAAACATCGACACCATTATTGAGATTTTTTTTTTTTTTTTTTGCTGAACAAGTGCATTTTATGCTCCATCTCGTTTTTTTTTTTTTTTTTTTGATATCTTATGTGCAAGCCTTCACTCCATTAAGCTTTCTGAATAACCCTTGTAACGAGCTTTCAACCGATGACTCCCAAGCCAAATGACCATGGGGCACCAGGTTTTAAGATACCTCTACGGGCATAATCACTCAAGTCATTCAGGCTACGAAGAAAAGTATAAGATATATGCAAGCTCAAATTTAATTTGGTGCACGACATAGTGACATAGGGATGAGTAGGGTTGGCAATGGTTCGGTTTGGTTTCGGTTTTTGCCAAAACCATAACCAAACCAAACTTAAATTACTAAAACCAAAACCAAACCATTACCCATTTGATTTTAAGAATTTAAAACCATAACCAAACCATTACCCATTTGATTTTAAGAATTTAAAACCATAACCAAACCATTCGATTTCAGTTTAACCATGGTTTTTTTAGTTTAATCCATATCAACAAACAAAGACAAATAACATTCATAAATTTTTTTGATAATTTCACAACAAACAAAGATAAATTCTAATAAAGTTACCTTATTCTTGCATAAAGTTACAAAACTTATTGAATATAAAATCACCTTTCCAAACCTACAATTGTTAAGATCAATAAATTAATATGTGCATAATTAAATTGTAATTTAAGCTAAAAAAAATTAGCTATGAAGTTAATACCTTCATCAACAACATTAATATATTCTTCGTAAATTGATGCATATCCATCTGAAATGAATGAGCCAACTCTATCTAACAAAATTATAAATATAAAAAATAAATTAATATGAAGAGAGATGAGGCAGAGAGCGAGAGGCAGCGAGGGTGAGAGAGATCGAGGGCGAGCGAGAGCAAGAGGGGCCGAGCCCTAGCGAGAGCAAGAGAGATCTAGCGAGGGTGAGTGAGAGCAAGAGAGATGCAGAGAGTGAGGGCGATTGGCGAGCTCGTGCGGAGGAGCAAGAGAAATGAGGCAGAAATGGTGAGAGAGATTGAGGGCGAGCGAGAGTAGGGGCTGAGCCCTAGCTGTAATACCCGGGAAGTTATTCAGAGTATAAATGATTTTTAAGGAAGGGTATAACTGGAATTAGCAAAAGAATAAGGCTATATGGCACACTAACGTAGTCTTAGATGATTAAATCAGTCAGAGGGAGTAACCCGGACCTTAGATAGCTAAAGAAAATTATACAGTATCGACAAGTGATTCGAATTATGATTTTTAGTAATGAAAGAAGTGGGATCGGGAACAGTTTTCGGTACAGCTGTCGACCGGGCTGAGAAAACCGAATCGACGTAGGAAACGTCCAGAAGATGAACGGAGCACGTCAAAGACTAGTATTTAATGTGTAGAACAACCCTTAAGCGATTTCGGGTTGAATCAAATGGATTTAAGGTCAATTTGACCAATCGGGCCTAAGTGCAATTTTCTAATTTTGCCCGAGGGAGGTCAAGACGGTAATCTTTCAGGAGTCTTGAGGGTCAAATGAGATGTACTAAACTTGTGGGACTTAGAGGTATATTTGGATTTATCAGGGGAGTTGTAAAAAGGGCAGAATTGTCATTTGAAGAAAACAGGGGTCAAAATGCAAAAAATGGAAAATGGCATAGTGTAAACGCGAAGGGATTTCGGCCGCCGCACTGCCACCGCACGTGGAGGCCGTTTCCGGCGATGGGACGGCCGAGGCTTGCTTGGGGAAGGTTGTATACGGCCAGGAGAACACTTGGGGACCAAGCTTGGCCGTTGATTGGTCGGAAAAAGCTCGGATTTTTGATATAAATAGAGGCCGCGAGTTCGAGCTTTTGAAGCGTAAATCGATTGAGTTTTTGAATGATTTTGAGCGAGTGATTAAGGGGCTTTTGGTCGCGAGGCATCAAGGATCGCTTTGGGCTCGATTTGAAGCATTTTGGTGCATGTTTGAGGGCCAATCGAAATCGGCCGAGGGTTAGAGGCGGACCGCGCAAGCCGGACCTGTAAATCGATTTTTGAAGGCCTCAACGATGTTGTTTCAGCCTGATTTTGGTGCCATTGGGATCGATTCTTCAAGAGCTTCAAGGGGGTACCGGTTTTGCAGTCATCGGAGGGGTCGTCGTCGGCGGGTCTTGAGGAAGAAGACGACGCGCGTGGCTGCACGCGCCAGCCTCCACGCGCAGCCACGCGCAGGGCGCGTGAGAGCGCGTGCGAAGGGCTATTTTGGTAATTTTAATTCCAATATTTTTATTTAATTATTCTAGGAATTATTGTGTTGAAATATTTCGGAAAATAGTTGAAGAAATAATTATTTTGGAATTAACGAGGAGAAAATTGGGAGAAAATAGAGAAAATTATGGAAAATTGAGGAAAATGGATTTTAACGCTTCCTTAATTAAATATGGTGTTTAGGAAGTACTGTGGCTCGAGGTTGAGTATAAGTTCAAGCATTTGGGATTTGGCACGCAAACCGAGGCGTTGCACGAGGATTGAGGCGATCTGAATACATTCGAGGTGAGTGGTTTGATTCCAACTTTTCCTTGTTTTGGAAGTGTTCTTAGGTGCTTGTGGTGAGTTCTAGTGAGCGGTTATACCCTCCTGGACATAAATTGTTTTACAAGGCTTTGCTTATGATCATTGTGTCGATATTTGCTACATTGCATTAACTGTTTATTTTAAAATGTTGGTGCATGGCGTGTAAATCTTCATATCATTTGGGGTCAAGTTTAATTGCATCGTTGGGTCCGTATGGGGCGGGATGGGGTCTGCTTGAGATTGGGACAATGTTAATCCAGGTGAACGGGTGTCACACTGGGGGCACTCGAGGGAATAATGTTAAACCAGGTGAACGGGTGTCACGACGGTGCACCCGAGGGATTAACGTTGGACCAGGTGAACGTGTGCCACAGTGGGGCATTCGAGGGATTAAGTATGTCAAGGTGATATCTCGAGTTAGACATGTCTTGCATATTTACGTTTATCTGAGTATGCCATGCTCGTGTGTCTCTCATGCATTGTATGAACTGTTTTATGCCGTCACTTAGATGTTTATCATCTAACTTGGGCTATGCCCCTGGAACGTTTAATGTTCCAGCCAGGAACTGCTGCGGAGGCAAGGATGTGGCCGGTTGAGGGCCAATGGTGCTTAGTTTGTTAAGTCGTTGTAATGTTTGGAGGATTTAACATGCATTTCAGGTTGTAAACGAGTAGTTGTATATAGCAATTTTATCATTTGATCTGTATTATGTATTTTGCTATGGAAATACAATGTAAGAACTATGGTGTTTGGTATTAGTGTATTCGCTGCGTTGTATTAAGACTCGTTTAGGTTATTGATCTTGATAGTTAAACGGGCAAGACTGGGGTTCGCGGGGTTTTGTTTCTGCATGTGAAGATTGTTCTTGAAATACCGCGCGTGTTGAACTTAAAGAAAAAAAAAAAGAAGAGAAATCCCGGGAATACCCTTATAGTGACACGCCTGGCGAGACGGGGTGTTACAATTGGTATCAGAGCCCTAGGTTAAAACCCTAGGACGATTTGACTAGGTTGTTGAATTTAGCATGATTTGAACTATTGAATGAGAACTTAGAACGGGATTATGGATTCTAGGAGACATTCGGCACATAGTCGAAATGGTATGGAGACTCTAGAGAGGTGAAATTTGAGGTTTTCAATTTGAATATACTTTCAGCGTCAAGGGAAGACGAACAAGTTCTATTCACATCTTTTGGAAATTAGGAAGCTAGTGAAGAGGGTCGTCGAAATAAAAGAGATATATGATCCGAAACCTTTGAGGAATAAATACTTTGGTGATTCTGGTACAACTTGAAGTATAGTATAAAATCTCTTTCGGAAGAATCTTAGTGAATCGTCTTAGTACCCTCCCGTTTGGGACATGTTAAATAATGGTGGTGTCATGCCTTGACAAAGATAAGTGAAACGATGGAGATTATTAGGAGAACCTGTCAAGGGCGTGGGAAGGAAAAACGACTTGAAGATCTTAAGGTTAAGTTAGATATCCAAATTGAGGACTTAAGAAGAACGAATTCAGTTAGGGCTAACTAGTGAAAATCTCGAACGGAGACTTAGAGGAGGGGAGCCGATAGGTCATAAAGACAAAATCCCTGCTTGGAGATTTGGGGGTTTGTCGGTTGAAGTCTTTGAAATTATAATTGAAGAATACTAGATTTTTGCTGAAAGATGAAATGTTGGATTGGGAGTTAGCATCGAACAATATGGGTCGAATGTAAGGGTGGTTCGACAAACCATAACTGAGGATTCGTAAGAATCGGAAACCGTAGATTGGAGATCATTAGTTAAAATCAATCTCACTAAATGTTGGGATAACTGATGGTTATTAAGAAGAAACAAGTTGTGAACGATTAGTCTGATATAACATAACCTAATTGTAAGTCAGGTTTTGATCGAATGGTATAAGGATTCAAGGGAAAGAATGACTTGGTATAGATGGAGAATCCTAAGGAACGACCCGATAAGAAACCCAGGAAGATTCAATAAAAGCTTTTGAAAATAGAATTTGAGGATTTTAGGAATCCGAAATTGTTGATGGGGATATTGAGATAGAGAAACCAGAATTGATGACAGAGGAAATATTACCTTAAGAAAACGACTCATAGGAACGAGTCGTATATGTATGGTTTCATATGTTATTCAAGGGCAAAGAGAGTTAAGGTGTAGATTTAAGTCTTGTGAAAATTTTGGGAGATTATAGAAGAAAGAGCTATATCAGTGATATAGGTTTAGGATCTGACAAGGAAAACAAATCAGAATTGACTGAGGATCAAATTCCTGTTTCGGAGTTTTTGGAAGTTTTCTTGGTGGCAACTGGAGATTTAGGTAACAGATTTTGGGTGGCAATAAGAATTTCTCTTTCAAGTAAAATTTTGGAATACGATCTAAACTTATTTCCCTTACATATGGTCACCACAAGACAAAGAGGGATCGACTGTTAATTAGCTATAGTTAGGGTCAAGGTGCGACCGAAAAATTATTTGGATATCAAACGCAAGAACCGCTTGTTTTGAAGATTAGAACTTTTCAGTTAAATTGGAAATTTGAGAGAATCTTTTGGCTTATAGAGGATTTGCAAAATGAAACCTTACTTGATGATTTTGAGATTGTAAGTAATATAAGGAACAACGATAGATTAGAAATTTGTGATTTAAGACGAACCTTGGAAATTAGAAAAAAAAAAAAGGGGATAAGTAAATTATGAGCATGACTTTGATGTTGCTAAAAACAAATTTATGCGTACTGTATATACTTAGAGATAAAATGGTATTTCAACCTATGGAGACAACTATATTTTAAGTTTGAAATGACTCTAGCCGATTTAAGAAGATACAAACTCAAAGAAAATAGTTAGCATAACGATGATTATCAAGGACTGAGAGGTAGTCATAAAAGTCTCGGGTTGAATTTTAAGGCACCAAGCAATGAGATAGGTTTGCTAAAGCTTGATTAAGCTCGTAAAGATATCTTGGGGCACGATTAGATCTTAACAAGTTAAAGTTGATCTTGGTAAATTCAAATAGAAAAATGGGATTGATGATTCAAAAAGTGAGGTGTCAAGTTGAAATAGGATGTTAGAAGCATATACAGGAGGGTAGAGCTTTTAGAACTAGATAGACGGAACACATGATTGAAGCACAAGGAGTATAACTTTCTGATACGATAATAGCGCTGGGTGGATTTCTAGTAGTTTGGGAAGAAATAATTATAGTACCTGTAAGGGTAGTAGCAAGGGAGTGAGATTCCCTGATAAGTTGGAAACGAAAGGAGAATAGACTTTGGAAGAAAATACGAGGTACTGGGAATGGACAAGGGTACCACTCAAATTGAGTGATATCTTCTTTAGAAAAGAAAAATCAGGAATCCAAGAGATCAGGGATTTGGGCTGGTATTAAAAGAACCACTATAGTTCTCAAAAATGGAACGAGGAATTCTAGCGTAGTGATAACACCATTGGTGCTTGGCCTGTAACAACGGATCTGAGCCTAAGGACTAAGGCAGAGGACTGATGGTTGGCTCGCGGTTTGGGGTGTGATACCCACGAATCAGAGCAACACAGTGAACTGTGGAGACGGTCAGGTGCCAAGGTTTGGACGGCAACGTGGATGTTATGTACGGATTAGAGTCCAAGTTTCCTATGGGCCAAAGCATTGTGGTAGAATCCCTAACTGGTATAAAAAGGTTGACATCTTGAAAGATGACCTAAGCGGGATAGTTGCCATGTGAATTATGATAGTCGATAGTCAAAAGAAAATCGGAAGAAGGAAATGTAATCTCAAGCGACGAAATAATGTTTGGTGAGCTGTTAACGAAGACTTGTGAAGGATTCTTCTAGGATAATTGCATCCACGGCAGAAATTTGTGAAGTTAAGGTTACTAAAAAATGACAAGTACGTTCGAGAAATTTGGGAGTTGTGGTGAAACAGTAATTGTGTTCATAGGTCGGGCTAGGTTCTAAATAGGAATGGAACGAACCCTGATATAGGCATATGTTATGAACTTGCTTAGGAAAATGTGCTTCTCGAATGTGGCATCTGGCAGAAATTTAACTCTAGTTATTGACTTATCTTTTAGTTTCGTGTGCCTATTAATACGCACCCCAAGAATTGTGAGCAATTGGCTCCGATTTAGTTGTTTCAAACCTTGCCTTTGATGATATAAAAAGGTTGGAGCAATGATAAGTATACCTAGGTACCCTTGAGAACATGAGCTGATGGATTGAAAGAGACAAAATCAATATAGGGATATGGTAAGTTATAAGTTGATAGGTAATTGAAAGTGTTTTTCTTCTCGAGAGACATGCTGTGATTTGAGAAAACATATGATTAAGCTGTTATAAAGGAAGACGTGAGTTTTTAGTTCCACTATGAAAATTTATTTGGGTTGCAAGACAGTAGGTTAAGCTGTTATAATTATGCTAGGTATTGTTGAAGACCCAGTGAGAATCAAAAGCTAACCAGAAAGGTTTCCTCTTAAGGAGTTGTGTGAAAACTAGATCGCCTAAGAAGGACAAGATTAAATTTACTCCTAGAATCGAGAATAATAGGGATCTTGATTAACTCAATAGAGAGATTGTTCTCATGTGGAAAAAAATATGGCAATCTCTGTTTGGTTGAAGTAAAACACTTAGCGGTACTAAGTTGAAAAGCCACAAATGAAGGACGTGTACAAATATGGAAGGTTGTCAGTACATTGAGACGACACGGGAGTTCTAAGCTGAGATAAATTGATCTGATTGATGGATAGTGTTTTGGAAGAGAAATAGTAACATGTCAGGATGTTAGGCTATTGAAAGAGAAATTGTGTTTTTGGGACCTAAATGGATAATTTGCATGGCCAGCCGTAAGAGGCTGAGAAATTATCTCTAAAGATAATATGCGATCGAGATAATTGGGAGAAAGATACGCTGAGTAAGTTCAATGTTATCAATTTCTGTGCCATCATGGAAGCCGAGTTAACTCAATCTTGGTGTGATCCTGATATTGGGTTGGGAGATTTAGGAGCCAGATAAAAGGTAATTTGAGGACACAATTGGGAATGATATAGAGTTTATAAATTATTTTGGGAGTTGAGAAGCCGCCGGTATGGAACTACAACGAGATATTCTAGAAGATAAGAAACGAGTTTGGTAAACTCAAACCATATGAAGACATAAGCTATGAATGATTGTTAAGGACTAATAATGGTATTTAGGACATTGCAATCGGAAGTCAATCGCACTAGTAGTGATACAATTATCGCGGATCAAATTTCGAGGATGAAATTTATTAAAGGGGGGGAGAATGTAATACCCGGGAAGTTATTCAGAGTATAAATGATTTTTAAGGAAGGGTATAACTGGAATTAGCAAAAGAATAAGGCTATATGGCACACTAACGTAGTCTTAGATGATTAAATCAGTCAGAGGGAGTAACCCGGACCTTAGATAGCTAAAGAAAATTATACAGTATCGACAAGTGATTCGAATTATGATTTTTAGTAATGAAAGAAGTGGGATCGGGAACAGTTTTCAGTACAGCTGTCGACCGGGCTGAGAAAACCGAATCGACGTAGGAAACGTCCAGAAGATGAACGGAGCACGTCAAAGACTAGTATTTAATGTGTAGAACAACCCTTAAGCGATTTCGGGTTGAATCAAATGGATTTAAGGTCAATTTGACCAATCGGGCCTAAGTGCAATTTTCTAATTTTGCCCAAGGGAGGTCAAGACGGTAATCTTTCAGGAGTCTTGAGGGTCAAATGAGATGTACTAAACTTGTGGGACTTAGAGGTATATTTGGATTTATCAGGGGAGTTGTAAAAAGGGCAGAATTGTCATTTGAAGAAATCAGGGGTCAAAATGCAAAAAATGGAAAATGGCATAGTGTGAACGCGAAGGGATTTCGGCCGCCGCACTGCCACCGCACGTGGAGGCCGTTTCCGGCGATGGGACGGCCGAGGCTTGCTTGGGGAAGGTTGTATACGGCCAGGAGAACACTTGGGGACCAAGCTTGGCCGTTGATTGGTCGGAAAAAGCTCGGATTTTTGATATAAATAGAGGCCGCGAGTTCGAGCTTTTGAAGCGTAAATCGATTGAGTTTTTGAATGATTTTGAGCGAGTGATTAAGGGGCTTTTGGTCGCGAGGCATCAAGGATCGCTTTGGGCTCGATTTGAAGCATTTTGGTGCATGTTTGAGGGCCAATCGAAATCGGCCGAGGGTTAGAGGCGGACCGCGCAAGCCGGACCTGTAAATCGATTTTTGAAGGCCTCAACGATGTTGTTTCAGCCTGATTTTGGTGCCATTGGGATCGATTCTTCAAGAGCTTCAAGGGGGTACCGGTTTTGCAGTCATCGGAGGGGTCGTCGCCGGCGGGTCTTGAGGAAGAAGACGACGCGCGTGGCTGCACGCGCCAGCCTCCACGCGCAGCCACGCGCAGGGCGCGTGAGAGCGCGTGCGAAGGGCTATTTTGGTAATTTTAATTCCAATATTTTTATTTAATTATTCTAGGAATTATTGTGTTGAAATATTTCGGAAAATAGTTGAAGAAATAATTATTTTGGAATTAACGAGGAGAAAATTGGGAGAAAATAGAGAAAATTATGGAAAATTGAGGAAAATGGATTTTAACGCTTCCTTAATTAAATATGGTGTTTAGGAAGTACTGTGGCTCGAGGTTGAGATAAGTTCAAGCATTTGGGATTTGGCACGCAAACCGAGGCGTTGCACGAGGATTGAGGCGATCTGAATACATTCGAGGTGAGTGGTTTGATTCCAACTTTTCCTTGTTTTGGAAGTGTTCTTAGGTGCTTGTGGTGAGTTCTAGTGAGCGGTTATACCCTCCTGGACATAAATTGTTTTACAAGGCTTTGCTTATGATCATTGTGTCGATATTTGCTACATTGCATTAACTGTTTATTTTAAAATGTTGGTGCATGGCGTGTAAATCTTCATATCATTTGGGGTCAAGTTTAATTGCATCGTTGGGTCCGTATGGGGCGGGATGGGGTCTGCTTGAGATTGGGACAATGTTAATCCAGGTGAACGGGTGTCACACTGGGGGCACTCGAGGGAATAATGTTAAACCAGGTGAACGGGTGTCACGACGGTGCACCCGAGGGATTAACGTTGGACCAGGTGAACGTGTGCCACAGTGGGGCATTCGAGGGATTAAGTATGTCAAGGTGATATCTCGAGTTAGACATGTCTTGCATATTTACGTTTATCTGAGTATGCCATGCTCGTGTGTCTCTCATGCATTGTATGAACTGTTTTATGCCGTCACTTAGATGTTTATCATCTAACTTGGGCTATGCCCCTGGAACGTTTAATGTTCCAGCCAGGAACTGCTGCGGAGGCAAGGATGTGGCCGGTTGAGGGCCAATGGTGCTTAGTTTGTTAAGTCGTTGTAACGTTTGGAGGATTTAACATGCATTTCAGGTTGTAAACGAGTAGTTGTATATAGCAATTTTATCATTTGATCTGTATTATGTATTTTGCTATGGAAATACAATGTAAGAACTATGGTGTTTGGTATTAGTGTATCCGCTGCGTTGTATTAAGACTCGTTTAGGTTATTGATCTTGATAGTTAAACGGGCAAGACTGGGGTTCGCGGGGTTTTGTTTCTGCATGTGAAGATTGTTCTTGAAATACCGCGCATGTTGAACTTAAAGAAAAAAAAAAGAAGAGAAATCCCGGGAATACCCTTATAGTGACACGCCTGGCAAGACGGGGTGTTACACTAGCGAGAGGAAGAGAGATCCAGTGAGGGCGAGAGCGAGGGAGAGCAAGAGACATGCAGAGAGTAAGGGCGAGGGCGGGCGGACGAGCAAGAGGCAGCGAGGGTGAGAGAGAGTGAGAGTGAGGTTGAGAGAGGAAGGAGAAGAGAAGGGGAGAAGGGTTTGCAAGCAAGGCAATTGGGTTGGGGTGGGCTAGCCTCAGGTGGGCTGGGCTCAGGTGGGCGGGGTTGTATATAATACATATTATATATACATATTATATTATATATATAATATATTATATATATATATTCGGTTCGGTTCGATTTTTGTTTGGTTTTAGTGAAAACCATAACCAAACCATACGCATTGAAACAGTGTTCGGTTTTTCCCCGAACCAAACCATTACCCAGTCAAACGGTTTTTAATCTCATTGACCTGTTCTATTTCGGTTCGGTTCCCCACGGTTTCGATTGCAATTGCCATCCTTAGGGATGAGATCACTAGCCTATGGTCATTGCCTAGCTTCTCTTAGTATTTCTAACACATTCCACACAAATTTTAACATGCACGGAGTCAACACATTCCTCAACATTTGCCATCATGGCTCAACCTTCCCCAAACTTTTCTTTTCATAATGTTTGATGATTGAGTTACTCACAAAGTTGGTTTAAGGGCAAAAGTCTAATTGGAAACCTAGCAGTGTAGTCAACCTATGCATTGAATCTTCTGACACATGTGCTCAAATTAGTCTAACAAGGATAATGAATCTCAAAATGAAATGAGTAGCATCACTATCTTTACTCTTTGCATTAAAATGGTGCCAAATAAGGTTCATCATTGATGGCACGTCTACCCAACAAAATAAGATATATATTTTTTTTAATAAAACCATACAACTAGACCATACGACATATGCAAGCTGCCCATAGTGAACCTCCCCCCAAACTTAAATGTTTCATTGTCCCAATGGAACAAAGAGAAAGAAAAGGAAGGAGTGTACTCGGACTATAGTGTCAAGGTTGTGATGGTAAATAGATCAACACATGCTCGTTTTGAGATATTTGGAACTTTTGACAATGGCTTTGCCCTTGCAAACAGCTGGTGCAGGACGACTCTTTGACTACATTATCACTTCCAAAAATGTACCTACAATGCACAAGTTTGAACATGAGAGAGAAACAATGACTAAGAACAACATGAAGTAGACAGAGTCACATGGATGCCCAAACTCCCCCCAAACTTAAACCTTACAATCCCAAATTTAAGGTGCAATGTGCAGGAAACATTGGTTGAAGCATTTTATCAAACACCAAGTATGCATGCTGTTTTGATGACCTCAACATTGTTTTTGTGCAAGAATCCTAAAAAAAAAAAATGCAACATGCCAATAAAAGAAAGAGATAGGAAATTGGGTTGCCTCCCAATAAGCGCTTGTTTAAAGTCATTAGCTTGACTTGGCCTCCATCTTCAAGGAGGCTTGAATCCTTTTTCCATCAACATTTTGTGGGTGCCATTTAATGAACTTATTCCTTGAATGTTAGCAACCTTTAATCTAATCCCCTTCTTTTGCTCCCTCAACACCCTTACCAACTTTTCCTTTTCATGATTTGGTGGCTTGGCTTTTGAAGAAGAAGAAACATCTAAAGAACACAATTTGTCTCTTTTGATGGACAATCTTTTTGCTTCTCTCCTAAAGAGCCCACAACCACGACCTTGTTCTTGGCATCCAAAATTAGTTCCTGCTCATCAAAAGAGTTAGCCATGCAATTTTTTTTAGGGTTATCAGGTTTCTCTACCAAATCAACAATGCCATCTCTTATTAAGACTTCTTTTTTATTACCACTAGAATATTTCATAGCCTTAAATATATTAAACGTAACTGTCTCATCATAAATTCTAAGGCTAAGTGTTCCTTGTTGGACATCAATCAAACCTCTCCCTATGGCAAGAAAAGGTCTCCCTAAAATTAAGGGCATATCATAATCTTCTTTGATGTCTAGAACAAAGAAGTCAACAGGAAAAATAAATTTATCCACTTTTACCAAAACATTCTCCACTACTCCCCTCGGATAGTTGATACTTCTATCAGCCAATTGAAGAGAAACAGTGGTGGGTGTTGGTTCTTTTAATCCAAGCTTCCTGAAAATAGAGTAAGGCATTAGATTTATATTAGCACCCAAATCACATAGAGTTCGTTCAAATAATAAACTACTAATAGTACAAGGAATAGTGAAACTCCCTGGATTTTTAAGTTTTGGTGGTAGTTTGTTTTTCAATATAGTGCTACTCTCCTCCGTTAGCATAACAGTTTCATGCTCCTCCAATTTCCTCTTATTTGATAAAATTTCCTTCATAAATTTCACATAGCTGGGCATTTGAGCTAAGGCATCAACAAATGGGATGTTTATGTGAAGCTTCTTGAATACCTCGAGGAACTTCTCAAATTGCTTATCCAGTTTGTGTTTGCGCAACCTCTGAGGGAATGGAATTGGAGGAACATATGGCTTAACCGGCGGTGGAATTACCTTCTCTTGTTCAGCTACTACTTCAGGCATTTCAAGTTGATCCGTTGTCTCCTGAACAATACCATTTTCTTTTACCACACCTGGACTTTTAACATGAATTTCTGGTAGTTGCACCTCACTCCTTGTTGTGATTGCATTTACTTGCTCTTTCGAATTCACCTCGGTATTACTAGGCCAAGTGCCTGGTTGTCTCTATGTTAAGATTTTTCCTAACTGCCCAATTTGATTTTCAATATTCTTAATAGCTGCATTTGTCCGGTCACTTCGTTCTTAAAGCTTTGAAACTGCTTCTTCCCATCTTTCTTTTTCCCCTTGTGGTCGCCCTTGTCTTGGTGGATTTTGAATATTCTGATTGTTACCAGAGGAGAAGTTATGGTGGTTTCTCCAGCTAAGATTGTACGTCTGAGAAAATGGATGATTTTGTTGCCACTGAAAATTTTGCTGATGTTGAAAGTTCTGTGCATATACGGCCTGCTCTGTGAAAGAAGGATCTGTGATGACTAGTGGACATTCGAACGACAGATGATTTGTCCCACAAGTTACACAAATAAGATGAGATCCTTGCACCATATTAACGGATGAGGAGTATTTGAATGCTTCCATCTGTTTTGACAAAGCATCAATCTTAGCTAGCATCAAAGTACTCACATCCACTTCATGCACTCCTGTTGCTCTTTTATGCGAATTCCTATCAGGCCACATTACAAACTGCTCACTCATTGTTTCAAAAAGATCGTGAAGTTGCCCAGCTGATTTATTTTGGATAGATTCTCCTGATGTAGAATCAACTGTAGAGCGACTTTGAGGAGTGAGTCCAGCATAGAAAAAGTGATTTTGAGCTGGTAGTGGAAAGCCATGACTCAGACACTTTCTCAAAAACTCCTTGAACCTCTCCCATGCTTCATGAAAGTTTTCAGACTCAGCTTGCTGAAAAGTTGAAATCTTATGTTTAAGTTTGTTAATCTTGGCCGATGGGAAGTATTTGAGTGTGAACTTCTGTACCAAATCTGTCCATGTAGTAATACTACCTGGTGGTAATGAGTCTAACCATTCTCGAGCCCTATCCTTCAGAGTGTGAGGAAAAAAATGCATCTTGAGTGCCTCTTCATTAATTCCTTGATACTTAAAATTCCCACAATATTCAAGAAATCGAGACAAGTGATAGTGTGGATTTTCTTCGCTCATTCCATAAAAGGGTATGTTGTTGGAAAGGAGATTGATCACGTCCGGCCTCAACTGAAAGTTCTCATGCCCGTAAGGCGGATAGATTATGCTTGATAGGTTCTAAATCATTGGGGGCATCATGAAGTCCCCCATCAGAATGTCTCTTTCATTGACTTCAACGGGCTGCGCCATTGGAACAAGTTGGTTTGCATTGTCACCCATGTTACTTAGTTGCTTTCCCCTCCTTGCTCTTTGTTCACGACGCCTTTGATGAAACGTTCTTTCTATCCTAGGATCAAACTCACAAATATCCGAACGTTCTGAATGGCTCATGCACTATCTCAATCCCTGCACACACACAAATTGAAATAGCTTAGCTTAGAAAAATAATGAAAACAAAATTTTATAGTTAAAGCTAATATCAATCAAAGCAATAATCAAAATAGTTAGTCCCCGGCAACGGCGCCAAAAACCTGTCCTGCCTATTTTATCCCACAAGTGGACGGATCATGACAAGTAATACAGTGATGAATAGAGTGTCGTACCCACGAGGACTAACTTTTGATGGTTACTCTAATTGATCTAACCTTAACCTAACACACACATTAACAATGACTTTAATTGCAATGAAAACTAATTTACGAATAAAAGATGCAAACAAAACAATTTCTTTGATTCAAAAACTCTCAAAGTTAAGGCACTAGGGTTTGTGAATCCACCGTCGGCCTTTTATGATTCAATTATTCATTACTTGGGTGTTGCTATTCCTTATCTTAGGTTGAAAATCGATAATCCAATTACAACCAAAAGCCTCTCTCGATGGTCATTCAGTTCTATGTATATATATGATATTAACTATCTCTAGTCAACCTTCAAACATATAAACATGCATTCAATCACAGAGATCATCACAAAATGATTTCATAAGGCATAACGGTATCTATACCTATTATCGGACCCTACGTTGTTTGCTACCATGTCTAATCCGTATTGAATCTCTCGAAAGCAATATAAATCACAAATATGTTTCAATGGAGATCAAGCATCAAAACAACATTATAAACATAACAAACAATCAACCTGGATAGATAAGAAAATAGCAAACCAATTAACTTTAAATCAAACCATTAGAAGTCGAGGTTTCATCATTCACCCTAGCTATAAACACTTAGCAATGCATTCTTGCAATCAAAAGAAAAAGAAAAGAGTTGAAATCCATAGCAAAGAATTGAGAAAGAAATGAAAAATACAACCCAAGAGTCTTCAATCTTTCGTCCGCTTCTCTTCTATGCCTTCCAAAACTCCAAAAACCCTTAAGAATAAGTCTTTATATAGTCCTCTTTAGGTTATCAAAGTCATACACCTTGAAGGAGTCTATCTCTCTTTCATTTGGATTAAAACGGGCTTAAAACGGCCTTTTCACGAAGCTTTAAACCCTACCGCGGTCCTACCGCAGTATGCTTGTTGCTGTAGACCCGTGAGCTCTAGATAACAATTCCTAAAGCGGTCTTGCAGCGGTATGCATTCCGCTGTAAGACCCTGAGCTCCAGAAACTAAGTCTTATAGCGGTCCTACAGCGGTATGCATTCCGCTATAAGCCCGCTAGCCTTCTTCTTTAGCCTCTTGCTTTATCATCTTCAACTTCTTACTCTCGATACTCTTTTGCTTTCTTTTAATTCGATACCCGACCATGCCTCCAAGCTTTATTTCACTCCCATAATGCACCAAAATCACTCTTTTTGCTCCATGTCCGCTTTAACACATGCTCCACATCTACATAACCATATATAGAACCAAATCAAGTAGAAGTCATGCTCATTGAATGTATAAATGCTAAGTTTATAGACCAAAATAAGTGTATAAAAGACACTTATCAATTCTTAACTAAAAATATTTCCTTTTTAATCAAAGAATAATTTTTCTACTTAGCACTCAATATGACATGATTCATAGAAATATCATTACTCAAATAATTATTTATTCACATAACAAATATATATGCATGAAACACATATAAGTCGAGTAATTCACCTATTACTTGATTGGTATAGATCAAATAGAAGATTTACAAATATATTGAGCACGAAATATGTTACTCAACAAATCACATCATTTAGCACAAAGATATTCTAACTTGAACATTATGATATCTCATTTATAGTTATGAATACAAGAGAACACATAAGACAAAACATTATCTATGTTGTATATAAACTTTAAAGCATCATGATTTTTCAATCATACTTATCAAAACAAGAACACATATAATCTTAACAAAGCATATATGACTTTTATCCTATAAGCTCTAAGACATCATACATAAATATTACTAATGATACTTTGAGTAATTCTTGAAAGATAGATATTTTAGAATTCTATTACTCAAATGCATTAAACCTAAACATGAGCAACACTAAGGAATATTGCTTGGAAAACATACAATATTTAGATTCATTCAAGAACTTGAATAATTTTGCTTATCAAGCAACATACATTCAATTAATACAAGTTCTTCGAGAGATTGTTAAATTTAAGGACTTGAGAGCTTTAGGAATTTTAGCTCTATGAAATAGAACTTAGGATTTTTTAATCAATCCACTAATTGGAAGAAATAACCCTCTATTTACAAGATAGGCTTTCTAGTAAGAATGCTAGATGATACAACCTACTACAATACTTGTAGGCTCTCTAGCATTTTCTAAGGAATGCTAAAAATTATTTTAATGAAAAAGGAGAATCTGAGTATTAAACTTCTTAGTTACAATGTCTCTCAACTGATACAAAGCTTTGAAAATAAATAGCAACAATGAAGGAAATAGTAACCTTGAGAGAAACTATGATAATTTAAAGATAAGAGATAAATATAAGCATTTGTAAGTTGGAGCACTTGGACACTTGTAATGAATGTTTTCTAACCCCATAAATGCTGCACCAACCAAGTATTTATGGTTAAGGGTGAGTGCTGCCAAAATTTTGACTGTTCGAGGTAGTTGGAATGAATTTAGTGCACTCCAAAACTAGCTGTTGAAAGATCCTGTGATAAAAATAGTTGACAGTTTCATGGAAACGATTGACAAATTAGTATTGAAAATTCAAACACTGGTCGACATTATATGGAAATGGTTGATTTTATCCTAAAAATGGTTGACAGTCTCTAACTAGAGATGGTTGACATTTCGATCCAGAGAGCATGATTTTTGGATGGATGATAGCCAAAGAAAATGGTCGATAGGTTTAAAGGATAGAGGCAAAAATAGTCGACAATTTCTAACATGTTGATGACATTTTGGTCCTTTGCTTTTGAAAATTTGATTTGATTTTTTTTGCTTAGACTTTTGGGCCAATCACTTTGAAAACCTAATCCTTTATGAGATTTCAACCCAAATTATTTTATTTCATTTCTCGATGCTCTCAAGTGATTAAATTACTCAAACTTGATTTTTGTTTCAAAACTTGGAACCAATTGAATATCTATGATGTGACTTAGGCCAATACATATGAACCTTTTTATTTTTAAATATAAACCGTTAGTTTTTCATCATCAAACCCGAAACAAAGATCAAAATATCATAATGATCCCACTCCTAGAGTCCCCACGACCAAGAAATCGAGAGGGAGCGTTAAAAAGAAGAATACTGAATAAAATTTAAATAGGAATATCCACACCATTATAGAAAACAACAAAGATTATAACCATTTTTCCCATTCAAACAAGATAAACATCATTCGTTTAAAACACACATTAGGGCTCAACTGCCCAAACCACTCAATAAAATTATAACAAACACAAACCACCTTCCATTGCACCCAAACCATCCCCAAGACCTTTTAGTCAGGAGAGCTTTGTACACATCTTACCCCCAAGAATAATGCCCTTCTAGAATCACCCTTCACCTTAGCCTCACCTTTACCTGAAATGATGTAAAATGAAAATGAGTCACATGGCCCAGCTAGTATAATATGAAAGAACAGGGCATGAGAATATAGATCGTAGCATTAGGTAGACTCACGAAATACCAAACCATCAATGACATGTAGCAACAAGAACCATCAAAAGATAGGAACACACAACAACATGTGTCCACAACAGATGTTGGACACAATGGCATGAGTCAACAATGAATGGAGACACCATAGCTCGAGTCAATAATGGGTAGACTCATCAAAGAGGAGCAATGCAACATAACACCATTAACATCACCACATACACCCATGCCATGCATAATCCTCTTATGCTCAATGAATGAGGTATGCAAACCACTGAAACTATATAAACTCATATATATACATACATGTCAAGCGACTCTTAGGGCCTTTTAGCTTAACCCAAGGCCATAACATATCATAATACTGTGGATTGAAGTCCTCTTTTAGTCAGGCAAATGCGTATCGAGCTTCCTACATAATAGCCGTAACTACGAGCTGAGGCTCCCTTGAGTCAGGCTTGCACCTACTGAGCTTGCAGATATATCCTGCGGACAAAGTCCGCAACGCACATTAATTTCCATGCAACTTAAAAAAAATGACATGCCACATGTATGTTTCCACATGATCACATGCTCCCCAAACATTCTATGCAAATGCCCACACTCAATCGTTTGCAACATACCCACCATTAGCACACAAATGTCATGCACAACTTAACATTCATATTACATTATATATATATATAACATACTCATGAAATGATTTCCATATACAAGCTTTCATATGGCTCAACATCAGTCCTTTATCATGTTCATGCATGCACATTTATCCCCCAAAAAGTTTACCCAAGAAGTGGAATCAAGAGGGAAAACATTCAAGAAACAATTTGATTTCAATAGTGGAAAAACATCTTCATCGATCGATAGCCCTTTAAAAAATGGTTGACAGTTCGCCTATTTTGGCCCAATCAATCGATAGCTTTTAGGGCATTTGTCGACCGACAATGCGTTTTAGGGCGAACGATCGACAACCTCATGCCTTCTGTCGATCGACATAACACTTTACAACCCGAAATAGAGCATTTTCAACATTACCACATGCAAGCCACACCAAATCCCTTGTAGGTTATACACCCTAACAAGAAATACATCATCCCCAAAGAATTATAGGGTGGAACAAACCCTATCTGAAGATTCAAGAGGCTTCAACAAGAATCATCAAGAATAAAGGGAGATTTACAAAGCTTTCTACATTGACATTTTTCAAGGACTCTTCTCCAAAAATAAGGAGTTTTCAGGAATAAATCACTAAGATCTCTTGACTCTAGGTTTTAGAACTAAGAAGGAAGTTAGGACTTGCCTCTTTATCGAAAAGAAGGAGGAAGAAGAACTTGCCACGGGAAAAAATTAACAAAAGAGAATGTGCTCCTTTAACAAAAAAAACAAGAGGAACTTACTTCTTTAAGGAAAAGAAAGAAGAAGAACTTGCCTTACTATGCTTTACTCATGATCTAAGCTTGAGAAAAGCTTCTGCAAGAATCCAATCTTCACCAACCTTTACCAAACTAGAAGAAACCACCTAAAGGAAAGAAGAAGATGATGGAAGATCAGTCATCACTCTCTAAGATTCCTTCTTAAAGCACTGATGATCAAGGGAGAAAGAGAGAAGAAGAAAGGAAAAGAGGAGAAAAACCCACTGCCTCATGAGTCTCTCTCCTTTTACTAGCTTCCACAAGCTTCTTCCCCCATCCTTCTTAAATTTATCAATTGGATGGCTTGGGAAATTATGCCCTTGCAGAAAATGGTTGACAGCCTTAAGGAATTTGTCGATAGCTAGAGGCCAGTATTCATAATCAGACGATAGATTCAACACCATCGGTCAACAGTTTCCTCATTTTCTCCCCATGAATGGTGAACAAACCACATGAACGGTGACTGGAAAAAGCCAATTTCTCCTCAAACATCCTCAAACCACCTCAAATGATCGACAACCTTATCACCATCTATCGACCGATAGTGTCCATTGCACTAATTGGTCAATAGCTTTGCTCCATCTAAGCCATTTCCTCCAAACATCCTCAATAACCCACTTCCAAATACCTCTAACTTGGACTTTTCAATATTCAGCATCTTTGCTTCCTTCTTTGACTTCGATTACTCAACATCACATACCTATATAATTTCCCTTGCTTGGTTTTTCTATATTTCATTTCACCTTTGACTTTGAACTTCCAACACCAAATTTAGCTACTTTGACCATCAAAATTCACATGTGATCCTCCACTTAGCCCACAAACCACTAGTAAGCCACAATTAACTTAACATATAATTAATTGATTTATTCCTTTCCATTTATTCCTTTCCCAAAATATCAGGTCATTATAGTCTCCCCCCTTAATAAACTTTTGTCCTTGAAATTCTCACCTGATCAACCAACAACTGAGGGTAGACGCACTTCATTTCCTCTCTATAATTTATTTGGCTGCCAAGCCAATCTATAATTCAATTACCTATCCGTCTAATCAGCTTAACCATAGGTCCCATGTATTCCTCATACCTCCACTAGAAATCCCAATTCAAGTCCCACACAATGCATTGATATACATAACAATTCAATCCTTGGGCCTATCAAAATTGTAGTTTAACTTTACACTACCACACATCCCTTCACACATATGTGTAAAATTCACACAATGGCTATTTATCAAGTATGTTCAGGGTAAGTCAACACAAAACTTCCATTTCATTCATTTATACATACACTATACAACAACAACTCACACTCACGCCACTAGCCGAATGGAAATAAGTACATGTGCCACTCCTAGTACCCAACCTAGGGGTACTAGTGTGTGTATACAAGGTCTTGGGTGCTAGTGTGTGTACCTTATGTGGACCCCAAGTACCATTATGCACATATTTAATTATGCATTTACTACATAGCTTGATATTCATGGATTGGGTGTGCATGTGATGTGCATGAGTCTGGGTGGTTTGAGTTATTTTCCTGCCAGTACCTGTGTGTGTGCCAGATTGATGTATGATTCAGTTCATACCATGTATGCATGATGTTTTGTGAAAGTTAAGTCCTTATCCATTTCTCATTCTTTCTTAATGTTTGCTGAGTCTTGTGAATCATTCTTTCTTTGCATCATTCTAGGTAAGAACGAAGTGGTCATTGAGGGTGGGTCCAACTGTGTTTGAGTCTTCATGGGTAGATGGTGTGTGCAGAGATCCCTTGACCAAAAGATGCTTGGGTGGCTTCGTGTGTGTTGTGTCCAAGAAGGGCACTATCATATTTTGTTAAGTTGTTTTGTATCTTATGGGCAGATGGACTTGAATGTTATGTAAAAGATTTGGCTATATGTTATATCATGGTTCCATTGTATATAACGAGTTAAGGAGGAATTTTCGATCATTCCATGAATAAAAAATACTTCACTTTGGAAGAGTCTCCCCATTTACATACATATATATATATATATATATAACCCAAATCACCACCTTGAGCACAATCTTCAATTTTCCCTTGCGTTGATCCCTTATTTAATTATTTGCTTTAGAACACTCCTTACTTTAACTACTTTTATAAAAAGATAAAACAAGGCCACCTAGCAACTTGCCTAAAATCACATTAGACCACTTGAACACGCATAATCACTTTAAGTGTCAATCGCATGAGATTTGGCCCTCGCCATTTGGCTTGGAAATTAAAAATATCTGTACCACCTAGCCATCCACCAATTTACATATATAGTATTATTATATAATCTTTATATGCACTAAAATATTTGGCCATTCTACATAAATCCTACATCACTTGGCACTATTTAACGTCATTCTATTATTACCTTTTATCTACTTTATTAACTTTTTGATCCTTAAGATCACTGGGTACATTTAAGGTCACCAAGTAACTTGACTCGATTTGACCACCATGTTCCCCAAAATTTTGTCTTGTTATACAAAATCTTACCAAATTTTGCCTCATTTGCTACCGTACACCACCATTCTAATCTATCTTCTTGTCATCACCCGACACGATTGTGATTCTATCATTTTTGGTTAGACCCCAAGAATCAACCTTTCCATATCCCAATCAAGTCTCAACTAATGCTTTCTGATTTGGAAACTGGAGAAAAAGACAAAAAATAAAAATAAAAATAAAAGAAAACCCAGCTTTTTGACGTCCCGACAATCTTTTATTTGGAAATCGGAGAAGAAAGCAAACATTTGGAATATTTTTTAGTTCCAAATCTAGAAATCAAATTTATAGGATAGTTTATGTGCAAAAGTCCTACATGGAAGGCATCAAGGCTAAAATATAATTCTTTGTTACGCAGTCACACAAACTGCGTGTATGTTCCACAATTGTGCTTTAAGCATGCCAGATAAGAACATACCAATCTGTTATATGGCTCTAATTTGGTACTTGACTCTTCAAATAATTGTTCAAGTCCCTTGTCATAGTTGGCACTCTCCAAATTCATCAATCGCAAAAATATTACTATTAACACAATGAAAAACATCTTCTTTCTTGGGATGAAATTCTTATTCTAAACTTTACACTTACAAAATTACCAAATAAATCCGAATAGAGTTGTTAGTGAAGCCTTAAATGCATTTGACACATGATGTCATAAACCTTGTTCTTTGACCTTCCAACAAGGTTCAATAATGAACCTTGCACTGGGATGGGTTTGGTCCTATTTTGTTCGAGAGATGGTTTTCAATGCCAGTACTAGGTTGGGTCGAGAAGTTCATGAAGGAGAGATAAAAGTGTCAAGAAAATAAAAGATAACAGAAGGAAAATACTTATAAAAAATTATTACAAAAATTAATATCATAAAATCAGACTAAGCCACCAATTTATATTAAAAAATTGATCATTGATCTAACGTCTAATGAAAAGTCTATTTAACTAACTTTTTCCCTAAAGTTTAGTTTAGAGAAACTAGATCAACAAAAAATTAGCCAGTTTTTTCCAAATCAAAAGTCAAATTATGAACTATTCAACCTAACTCTCTTTAACTAACTTATTCCCCGAAGTTTAGTTTTGTTAGAATTAAATGGGTCTTACATGTGTGAATTAGAAAAGTCTTCAAGACTAGACCTGATAACAAAACCCAAAATAGGGAAAAGTCTTATTGTTCATACGGGTGGACGTGATCATTCATATGGGTGCTGACAGGGCGGTGGTGAGTGGACACGTCCGTTTGAGTGTAAGAGATGCATGGTAAAAGATGTGAACCTTCGCAAGAGTGTGTGTCTGGACCGTTAGGTCGCACCTAAATTTGAAAGGATGCAATCTTATGATCCAGATTAATTTGGATCAAACAACATGACCTTTCATGATTGAACACTTGGCATCTATAAATAGGACCCCCCCTAATTCCATTTTCTCCATCCAAAATCAATTCAAATTAATTGATTTCTTTCTTTCCTTCTCCAAAATACTTTCTTACTACCTTGATTATTTTTCAAGTGCGAGAGATTTTAATTTTTTCCCTTCGGTTAAGAAGAGTACGATTAATTTTTGATTCACCCGACAAGGTTAGTATTGTGTTGTACTAATTCTTAAAAGAAATGTTGTATCTTGGGAGACACACATCCATCAATCCTATTGGCACCATTGTGAGGGGTGAATTTTGTCTTAAAAATGTTGTCAAAATTTTGATTTTGACTAAAAAAATGCGCAAATTAACAATACAGCTAAAATGTAGAATTATAAAGAAAGGATATTTGTTTCGACATACCTCACTTCATTTCAATTCTATTTTATATTTTCAAATTTCTTTTCGTTATAATTCTGCATTTTAGTTTTATTGTTAGTTTGCACATTTGTCTAGACAAAATCAAATTTTCAACAAGAAGTTTTGTTGCATAAAATCTTACTAGATATTATCTTTGATAATGCCAGACGCCACCCAATAATATGTTAAACAACCCCTCTACTTCTAATTTTTTTTTTTAGGATTGATTTATCTCATTTGGTAACATTAATCTAATGGAGGAAAGGTTGCTCATATAATCATTATCTAATGGTGACTTTGATTAGGAGATTAGAATAGGTTCAAGAGACTAAAAATCCAACTATGATTGTGATTTAGATCCTATGAGTAGACAATTTTGGTTCAATTATTGATGGACCACCCCTAATAATTTATGGAATGATATATCTATATTATTATGGATTGTGTTCCATAGTTTGACAATCAAAGTCTCGACGTATGGTGTGACTAGTTATTTGAAGTTGTGAGGTTAGCTTATTTGTTTTGATTAGTAGATTTTCCCTTTGTAATGGGATCGTGGGCATAGGTTGTGGAGCCCAACCATGTTAATTTTCTATATGTTGTTATTTTCTCATTTGATTTTTGTTTATATATGTTTATAGTTTGTGTGATTCTATTATATATAAGCCCTTAAAACCAATTATAGTGACACAAAAGGGACTCAATCTTGTAATTTATTAAATATTATTTAAATAGCAAGTTTATGTTATTATTTAAATTATAATATGATTTAATTTAAACATACATCTATTAGTATAATAAGGAGTGGATACCATTTTTAAGTGTTAAGAATATGAGTACTGGTTAATCCATGGTTTGTTATGCTATAAACAAGTTCCTAGCCGTAGAGTTCCTAATCTAGATAGTAGTAACTCGTAAAGGCTAGCACATCATCTTTCTCCTTATTCAGTATGAGATACTAAAAGTTAAAGTTGGTGAGTCTCGTGCCATTCTATATGAGATATAGAAGGAAGATGAGTGGGCACTTGTTATAGGAATGAGTTCACTGAACGGGATTGTTAACATCGAATCACATCAGTTCTATCTCACAAGTTAATGATTTAATGTTAGTTGCTGATATGCCCTGAAAATTGCACCCATATCAGGTTAAAGAACAGATCCAAGCATTGGAGCAGATATGGGTTTGAACCAAGGAAAAAAGACAAGGGAGCCATTTAAGGCTGAGAGGGTGAAAACCCACTCGGTCATATGAATGAATGGGCATGACCCACTCGGTCATATGACCGAGTGAGTGGAGGCCCCCTCTTCCCAAAGGGACATGACTCACTTGGTTGTATGATCGAGTGAGTAGGGCCACCCACATGATCAATTGATTGAGTGGGTGTCTCCTATTCACACCTTATTCCTTAGATACACCATCATGGCCTCAAAACTCTTGGAACGATCACAAAACTCTTGAGATGGGCTGTGAAACTCTCAGGATGGGCCACGAGACTCTTGGGATGGCCACCAAGTGTCTCCCATCTCCATTCTCTATAAATAAGAGGCCTTGCCCCCTATCTTAGGTATGCTCTCTTGGGCACTCTGAATACATTCTTACGCTCCTACTCTCGAGAATTGACTTAAACATCAGAGGGTTTACGTGGGGACACCCACTCATGCCTCTAACCATGCGTTCATCTTATAGGTCTCTCGGTCATCAAGACTCTTTCGGCTATCAAGAATTACTCAGTCATCAGAAAGCTTCCCGTCAGATCTAAAGGAGTCTCTTGTTCTTTAGGTCACTCGCTCAAAAGATCTCAAGAGTCTCATGTCACTCAGCATACACAAGACTCTCAAGACACTTGGTTATGAGACTCTCAAGAATCTCAAGACACTTAGTGATGAGACTCTCAAGACCCCTGAGACTCTCAAGACTCTTAGGACCCCCGAGACTCATAAGACTCTACACTCTCAAAATTCTCATAATCAACCACACACATTGTATTCTCCTATGATTAAAAATAAATTGTTGTATTTTGGCAACAATAATTGCGAATATGCAACTAGTCCTTAGACCTAAGATAACATGGATATCTGTGCATTAGTGAATTAGGATATCAACGATACTATATGGTTGTTCTAATTTGGAATGATCATACGTATCTATGCGCCTAATGCAATGGTGCATGAGGTATGTGTGCATCAGTCATGAAATCTATCACCTGAAGGTTTGCGAGGAAGATATCCTATGCGATCTGATAATCACTTGACGATAAATCCTTGGTTGAGGTAATATGATTATGGAATGTGTGTTCCATATGTTGTGTCATATTAGTCAAAATTGATTTTGAATTTGATTATATGACGAGATTAAGAGATTTGACCTACTGTCCATGATCTCATATCTTGTCAAGATATAGGATGATAGAAGGACCGTATTGCAAGGTATTGTAGTAAAATATTCACTATACCCGCTTCACATTAAATTGGGTAATCATAACATATTGCTAGATGTCACTAATGATTTACGAGAATTAATTTTTGATTATTCTCATTGCTAATTTAATTGTAAACTTAGAAAGTCCCACCAAATAAGAAATCACTTTTAAAGAGAAGAAGGGCAAATTAGTAATTTTGAAAATTAGTAATTTTGGTATATATTTATTTATTAGATAAATAAGAATAATTAAATAATTACATTATGAATGAAATTATTTAATTATTAATAATTGGATCGGGCTTAATTGTAGCACATTAAGCCCAGTCCAAGGGCACCTAGGGTTTCATATGGTCTTCTATAAATAGAACTATAAACCTTAAATCAGTTTGTGAATTCAGATTCAGTAAAAAAATTTTAGAAAATTTCTACTTCTTCTCTTGAGACGCTATTAGATCAAAAGTGATTTCGAGTAGATCGACTCAACATCCTACATTTGGAGGATTTAACAATGGATGAACCAAAATAGAAATAAGATTTCGTCAACAAGTATTCTTCTATTTATTCTTCGATTGTAAAAGAAAAATTATGAAAAATCGTGATACCTAAAAATTTTATTCTTTATTCTACTACATATCTTCATATCTAAGTTTTCTAACAGTGGTATTAGAGCCATCATTTTTCAGATTTATGATTTCTTTATGTGATTGTTGGACATAAATATGTGTTTTTGAAAAACCCAAAAGTTTTTGCTAGATGAGATTCAAACGTAAAGATTGGATCTAACATCGCTGCTTGTATGCACGAATTGGATCAATAGCATCATGGATCCATTCCTACACTGTTAAGTAGTGCCAAGATCTAGATCGACCCCGCTAGGCGGTACCATGGTCTTGATTCGGCATCGCTGGGTAAAGCCGTCAATCATGAACCAACGTTGCCCATCTGGATCTAGTGCCGTTAAGCGACACCGGATAGTCTTCGATCAAAGGTGGTGCTAGGTTGCCAAATGAGGCGCCATTCGGTGGCTCCACAGTCTCAACCGACGCCACCAACTCCATGACTAGACTTGAAAGGATCTGGTGCTATTGGGAAGCGCTGGAGATTGGATCTAGTGCACTCAGGTAGTGCCGATGATAGAGCATAACGTTGTCCTTTTCGATGACGGTGAGCACGACGCTGCAAGGTAGCGTCGTCATTGTCTCCAGTGATGATAGAGAAGGATGATGAATGGCTATGGTGGTCGAGGTGGTGGACTCACCCACGACGCGGGCTAAGCCCATGTCCTCCTTAGGTGGTGTACAGCAACATGCCTCGGACTGGGTCGCACTTGGTGTGCGCTAACCTCGGGTCATTTGCAAGCCTTGGACCAGGTCATGGCCTATCCGTGGACCTTGCACGAAAAGTGTAAGTGGATTTATCAGCCCTTTGCCTGCTTCGTCAATTTTTTTAGCACCATTTTCAATTAAATATATATATATTCAATGTTTTTCAAAACAATAAGGTATAAATTGTTATACCTATATCCAATAATCATACAATTGTTTTTAATATGTTTTTAATTGTTAATATAATGTTATGGATGTCTTGTTGCATATCAGTATTGGTCGTAGACCTAGGATACTACATAGATGATGTATGTGTTGATTATTTTATTTGATGGCTAGTGTGTCGGGGTTTTCCCTTTTACATGACTGTTGTAATATTATTTTGCTTTTAATTTTATTGTAAAAGTAGTTTGTAATGAATGTAAAAGCGAAGGATTCACATCAAATGAGGCATGACTTTGAGTGAAGTTGTTAATGGCAAAATGATCAAGGAAACAAAGGCCCTATGTAAAAGGGTTATGCTTGTAATAGTTATAGGCGTTTCATGTTATGCACCCACGAATGCACCACACAATTGCAATGGCTAGAATTGTGCCTAGTGTTAGTGATAGTGCCCTAGATGCTAGATTTACATTACATGGGATGTATGTGAATAACACTCTTGATATATTCTTGATATTAATGAAAATGTTATATTTTCATTCATACCTTTCCCTATTGCTTTTATGAATGAGTCCCTAGGCATCCTGATAGAGTTCCTACTCTCTTGAGGTTGAAACTGTGTGACATGGATCTCTAGTTCAAGATTTCTTAAAGGTATTCTCGGTCCTTAGATTTATCAGAAGGGGAATATGATATATCTATTAGTGGACCAGCACATGGGCTACTACCATTGTTAGCATAGGGTGCTAATGGGAATAGGGTGGTGAGTCACACACCACATTGAATAGGATGCATATAGTAGACATTTGGGTGGATGTTGGTAGAACATTCGTTGAATGTGATGCCTATAACAGATGATCACTTGGCTTAAGTGATATTTTTCTCTTGTGTTTGTTTTGATGATGAGAGACAATGGTTTTATATCTATATATCAATGCATCTCAAATTTATTTTGATGGAGATTGGATAAACAAAGTATTATGTCTCAATTAAATCTCAAAAAAAGATTTTCAAATCGGATTTTGAGTGCTTGAGAAAATAGGAGCAAAATGTTTTAAAATACAAAGGAAGTTTGTTGAACGGTTCTAAGGAATTGTCAACCGCCCTTGTCCTTGTTGTTGATGTTTAAAGGCTATCAATTAATCAAAAACATAGATCCCAGTTGTTTCCTGTCAACTATTCCTACATCAGTAGGTGTTGACCATTTTTCACATTATGTTGACCATTCTTTATATTTTTAAATTGACCTATAGACCGATTCTTTGAATCTGCCGACCATTTTTGTTGTAGAGTCGCCCAATGACTAGTTCGTCAGTTCATTAAATGAGCCCCAACTACCACCAATGGCTAATTTCTTCAAAGCTCTCATCTCCCTCAATAAATACATGGTTGGTGGACCATTTATAGGGTTAGAGAATTTATTGCAAAAGCTTCCAAGTGCTCAAGTGTTTAATTTTTTATTCTCTCTTGTAAGGCTTTGTTTTCATTTTATTTAATTACTTCAAGCCTTGTATCATTTTGAGAGAATTTATAATTGAGGAGTTTACTTTTTAGATCCTCTCATTCATTTGTATTGTTGTATTGTTCCTACCAAGTGTGCTAGAGGGTCTACATGTATTGTAGGAGGACTGTAATTCCTAGTCTTGGGGACTAGAGGGCCTACCTATGATCAACTATGAGGTATTAATGAAGTTTTAAAAATCCTTAGTGAGTAGCTAAGTGAGTGAATTAGATCATTTGGTTGAACCACTATAAATTCTTGTATCCCTTTATTGCTTTAATTTTTGTCCCAGGCATTTTCTTAAAATTGTCACTATAGGTTTAAAAGTTCTGACTTTCTAGCTAGAAAGAAATTCAAGTCCAATCAATTTTTTTTAAGTAACCCAATTCATCCCCCACTCTTAGGTTGGTGCCATCGCTATACTATTATATCATTAAGGATTAATGATCTTTTACTGGTTCTCGATTATATATTTAGTCCTTAGACTAGAGGTGACATAGTGTCTTGTACACTGGTGTCAGGGATTTACCGTTGAGCAGAACCATCAAGTGTAAGAGGTGGAGATGCTCATTATGTGGTCTTTGTGTAGTGGTGTATGGACATAGATGTTCATTGATGGGATCTGTTAACCTTCATTGGATGGGGGCATACATCCTATGAAATCTAACATGCTACCTATACCACACACCTCATTGGATTTGTCATAATCATCGAGTCTTGTGAGTTTAATTAGTCCATAACCCCCACTCGGTCAGGATGTTAGTTAGTGGAAGGACTCTAGTACATGATAATCGAGGAGCCTTAATAGGTTCATATAGAGTTGGACTTTATTGCAATTAGAATCTTTGTGAGCCTTGATTAGAGCATACTCAAGATCCTTTGGGGGGTGATTTAGGGATTTGAAGAGATCCCCTTAGTAGGTCGATGGGATCAACCGATGTCAAGGAGTTGATGTGTCTCGATTGTTACATGATTATGAACCTAGAAAGTCACACGCATACTGAGTAATGCACTGAATTAGTGATCCATTGCTTTTAGTGTTTTTCTCATCATTATGAGACAATGATGTTGGTTGCTATTGCGCATGGGAGATTGATATTAGATAGCAAGGGTTGTTATTTGTTAATAGCGGGGCCAGAATGCAATAACTACGAAGTGGATGGAAGTCAGTCAACTTCAGTTGACCATATCTTTCTAATCAGTCAATAAAAGATGAGTCGTGCGATTCTGGTCGAGTTCAGTCAATCGAACTATGCATTTTAACTGACTTCAATCTACCAAACTAAGCAGTTTGGTCGACCAAACATAGGCAGCAAGCCTCTAATCGACTTTGATAGATTGAACAGTAATCTTTAGTCGGTCAAAATTTCACTGCGTATTTTAACACGAGTGTTTGATGCTCTGAAACTCTGCATGCAAAAGAAATGAGAGAGATGGATGAGAGGCGTGAAAGGGTTTTAAAAAAATGGGATTTGCTGAGATATTAATAGTAAAGGGTTTTGCATGAGGCTAACGATTTCACGACTAGTCCCCTCTCTCCTGCTCTCTGATTCTCTTTTCTCTTATTTCCTGGTTCTTCTTATTCTTCTCCATTGTTGTGGAAATCATCTTGTCCTTGGTCTAAGAGATAGCTGGTACAACACCTCTATTTCTTTTCCCATTCAAAGAGGTTATTGGATAGCTAAGAAGCAGCCTAAGGAGGAACACCCATAGAGCAACGGGTCACCTCTATTGAGAGAGTCCTAGCATAACTCCATTGGAGGGTTTTAGACGCATCTCAGGTGTAGACTGATTAGGTCCTTCACAAGTGATGAGGCAGGCTAGTCACCCGAAGAAGCGGCTTACTCATGGGAGCTCAGATGGACAACAAGAAGGAGCATCCACCATTGGGACAACCGGCAACAACATTCTTTGGAAAGGTATACCAATAAAACCCCCTATGGCATGGTTTTATTTTGAGCATATGGCTGAAGTATATCGAGTCTTGCAAGGATTGTCTTCACTTTTGCTTTGTGCTACTTTGTTATTTATTTTTGGTTTTGAAAATATTTTAAAACCCATAAATCCTTTCATAGATCCACATGTTGTTGGTTTTCGGCCTTAGGCCCTCGTTTCCTTTCACCTAGTATGCATGTTTGAGTTCATGACCACATCGACTATTTTTATGCAATGTTTTATGTATATAGTTGATGTATGTAAAAATGTTGCATGTGAAAGTGAGACCAAATAATTAAAGACCGAAAATCTCCTATAATTATAAAATTAAATTGTAACCAGTCAGACCTTAAGAGTTAAGACAATCTAATTGGGGCTCTTCATCACGATAGAAATTGGGGTATTTTGATTTGTGTGTTAATCGGCTATGAAAACATAGGGGTTGCACATTAGTTCAATTGTTTTAATTTCTATATAACATTTGATGTGATAGGGAAGCACAAATATCATGACCCAAGAATCTATAAATGTGAGGGAATTGAAATTCAATTGTGTAAAGTTGTTAGCGTGATGGTATGATTTAACCATGTTCAATTGCTAAGAAACTATAATGTGAGGTATATTGGACTGGGAGTCGAAGTAAAATATTTAGGCTGTGCTTGAGATGTACTGGACAAGAGTTATCCACTTATTAAAATTATCATTCCAAAGATCTATTATGTGAGGAGTAATAAGTTTAATAAGAATCCAAATACCCACTGGAATTCATACTAACATGAATTCGCTTTTTCCTTCATTGGGAGTAAGGAATTTCAAAAACTTAGTGGGAGGTATTGTTTGATTTAAAGACCAAAATCAAACAGTTAAGAAAAATAAGATATCTAACAGTCTATTTATTTTCTATAGATACATTAATTAACCCACTTGCAAAAATACTTGACACTAATCGCTTAATTGGACTAAATTTCAATGATTGGCTCTAAAATTTGAAAATTGTTCTCAATTTGGAGAGGATTGCTTATGTGTTGGATACACTTGTACCTACGCCCACGGCTTAACATATAATACCCCATATTTTCATGAAGATGCCACGTATTTTAAGTGAGTTTTAAATATCGAAAAATATGTTTGAAATGGCAACAAGTGACCGAATCGATCGCAGGGAGTGCCCTGGAGCTTAGATACCTAAGGGAAAAGGTATATCTTTGACGAGCGTCCCGAGGTGAGATTTATAACACTGAAAGAAATAAAATAAGAGACGATTTTCGGTTACGCTAAGTTGTAGCCTAAAGAGACCGAATGATGGTAAGGGCTTCCCGAAAATCGTACATATCAAGTAATTTTGAGTTATTAATTTTGAGATTTTAAGTATCTCAATAAATTTGATGTTTGAGGGTGTAATTGTAATTAGAGAATTATCCAAATGAAATAAGGATGAAATTATAAGCTCATGTGGTAAAATATTAAAGTTGAGGACTTGAAATAAGGGCCAAAATGTCATTTGGAAGAACTTTGGGGTATTAGCTTGGATTTCAAAAATTAAATCCATTCTAGCTTTGGATTTCAAAAGCCATTCAATTATATCTTTGAGTCTTGGGAGTCCATGGCTAAGATTGTGACAAGTAGCATAATATGATTGGTTCAAGTAATCTATAAATAGGCACCATAGGTTGTTCTCAAATCATTCCAAGAAAGTTTGAGAGTTGAGGCATTCTAAGTGGATGAGCTTTCTCTAGAGAGAGAGGAGGAAGTTCTGTAAGAAGGCGGGAAGAAAGCGGCGGAGAGGCGGGGGAGAACGAGCCTTCGTCGGAGTTTGTCAAAATCAGTAAGAAAAAAAGTAAGGTAAGTCCATTTTTTTTAATAATCCTGTAGAGGGGGAAGAGAGGGTCGCGTAAGTTCAAACGAGGGTCAAATCGGAGTTAAAATAAGGAAGTTATGAGCGAAATATGAAAAAGGGATGAAGTTGTCTAAAATCTGGTGGCCGCGCGTGAGTTACACGCGCCGAAAGTTGGCTGCGCGTGAAGGCGCGTGACCCACCTTTCTAAGGTACGTGAGGGGCCCATTTTTCTTCAACTTTTCCAGTTTTGTCCCCACTTTAATGCCCCTCAACATTATGTAAAAATATTTGAGGTTAGGTTCACTAAAACGTGTGTTTTTTGCATAAACCTAGGCCGTTTGCAATGAAATTATACCGTCCAAGAGATAAACCAACAAGGTGAGACTCCTATACTCTAAATCCTATTTTGTATTCTCTTATGAGAGACTTCTATTGCATGAGACGTATTTCGTGAAGTTCTTATACGTAAACTCTTGTTATTCTCTTACGTGAAATCATGTTACATATATGAAATGTATTTTTTTGAAAAATATGTGCTATTGGCTTTTTAACTATTGCATTTATAAAATTCGTGTGGCCATACTGTTGCACCTATTTGTTGTTGGCCGAGGACAAAAGTTGGATATCCCCCGAGAGGAGCTATGCATGCGCCATCGAGAAAGCTCTCGTGGGGAAGACCGTGAGTCTAAGGAACAATGGATGTGGTGCTTGCATGAGTTCTATGAGGTCAAGCCGAAGTGACATGGTTAGGGACCTCCCGAGAGATGCTATTGATGCGCTATTGAGAAAGCTCTCATAGGAGGAGGCTGACGTGTTCACGAGGCACTTTGGAGTAGTTCTCGTTGTCTTCTCATATATTTTATACCTGATCATGCATCGATATAAACTATTTTTGGAGTTTCTCACTAGAAGATTCATCTTCTAATTGGACTATGTCCCTGGAATATTCAAACGTTCCAGCTTCGACGAGCGGTTCTAAGGGAAAGGAGGTAGCTGAAGAATTAGCTTAAATTACTACTTGTAGCATGTTTTTGTTTATGTGCGAACCTATGTAATTTTGGATATGTTTAAGACGTTCAGTTATCACTTGTGAGAGATAATGTAATACATTTTGTAGACGTCTTGAACGATTTTATTTATGATAAATAAAGCATTATGGTTGTGAACCATATCAGGTTCGATCTAGCTTCCACATTTGAAATTTTAACGCCTATCTTAGCTATTCGATTATTGGGTTTGTTAAGCTGGGACGGTGAAAATTAGGATTTTTGGGATATTGTGTGATGTATGACAGCTATTGTGATATGAAAAATTTTTATATTCCCGAAATCCTAAGTTATAACACGCTCAAGAAATTTGGGGTGTTACACAACATATTACTTAAGAGAAGTAAGATACTCTTAATAAGTGGTGAGATGATGATCCCATCGCTAAGAGTTATATGCTTGCTTCAATGAGTAATGAGTTATAGCGTTAACATGAAAAGATGATTGACGCTTATACTGTGATCACTCAGCTGCAAGAGTTGTATGGTGAACAAAGTTAGGAACTATTTAGGGAAAAGATCACACTAGGAGGACCTATTGAAGAACATGTTCTCAAAATGATCTCCCTAATTGAGAAATTAAAGTATTTGGAGGTTGAGCTTAATGATGACCTACAAATTGAATTAATTCTTCAATCTTTGTCAGATTCATTTGGAGGTTTCATTTTGAACTTCTATATGAATACGATAGAGTGCACTCCAGCAGATCTGTTCAACATGTTGAATATAGTGCAAGGTAATTTGAAGACTGGGGACTGGATATTCACATAGTTACCAAGACCTGTGAATTTAGTTTGTCATTGACTCTCACTTAATCAGGATGTTAGTTAGTGGAATGACTATAGTGCATGGTAATCGAGAGCCCTAAATAGGTTTATAAGAAGTTATAATTTCATTGCCATTAGAATTGTCTTGAGTCCTAGCTAGAGGATATTCAAGATCTTTCAAGATGCTTTGGGAAGATGAAGAAATCCTCTTAGTAGATTGAAGTGTTCAATCAATGTCAAAGAGTTGGTGTGTCCTGATTGCTATATGACTATGAAGCTAGAAGGTCACACCCTAAGTAGGTAAAGCACTGGATTAGTGAATTTGAGTTGATAGACTATTTTTACACCATTAAGAATTAATGGTTGATAAAAACATCATTAAGAGTTAATGAGAATTTTAGTGGATTATTAAATATGAAAAAAAAATTCAGTGTGTAATTAATTTTTGTATAATATTTATATGCATAATTGTTATATATATATATATTGTATAAGAATTAATTAATTAAAATAAGGAGACAATTGTTGGTGAGAAAAGTCAAAATTGGCTTGTGATAAGATTAGTTGACTAACAAAGGGAGGAGAGAAAGAGAAATGATACAAGTACCCTTTAGGCTACCCAACATTTAACATTTTCTTTTTTAGTTTTTTTTCCTTTGTAATCCCCAATGTCCCACCCAATGTTATCCCCAAGAGACTCCAATGTCCTACCCAATGTTATCCCTCCCTCCCTCTCCTCCCCCCCAACTCTCTCTCTCTCTCTCTCTCTCTCTCTCTCTCTCTCTCTTTCTCTCCCACCTTAACTAACTCTCACGACCCATCTTCATTTTTCCTGCTAGCCATCCTTACTCCCTCACACAATGCTCTCCCTCTCATGACCTGTCTCTCTCCCTCTCGCTGGCTACCCCCACTTCCTCATATGATCGTCTTCTGTCTCTGCTCTCTCTCTCACTACACCCTCAAAACTTGCTTCTCACACTGCTAGCCATGAAACCTGCCTGTCGTATCACTGACAGTCGAGCCTACTGTTGCCCCTACCCGCCGGCCAACCATTACACCCCGTCTCCGTTGGCTAATGCTCCTTTACGGAGAGAGAATCATTTAGAGAAAAATTGCTTACCTACTTGATTTATGACATTATGTTGATTGGAACCCATAATCCATAACAAAGAGCGAAATGATTACTATAGGAATCGAAAAGTGTATCAATTAGTTGAGTTTGCTACTACACAAGAGGAAAAAAATAATAGCTTTAGTTTGGATACTTTCACTCATTTACTGATATTATTGGTACCATAACGCCACAACAATGTCTGTTATTCCTAGATGGTATCATGAGTTAAGGCTATGGATGAAATAAAAAATAAGGTATTTACATCCTTAAAATTTAGGAATGTGGCTTAAATTTTTGGCATGCTAAAGAAGTTGATCATTATTTTTCAAAAACTTTTTGTATTAATTGGATTTTTTTGGATTTAGGGGCCATGAGTGTGTATGTTAACCTCCATGGCTTGGTATTTCTAATGGTAGGCTTTGATCATTTGAATCTCTGTCCGGCGATGGTTTGCCTGTGACTGCTAGTGGCAATGTTACATAGGAGAGTTTGGCAATGGTCTTGAGAGGAATCTTGCATTGCTAGTGCCTACCTTACCAACTGGAAATACTTCTCCAATGCCAGGAATGACCTCCGAAGTTGGGTCGTGATAGGCAAGCATTGTAGAGTGGCTATCATAGATGGAAGACAACATCAACTGGCACTGTCGTGGGATAGGGTGTACCTAACACGAGGTTGGAGATACCTTATTGCAGCAAATGGCCTTAAAGAAAGAGATGCCATATGGCAATTTGGCAATGTGTTTAGCAATGTGTTTTGGGCCGATAATAGATGCAGACAACCATATAAGGAGTTTAGCGATGTTGTGAGATTTGACACCATATACCTCACCAATAAGTATAACATGCCATTTGCCCCTTTTGTTGGGGGAATCATCATGGACAATCTATGCTACTTGGATGTGGGTTAGTGTCAAATGAGGATATAGAGACGTTCGTTTAGCTATTTAGGATATGGCTTCAATGCATGCAAGGTTAGGCTCCTAACGGAATAATTACTGACCAAATGCAATCCAAATAGTATTTCCAAATACAAAGCATAAATGGTGCTTGTGGCATATATTGAAGAGCTCCCTGAAAAATTTAGCAACCACGCTTAAAAGGCTGCCATATGTTCGGCTATACACTGACTAGTCTTGTTACTGTAGGTGCTCTAGACCCAATCAGATATGACATGTTATATATTGATAATTGTAATTATATTTATCATTGAATAAGGAGTTATTCAAATTCACAAGAAGTCATTCTATTAGTTTCTAGTTATTATTGTAATGACCAAATGAAACTAGATAGAAGTCCATATAATGTACACTGTGATTAATCTATAAAGATGTGAGATGATGCATCACAATTTCTAGACATCATTAAATGTCCGAAGTCATAGTAATGTCAAGAATGGACATTAAAAATTATAGTAAGACTTATATGTTCTATGTTTTTGCTTTGTGATAGTAATGGGGTCTCACACCCATAGGCATGGGATGCTTAGACAAGTACATAGGTGACCAATGTTGGAGAACGTGTCATTGGATATGACTCGCCTATATGTGGACAATATATTGCTCATAGGGAATCGTGTTCCCATGATGCAATTAGTTAAAATATGGCTTTCAAAATATTTTCTCCATGAAGAATTTGGGAGAAGCAACCTATATTCTAGGAATAAGAATCTATAGAGATAGATCCAGGAGGTTGCTAGCGCTCTCCCATAGCACGTACATTGACAGGGTGCTAAAGAGGTTTAGCATGCAAGATTCTAGGATGAGAAGTCTTCCCATGTCACATGGAATACATCTCTCCAAGACTATGTGTTCGAAGACACAAGATGAGAGAGATAGGATGAGTCAAGCACCATATGCCTTGGCTATTGGCTCGATCATGTATGCCATGTTATGTACAAGGTTTAATATTGCATATACTTTGAGCATATGTAGTAGATATAAAGCTGATTCAGGTGAGAAATACTGGATTGCTGTGAAAAACATTCTTAAGTACTTGTGAAGCACTAAAGAGATGTTTTTGCCATATGGAGAAGGAGAGCATACCATGAAGGGGTTCACGGATGCCAGTTTCCAATTCGACTATGATGATTTTGAATCACATACAATCGAGATTCATATTCTGCCTATATGGCGGGGCCATGAGTTGGAAGAGTTCCAACAAGAGATAGTGGCAGATTCAACAGCTGAAGCCGAATACATAACAGCCTTCAAAGCAGCTAAGGAGGTTGTATGGATCCATAAGTTCATTGATGAACTTAAAGTGGTGTCCATCATTGTTGATCTAATAATAGTTATTGGGACAACAATGGAGCCATCGCGTAAGCGAAGGAACCACGATCTCATTAACGGACCAAATTTGTATTGTGGCATCACCATTTGATAATGGAGATTATCAGCTGAGGTGACATATATAGAGAAAGTGTCGATGGATGACAACGTCATAGATCCCTTGACTAAAGCTCTGTCCCAGGAGAAACATGAAAATCATGTTCGATCATTAGATATAAGATACATGAGTGATTGGCTCTAGTGCAAGTGGGAGAATGTTAGTGTAGGTGCTCTAGACCCAATCAGATTGGTCATGTTGTACACTGACAATTGTAATCATGTTTATTATTTGAATAAGAAGTTGTTCAAATTCACAAAAAGTCATTTTATTAGTTTCTTGTTATTATTGTAATAACCGAATGAAACTAGATAGAAGTCCATATGATGTATACTGTGATTAATCTATAAAGATGTGAGATGATGCATCATAGTTTCTAGACATCATTAAACATCCCAAGTCGTAGCAATGTCAAGAATGGACATTGACAATTGCGGTAAGACTTGTATGTGCTATGTTTTTGCTATGTGATAGCAATGGGGGTCTCACACCCATAGGCATATGGATTCCTAGACAAGTACATAGGTGACCAATGTTGGAGAACGTATCACTGGACATGACTCTGCCATGAGAATCTATTTTGGTTATATGTTGATGGCATTCTCATACGAGATGGGTGTAACTAATCCTTGGACTTGAGGTTGTCACGGTCATCTCATAAGAAGACCAGTATGCTTAGATATCATTTCGATGGGCCTAGACAAAGGCTGCACGTGGGCGATCGTTGGGTATATCGTGAGGCTTATGGAGATGGGTGTATAACTAAGATGGGACTCGTCTATCCCTTGATAGAGGATAATGTATCTAAGGCGCCTTCAGTGGATATTCACTTTAAATCCATGGCCATGATGAAAGAGATCAATAAGGAGTTATTGATTTACTTTCTAATTAAGTGAAGATATCCGGAAGACAGAAGAAAACTCATGTGATCGTTATCAAGCAACACATCGCCATACTTGAGATCACATAAGATACATTGACGAGAGGATCGAATTACACGGTAACCATGCTCATGAAAGGTTATTTGCGGATTATAAATCCTTCTGAATAATTGGGTAGACATGATGATGCCTTGCTAGAGGCCAATCTTGTCTTATGTGTTCATACCGACACATTGCTAACATATTCGGAAGCTTAATGAGTCATATGCAATAGGCATGGTCCTTGGCTTAAACCAGGAGAGTGGACGTATGGTTAAATGGGACACTTCGGCAAGAAGTTGTGCCGTCGTAGGTTCTCACGAAAAATGAACAAATAGACATAATGACGTCGATATGACAAGAAGTCGTCATAATGGAAAGAGTTTCCTAAAATGACAATTGATTAAATTAGGAAGGAGTTTCTAATTTAATAATTTTCTATTTGTTGGAGTGGCAAATAAAAAATAAAATATATTTGGGCTTAAGTTAATATTTGGACTAAATTAGATTTGGGCCAAATATTAAATTAAATATTATATTTGAACTAAATTGGATTTGGGCCAAATATTAAAATAAATATTATATTTGGATTAAATTGGATTTGGTTCAAATATTAAATATTATATTTGGACCAAATTAGATTTGAGTTAAATATTAAATATTATATTTGGGCTTGAATTAGATTTGGGTCAAAATATTTTATTTAAATCTATAAAAGGATTTGGGCCATTTAATGATATTTCTAGTTGGACTAAAATAAGCCCACTTAAGATTCTAATTAAATTAGAACTAATGGGCTAGCCAAATCCATTAAGGTTTTAGAACCCTAGGATATTTCTCTATAAATATCCGTTTATGGGTTGCCCAAAATCGAAGTGAGTTTTGGTGTCGTTTTTCAAGAGTTGAAAAACATATTGCCGTTCACTCTTCCCCATTTATTTTTGGCATCAATTTGAAACGTGGACATTCTTTTCGTCCATACACAAGCAGCGAAAAGGAGGAGCTAGTTTCGCTCTCCTTACTAACGGATTCATGCCGCGTATCACAAGTTAGAGGCCGGACGGTTGGACGACTCGAATCCGCGAACGACTCAATAATCTAAAGGTTAGATTTATTTATTTGTTTGTGAATGATTTGATTTAGACGTTGATCCAATCGCCGGGATTGGGGTAAGGTTCAAAAGTTTTGAACTACGTTGTTTGGCCCGTAGTAATCTTGCTTCACTTTCAGTTGAGTGGGACATTCGGTAAAAAGTTGTACTATCGTAGATTCTCACCAAAAAAGAACAAATAGACATAATAATGTCGATATGACGAGGGGTCATCATAAAGGAAAAAGTTTCCTAAAATGGCAATTGATTAAATTATGAAGGAATTTTTAATTTAATAATTTTTTATTTGTTGGAGTGACAAATAAGAAATAAAATATATTTGGGCTTAAATTGATATTTGAGTTAAATTGGATTTGGGTTAAATTAGATTTGAGTCAAATATTAAATTAAATAATATATTTGGATTAAAGTAGATTTGGTCAAAATATTTTATTTAAACTTATTATTGGATTTGGGCCACTTAATTAAGTTTCTAGTTGGATTAGGATAAACCCATTTAATTAAGTTCCTAGTTGGACTAGGATAAATGGGTTGGCCCATATCTATTAGGGTTTAAGAAAACCTATGACTTCTCTATAAATACCCCTTTAAGGGTTGTCCAATTCATGAAATTTATTTTGTGTGGTTTTTTAAGAGTTGAAAAACGATTGTCGTTAACTCTCTCTTGTTTCCTTCTGCATCGATTTGAAACAAGGAGGTTCTTTCCATCCATACATAAGCTGCGAAAAGGAGAGGGAGCTAGCACTCTCATTCCATTCTCCTCGCCAACGGACGCGTGTCACGTATCATGAGTTAAAGGCCCGACACTTGAACAGCTTGAATCCGAAAATAACTAGAAAATATAAATGTTAGATTTATTTTATTTTGTATGTATATTTTTTTATTTCGACTTTGATCCAATCGTCGGGATTGGGGTAAGGTTCAAATTTTTGAACTACGCTACTTGCCCCGTAGCAATCTTACTTTACTTTCAAGTCTATGATTCACAAGCTCCGTAAGAATTCGAACAAGGTTGGATTAGGATGGTTAAACAACTTAAATTACATGATAGTGATTGGTTTACCAGACTTTACACTGATAGAGGTCGTTCGGTTCCTTGTTTCTTGAAAACATCGTTTTAGGCAAGCATGTTAATAACCCAACGCAGTGAGAGTATGAATGCATTTTTCGATGGGTTTGTCCATTCAAAGACAACGTTGAAGGAGTTTGTTGAACAATATGAGCAAGTATAGAAGAATAAGGTTGAAAAGGAGTTCCAAGTAGATTTTCGATCCTTCTCGCAAATGGTACCATGCATTACACCATATGAAATTGAAAATCTATTTCAATCAGTTTACACCATATCAAAATTTAAGGAATTTCAAGAAAAAATCACCAAAAAGATGCATTGTGACCTTATATCTGCCAACGAGGGGCCTTCAAGAACAACATTCGAGGTAGAAGAGGATGTCATTGTTGGTGAGGGTGTTAAGAGGAAAAAATTTATTGTTTTATTTCAAAGGGATAGTTGCGAATTTGTTTGTAGCTGCCACCTATTCGAGTTTAGAGGAATTATCTGCAGGCATGCTATCTCAATACTGATTCGTTGTAAGGTAAAATCACTTCCTAATAGGTATATATTGAGGAGATGGAGAAGAGATGTGACCAGATGCTACACGAAGGTCGTAATCAACTATGATGGGTGGATTAGTACTCTTGGGCACTTAAGATATGACCAATTGTGCAAAGTTTTTACTGAGGTAGGTGATCCTGCAATAGATGATGAAGGTCGTACCATTCAGCTTATAGAGTGGATTAATTTTTTTTTTTATTTAAAAAAAAAAAAGCTTTCCACATAAAAGTCAAGGAACATAAGTAATTGTCTTTATTAGTCCACTATTCAATTAGGCTCCACCGACACAACAACGGAGAATGCTTCAAGCGAGCATATATTGGACTAGAACTACTCGAGTAGTAAAGGGAGGCCTAATGTAATACCCAGTATTTAATGTTAAGAGAATTTTCAAGAATTATGAGGTCAAAAAATAGAATTTACAATAGTTTAGGGCCTAAGTGCAGTACTCAAAACATAAACAGAAGGTGAGGGACTATATCAAGCAAGCCAATAAAGGTCAAATTGCCCAAATAAACAATATTCGACAAGATCAAGGGATTTTCGAAGGTTTGAAGTAAAAACCATGCAAATAAGGGCATTCGGGCAAAAGTGCAAATTTTGTAAAGTATCCGAGGGAGGTCGAAATGACGAATTTTTCAAAAATTTCTTGAGGAAATGAAAAATATGGAACTTATGGGCAGTAGTGGAAGTGTTAGAAAGTCTAGGGGTATCAAAGGTTGGGAGAAAATGCAATTAAAAGTTAGCTGGGGGCTAAAATACAATTTTTCAAAAATGGCATAGTGTGAAACCGACCGGCCGCCTATGGCCGTCGGCCATCCGCCTGGGAACATCGGGAAGGTCGCCTAGGAGGTGCTAGGCTAGCTTTAGTTGATGATGAAGTTGTAGGGACTCGCCATTGGCTGGAAAAAGCATTGAGGTGACCGGTTTTAATGGTGGGAGAGATTTTCGATTTGGCCGAATCTTTCGAGAGCTTAGGCTCGTGATTTGGGGCTTTTCGATTGGTTTGGAGGATGGATTTTGGTTTAGGGGACAAGAACGAGCCAGATTTGATAGGGAATCGGGTCAAAATCGAGTATAAAAGAGGGTTCTTGGCCGAGAGTTCAAATTTAAAATTGAGTGAAATTTCTCTAAGTTTTAGGCTGAATCGAGCTTCTAGGATAGGGGGCTTTTGTTCCTTGGGCGTTGAGGATTGTTTTTGGAGCATTTGGAGTCGTTTGGTATAGAAATAGAGGGGTTTTCGTGGGTTCGTCGGAAAGTCAGGCTCGGCCGGACCGCGACCTGCAACCGCCGTTTAAGGCGTCCTCCGGTAGGTGTTTCGGCCATTTGAGGGTTCCATCAAGATCGCCTCATCAAGATCTTCAAGGCCCCGTGGTCGTTTTTTCCAAAGGAAGTCGTCGGAAAGCTGCCATAGCCGGAGAAAACGATCAGAGCCGGCTGCACGTGGGCCTCACTTACCGAGCCTCTGGGTGGCGCGTGAAGGCACGTGAGGTAGGTTTTGTCCTTGATTTTAATTTTGGAATTTTGGTAAAATTATGTTAGGAATTTTCGTGGAAAAATATTTGATGAAACTCGATGTTAGGTATTTTTTGTGAATTTTTGAAAGTAAGGAAGGTTTAAAAATAAAGAAAAATTGAGAAAATTGAGGGAAAAAATAGAAATATTGATTTCTAAGGTCCAAATGGTGAATAGGAGACGATTGGTGAGTTGGAAAGAAGAATTTCACGTTTTTCGAGGCAAAATCCGAACTTTTCCAATTTGAGGTGAGTGGTTTGACTCTAGTTTATTTTATCTTAAATATGGTTTGAAGTGTGTATAGAAGGTTCTGGTGAGTGGTTTTACCCTCCCGAGCTTAGGATCCACATGACCGGACCGATTTTAAGGAGTGATTATACCCTCCTAAACCCCAGGTTGTTTTGCAAAGGCGTTTCACTTATGTACATTATGGCATCATATGCATATCTAACATGTGGTATATTGCATCAACTGTTTTCATTTTTAAAACGAGTCAGTGCATGGCATGTATATTCATAACATTGGGGTGTTGATTTTCGTGTCATTGTTGGGTCCACATGGGACAGGATGGGGTCTTCTTGAGAATGGGACAAGGTTAATCTTGGTGAACGAGTGACACGGTAGGGCACTCGAGGGATTAAATATGTCGCGGCAAGATCGACCCCAACAGAGTGTGGAATGGTTTTATTCCACGAGAGGTTGAGTATGTCAGGGAGATTTCTCAAGTTAGACATGTTTCATGCTGTTATTGTTTGTATATGCCATGCTCGTATATTGTTCATGCATTGTATAAACTGTTTCATGCCATCCCTTAGATGTTTTTATCATCTAACTTGGGTTATGCCCCTAGAACATTCAACGTTCCAGCCAGGGACAACTGCGAGATCGAGGAGATGGCCGGCTGGGCCAGCGGTGTTTAGTGGATAATCGTTGTACCATTTTGGGAGTGTTAGTAATTATTTTGGTATATGTATAATCAGTTGTATGACATCGCTGTATCACTTGAAAGTTTGTATTACATATTTCAGTACGAGAATACTTTGTATGAAACTCGTGGTAGGCCACGACATTTTGATGTATTTATTCCGCTATGTTATATCATATCTCGTTTAGTTTTAAGTCTATTAATCTTGTTAGTTAAGCGAGTAAGACTGGGGTTCTCGGGATTTTTACCTGCATGTGAAGATTGTATCTATGGCGCCGCGTGTGATAGACCTTCTTTTAAAAAAAAAAAGATTCCCGGGAATTTCCTTATAGTGACGCACCCGTGTAAGGCGGAGTGTTACACCTAAGAAGCTTCGCAAGAAGGGCCCATTGAAGATGACATCGAAAAGAGTTAAGGTAATCACTAGTTTGTAGTGTTCAAGTAACCTACTAGGTTGAATATAAATTAATCAAGGTTTGATGATGCACATGTGTATTCAAGTACAAAGAAAGTCAATAAAGTGTCACAAAAGAATCTACAGGATGATGCAATCGTTATTCAGACTACACAGGAAGCATAATACCCTGTCTGACACCCCTCCTGTAACATATTCCATACATTCAACCGTTTCCATTTCCCACCTTGAGGCTTCCGTCTCTACTAATTAATACATTTAATTTTCAAGGTAATTTCATTGTTCAGTTTTAAAAAGACCGAAAACATTATATCATGCGTATGTTTTTAATGTCAATACTTTACAGAAGGTCTTGCTATGCATCACTATATTCCATATATGCAACACAAGGATGAAACCAGGTTGTAATGGATGATCCTGAGAAGCAACAATGGGGAAAATAAGAAGATGATGGAGAAGCAATAAAGAAGAGACAAAGAAGTATGGAATCCTTACACCTTTAAAAACATTGATGTATCTATTTATAGATCATTAGTATTTTAATTTTAGTTAAATACCTGTAAAATATTGATTGATTGAATAGCAATAGCATGGCCGGGTTTAATTAGCCGAATAAACTCGATGCTTAGTCATTTTAATTTTATTTGATTTTTTCCCTACAAATCCTTGGACCGACATGATGATGATATGAAACTTTTGATTACCCAAAAGAATGGAAATGTAATTCTTAAACAATAATTTATTTTTATTTTTATTTTTTTGCCTCTTAGGTCATTGGGATCCCCCGCTCCCAAAAAAAAAAAAAAAGCAATTCAATAAATAGAGGATTATTAGGTTCAATAGCATGGCCAGGTTTAATTGACCGAATAAATCCGGTGACTAGACTTTTTAATTTTATTTCTTTCTTTCCCTACAAATCCTTGGACTGACCTGATGATGATATGAGACTTTTGATTGCCCAAAAGAATGGAAATGTAATTCTTAAACAATAATTTATTTACTTATTTATTTTTGCATCTTGGGTCATTAGAATCTCTCTCTCCCCCCAAAGAAAATGAATTCAATAAATAAAGGATTATTAGGTTCAATAGCATGGCCGGGTTTAATTGACAGAATAAACTCGGTGATTAGACTTTATAATTTTATTTGTTTTTTTCCCTACAAATCCTTGGACGGACATGAAGATGATATGAAACTTTTGATTACCCAAAAGAATGAAAATGTAATTCTTAAACAATAATTTAATTTTTTTACCCATTCGTACGTAAACCCCTTCCAATTCCATTTTACCCACTCAAACTAATAACACTCCCTTTTAGCCCCTCCTTTTTAAACCTAATATCCCTTTATTGAAACTCGATCTCTCCTTATCTCTCTTTTCCTAAACCCAACCACCATCGTTATAACATCAGTAAGCCAGCACCTTATCACATCCTTTAACGCTGTCACCACCGACCCCTTGCCGCTGACAATCAAGAAGTTAGTTCTCATTTCCTTTTGTGTGATTTTTTGTAATGGGGATGGACGTGCTTCAACATGATGGGTTTCATCATGCTACGTTGCTCGGCATTTCGAATGCATGTTTGCCTTCCTTACCCGGTTGTGTTGCTTGAGGAGGAGAGGAAGGCGAATGGTCTTCCTCGTCGACAAGGCTTCCTCATGATGAAGCCCCATTGGCGAGGATGATTGTCTGCCTTCCTCACCGGGCATGCTCGCTGATGGGGCATGTTTGTGAGGAACTCCCGTTGATGAGCATCCCCCCAGGCGTCCTAAGCCTATGCAACCCGATGAAGCCTGGACTAGCAAGGAAGGAAGACCACCTATGCCTCGATGGGGCATACTTTCCTGATGAAGGTCAGTCAGCCTTGGTATGACCTAAAGAAGAAGCCTAGGAGAGGAAAGTGAGGTCGGGCTTCTTTTATTAGGAAACGATGGCCAATCGAGTGTCATCGAGACAGTACTCTTGGTCTTTTTAGGTGGTTGGCCTTCCTCGCTAGGCTCGGGCTTTCAAGCTCGGGCTAACACTTAATGGCGCAATAAAGCCCGATTAAGCGATTATGTTCATGTACCCTATTTTAATTTAATTCTTGTTCCAATTATTTTTTGGTTATGCTCGAACCCTTTCAGATGGATGTCAAGCAGAATACAAAATTTACTTATGTTCACGCTCATCTGGTAATACCGCCAAGTACATGGTTCATTACTCACTGTGGGATGCACTAGCTTGGGCTAATTCGTGAGGCTTTGAGCCATTATCGCGTATTGGATAGATTTATCGAGGGATCGCTAGGACATTTCATGTAGATCCCTCTTCACGATCAGTACTCTGCTCCACAATTGATAAGAGATGTTCTAGTTAGGAAGGTGACATTTTCCGGTGCTAGACATGATGAGATGTGGTTCGAGATTGACTTCGTTCCATATAGCTACGGGAAACAAGAGTTCGTTATAATCAGTGGACTTTGGTTTGGCACAATTAAGAAAGAACAATTTGAAGTGAGGCCTATTAAGGCGAATAGTTTATGCACGCCCATTTTCCCATAGCAACAAATGGTGTCTTGGCCTCACATAACAGTAGCACTTGATTCCACACATGACCTGGCTACAGATGATATCCTTAGGCTAGGTTATATTGTTGTGGTAACCATTATGTTGCTTTTCCACGATGAGCGTGCATTCATGGAGGAATTTCGATGGACTATTGCTAAGGATTTACATGTATTCTAGTCATTCCCTTAGGGGACATACATCTACAGTAAAAGCTTGCATTACCTCCATATAGCCACAACAAAGGGTGTAACACCCGATGTTATTGGTGTTAGAAAGTATGGAAGGTTGATAGAAACTTCCGAACAGTGCCCTTATGATAAGTGGATCTATAGGATTAATAGTGCCCTCGGGAAGGGACATTTTGGTAAATTGGCTAACAAGACGCAATAAAAGGTAATTGAGAAATTTTGAAAGTATTTCCTTGTTTGAATGAGAATTGGTTGTGAATTATTCTCATTTGTGCTTTTGTGTGGAGATTGATGGGATTGTTGATTCCTAAGGGCATTTTGGTAATTTGGAGTATAATTCCACGAGGGAATTTAATTATTAAAGAGGAAAATTAATTATAATTCATTTATATGTGAGAAGTAATCTATTTTCCCTAAAATGGAGAATAAATGTGGTGAAACCACATGGATGACTTAGATTAAAGCTTGGAAACCAATGGTGGTGTCTAAAAATGACACTCGGCAAGCTCTTGTCCAAGAGAAATGAATGATTTAATTAATAAAAAAATAAAAATTAGTCATTCTAGCATTTATGGAAGGAATGATTAAGGGAGAAATAAAGAAATTCAAAAAGAAAATGGAATGTAGTCTCCCATTTAATGTGTGAAAATGTGGGATATATTTAATGGAAAAGAAAGGAATTATGTCTCTCATGTGATGTATTGAAATTAGTCAAAATTAAATAAATGGGAAAATGGCTAATTTTGGGATTTGAAGACATAGTGATCCAAGGGTGGAGAATTTGTCTTGAATATGAGATGGGAGAAGATCAAAGGCTTGTAATAAAAGTCTCCAAGTGGCATGGCTTGTGCTTCTTTGGAAGGTGGAGATTTAATCTCCAATCTCAATAAAGGGTTGAGATTTAAAGAGAGGAAATGGCATGGATTGCCAAGTATTAAAGTAATGAATTGTTGAGATTTAATCTTGGTTTAGCACATGGATTGTGCTTTCTTTGAGTGGTTGAGATTAAGTCTTGGAAAAAGCAAAATGATCCAAGGGTTGGGATTTAAAGAGATCAAGTGGCATGGATTGTGTTTCTTTCAAGGGTTGAGATTTATTCTCATAAAGAAAGATCAAGGGTTAAGATTGAGTCTTGAGTTTGAGATATCAAGACAAGGAAAAATCTCTCAAAGAAAGAAAGAAATAAGAAATAAAGAGATTGGGAGAATTGGGAGAAGTCTCCCATGAAGGCAAAGGAAAGGAAAAGAAGAGAGCAAGGTAAGTTTCATGCTTCTCTTCATCCTTGATGTTATTTTAGAAGGAAAAAGTCTTATTTTAAGAAATTCTCCTTAGGTGGGAGAAGATGGTGGTACAGGTTTTCTTGATGCAAGCATTAGAGGCTTTCAAGAGAAGAGGTAAAGGATGGCCCCATGTGGAGGTGTCCTTTCAAGTGGGTAAATATGGTTTATAAAATTTTTATGTAGCATTTGCATGTAGTGGTTAACACTTGCATGGTATGAGTTCTAGTGTACCTATGGCCATATGAAAGATTAGTGTTGTGGGAGGGGTAGGTTGATGCCTCAAAACTTGGTGGGTTGTGAGGATGAAAGAACCTAGCCTTATTTGCATGCACTTGACATACATAATTATGTTTATATTCATATTTACATGCATTGCACCCTTACTGAGCTTTATAGCTTATGAGGTTTTCATCCTCTCCTTGTAGGTTCTTGATATGGTAAGAGGTTGGGGAGTTACTAGCTTGAAGTTGGGAAGCTTTATGATGTGAATTTATTTTGTTAGTTTATGACTTGTTGAAGCCTAAGGCATGTGTTGTAATTTTTGGTTTATGAATGTTATGCAAGTGTGGTGTTGTTGCCATGTGTATTTGGGTTAGGCCGTCATTGTTTATATTAGTGGCTCAAATGAATAAAAAAATTTGTAAGGCTTTGAAGGACAAAGAGTTGAAGTGGGGGTGTAAAATGGAAAAATTTTGATGTATATTTGTGGTATTTTAAATCTGAAAATTTTGGATTAAAGAAGCCCAAAGAAAGAAAAAAAATAAAAGTGAAGATGAAGCTGGTAGCAGTAGGGTCACCAGGGGGCCACGCAGGCGGCAAAAGCGCGTAGGCACACGGGCTTGCTCCGTTGGCAGGCGTAGGCATGGGCGAGCCAGCAAGATAGAGATCGCAGGCGGCATGCTAGGCCAATGCACAGGCATGCGGTAAGAGCGCTAGCAGGCCCCGTCGACCAATGTTTTTTTAAATTTCAAGAATTTTAAGATTTTTGGGGCATTTCTGGATTAATTTTAGGCCTTAGAGGAATTTTCAAAATAAAGGGATTTTTTAGGCATTTTTGGAGATAAATGTTGAATTTTGAAAATTTAAAATTTATGAGTTTTTCCTTGAAATTGGGAAAATCAATGGGTTGTTTGAATTGTTGAATTATTTGGAACCCAGTGGAATATTGAAAAAGAAGAAGAAATATTTTAATTAAAGGGATTTGGGCAAATTAAATGAAAATTATTTCTCGAGTGTGGAATTTCTAAAGCCTAATTTTGCTAGTCGATTCTAGGGTTGAGGAAAGGGAAGAACAAAACCTAATTCCCACCTAAGACGTTTCGTGCTGAAACATAGTCCGCCCTTCACAAATGACCGGGCCTGTGAACAGTTCGGATGATTGTTCACGAGTGACACCCGTAAGTGGGAGCGGGGCATCACAGAGAGGAAGCTAACTCGGGAGGTTGGGAAGAAAGTCAACATTTATGGTTTTGTTTGGGTGTTTTAGGTATAATTAGTATTATGTTACTCGGTCTGTATTGTATTACATTACATTATTGTATATGATTTGTTTATGCCAACTACACTTTTGTTTTACTCCATTTGTTTTTTGTGTTTTATTATAAGAATTATTTCTTATCTACAGTTGAGGCTAATCAAAACATTCCCATGGGTGGAGAGTATGTGGACCATAAGACTATCCCTTTTGGTCACCATTCCCAGATGCCAAAAGTGGTGCTCTAAAAGAAGGCTGCAAAAAATCAATTACGAAGAATGCCTTAGGAATGTAAGTTCGAAACCTCAACATAAATTTTGTACACACGAGGAACGAGTAAGACATTCGAGCCAACTGATGCGAACTGAGACATGAACTTTTGGAGGTCCTTTAACCCTTTATACTCAGTTGACGTCGACGTTTACAAAAATAGGGGCGGAGGGGTTGATGATCATGATAAGGATGCAATCGTCTGACGAGGTGGGATAGGAGAAGGAGGATGCTCCTTTTAGAAAGAGGAGGTCAACATGTAGGGTGGAGGTAGGACTTACTCTTAATACGCATCGTGGATAACACAATGATGACATATGATTATTCTAATAAAAATGTTCCTATTCTGTAATTTTTAGTTATTATTTGCAATAGGTTTTATATGTTTGTAATAGTTTGATTTCCCTTTGCAGATCACCGAGAAGCAAACTCTCACGCTAGAGATGTTGCGAAGCATGAACGAGGAACTCAAGCAGATGAGCAAACAGTTGGACTGGGAAATTGATCTAATGAGCTTACAGATGACTCTGACAAATAGAAGGTTGTGGCAAGTAGAGTGGAGGTTGAGGCAAGTAGAAATGGGGCAAGCAACACTGCTTACCCATCTACATGTCCTACCTATTGTGCATTCCCCAAATCACATCGAGGATGGTGATAATGAGCAACCAAATGGTCATCAAACAGATCTAGCTCGTGATGAAGTGGAGGACCAGACATCTCCAGCTAGAGTAGGCTTGAACTTCACTTTTATACGTTTTACATTTTAGTCTGCAATACCATCTTCTAATGGTTAGTCTTTCTATAGTTGTAGAAGGAAGTGATTATGGTCGACAGATGAACTGTGCAGGATCAATTGTCATCGTAGTTTCGTCAGCCACCATACACCAATCCCACCTGACAAAAAATGATAAAGGATGATTTTGCGGTGGATAAGACATACAAGCAGATAACTTTTCCTGTATTAGATGCGGATATAGGGTTACAGTCTAATTTAAAAGGGACAGTAGAGGATGTTCCTGCTCCTCAATAGGATAGTGGGGCCATCGGGGTGGTAGATAATGTGCTTGAAGTTGCGGAACATCACCTGGACCAAGAGAGGACAAGCAATGATGTTCCTGATCCTCTACCGAACAATGTGGTTGTCGAGGTGGTGATTGATTAGTGATCAATTTTGTAAACATTTTATTATAATTTCACCCTTATTTTGATCTTAAAATGGTTTAAATTGAATATTATTATGCATTTTGTAATTTTGTGCATGTTTAAAAATATTAATATAAAAATATATAAAATATAAAAAAATAAATATAATATATATAATAATATAAATATGCAAAGCCCAGCCCCAAGCCCAACACATGGAAAGCCCAAGCCCAAGCCCAAGCCCAACACAAGGAAGGCCCAAGCCCAAGCCCAAAACAAGGAAGGCCCAAGCCCAACACAAGGAAGGCCCAAGCCCAAAAATATGAAAAGCCCAAGTCCCACAAATTGATGACATCATCGCTTACATCATGGGTTGGAGTGACATCATTGCTTACATCATGAGTTGGAATGACATCATCGCTTACATCATGTGTTAGATATTTTATTTATCTTTGTATTTTTAAATTAGTTATTTTATTTTTCTTTAGATATTTTGTATTATTAAATTATATAATTGAGTGGTCTCTATTGCATCTTTTACCCTATAAATAGAGCACTTGGGGTGCATTTGTAACCATTCAATTTTCCTATAATGAAAGTATAGTTGTGTTCTTGAGATTTCTCTCTCAAAATTTTCACTTTAGTTTCAATATGATTTCGTTCTTAGAATTTCTCTCTTAAATCTTCAACCTTTGTTTCCATATAGCTGTATTATATTATTCATATTATCTTTTTATTATATACCGCTTATATGGTCGGTTGAATATTGTCTTTAAATATTGTCTTTCATTATATACCGCCTATATGGTCGGTTAAAAAATAGTCTTTCAATTCTTGTCTTTTCATTATATACCGCCTATATGGTCGGTTAAAAAATAGTCTTTTAAATACTGTCTTTTAATTCCCATCATTTAAATTCCTGCCAATTTATTTTAAAAATGAAGATGAGTAGCTAAATCCGATCTTGGGTTAAGGCAAGAACAGTGTCCAACGCCAATGATTCCCAAAGAAAGCTGCGCTTCAATTGTGTAATATTAATCTGATTTAATTTGAGCAGTGTGCGTATAGTGTATCTTTGAGTTTGGATTGGAGCATAAGCCTAACTTAGAGTTTCCATGCCACGTATGGAGATTGCTAGACCTGGAAATGTTTTCATACCCAAGCCCAAATGATTAATCTGTACTTATAAATTCTATCTGTGGGATATAATTCAATTTATGATAATTGCTTAACTTAGAATTTTCATGCCATGTATGGAGATTGCTTAAACAAGAATTATCATTATCTTGAACTAAAATTACTCATAGATCAGCAAAACTTAATTCAGATGAATATTATTGATCTTTTCTATTAAGTTGGGAATTAATTGGTTTTGACACTGAAATTGTCTTGACCCAAGCTACTTAAACTCATTGTTAATTTAGTTTTAATCATTTCCTCTAGATTATCTTAATCACCTCTTAAAATCAAATATTCAGTGATTTCTGTTTTCATCCAAAATAATCTCCCTGTGAACCGACTCGGACTCACCGAATTATAAATTTAAAATTGTACTACACGCACACTCGCACACTGGCGAATATAATCGCCTTATACCTGCTTTAACAAGAGGATTAATGTTTGATAAATTTGGTTGTTGTTTTGATAAATAAATGTGCAAGGTAGCGTAGCAGTCAGTGATGCAGATAGCAGAGCATCACCTAGACCTAGAGGGGGATGATGATCCTAACCCCCCCTCCCCAAGGGCTACACTGATTACATATGCTTGGAGGAGGACATTGTGTAAGTATACAAAGCTTGAACCATTTTTTATTATTATTATATTTACATCGGTACAATCTCACCCTTAATTCTTGGTTGTAGGTGTGACACAGGTTACTCGATCCATCTATTACTGAAGGACTTGTGATGCATAGCAGAAAAGTCTAACTGGTTAAAGGGGGTGCACATTGACAGTTATATGTGTTTCCTCTGACAAAGAAGAAAGACGCAATCCCATCCTGTATATGACACTAACTATGCATTCATGTTGACTTCCCTATTTGTGAGTGCTAAACACAAAGCTTAGATTACTCCTTTGTTGCATCTATGTTTCGTTCTTAATCATATATTCCATCTAGGTACTTATGGGAATGCATTGGAACAATAAATATGTTGAGAAGTGGTTCGTGCCTGGTAAAGTGACTGTCCTAGAAAGTTGGATGAATTTTGTCCATGGGAAGGTTGACGATGAACACCCTTAGTGGATAGTGGATTTCGTATGTGTTATTTTAACTTATTTATAGATTTAGTCCCGTACAAAATCTAACATATTTTAAATATATGCAGGTTTTGCTTCCATACAATGTAGGGAATCCTCATTGGGTCCTTTAGCAAGATTTGCCTAAAAATTGAGAAAGTTGTTGTATATGACTCCATAGTGATGCCAGAAGATAGTAGGCAGTCCAGGGTTAGGGCCATGCAGCCATTGGTCAACCTCTTCCCCATTCTCCTGAGGCAAAGTGGATATTATAAGCATATCTCTACAACGCCTCTATACAAAAAATTAGTGGTAGAGAGTCTTGATCTAGGAAAGGAGTCGATGTCTCAGCAACCCGACAGGTACTACAGTTATTTAATTTAATTTAATTTATTATGGAGTCAATTGTTTATTGTTGTCATTGGATGTTTAATTGAATTTGGTTATTTCTTGTACAGGGACAGTTGCAGAGTGTACATTATTAAGTACATTGAGGACATCATGCGGCACACCAAGGATCAATGGGTGGCCCATCACACCCTAGATGATATGCATACCCTCCACAGCCAGGTTGCGATGTATTTGTATAAATATAACAGAATAGTTGATAGTTGATTGTATATGTAATTTTTCATATGTATTTGTATAGACACAGCAGTGTAGTTGATATACGTAATTTGTTCATATGTAATATGTATATTATGCTAATATGTAATATATATTATGTTGAAATGTCCACGTTGTATATACATAGCTGTGTAGAATGGTTATTTAGCAAGCTTCATTGTAGGGCGATAAGGCCCAGAGGCGAATTCCCAAGCTTTATCGAGCAAGGAAGCCTGGGCGGCCTTCCTCGCACTAGGAAGGCCGGCCTCTTGGGCTTTATAGGGCGATAGGGCCATCGGCATTTCCTGCCCGAGCTTCACTGCACAAGGAAGCCCAAGCGACCTTCCTCAAGCTAGGAAGGTAGGCCTCCCTAGCTTCATAAGGTTATAAAGCCTAGCCATTTGCCTATTGGGCTTTATCGTACGAGGAAGCTTAACCGGCCTTCCTTGCACTAGAAAGGTTGGCCTTTTGGGCTTCATAAGGCGATGAAGCCTGACCATTTTTCGTATGGGCTTTATCGCCATATGAAGCCTGAAAGGCTTCGTGCGACCATCGGCCTTCCTCTCTTCCTTGCATGACCATCGGCCTTCCTTTCCTCCTTACGTAACCATCGGCCTTCCTCTCCACCTTACATGACCATCGGGCTTAAATGGCCAATTAAACCCGACCATGCTCTTAAACCATTTAATCTGTTTTTTTTTTTTTTTGTTTAATAATTACATTTCCATGGATAATATTGTCATTTTATTCCAATGTAGTTAAATAGTGTATTGTTCATATGTGTGTATCGATTAGGAGGTTTGTGTGATACTTATGATTCTTTTCTTATGGGAGTAGTAAATTTATATTTATATATTTATGGACGTGTTTTTTTTTTTTTTTTCTATGAAAGGGTTAATTATCCATTTGTTTTTTATGCTTATGTTAAATATGAATGCTATCGAAAAAAATACTAAATGTTTTACTTATAAAATTTATAGAAACGTGTGTTTGGTATATATCAACACATTTGAAAGTTCGAATACCTGGTGTTAGGAAAAAGAAATAAAAACCAAAAATAATTTAAAATCATAGGTTTTACGTATGTGATGTAGTAAGGAAAAAACACATGAATTGCCCACAAATTTTACATAAATGAATATGAGCTAAAAAGAATAGAGAAGATGAATTTTAAATTTCATCTAAAGTTTAGATTACTTTTTACATGGCAAGGGCTTGGAAAGATTACACAAACTAGGTAGATTACCACAAGGTTGGAGAAGCCTTGCTGTAACAAATGGCCTTAAAGAAGGGATAAAGGCCATTTGTTGCAGCAAGGCTTCTTTAATCCCGTGTCAAGTACACCCTATCCCATGACAGTGTCCATTGACGTTGTCTTCCATCTATGGCAGTCACTCTGTAGTGCTTTCTTGTCACAACCCAACTTTGGAGGCCATTCTTAGCACTGGAGGAGTATTTCCACATGGTTAGGTAAGCACTGACAATGCGAGGTTCCTCTTAAGACCATTGCCAAACTCTCCCGTGTATGGTTTGCAAAAAACATCACCATCAGCGATCATTGACAAACCACTGCTAGCCGGAGATTCAAACGATCAAAGCCTACCATTGGAAACACCAAGCCATAGGGGTTAACATACACACTCATGGCCCCTAAATCCAACAAAATCCAATTAATGCAAAAAGTTATTGAAAATAATGATTAACTTCTATAGCATGTGAAAAATTTAAGCCACATTCCTAAATTTTAAGGATGTAAATGCCTCATTTTCTATTTCATCCATAGCCTTAAGTCATGGTACCATCTGGCATGATAAACATGGTTGTGGCATTATGGTACCAGTAATATCAGTAAATGAGTGGGAGTATCCAAACTAGAGCTATTTTTTTTCCTTTTTTGTAGTAGCAAACTCAACTAATTAATACACTTTTTTATTCCTATAGTAATCACTTCGCTCTATGTTATGGTTTATGGGTTCTAATCAACATAATGTCATAAATGAAGTAGGTAATAAATCTAGAAAATTACCTAGAAAACTAATCATTTTGCTCCAAATGATTCTTTCTCCTTAAAGTAGCATTGGCAAGTGGTAGCGAGTGTAGTGGTTGGCCTGCAAGTAGAGGCGACGGTAAGCGCAACTGTAGGTAGTGCAATAAGCGAGTTTCGTGGCCAGTTGGTGGGGGAGACGTTTGTGGCATGGGGGAGAGAGAGAGAGAGAGAGAAAGATAGAGAGAGACGGTTGTGAGAGGGAGAGCTGAGAAGAGTTTTCCTACACAAAGAGACAGAGATGGCGAGTAAGGGAGACGTTCATGGCCAACGAAAGCGGGAGAGAGAAACGGGTTGTGAGAGGGAGAGCCAAGAGTGAAAGAAAGCCATGTGAATGAGTGAGTGTGGTCAGTGAGAGAGAGAAAGATGGGTCGTGAGAGGGAAAGCTGAGAGGGAGGACGATCGTGTGAGGAAGTGAGGGTGGCCAGTAGGAAAGAGAGAGAGAGAGATAGAAAGATTGGTCATAAGGAGAGCCGAGAAGGAGGACGGTTGTGTGAAGGAGTGAGGGTGGCCAACGAGAAAGAGGGAGATGGGCTGTGAGAGGAAGTGAGGGTAGAAGAGAGAGAATGAGGGGGATGGAGGGATAACATTGGCCGAAACATTAGGAACTCTTGGGGATAACATTAGGCGGGACATTAGGGATTGCAAAGGGAAAAAAAATAAAAAAGAAAATGTTAAATGTTGGGTAGCCAATGAGGTAGCCTAAATGGTGCTTGTAGCATTCTCGGAGATAAATTGAGTGGCAGCTTCAGGCATATTAAATACGGGACAGAGGCTCATCCCTTATTCTCTAATTTTCTCCTCCATTCCTCTATTCTTTCTCTCGTCTGTTCTTCCTTCCCATCATGCATTTTATATATAAGATATATATGGAAATATGTTGCAGGCATCATCTCTCACTCTCTCGGCCATTTGAATATATATATGATATGTATTGAAGTGTGAGAGATGATGGCAATGGAAGAAATTAGGCTAAGGAAGAAAGGATTGGTCGAAGCTTATCATGTCTTAGCCTCATATTTTCGTTATCCTCAATTATTTATAAATATAGGAGATGTATTTGTATATTATGTCGGATATGAATTAATGGATGAAGCAGAAGCTTTCGAACATCTTTTTATTAAGAGAAGAAGGGATACGACCGAGAAAATTAATAGCCATAGAACAAATAGTAGTGAGCATATCCGACAAAAGAGTTTTTCGTCGTCGTTACAAGAGTCCAATGCAGGCAATTGGAAAATAACATCTTTGGCGCAACAAAAGTTGCTGGTGGTCTACAGTGAGTTATTGTTGGTGGCCCGTAGTGGGCTACTGTTGGCAGCTAGCGACAATCACGGTTCGTTCTCTGATAGTTCCAGCAACTGTGACAACAAAAATTGTTGGTGGTGACAGCGACTGTGGTTTCTGGTGAGCTTATGTGTTTGTTCAAAAAGAGTTTCTTGTGGTGAATTTATAGGCGCAACCCCTTTGCTATATCCCGCTCAAAGTTCATGAAATGGAAATCCCTTTAGAAGAAAAATCCCAGCTCTTATTTACCTTTATTGAGATGGTCCTAGCACAGGTCCAAGAAATGGTTCTAAGGTGGCTTACGAATGGATTGATTTAGTCCCTTACACTCGCAGGGATGGCTTGGTTAGCCAAGGACATGTATCAAAAGCTAGTTTAGGAAGTTGGTTCATGAGTTGGTACGTGATAGGATTGCGGTAGCTAAACCAAAAGATAAAAATGTTCGAGTTAGACGCGCAACAGAAGCAATCGGCATGCTCTTTGATCTTGAGGTAACAGTTACCATTTATTTTATTTCCACATTATCTGGTTATGTTTTAATATGCATATGGCTGCTACCATTGTGTCTTGTAAGAAATGATTTGTTTCCGCTTCTTATTTATTTGGTTTTTGAAAAAGTTTTAAAAACTAGTTATGTATTCTTGCATCTATTGCTAAATGTTAGTGCGCCAATCGTTGCTTTTCACTCTCATGGAGATTTACTTACACTTAAGCCCTTTAATTCTCAAGAATTACATCTTTATCCTTGAACTCCTAAAAATATTTATTCAACCCTTAAACTTCTTGAAATTACACTATTGACCCATTTTTCTCTAGGCATTCATTTATGCCTAAACTCTCACTAAATCAACACCAAAAACTTTAAGTACACTTCAACCCAAAATAATGCCTTAATCACATTAAAACCATCAAGGGTTCTAAATAAACCATTTACCCATCTTTTTTTTAAAAAAATTTACAAAAAGCCCAAACCTTTTCAAAACCTCACAAAACACCAAATCTTTAACATTCAACATATCAAAACCCTTAGGGTATTTTTTTATTTCATTTCCAACAACTAAGGTTTTTGTTTAATTACACAAATGCACATCAGTTTTACGAAACTTCACAACAACCTCTTGACCAAAACAACCACTTGCTAAACTCCAATATTCTTTTACTTTCTTATTATAATCCCCATGTGTAAACATCCATCAAGGATATAGGAACCGTATTTAATAAGAAATTTAAAGAAAAAACCTCACTTGAAATTACCCAAGTAATTCCTTAATTTATTAGCAAAAGCTATTTAGCCCTACACATTATTACTGTTCAACAACTCTTTTTCTTCATTTCTTTTCTTTTCCCCACATTTTAGCCACTACTTTAGTTCTCTTTCAATGAGCCTAGTCACTAACGATTGCCTCTATTCTTTATTTTTTTTCTTTTCCTTTTCATTTATTCTTTCTTCTTATTTATTTCCGTCCAAAAACATTTTGCTTATATATATGTACATTTTTTATTATTTACATATTAAATGTAATACACCGTATTACATGCATACTCTAAAAATGAGGCTTAATCCATGTTTAAATAAGGATTTGAGGGCTAAGAAGGAGCGCCGAGGGTTGAAAAGAATTGATTCAAGAAATAATGGCTCGAAAAGTTGGAAAAGTACTAAATGAGTAATAGGGATGGCTTTGAACCTTACAAAGTGATATGTAAGTATGGAATAAAAATAAGGAACTTGAGATGAGCTCATAAATAAGATTTGATCCCAAAATCAAGACAATGCTAGAATGACTAAAGTATTGGTTGAGAAAACCATAATGTCATAAAGGACTTTGGAAAAATGAACAGAATCTGCATGCATGAGACCTTGTTTGTGGTTAAGGACTAACTCTAAATTAACTTGAGGTAGAATAAAAGACCTAAAGGTTCGTACTTACTTGAAACAAAGAAATTAATTAAAGAAGGGGAATGAATAATAAAAATTTCTTGAAACGGGCACAAAAAGATATTGAAGGTTAGTCTTGTGAGTATTTTAAGAAATCTTGAGGGTTTAGGAAATTTAAAAATTAAAAATTTGGGGTTAATGAGAAATTAATACATGCCTAGAAAGTTATAAGGGCATTTAAGGAATTCTGGGGGCCTAAGTGGATAAAAGGGGACCCAGAGAACATTAAAGGGGTCTAGGTGAGGTTATTTAAAGTAAAGGGGAATAAACAGGAAAAATGGGCGAATGTGCAATTTAGCAAAAGTATACGTGTATATACGCATTGTTTCGACGGAAAAAGCAGGAAAGAAGGAGAAGAAGAAGGAAGAAACAAAGGAGGAAGGAAGACGGGCAGGGAGGCTGGCCCGTGACCAGAGAGCTTACCGGAGGTGGCCGGAGTATCCGCCGGAAACCAGAGAAAAGAAGAAGTTGCCGGCGTACGTGAACAGTTACAGCAGTCCAGTTAGCTACTTTTTATTTCTGTTTCTATTAAGTTTTTTTTCTTCATTTTGAGGTTATAATCTTCTTCTACCCATTCTAAGGATCCCCAAGACTGTTTGCATGTGTTGAAAACTGCAAGGAAAGCTGGAAAAATTGAAGGAACAGCCGCTGGTAGCTGTGGCCAAACTGAACACATTCAGGTGAATTAACTTTCTGGCTTGTTCTTACGATTTTGGGTTATAATCTGTTTAAATGAAACTCAAGGAGCAGAGATTTAACCATGTGTCTAAAAATAGTGCAAGAGAAATGAAAGAAATTGGAGGTTATTAATGATGGAGTATTCAGTCAAAGGGTGGTTGTGTGATTTTATGAAAACCAGGGACTGGACTGCAGTTTATTCAAAAGTTTAGGTGCCGGAACTGAGATAAAAAAAAGACTCTAGGGGTCTTAGTTCAGTATTTGGGGATTTTGTGGAGTTTTGGAATGATTAAGGGCCTCAAAGTAATTTTTGGAAAATGACGTAGCTTATTTAGAAACCTTGAGGGCCTTAATGTGATTAGGGCATTGTTTTGAAAAAGGTGTAATTTTTAGGAATTTAAGAGTTTTAGTGTAAATAAACCTTAATACAATAACGCGATGCTTCATGTTTTTCATGGCAGAGGCATTGAAAATCCCTAAGAAACCCATAAACAAGGAATGATTGAAAGAAACACATTAAGGACTATCTAAGGTGGGTACTAGCAGATGGTGTATTGCATGTACATTTGCATTGTTTTGATATATATCAGTTATCTAATTTACATAAAGTTTTCAGCCATTGACTATTCTAGGAACTTAGTTGATGGTACATATTTCGTACTTTTTGTAATTAGGACAAGGTTTAGTTTCGTAAGTCCTTATTCCTAGGCTAGACAAATTGAGCAAAACTAGTGAGATGTGTTGTAAAGTTGAATCCTATGTTGAAGGTCAAGAAAGATGGCATCCGAAATGGTCGCTGTAGGTAAGCATGCATAACCAATGTAATCTCGACGTAAAAAAATAGGAAAATGTGTTTTGCAAGGTTGTTTGCATACACTCAATGAAATAGGGTTTTGACACAATTTTTTAGGTGTATTCATGTTGCACATCCTCTGCATCTATGCACCTATGGTATTCCTTATTGAGCTTATGTACTCATGTATGCTTTCTTGAATAGTAGATGCAAGTTCAACCAAGACAAGATAGCAATCGAATAACTGTTTAGAAGTCGAAGAACAAACAAGAATCCAGGGATAGGTTTTGTTAATTTAAACAGAGTTTGAAGGTGCGTGATATCGTGTAGGTATAATGGTTTTCTCAGCTTAGGGCTAGGTAGTGATGTTTATTATCTGAGGAATATTTATAATATGTCAGTTAGTCGATTTTGATTGTATGGTTAAATACTGCTACATGTTTAAGTAATATGATATTATGGAATTTATTTATACAGGTGCAGGACATAAAAAGCTTGCCTTTGCTCAAGTGAGGTATACAAAGAGTGTACTCAACGGGAATGGTTTTATGTTTTAATAGAGTTTTTCTTCCGTTTGGTGAGCGGGAGAACAATTTAGCGGCTCATAACTTGATTATCCCTAATTAGTAACTACCAATTGGGTGTTTTCCCCCAGTAGGAAAGCTAGTGCTCTTTATAATACCATGGGCTACAGGTGGAGAGCTATGTTAACCCCCTCGGTTCATCATTATCTCACATAAACCCCTCTTTATTTCTCCTTCTGTCACTTTAACTTCCATAAATCTCACATCAACCCCCCCCCCCCCTAATTTTATTTGGGTCCTTGAAGTTTCCAACATTCTTTTAAGTGACTTTATAATCTTTCTTGACATTTATTAGTTTCCCATTTTATCCCTAAACTATTAATTTGTCACTTTCTTGGGGCCCCGAGATTTCTTAAAATATTCTTAAGTCTAACCTTTAGGGCTTCATATCTGTTTTAGGAATTCCCATAATCTAAGTCCCTTAACTAATCAATTTTCTTGTTTAATATAATTGCAAACATTCAGATCCTTTATCTTACCTAACCTCATTTCAAGGTTAATCCTTAACAAAAAAACATACCCTCATTGAGCTTCGACTCTCTTTCGTAAAGTCTATTTTGACATTTCGATTTTTTAGACTGACATTTCAATTATTCAAGCGTTGTTCCAATTCTAAAATCAAATCCTATCACTGAACTTGCCTCGAGTTCCGCATCTTCATTGCACACTTACATGCCATTTTTCAAGGCTTTGAGCCATATCTATTATTGATTTGGTACTTTCCCAACTCCTTAAGCCATTATTACTCAAATTGGCTTATGTTGACCATTGGTAATGGTCTTTAATCCTTAGATTCTTTTTTAGACATGACTTAATCCTCAGTTTAAAGTAAAAATGTAATATGGGATATTACATCCAATACCTCTAGAAATAATTTCATACTCAAAATTATTTATGGTTTATTTTCCTACTCAAGAATTAACCTAGTAGTCATTCCTTATTATTCCATTTAGAATATTCCAAACCTTAAATCATTTCTTAAGGGCCCATTCTCTTTGCGTTTCAATTTTTAGTTTTAACTTTTGAATTCATTTTCAATTTCTATTTTGATAGTCTGTTTTCAAAAAATTGAAAATACGTTATGTTTGTCATTCTAAAAAACTATTTATCAAAATAGAAAATTAAAAAAACCATTATAACACCCCGTCTTTTTAGGGCATTAATTATGCTAGGATTTTTTGTTTTTTTTCACATACATTCATAGTTCATGCTAAAATCCTCTACATACTCACATAAGGATAGCATTCCCAAAACAGAACTAAGGAACAATAACCATATTCATAAGTGGAAGCAGAATCAAAACCTTATGAAATCTCGTAAATGATTACATAAATAAGTTCATACATATTGCTCGTCCATCATAACATTACAATTACCAAAAATGAAAATAAACAAAAACTAACTAGATAACCAGTCCTAGCCTTGGCTTAGAACCCACCACAACATCTACCACGCTCAAGCTTCAATCACCCATTTGCCCTTATGATTGCTTGTCTCGCTTGGAACATGAAATATTTTAGGGATAAATGTCCAATATTAGAAGATAAATCTTCTAAGAGAGGTTTAAAACAACATGAATGAATAATGCATTGACATGTATAAACAAATACATTAGTGTAATTTCTCTGGCAATTCAGCCCTGCATGGAACCCTAGGCATTCATCCCGGCATGCACACAAGGCAACAAGACACTCCTATATGTTGTTTCAGCAACACCCTTAGGAAATTACTACTACACTATCAGGGTGACATCTCATCCCATCCACAAGTATCAATATGCCAACAATATCATGTCATGTGAAAAATCACAACTATCGATTTAACAATACATGTACAAATATGACAAAATGTTCATAAATTACATAAGCCTTAGCAACCTTCATGAATACCATGTATAATATAGGCAAATATATCACATTTAAGTTTTCAAGAAAAAACCACTCACATTTGAACGAAAACTCAATACGCCTCGAATATCGTACCCGATCTCGATTTTTGTGTCTGGCCTTCAAAAATTACACAATCTCTCAACCTTGAGCGTCAACATACTCTGGCCATTATATTTATTCAAAGAAATATCAACACCTATTTTTTCATAATTTTTTCATATTTTTCTCTATTTTCTTCCTATTTTTATCTTGATAAATTCAAAATAAATACCACCTCAAATATTTTTCCAAATTTTTCAACACAATAATTCATAAAATAATTTCCCAAAAATATTTTTAAAAAATCCAAAAATTACCTATTGGCCACTCGCCTTCACGCGCTTCGCGCGTGTATTGTGAGTGAGGACTGGTGCATGCACCTCACGCGTCAGTTGTCTTCTCCAGCTCTGGCCACTAGCAATCACTAGATTTTGCTCTCACCTTACTCTACACCCTTAGTCGATCACAGAGGTACCAACCTTGGCTTGAAACAAACATCGGAGATGGCCCAACTAGTCATTTAAAAACTCAGTCGAGGCTTCAGCCTAGGTTTCCGGCGATCACTCAAAACCTCCTCAAACCTAAACAAAAGCTCCCTAAAAGCTCCAAAAACACTTTGCCCCCTCAAGTTTTAAATTTCATTTTGGGCCCTTCTGAGCAACCCCTTGAGTTTCCAAAATTCCATAATGAACCCCTAAATTTCCTCTTTCACATTTTATCCCCCAAGTTTCGTTTTACTGCTTTTGGCCAAGTTTCATAAATTACACTTAGGCCTGAAAGTATGTTTCGATCGCGAAACCCTCTTGTTTCATCCCGAAACTACTTTAGGGTTATTCCTTATGAAAAACTTGTATCCTTACAAGGTTCTATTGACTTTTGGAAAGTCCCTTATGACAATTCAATTTTTCACCCTAAACCATAGTTGTACCGAAAAGTATCTCTAATCTAATTTCCTTCAATGCTAAAAATCATGTCTCGAGATGTTCGTCAATCCCTTTTTCGTAGGTATCTAAGCTCCAAGGCATTCCTTGCAGTTGATTCAATCACTTTTTCGAGCTATTTTGATACCAATTTCTACGAAATTTCATATTTCTATCCAAATGCTTATTCCTAAAATAACCCAAAATTTTTGGGTATTACAAGCGTTCTATTTGAAATTTTAAAAATAATTTTTTAATGACATTTAATTCAATGGATTTGATTATCATACACTTCAGGACTTTAAAAAACCAACAATATTGTATGTTCTATGTCCTTTTTTTGCTAATCATATCTAGCAATATTGTCTCAAAAAGCTTATGAATACAATAGCTCTCACATAATCTCAAGTCGTTGGAAGCCTAATCAAATTAATTGGGAAAGAAGACATTATACGTATGTGATAATCATTAATAGTATACTCATTCGTTTAATATTTTTACACCTGCCACCGTTTTGTTTTTTGATTATTGCTTTACTTACAAAAAAAAAAAAATTGAATAGGAAATCATGAGGCATATATATATATATTATAATGCATAGCTTCCCATGGAAACTGGGTGGAAGAAAAGGATTTATGTTGAATATTAAAATCAGAAGCTTATTTAATGGAAAAAGACATACAAAGGCCACTTGAAAGAAATCAATGCGATGGCGGCCAACAGTGGTGAGCGACGATCACGAAAGGCCGATAACCTAGAAGCAACATTACGGAAGATCAGCAGTGGAGGGAGAAGCGATAGGGGATCTATGTCATAGAAGACTAATGAAGAAGAAATGAGATGCTGCAAAAAATATGGTCGTGACGAACGACATCTTGTGTCTCGGCCATTTAGGGCTTCTGGAATTTGCCCCATATTTTCCAGGGAAGCCTCCCTCAGTGGCTTGGTGTGAGAACAGGGAAGGAAGAGAGAAGTGGTAGAGAGTCATTTTCTAGGTTTTGAGATTTTGCACTTGTTTTGGTTGAAAACAACCAAAACAACTTTTTGCTGTTTTGAGTTTCATTTACTACATTTTTTCTTGTTTTCGAAAATGTGTTTTTGAAAACAATAAAGTAAACACATTTTTAGTATTTTGAAAAAATGAAAACTCAAAATGCCCTAAAAAAAACAAAGAGAACAATCTTAGATCAATAGTCTTTACATCTTCAAAGACATTTGTAGCACTTACTTAGCCTCATATTCTCTTAATCGAGGCATTTACTTTTTAGAGAACTGATCATTTGAGTTCTTGAATTCCTCTACGATCTTGATCCTTCAGCAATGAAAATCTCTCAATTTACAGCAAGCATTGCAATGTTTCTGTTGGACCGGGAGGTGCTATGGCACACACCAAGAGGGGGGGAGAATTAGTTATTTTAAAAACTTGGTTTGAAACTTAAAATCTTTTTTATGGAAATACTAGCAATGATAAACAAACTAAATAACACAAGCACAAGAGAAGAACACAAAGGATTTATAGTGATTCGGCTTAACCCAAGTCTAATCCACTACCTTAGCTCCTCACTAAGAATTTTTCAAACCATCCACTAAAACCCCTTACTTAAACCAAGTAGGTACTCTAGTTCGAGACTAGGAATTACAACCTCCCACTCAAATGGGCCCTCTAACTACACAAGCTAGGAAAATAAAAACGATACAAATGAAAGAGAGAAGCTAAGAGTTAACACTCTTAGTTACAAGTTCTCTCACAATGACAACAAGGCTTAAGAATATATTAACAATAATAGAACAAAGCCTTGGAGAGAAAAATATAACAATAAAAGCACAATGCACTGTAAGCTCGAATAAACTGATTTGAAATTTCTAGATCAACTCATTTCCATCCATTAGCCTTCTCTTAATCTCCATGACTTGTATTTATAGGCTTCCCACAAGCTTTGCCCAAAACTAGCCGTTATTGAGCAGTTGGAGAATGAGAAACTAGTTGTTGGAGATTGTCAAAGACACAAACTATCGACAGACTAAATAGGTTAGTCGACTATATTTTCAAATAAAACAAAGCATAGTCGACAGACAATAAATCATAGTCGACTATCAGTAGTTTCTGTTGAACAATAGTCGAATATGCTTTCTTATCTGTTGACTATACCTTAGTTTTATTTGAAAATATAGTCGACTATCTATTATCTTTTGTCGACTATCTCTTTTCGCAGAAAGCTTCCAACGGCTAGTTTTTCAAATCCCAACGGTCACAAACAGCTAGTTTCGAGCAAAGCTTTTGGGATGCCTATTTATACGAGTCATGGACGAACTTGAAGAGGCTAATGGACGAGAATGAAATGATTTGAGCTTACTATTATTCTCATTTGTATTAAAATCATCTGTGCTTTATTTTTCTCTCTTTAAGGCTTTGATCTAAATCTGTATACATTCATTTAAGCCTTATTTAATCTTGAGAGATATTGTAACTAAGAGATTCATCTCTTAGATTCTCTCATATTCTATATTTCTTATACTTCCTAGCTTGTGTAGCTAGAGGGCCCATTCATGTGGGAGGTTTTGTAATTTTCCTAGTCACGGACTAGATGACCTGCTTGGTTTAAGTATGGGTTTTAGTGGATTGTTTGGAAAATCCTTAGTGAGGAGCTAAGGTAGTGGATTAGGCTTGGGTTAAGCCGAACCACTATAAATCCTTGTGTTCATCTATTGCTTGTGCTTTTATTTCATTTATTATTTCAAGCATTTCAATAATCCTCACTGGCTGCACTCCCACCCTGCAATTAAAACACAAAACAAAACACAATAAAAATTTTATATTTTTTTCTTTATTTAGGTGAGAGGTTTATACTCGTCAGTGTACGAGTGCAGTTGTAGTCCAAACTTAAATTTATATTTTCTGAATGAGTCCAAGTCGTCCACTGAGAGATTTATTTATGGCAAAATAAAAAGAATGTCACACAAGCACACACGCATTTGGACAAATTGGCAACAAGGTTTTTTATGGTTTTTTAAACAACAGATACTAGGAAATAAATTAAGGCAGTAATTGAAATAAATACTTTAAGTGAGAATATAAAATTGAATAGTACTTGAGTTAAGACAATTTCAGTACCAACCCGTTGATTCCCAAATTTTAGCATAAAAGATTAGCAACATTAATTTATTAAATGCAATACATGATATGCGGGATTCTAATTTAAGCAACCACCATAAATCCAATTGCAATTAATACACAAAACAACTAAATTAATCATCCAGGTTTGGGTATGATAGCGGTTCCAGTTCTAGTAACTCTCATACATGGCATGAAAGCTCTAAGTTAGGCTTACGCTCTAATCCAAACCTAGTGATTTTTCAATAATTAATACACACTCATACTGAAATTTAAATTAATGTTACTTATTTAAAGCGCAGCTTTCTTTGGGAATCATTGGCGTTGGACACTGTCCTTGCCTTAATCCAAGATTAGATTTAGCTACTCATCTTTATTTGAAAGTTAATTGACAGGAATTTAAATGACGTAATTTAAATAACAGAATTTAAATGACAGGAATTAAAATAGTAAAAACTAACCGGCCATTTAGGGGGTGGATAATTAAAAGACAAGAATTAAAATTACAGAAATTTAAAGGCATAAACTAACCAGCCATTTAGGCGGTGAATAATAAAGTAATAATAAATGACATAAGAATTTAAAAGAAGAAAGGAAGAAAGTAAGATCACAAGAGAGAATACTAAAGAAAAGGGGAAAGAACAAGAACAATTCTCAAAGAGAGAATTATAAGGAAACAACTAAATTTTGATTCAAGAATAATAATCACACTTACAAATGCAATCAAGTGAACTATTTATAGGCCACATACAAACCACACAATTTCAATTATTCAATTAGACATAATTATATCTAATGGGCACTCACACACTTAAAGTTAAATGGATTTTAGCTATAATACACACCTAATATTAAATAGATTTTAGCTAAAATACATACCTAAGAAAGCACTCATAAAGTTAAATGGATTTTAGCTATAATATCTACCTAATAGTTAAATGGATTTTAGCTAAAAAACACACCTAATAAAGCTCTCACATAAAAAATAAAAATAGATTTCTATAAATTGGTTTTTTAATCTTCATTAAGATTAAAAATAATCCTTGAGCCTTCTCCAAATAATATCTTCCATGGGTTGCTCAAATTGGACCTTAATTCTTCATGGGCTTGAATTCTTCATGGGCTTGATTTCTTCATGGGTTTGATTTCTTCATGGACTTTAAATTTTCATGGGCTTGAATTCTTCATGGACTTTAAATCTTCATGGGCTTGAATTCTTCATGCCTAAAAAAAAATAATTTATTGTTATTAATAAATTATATATTATATATATGTATTACACATGGCACATATATATATTAGATTATATTATATATATATATTACATGCATGCATATAATGATGTATATGTATTATATATAATTTTATATATTATTATTATTATTATTAAATTTTACTTTAAAGTTCATTTCATTCATTTTTCAATTTAAACTTGCATATAACCATAAAATATATATTAATATCTAATTTAAACCATTTTTAAGATCAAAAGAAGGGTATAATTATAACAAAATTTTTACATAATTAACCATTAATCATACCCCCAACTTAAACATTGTTAGTCCCTTAGCAATCAGACTATACACATGCCAAGCTTTATTCACAATAACTGTATGAATGTAAAAATTTCAAATTCAAAACCGAAATGCATAAAATTGAATAAATAATTTAGCATTCTAAATCAGATTTTTGGTTAAAGGTCATACAATCTCAGGAATAGCAATTAGGATAATCAACACACAGACTTACTCCCTTGAAGTTTTGACTTCAAACCTTACTATGGATTTTCCCTCCAATAAAAAGAATTCCTCAGGTGTACACACAAGGGGGTGTACCGTTATAAGAGTAAATGCAGAACAAGTTCAAAACTCGGTGCCATCCCAAATACAAGGAACGTATTTTCATGAAAGAATAGGGAAATTGACATAGCTTCATGATTGGAATAATGCTCTAGACGAGTAACTTTTAAATTTAAACATGATTCCCTACTCCAAACTCGAATTCTGAGATCACATGATTTATAGCATCAAAAGGGACCAGACTGGGTTGTAATGGGGCTATAAGGTTAATACGGGTTGTCAAATAAAAGGTAGAGTGTGCAAAGGGTGTGTCGGGAATTTTTTTTTTTTTTTTTTACCATTTATTTTGAAACAGTTATACTGAATAGCTAAGAGAATTTGCCCCATCTTTTTCACTCTTTTTTTTCTTTCTTTTTTTTTCTTTTTTTTTCTTTTTCTCTTTAAATATGAAAATAGATAAACAGACTAATTCCCAAAATCACACCAGGTTGGATAAAATTCATATGGTTATGGGTTAAACGAGGGTAACGAAAGAAATTGTACTACAAATGGCTCAAATGGGATAGCAAATGAGGTTAATGTAAGGAAAGAAAAAAAAGTTAGTAGGCCCAAAATGAAAGAAATTGATCCCTCTATCATACTTCTACAAAACGATGTTACTCAGTCATCTAATTCAGAGTTTGAAACCAGTTAAACTTATCCGCTATCATACTAGACATTCAAAGCAAATTGATGTTTTGAAGCCATTGAAAAGATAAGATAAACAATAAAGCATATTTAGAGTAAGTGTTATTTCACTTAGAATTAACGGTTATTAGGCTCAAACACTCACTTGGGTAATAGTCTCCACTTCTGTTGAGGGATCATATAGTGTACTAATCAGCTAATTACTGTTACCTTTGACTTTATGACCGATAACCAATTTTTAAATTTTGAATCCCTGATGAATGCAAATTACTTATTCTAATGCATATACATTTTCAAATAAGAAATCAATGCATTCATGTTTCGTATTGCAAACTTAACTGGCTATCAGTGCATAACTTCAAAACTTTAGGAATAGCGTTATTTAAAACACAATTTTTTTTTTTTTAATAAGAGCAGATAAAGATAATCAATTCACACAAGACTACAAACTAGCAATAGCAAACTCACAGTTAAATATGAACCAGATAATTCATAACTAAACCTTACACCCCCCAACTTGAATTGCAGTAATAAATTAGGGTTGTTAAGAATACCTGTAACTCCACAAGTCCATTTTGCTGTGAACTGCTAAAACTTAAACAACAAATGAGCACACCATATATATATATTTATATTTTCATACCAAAATAAAAATTGATGCAAGTCATAAGATAAAAAAAATGCGTCTCAAGAGTACAAAAAGTACTCCTTACTCAGCCATTTTATCAAAGATTTTGCCCAACAACATTCCACAGTTTTTTTTTTTTTTAAGAACACAACCAAGAAAAATCCTGCAAGTTGTACAATAACTAGATGCGTCTCAAGAGTACAAAAAGTACTCCTTACTCAGCCATCTTAATAAAGAGCATTTCTCACAGTGATAAATCTAAATTAATCGGACCCCTTTGGCGCTTGTTACTAATTGCCTTAGACCAGTCTATCCGAGGCTCATGAGGATCGTACTGTGGAACATAAGCATGTAATTTCTCCAGCAGCTTATCAATGGTGGATGCAGAAATGAGAATCTTTCTTGCTGAACGAGAAATGAACTGTTGGTCCACAGCCTGATCAAGAAAAGAGAGTAACACATTGAAAAAATGGTTAACATTTAAAAGTCCAATAGGTTTGGTATGGAGATTACTCTTGGCCCAGGAGATTATACAAAAGATTTCTTCAAGTGTTCCAAAACCTCCTGGTAAAGCAATGAAGTCATCTGACTGATAAATCTTACAAGCCATGCGCTCAGACATAGAAGTCATTTCTATAAGTTGACCGCGTGTAATCCCGGAAATATGTGGTTCAGCTAAAGGGATTGGCATTACACCTACCACAGATGAATTTCCAAGATGTACAACTTGTGAAACATAACTATTCAATCCACGACTTCCCCCTCCATATACCAAATTAATTTTTTTCTCTCCTAATTTTTTACCAAGTTCGCTCGTTGCAAGTGCATAACAAATATCACTCCCAAGTTGAGAGCCACAAAGTACACATATGGTATTGATTCGACGAACTAACTGGCCTTCCATGTTTGTTCCTTTTGTATGTCCTGAAAAGAAGTTTGGCGATCAAAAGTAGCTATACAACAATTCAACAAGAAATAAATACAAACAAAAATCATGCGTATGTATAAGTAGTTGTGATTGTGGCTCACATTTTCCTCTGGTTTTACGTTCAGAAACGGCTTAAACACTTTCTATGAAGCGGGGATAAGCTTCCCATCCAATTTTTTTATAAATTGGAAAACATGGTCGTTTTTAGTCAAATTCCCAAGACTATAACGTTGGTGGTCACTTCTGAACTGGGTCCATAAAGCAAGAAGTTCTCTTTGCACTATTCCACTTGGATGCGTCTCAAAAGTCAATCGGATATCGTCCAGAGACTCCTTACTCATTCCATCCTTTATGAAACTAATTTTATCTTCTCGATTTATGAACGTAAACCCCACAGATTTGCATCGTGTGTTACAGGTCCATCGAGCACATTTGTAACAACCATTCACTCTTTTCGCTCTTCTTTTCTTCGCAAAACTACTCTTCCCTAAGCCTGAAAAATGCTTAAAACTAGGTGAAGTTTCACCAGCTAATCGAACTTTTGCTTCGATCAGCCAACGAATATCTTCAGGGATGTTATTACGCATCAACAGCCTAAGTCTTTCACACCTAGCAGCATAAATGTTTTTCAAATCATTCTGCGGGAGAGATGGATAGTACTTGTGAATTTTTTAGAGATAAAGATCCATTTTTTTTTTTTTAAAAAAATTATACTAAGAAGAAAGTAAAGAACTATAAACTTTACAAAAGGGATGAGAGTACCTGATCAGAGAATAACACAAAGGAGAGAAGATTGAGCTCAAGAGGGGTGACTTCCCTCATACAGATATGGAGTCTCTTATAGAGCAATGGGCATCATTATTCTACACTCGACTCGAGGCATGCCATAATTGCACCATCAGGCTTGGCGTCTCTTTTTTTTTTTCAATGCTTGGTGCCTTATTTTTCAACATTTGGCAGTGTGCCTTATCCTTTATAGGGCAGTGTGATTGCACTGCCCAAGAAAAGATGGCTACCACCAGCGTCAATTCTATCTCTCTTAATTCAAATTTTTTTATTTTTATTTTTTTATGATTATTATTATTTTTTTATTGTTTATTTTTTTAATTTTTTTATTCTTATTCTTATTATTTTATTTTATTTATTTATTTATTTATTTTTGATTTTTTTTTAATAAATATTTTGTTTTAGGGGCCCAATAAAATCATGCATACCACACAAGACAATATTATCGAGTCGAACAAAATTATTTGCACAATGGATCAATTTCAAACACCAATAAATCAAGTTCATCTTACCCCCAACTTAAATTACGCATTGTCCTCAATCGGCAATAAAAGGATAAAAGATAGGCATACCTGGTGGTCTTCAATGCATGAACTCGTATGCAAAAAAAATTTATTTAGACTGCACACAAAGAAACACTATTTGAATCAAAGTTAATTAAGTAATGCAGAAAATGAACAACTTATATATATACTTCTTTATTATTTTATTTTTATTTTATTTTTTCTTTTTTATTTAATTTTTTATTTTTTTTATTTTTATTTTTTTTTTAGATCTAGAGACATCCATTTAACCTAAATGGAAAGGTGGTCTTTTAACGTCAGATTCCTAGACGACATGAAACTTCCTTTATTCATCAGATGATGGTGGATCATCCAAATCCACAACTCCTTCATTCTCCTCAACACTACCCTAGTATGGTTTCAACCTATGACCATTGACTGTTAGAAGCTGTCCTGACTCCGGATTTTCTATCTCAAATGCCCCATATCCTGAGATGGACTTGATTACAAAAGGGCCGACCCATCGAGACTTCAATTTTCCTGGGAATAGATGCAATCGAGAATCATATAAGAGTACCCGTTGCCCTACTTGAAAGCTTTTTCGAATGATGTGCCGATCATGTAACTCTTTCATGCAAACCTTGGCTAATCGTGCATTTTCAAATGCTTCATTCTAAATTTCCTCAAGTTCATTTAATTGGAGCTTCCTGGATAAGCCTGCTTCAGTTAGACTCTTGTTGATCTTATGAATTGCCCAATATGCTTTATGCTCAATTTCCACCGGTAGATGACAAGATTTACCGTATACTAGCCTATAGGGAGACATTCCCAAAATTATTTTGTAAGCGGTTCTGTATGCCCAAAGAGCGTCTACTAGTCTTAAGGACCAATCCTTACGATTAGCAGTAACAGTCTTTTCCAATATCCGCTTAATCTCCCTATTGGCTAGCTCGGCTTGACCATTGGTTTGGGGATGGTATGGTGTTGCAACCTTATGCAGTACACCATATTTCTTCATTAATCCTGCCACAACTTTATTACAAAAATGGGAACCCCCATCACTGATGATTGCTCATGGCATCCCAAATCGACTGAATATGTTTTCTTTCAAAAATTTCACGACAGTCCTATGGTCATTTGTTCTGGCCGGGATTGCTTCTACCCATTTGGACACATAGTCAACAGCAAGTAAGATGTATTCATGACCAAATGAATTGACAAATGGGCCCATAAAATCCATACCCCAACAGTCAAAAACTTCTAACACTTGGATCGGATGTAATGGCATCATGTTTCTCCTTGACAGACTTCCTAACCTTTGACATCGATCGCAATTTGAACAAAACTTGTACACATCCTTGAACAGTGTCGACCAATAAAATCCACTCTGAAAAATTTTTGCAACTGTTTTCTTGACAGAAAAATGGCCTCCACATGCAAGAGTATGACTGAAATTGATGACACTTTGTTACTCATGATCGGGTATGCATCTACGGATGATTTGGTCAGGACAATACTTGAAGAGGTAGGGCTCATCCCAAAAGAAGGTTCTGACTTTTCTGAAGAATTTATGCCTATCTTACTTACTCCAATGGTCTGGGATCAGACCAGTTGCCAGGTAGTTCGCAATGTCGGCATACCAAGGGACAACAGATGATGCACGAATAACATTCACTTCAAACAATTGCTCATCAGGGAAATTGTCATGAATTGGTTCATCAAATTGTGTGAGATCTTGACTTGGAATCCTTGACAAATGGTCAGCCACCACATTTTCTACTCCCTTCTTGTCTCTGATTTCAATGTTGAACTCTTGCAGGAGTAAGATCCATTGGAGCAGACGGGGTTTTGCATCTTGCTTTGTGAACAAATACTTTAGAGCAGCATGATCAGTAAAAATGATCACTAGTGACCCTACGAGGTAAGATCGGAACTTGTCCAGGGCAAAGACAACTACTAGTAACTCTTTCTCTGTAGTGGTGTAATTCTTTTGTGCCTCATTAAGAGTTTTGCTAGCATAATATATCACATGAGGTTTCTTATCCTTCCTCTTCCCTAACACAGCTCCTACCGCGTAATCACTAGCATCGCACATAAGTTCAAACGGGAGGGACCAATCAGGGGACTGAATGATAGGTGCTGAAATGAGTGCATCTTTCAATTTATCAAAAGCATTTTGACAGGCAGGACTCTATTCAAACGGAACATCTTGAGACAACAAATGGCACAAGGGTCTTGTTATGGTGCTAAAGGAAGCAATGAATCTCCTATAAAACCCTGCATGTCCCAAAAAACTTCTGATGTCTTTCACATTCCTAGGGATGGGGAGTTTTTGAATTGTTTCAATTTTTGACCTGTCTACCTCCATCCCCCTAGATGAAACGATATGCCCCAAGACTATGCCCTGTTTCACCATGAAGTGACATTTTTCCCAATTGAGTATCAGATTTGTTTCCTCACATCTTGCTAAAACCTTTTTCAGATTCTCCAAACAGGCCTCAAAGTTACTTCCATAAACAGAAAAGTCATCCATAAATACTTCAACAATCTGCTCAACCATTTCACTGAAAATGCTCATCATACACCTTTGAAAGGTGGCTAGAGCATTGCATAACCCAAATGGCATGCACCTGTATGCAAATGTCCCAAATGGACATGTGAAAGTAGTCTTCTCTTCATCTTCTAGTGCAATTTCTATCTGATTGTACCCTGAGTACCCATTTAAGAAACAATAGTAGGCTTGGCCTGCTATTCTCTCCAGAACTTGATCCAAGAAAGGCAAAGGAAAATGATCTTTCCTTGTCACAGAATTGAGCTTTCTATAATCAATGCACATACGCCATCCTGTCTGGATGCGCGTGGGAATCAGTTCATTATTCTCATTTTTTACAACAGTGACTCCAAACTTTTTGGGTACTACTTGTGTTGGACTTACCCACTTAGAATCAGAGATTGGGTAAATTATTCCAGCATCCAATAGCTTAAGCACTTCTTTTCTGACAACTTCTTTCATGTTGGGATTTAATCTCCTTTGCATTTGCCTAACTGGTTTTGCTTCTTCTTCCAAGAATATCTTATGAGTACAGATCAAAGGGCTAATACCTTGCAAATCTGAAATTGTCCATCCTAATGACTTCCTGTGTGCTTTTAGAATTTCTATCAGTTGTTGCTCTTGCTGAGGTGTCAAACTTGAAGAGATCACCACTGGGAATGCTTCCCCTTCTCCTAGAAAGACATACTTCAAATCACTGGGCAATGGCTTTCTCTCAAGCGTGGACTGATGGCTATCAGGAGCCATGAGCTTACTGTCCAAGTTCCTTAATGGCTCTAAACCAGGCATCCATGTAGGCTTCTCACTTTCTTTGCTTATGACTTCCACTTCTTTTATTTCTTCAAGATCTTGATTTCCTTCTTTGGGTCTTCTCATGAACTCTTCAAAATAGTCATTGGTCAGTGTTTGGATCAAGTCTACCTCCTCCACTTCACTCTCAGTGTCCTGATGTTTGGCTACCCTAAAGATATTCATTTCTACAGTCATGTTCCCAAAAGATAGCTTTAACACACCATTCCTACAGTTGATGATGGCATTTGATGTGGCAAGGAATGGTCAACCTAAGATGACTGGCACAAGAGGTTGAGGCCCCTGATGCGGCTGGGTGTCCAAAACGATGAAGTCCACTGGAAAGTAGAATTTATCGATTTGTACCAGAACATCCTCCACAATTCCTCGTGGAACTTTGACTGATCGATCAGCCAGCTGAAGGGTCACTCTAGTGGGTTTAAGCTCACCTAATCCCAACTGTTGATACACACTGTATGGCAACAAATTAACACTAGCTCCTAAATCCAAGAGTGCCCGATCAACCTTTTGACTTCCTATGATGCATGTAATGGTTGGACAGCCTGGGTCTTTGTATTTGGGAGGAGTTTTCAATTGGAGAATGGCGCTGACTTGTTCAGTCAAGAATGGCTTTTCATGCACATTTGTTATTCTTTTGACAGTGCACAGATCTTTCAAAAATTTTGCATATGAAGGTGTTTGTTTGATTGCACCCAACAGCGGGATGTTGATTCTCACTTGCTTAAACACTTCATATATATCTGCATTTTGTTGCTCTTTTTTCAAATGATTCAACCTTTGTGGAAAAGGTGGTTTGGGCCTGTATTGAATTTCTTTCTTATCTTCTTTTTGTTTTTCATTTTTCTCATTTTTTTCATTTTTTTCATTTTTCTCATTTTTTTCATTTTTCTCCACGGTGGATTCATGATCTTTTGGTTCTTTTTCTTCATCAACATGTTGGTTTATCCTAGGATCAGTTAGTTTCTCAATTATTCTTCCACTTCTTAGGGCAGTCACTGCTTGCACTTGTTCATGAGTGTTGGTTTCACTATTTGAATCTTCTACCTGGTTGGTTTGCCTAATTGGGTTAGGATTAGTTTGGGATGGAAACCTTTCGGGTTCTCTCACACTCAATGTTTGTGTTATCTTGGTCAACTAGCTCCTAATGTTTTTTATGGCTCTGTTTGTTTAGTCTTGATTTTTGACAAGCTGAGCAACCTGATTGTTGATACCTGTTTAACTTTGGATGAACTGGTGCAAGGTATCTTCCAAAGATCTCCTATGAGGAGGTTGGTAAGTATTGGATGAAGAACCTTGATTTTGTTGGAAGATGTGTTGTTGTGTAGGGAAGGGAGGTTGAGAATGATTTCCAGAATCATTTCTCCAAGAAAAATTGGGGTGATTTCTATTATTGGGATGGTATGAATTGTAGTTCTGATTATTCCCATAATAGGCTCCACTCTGATTTTGATTTTGTCTCCCCTCAAAGTTGTGTGAATGATTGTTATTAGTCTACCCATACAATACCTCCTTGAAAGTAGGTAGGGTAGGACATTCTTCAGTTGAATGATCTGTTGCATCACACACAGCACACTTTACTTCCACTTGATTAACAGATTGCACCTTTTTGGGTTGCATGTTTTCAACTTTCTTTGTTAAAGCAGTTAGTCTTGCATTTAAATCGTCACTCTCACTCAGTTGGTATCTCCCTCTAGGTTGTAGATTTTCTCTTGAATCAAGAGCAGATATTAGACCAACTTCCCAGTTCCTTGTATTCTCAGCCAATGTGTCAAAGAAGTGGAAAGCTTCTTCTGGAGTCTTCTCATAGAATTCTCCATTGCACATTGTAGAAACTAGCATTTTCAATTGGGGAGTGAGTGAATCATGAAAGAAACTGACCACTCTCCATTGCTCAAAAGCATGGTGCGGACAAGTGTGAAGAAGGTCTTTAAACCTTTCCCACGCTTGAGCAAAATTCTCATTTGGTTTACAGGCAAAGTTCATGATTTGTCTTTGAAGAGTAGCAGTTCTGTTGGCAGGGAAGTATTTTTTTTAAGAAAGTTGTTTGCATTTCTCTCCAAGTTCCTATAGATCTAGGTGGGAGAGTGCTAAACCATATTTTTGCCTTATCTTTCAGTGAGAATGGAAAGAGTTTTAATCTTATGACATCCTCATTTGCTGTATGGTCCATGCAAGTGCTACATACTTCCTCAAATTCTTTCATATGAGTATATGGATTTTCAGAATCCATGCCATGAAAAGTTGGCAACAATTGGATTGTGCCAGGTTTGAAGTTAAACCTATGATGGCTGATGGGAAGAATAATGCATGAGGGGGTTGTCTGCCTAGGAGGATGAAGATACTCCCTAAGGGGTCTGATCATACCCTGATCAATGGGATCAGGGTCACCGTGGTCACTACCATGTGCAGACATGTTGTGTGCAAGTGGCATGTTCTCATTGTGTTGAGACATGAGTGATTGATATTCTATAGTTTTATCTGACCTAAGTATCATACACTATGCACAAATAAAAATAAAGTAAAAAGAAACAGAGTTACCAAATTTATCAGGAGATGCCTCTTCTTATATATTTTTTTTCTTTTTGTTTTTGCCTCAATCTTCCCGGCAACGGCGCCAAAATTTGGCTGCACTCCCACCCTGCAATTAAAACACAAAACAAAACACAATAAAAATTTTATATTTTTTTCTTTATTTAGGTGAGAGGTTTATACTCGTCAGTGTACGAGTGCAGTTGTAGTCCAAACTTAAATTTATATTTTCTGAATGAGTCCAGGTCGTCCACTGAGAGATTTATTTATGGCAAAATAAAAAGAATGTCACACAAGCACACACGCATTTGGACAAATTGGCAACAAGATTTTTTATGGTTTTTTAAACAACAGATACTAGGAAATAAATTAAGGCAGTAATTGAAATAAATACTTTAAGTGAGAATATAAAATTGGATAGTACTTGAGTTAAGACAATTTCAGTACCAACCCGTTGATTCCCAAATTTTAGCATAAAAGATTAGTAACATTAATTTAATTTCAGATATGAGGGTTTGTTATAAAATGCAATTAGAGATGATGATAGTTCTAGGTTAAGCAATCCTCATACATAATATGCGGGATTCTAATTTAAGTAACCACCATAAATCCAATTGTAATTAATACACAAAATAACTAAATTAATCATTCGGGTTTGGGTATGATAGCGTTTCCAGTTCTAGTAACTCTCATACATGGCATGAAAGCTCTAAGTTAGGCTTACGCTCCAATCCAAACCTAGTGATTTTTCAATAATTAATACACACTCATACTGAAATTTAAATTAATGTTACTTATTTAAAGCGCAGCTTTCTTTGCGAATCATTGGCGTTGGACACTGTCCTTGCCTTAATCCAAGATTAGATTTAGCTACTCATCTTTATTTGAAAGTTAATTGACAAGAATTTAAATGACGTAATTTAAATAACAGAATTTAAATGACAGGAATTAAAATAGTAAAAACTAACCGGCCATTTAGGGGGTGGATAATTAAAAGACAAGAATTAAAATTACAGAAATTTAAAGGCATAAACTAACCGGCCATTTAAGTGGTGAATAATAAAGTAATAATAAATGACATAAGAATTTAAAAGAAGAAAGGAAGGAAGTAAGATCACAAGAGAGAATACTAAAGAAAAGGGGAAAGAACAAGAACAATTCTCAAAGAGAGAATTATAAGGAAACAACTAAATTTTGATTCAAGAATAATAATCACACTTACAAATGCAATCAAGTGAACTATTTATAGGCCACATACAAACCACACAATTTTAATTATTCAATTATACATAATTATATCTAATGGGCACTCACACACTTAAAGTTAAATGGATTTTAGCTATAATACACACCTAATATTAGATGGATTTTAGCTAAAATACATACCTAATAAAGCACTCATAAAGTTAAATGGATTTTAGCTAAAAAACACACCTAATAAAGCTCTCACATAAAAAATAAAAATAGATTTCTATAAATTGGTTTTTTAATCTTCATTAGGATTAAAAATAATCCTTGGGCCTTCTCCAAATAATATCTTCCATGGGTTGCTCAAATTGGGCCTTAATTCTTCATGAGCTTGAATTCTTCATGGGCTTGATTTCTTCATGGACTTTAAGTCTTCATTGGCTTGAATTCTTCATGGACTTTAAATCTTCATGGGCTTGAATTCTTCATGCCTAAAAAAAAAATAATTTAATGTTATTAATAAATTATATATTATATATATGTATTACACATGGAACATATATATATTAGATTATATTATATATATATATATTTCATGCATGCATATAATGATGTATATGTATTATATATAATTTTATATATTATTATTATTATTATTAAATTTTACTTTAAAATTTCATTTCATTCATTTTTGAATTTAAATTTGCATATAACCATAAAATATATATTAATATCTAATTTAAACCATTTTTAAGATCAAAAGAAGGGTATAATTATAACAAAATTTTTACATAATTAACCATTAATCACTCACTTGCATCGAATTTTCCATCAAAAGGGCTTCAAGTTCTATCAAACATTTAAAATACCCAATTCACCCCCTCTTGGTGTGTGCCATAGCACCTCCCATTCCAACAATTGGTATCAGAGCCTAACTCCTTATTTTAAGGTCTAACAACCTGAGGAAAGATCCATGGCTCTTAAGGAAGGTTATCCTATTAATGTGGCACCTTATTTTGATGGTTCTTATTATGATTTTTGGAGAAAAAGAATTTGTATTTTCATAACATCCATCAATTGTTATTTGTGGTATATAGTGGAAAAGGGTTTTGTTTTAAAATCGAAGATGGAATGGGATGATCGTGATAAAATGGATTTTTCTTTAAATATTAGAGCTATGCATATTTTACAGCATGCCCTAAGTGATGATATTTATGTTAAAGTTTCTAAGTGCTCTAGTGCTAAAGAGATATTAAGTACTCTTGATTCATTATATCTCTTTGACAAATATTGTGAGCATGTTGATGAAAAATTAGAGGTTAAAAATCAATTGAATCATCAACAAATAAAGGAGAAAGAAAGTTTCCATACCTCTAGTGAAGAAAGCTCAAACATGTGCTTCATGGTAAAAGAAGAAAAGGAGGTAACCTCTACTTCTATTTATGTTATTGATGATAATGATGACAGTGAGAATGATTTTTCAAATGAAGAGTTATTGAATGCTTTTAATGATTTATATGAAAATTTTGAAAAGCTATGTTTGAAAAATAAAATTGTTCAAAAGCAATTAGATTTATTGTCAAATGAATTGGAAGTTTTGAGATCAAAGAATGAATATTTGATTGCTTCCAATAAAGAATTTTTGAAGGAAAAAGTTTTGGAAGAATTTGAATTGAAATCCTCAAATAGTGCATTAAATGAGAAATCCATTTCAAAAGAGGAAATTATAAATTCATATGATCATAACAAAGGTGTTGAAATTTTTCATAGTCCAAGAGCAAAAGTCAAAGGCTCACATTTACACACCTATCATGAAATTAAATACTTTTATTGTTGTAAATTAGGCCACATTGCATTTTGTTGTCCTTTTAAAAGGAAATCAACTAGCGGTCCTAAAATGAAATGGATTCATAAGGAAACTAAGCCTTCAAATAAATCTCATTTTAATCCTCAAGAATCCAAGCATGTTTTGATACCTAAAAATTCTCATTTTAAAAGGAATGTGCATAAGGATAAGAAGCAAACAATAGTCATAAAAAGGAAACAAAAATCCTCTGCTTCACATCCTAACTATTGGTATCATTTTAGAAACAAAGGCTTTGAAAGAAATAATCCACATAGGTTTAAACAATTTTGGGTTGCTAAGAAGGAGCTCTATGCTAACATTGGTGAAACCAAAGTGGTTCGGCCACCAAAAGCTTGTGGATGATTTATTTTTGTAGGTTGCTTGTCATTCAAATGAAATTCAGGGATAAATCTTTATGGATGAGTCAAGCAAGAAAGAAAAGGGGATGAAAAAGAGATTCAACCCCAGATGATAAATTGTCATCCAAGAAGTAAGATTTTATTAGATAAAATCTTGATGGTATATTTCTTTCCCTACACTCTATATGTTTATGAGTTTTGATGATAATGAATTATGAGTTTGCCCTTTATGATTTTGTTGAAAACTTATATTAGTTTCTCAAATTAAGGGGGAGTCATATTTTTGATACGATTCTCAAATTGTATGCTTTGATCAAGGGGGAGAATAAATCTTTTTGATATGTGTTATTAAGGGGAAGTTTGTAAAAATTTATTTTTTTCTCAAATGTTCTCTTACCCCATTGATGTTTTACCCAATCCCCTCCTAGTCTTGTGTTAAAATTCTTTCAAATATATCCTTTTTGATTTATGAAAAAAATGGGGAGACTTTTGAGTATTTCATAAAATGTTTTGTCATCATCAAAAAGGGGGAGATTGATGTTTTGCCTTTGATATGATTTTGATGATGAAAAATAATTTTATTTTGATGATGAAATAAAGTTAAGAGAGTTCAATGTTAAAGAATCAACGGATGTCATGAAAATACAAATTCTTTTTCTCCAAAAATCATAATAAAAGCCATCAAAATAAGATGCCACATTAATAGGATAACCTTCCTTAAGAGCCATGGATCTCTCATCAGGTTGTTGGACCTTAAAATAAGGAGTTAGGCTTTGATACCAATTGCTGGAACGGGAGGTGCTATGGCACACACCAAGAGGGAGGTGAATTGGGTATTTTAAATGTTTGATAGAACTTGAAGCCCTTTTGATATAGAATATGAGAGAATCTAAGAGATGAATCTCTTAGTTACAATGTCTCTCAAGATTAAACAAGGCTTAAATGAATGTATACAGATTTAGATCAAAGCCTTAAAGAGAGAAAAATAAAGCACAAACGATTTAAATACAAATAAGAATAACAGTAAGCTTAAATCATTTCATTTACGTCCATTAGCCTCTTCAAGTTCATCCATAAATTGTATAAATAGGCATCCCAAAAGCTTTGCCCAAAACTAGCCGTTTGTGACCATTGGGATTTGAAAAACTAGCCGTTGGAAGCTTTCTGCAAAAAGAGATAGTCGAGAGAAGATAATAGATAGTCAACTATATTTTCAAACAAAACTAAGGCATAGTCGACAAACAAGAAAACATAGTTGACTATTGTTCAATAGAAACTACTGATAGTCAACAGATACATTCACATAGTTGACAGATATAAAAATACAAAGAAATTTTACAACATCATGCACATACATAGTCGATAGAGAAATTTACATAGTCAACAGACCATTCATCATAGTCGACAGATTAGAATATAGCCAACAGAAGCCACACATAGTCGACCATCCTCAGGCACATAGTCGACTATCCTCAAGCACATAGTCGACTATTGACAGGCATAGTCAACAGCACTAATACACATAGTCAACTATCCATAGGTATTGTAACGCCCCACTTTTTAATTATATGCTGAAGCTAAATACAAGCTAATATCCCACAAGGGCGTTATGGAAATCCTTACTAACGGAAGCGATGGATCGAACCTGATAGCTAGCTGAAGCTAGATAAAAAGGATTTACAATAATAAAACCTCTAATATGAGTACATCGTAATGCATGACTTCCAAAAATTCATCAAATAACTCTTACCACAATCATAGTACACAGTAATCACGATTTACAACTTTAATAGCATAATGAGTATATCCAAGCCCTACGTAACCCTTGTTTATACAACTGCGATACACAACTCCCAAAACATACCCAAAGATTACATAAGAACCATAGAACATGAGTAATAGAAAATTAAACTAAACTTTTGGCCTTCTTGTAACCCCATTTTTTCCTTCTCATGCTTATCTCCGGGTACTTGGGATGACTGATATACTTGGGACGTTGAATATCCCAGGGGTATGAAACACCCGAGTTAGATTATTACATCTAAGTGAGTGGTACAAGGAAAGGAAACTGTGCATGCAAGAGCAATATGTAGCTATGCCAAGAAATATGTAGAGATAAGTACAAATCTTCCAAGATCATGCCAACATAAAACTTCACATGTGGTAACCAGGTCAGGGGGTTGTAATCACCCTCACAGTCATCATGGTGGCTCACCGCAAGAGCACGAGATCCCTCGTGATGTCCCGCAATCATCATGGTAGCTCACCGCAAGAGCATGAGATCATGGCTCACCGCAAGAGCACGAGATCCCCCGTGATGTCCCAACAACCAACCACATATACAAACATCGAGATGCGTATAAAATAGGCCAAATATGCTCAAAAGTAATAAAATTTGAGATGTAAATCACCCACCATGACATGATATATGACAAAGCAGAAGGAATATGATATACAAGCCATAAGCCATGCATGAAAGCTATCATGGTCAAACCCGATGCAACAAGATAGAAAGGATATGCTCGAAACAAAGGGAACCATGAAATGCAAGCCACAACCACTTATAAATGAAGTCAAGAGTGATCAAGATGAAGTAAGAGGCATGGAAGAATAGTTACATGCACAAGAACCACTCACTGAAGCTTCACACTTCTCGATTGCACAAATTTAAGGCCGAACGCCGCTCCAAGTGAACTGTATAATAAAAATCGAGACCTTTTTGTACCCAAACCTAAAATATTTTTAAATATTTAAGTATCAACAAAAAATATGAGATTGCATAAAAAATTTCAAGCCAAGAAGGAATCTCACGTGCCCACATGCGCCCCCGAAAGGGGACTCACACGCAGCCCCTTCTGGCCCGTGAATCTCACGCGCCGTCCCCCTGCCTCGGCCAGATTCTACCTCCTTCATTGTTTCAGCCATAACTCGGCCATTTTAACTCCGATTCGACCCCCATTTTTTCCTACACCTTCTTCTTTCAGTGATCTACAAGATTATAAAAAAAAATTAACTTACCTCAAGGTTTCGAAGATGTTTTTCCCACTTTACAAGGATGGCTTGGAAACCCGACAAAGCCTTCTCCTTCCTTAATCTCCGGCAGCGCTTCACCCCTTTTTCTCCAGAATTTTCTCTCCAAAAATCCCTCTTCCTCACCCTTTTGAAATGGCCAAATCTCTCCCCCAATAGCCTATTTATAGAAGTGCCCGACCAACCACAATTTTCCATGTGTCACCTTAATCATTACTCATAATTACTCCTTTATCTTTTGCCGCAAGTTTCATCCAAGTGTCATTCTTAGGGCTATGCTAGATCAAGATATGCCACATGTCACTCCAATATTAAGCTATTTAACTTGGGATTTGAGCCTCATGATGATCCCACCAAGTGTTCCAATCCTAGGGTGCCAAGTGTCCCAAGCTTGGAGATTAAGTAAAGGTTAGGTGTTTCCATTCAAACTTTGCCATGTGTCCTATAATCATTACTTGGATTCAGAATTTATTCTCATGCCACTTGTCGTCACCTAATTAGCTTCCTTAATCTTGATATTAGCACCCTAATTATTACTTTCAATCCTACAGCGCCACATGTCCTCAAGATATGAGCTATCATCATTACTTCTTCTATCCCCTATGCCATGTGTCACCATAAGATTTGGCCACTTATCCTTAATATTTGGGCCTCAAAATTTCCTTTCCATGTGTCCCAATCCCTTTGTGCCAAGTGTCTCAAGATCATCATTACCTCCATGCTTTTCCATCCAAATTATGCCACGTGTCCATATAATCATATCTATCCATGTGTTTCCATCCAACGGTGACATGTGTCCATATAATCATTTCTATCCATGTGTCTCCATCCAAATGGTGACATGTGTCCCTTAATTGAATTTAATGGAGTTTGGAATCCAAAGCTTTATTTGATTTGAGTTTGAAATCCAAGACATTTTGAAGTACTAATTCTCAAGATTTTTTTTTTTTGTCAATTGCACTCGTACCCGAACTTCCATAATTACGACTTTTCCCCTAGCTCAGAAAATGAACTTTTGTCTCAGGAATTACGTCATATTTGATTCTGAAAAATCTCGGGTATTACAGGTATAGTCAACAGAACACAAACACATAGTCAACTATTCTTTTTATAAAAACTGAATCATTAAATGATAACATGAAAAACAATCTTCATATGCAGATAAAATACTGGAAACCCCAGTCTTGCCCGCTTAGCTAACAAGATCCATAGTCTTAAACTAAACGAGTCATAATATTATGCAGCAGATATAATAACATCAAGATACCATGGCCTACCACAGGATTCATACATAGTGTTTCCACCACAAAATACGAATTACAACGTTACAACAAGATAATGACACTATCATGCGCCCGTTCATACATATATCAAAATAAATACTACCACCTCAAAATGTTACAACAACTATCACACTAAACACCGTTGGCCCTCAACTGGCCATTTCCTTGCCATTGAAAAAGTCCATGGCTGGAACGTTGAATGTTCCAAGGGCATAACCCAGATTAGATGACAAAACATCTAAGTGATGGCATGATACAATTTATTGAATGCATGAATAACACACGAACATGACATATACAGACAACGACAACATGCAACACGTTTAACTTGAGAAATCTCCCTAGCATACTCAACCTCCAGTGGAAATCCATTCCACACATCTTTGGGGTTGACCTTGTCGCGACATACTTAATACCCAGATGCCCATCCATGTCACCTGATCACTAGGATTTACCTTGCCCCATTCTCAAGAAGACCTCATCCCGATAACAACGACACAAAATCAATACCTCAACGATATGAGAAAACACATACCATGCATCGACTCTTTCATAAGTAAAATAGTTGATGCAATATTCCACATGAACAATATGCATACGATGCCAAAAATACATAAGTAAAACGCCTATACGACATATCCCAAGTTCTAGAGAGTATAACCGCTCGCTAGAACTAGTCCAAACACATGCAATCCTAAGCTCAAGAGGATAGAACCGCTTACCTGAACCCATTAAAAACACACCAAAACACTTCAAGGAAACGGTAAGACTGGAATCGAACCACTCATCTTAATTCGAAAAAAGCTTATTTTCACCTCGAAAAGTGTGTCGTACCTCAAAAATCATACAATCCTTCCTTCTAACAATCAAGTCATCTCCTGTTTACCATTTTGTCTATCTAAATCAATATTTCTATTTTTCCCATAATTTCCTTAATTTTCCTTATTTTTCTTTATTTTTCCAAACCTTTCTTTCCTTCAAAAATCCATAATAAATACCTAACACCTAGTTTCTCCAAATATTTTTGCATAAACACCCCTAAAATAATTTTACAAAAATATTAAAATTAATTTCAGGAAAAACCTAACGACACGCTCCCTCATGCACCAAGCGCGTGGGTGAGGGTGGAGTCCCCGTGTGCACACGTGCGGGCTGTCTTCTCCGACGACGGTCAGCTTCGATGGTCGATCTAATTAAAAGGTCTTCAAGCTCTCCTTGAGGTGACCCTGATGGAACCCTTGCATGTCAAAAAAACTCACCTGAAAAGGCCTTAATGGCCGGTTGCAGGTTGCGGCTCCAGTGAGCCTTATTTTCCGGTGAACTTATTGAAAACCCACTAAACCTATACCAAACTCTCCCAAATTCTCCAGATTTTCTCCCCACAACAAAAGCCCCTTATTCCTAAGGCTTGATTCAAGCTAAAACATGGCTGATTTTCTTCGATTTTGATTTGAAAACCCTAGCCCTTTGAACCCTATTTATACCCAATTTCTATTAGATTTTCGACCATTCAAAAGATTTCCTGGTTGCCATGCTTCAAATCCTCATCATATCAAGCCTCAAATTGACCTAAATGGCGACCAAATTGTCTCAAAAATTCTGGCCAAATTCTGATTATTTTTAAAAATTGATTCCCGTTAATACACTGTCGATCTCAGCCAATGGCTAGGTCCATTCGAACCATCATGGCCTGGAGCACATCCTGGTGCCCCTTGGTAGTTCCAACGACAACCGCCGCAAAGTTGGGTGGTGATTTGCAGGTTTCACACCTAATTTTTGTTAATTACACTTTCACCCCTTAGTTTTTGATATTTCATGTTTCTGCCCCTATCTGTCAAACCCTGGACTTTCCACCTATTCCATTAGACCCCACAAGTTTAGGATGTGACACTACACCCTTAAACGTCTAGAAAAACTCTCGTTCTGACCACCATCCGTCACTTTTTAGATTCTACACTTTGGCCCGAATGCCCCTAATCGTGTAATTTCGACCCAATACTTTTGTAAATCTCTTTGTTTTTACATCCCATGACTCCTTGAACATTTTTACCCCCCAAGTTTTGTCTTGGTTTGGTCACTTACCTTTTTGTTCAAGTTTTGGAATGTACACATTGGCCCAAAACTTTGATAAATTCGATTTTGACCCCAAAATTTCCAAAAATACCTTTGATATTAACTATTGGGTATTACATGTGTTATTTATTGTATTTCATAAGATGAAATATCACGTTGCTTAAACACCCAAGTTGTGTATGGTGTGTGTATTTATGTATTCTGCTGTGTGTATCCAATATGTAAAAATTTTAAATTTTACCTACACCGCCATACGTGTATTCCATAAATGGTATCAGAGCCTCAGCTTGGTATTTAATGCATATACAAGATTGTATGTGTCAAGTTTTGCAGTTATGGCTATTTAATGGATGTATAGTTATTAAAGTTTTTACTGTGAGTGCAGAAGAGTCGACTCCCGCTTGAAGGTATTCAACTCCCAGTAGTTCATAGTTGACTTTGCATCTAGTAAAGATCCAATCGGCTCCCCTATTGTTTTAGTTGACTCCCTCCGTCTGTTTTACCTAAACAACATACTTTTACATGCCTAATGTTATTGGTTGTGTAGTATTCACATTGGACAACAACATGTGGATGTTAAGTGTGTAGATATGAATGCTCGAATGTTAATTCTTGACATATGCATAAATGTTTTCAAAAATTTATTTTGCGGAAGCAAAATAGTTGTGAATGTATGTTCAGGATGGACATGGACTTGGATGTGAATGAATGAATATTACAAGAGCTTCGTATTCGTATGATTAATATGTAATAATTTATTCATTTAGTTATGTATTGAGACATAAGTCTCAAGTACCTTCTTTTAGTTTTTATTTACAAATGTTGTAAAAGAAGATAGGCGTCAAGAAGTTGATGGGGAAGAAGTTAAGAGTTGATGGATTCTCAAGTAAGAAGTAGCAAAGCCAAGAGGATATTTCATGTCATGTATGATATGACGGAGGCATGGCTTAAACCATTGAGTCTCGAGTTTAATTTGTGCACAAGCCCCGATCATTCTAGTTATTTATGCTTGTTAATTCATTTTATTATGCATGCGATGTATGATGAGATGAATGGTTGTATCGAGGAGACTGTTAGGATAGAAGCTGCAGAAATCTTCCCATATGCAAAAGAATATAAGATTTAAGTAGTGAATCTAATTCATCGTGATTTTCCACTGTCATAGGGGTTCATCAATCTAACTGGGTGTGTCCAATAACTAAAATGTGAGGGTGCATTTTATGAAAGATTGCTTAACTCTCCTATCTAATCATATGATAGGGCAGTGTTCAACTAATCTCACCTAACCAAAAACTAAAATGTGAGGAAGGGTGATGTTCAACTCATTGTACTTAGCCGAACAGTGGGTAGGATCTAACTAGCCTATTAGGTCAAAAACTAAAATATGAGGTTTATGGTGGGTTAGAAGGCAAAGATCAAGCTCCACATGTGATGTGGTGGCAAGTGTTGTTTACTCAATTATGTGAGTACTTTAAAAACTAAAATGTGAGAGGTATTTATATGAAAGAGAATTTGATCACTCGCTATTAGGTTCCTCAGAAGGATCACATTTTCTACTTGGGAATGCAAGATTAAAAAAATTTAGTAGGAGTACCCATTTAGTTTAAAGTTCTTAATTAAATGGTGTTTTATAAAGATACATCAACTAATATATCTATTTATGTTTGCAAATAAAATGGCAGGCGACATGAATCCATTATCCTATATTTTGGATACAAATAGGCTTATTGGCCCTAATTTTTTCAACTGGTTTCGCAATCTTAAGGTAGTGATCATTATGGAAAGAATAGATGATGTCTTGTTCCTTAATCCTCCTATACCTATCCTTGATGATGTGACTGAAGAGGAGAGGTTCACTTGGGAGCATCAACATGAGAATTTTCCTAGTGTTGCAAGCATGATTTAAAATCTGAGGGACCTTTATGGCAAGCATAGTCGGATAGCTCGATATGAGATATCGAAGAACCTATTTCTGGCTCGGATGATGGAAAGGTCGAATGTGGGAGAACATGTCATCAACATGATCAATTGGATTGGTTAGCTTGATGTATTGGATTTCCCTATGGATCCTCATTTTTGGATTGATCTGATCCTATAATCGTTACTAAACTTATTTTCTACTTTTATCACTTATTTTTATATGAATAGGATTGAGTGTCCTCTCCTCGAGTTATTAAATATATTAACAACAAAATAGTCACAAATGAAGGGTAAGGGCAATGAAAGGGTCCTTGTTGTTGCCTTGTCTTCTTCCCAGAGGAAGTCTAAATCTAGGAAGAAGAAAAGAAAGGTTCTTGGGCGAGAAAGGACAAAGGAAAGACCGATTGAGTCGAAAGGAAAAGAGGTAATTGGCAAGGGTAATTGTTACTTTTGCTAGAAGAAGGATCATTGGAAGAGAAATTGCATTGACTATCTCAAAAGCTTGAAGGTTAAGCAACAGGACGGTCAAGGTATTTCTTTTTCTTTGTGTGTTATTGAGATTGATCTCACGATTTGTCAGTACCCTACTTCATGGATTGTTGATTCTAGTGCTACATCTCATATTTGTTTGTCTGCGCAAGATCTCAATTGAAATAGGATGCTTGGGAAGCGTGAGGTGGTTTTGGAGGTTGAAAATGGAGCAACATTTGTTGCATTAGCCATAGGAACTACTTCTGTACATTTACCTTCTAAACATGTGTTGTATTTATATGACTTTTTACATGTATCGAATACTATAAGCAATGTTTTATCTATTCCTAAGCTTGTACAGTAGAATTATGAATTCTCTTTTGCAACAATTGTTGTTACATTCATTATGGTAATAAGTGTGTGGGCAAAACTGTAATGGTGAACGGACTATATTTCCTGGAAACACATGAGTGTGAACATACTTAGGAAATAGTTGCTAGCACTAGTACCACATTAGAAGAGAAGCGTTCTTGAGATAATCGTATTAATCCTATGCAATTGTGGCACCTTAGACTAAGTCTTATCGGTGAGAGTCGACTGACAAAGTTAGCTTAGCATTGGTTTATTTCCGATTTAGGTTCTGAACCCAGGCTAACTTGTGAGTCATGTATTCTTAGAAAAATGACCAAGTCTCCTTTTGTTTGACAAGGGGAAAGGGATACTGAATTGTTGGGGTTGGTACATTCAGATGTGCATAGGCCTATAAATGTTATGCCTCAAGGTGGTTATGTCTATTTTGTAAATTTTATTGATTATTTATCTTAGTATGGTTATGTGTACTTAATGAAGTACAAATGTGAAGTCTTTCAAAAGTTCAAAGAGTTCAAGGCAGAAGTAGAAAACCAAAAAGAAAAAAGTATCATGATTTTTTGATCAGATCGAGGAGATAAATACTTGAGTATTGAATTTATTAATTATCTTAAGGCGTGTGGTATTGTTTCACAGTTGTTACACCCCAAACTTTTGTAACCTCTTATGTATGTGAAGGAATGAAAATATTTCAAAGATAATGGAAAACATAGGCTTAGAAACGCATTTTTTTGAACTAGGTAAAAATGTCGGGTTCTAGGAAGCATGGGGAAAAAGCGTAATTCACCAGAATCTTTGGGTATTCGTCTAATAAATCATATTCTCAAGGGCATGAGGGAAATTTAAGGGTAACCCAAGAACTTCAGGGGTACGGATCAAAATGCGAATAAGGGAAACTTTGGGCCAAAGGCATAATTTTGAAAACCTTGTAACTGGATTGTTAAAGTAACCAAACCGTACGAACGAACAATTAGGGGTAATGATGAGGCATAAATCCCAACGCATTGAGGTATCACCCAAGTGGCCTTTGGAAAAATTGTTTTCATGGCAACATTGAGGCCACTTTGAGGAGTGAAAAGTGAGGGAGATTAAAAAAAAAATTAAGGAAATTCTGTCAAAAAGTCGAGAGAAAAATAGCCACGTTAGGAAAATTGAGCCACCACTAGAATATGTTCCAAACTGCCACAAACCTTTGAGGTAAGTCTAATTTAATTTGATAATCTTGTAGAGGGGTGAAAAAATGAGCTATAGGAAAAAACGAGGGTCAAATCGAAGTTAAAATTAGGGAAATATGGCCAAAAAAATCAAAAGGAGGTGAGGCTGCGCGATTTTTAAGAGTAGCGCGTGCAGCTCATGCTTCGGCAAGGGGTTGCGCATGTGAGCGTGTCAGCCATTTTTTGGTGGTGCGCGAGGATGAGTGCATGCTCTATTTTTTGTGAAATTTTACAGTTATACCTCTCATTTAATGCCCTATAACCCTATGTAAAAATACTTGATGTTTGGTGATATTTTACTCTTGGTAATAAAATGGTTTTGATAATGACTATATGAAAATCAATCTCTACTATATGGATTATATGTATGAGAAAAATCAATCTTTAATAAATGAGTTTGAAGTAAGGTATGAAAATATATAGAAGATATGTTGAGTATGGTTGAGTGTGGTTTAATGCTGTTGACTATGCCTAAAAATAGTCAACTATGTTATAAGGATAGTCGACTATGCATAAGGATAGTCGACTATGCTTGTTTAATCTGTCAACTATATAAGGCTTCTGTCGACTATTTTTCATTCTGTTGATTATCATGTAAGGATAGTCGACTATGGCTTTTCTTCTGTCGACTATATTTGCTCATGAATTTTAAAATCCTCTTCATATTTTTGCATCTGTCGACTATGTCTATGTGTTTCTCAACTATGGGAAATTTGTGTTATAAGATAGTCAACTATGCCTTCTTGTCTGTCGGCTATGCTTAGTTTTACTTGAAAATATAGTCAACAATGCATTTTCTTTTGTTGACTATATCTTTTGCAGAACGTCTCCAACGGCTAGTTTTTCAAATCCCAACGGTCACAAACGGCTACATTTTTCTTCAATCTTTTGGGAAGCCTATATATACAACTCAAGCAAGATCAAGAGTCGGCTAATGGACGGGAATGAATTAAATTAAGCTTACATTTGTACTCGTCTCTATTTACTTCGACTATGCTTTAATTTTTCTCTCAAAAAGGCTTCGACTATCATTTGTAATATCTTGTTCAAGCCTTGTACTTTATTTTTGAGAGATCATTGTAACTAAGAGATTTATCTCTTAGATCCTCTCTTTGTTATACTTCTTGTATTTCCTAGCTTGTGTAGCTAAAGGGCCTACTTGGTTTAAGTAGGAGATTGTATTTCCTAGCTTGTGTAGCTAGAGGGCCTACTTGTGTAAGTAGGAGGTTTTAGTGAATTGGTTTAAAATCCTTAGTGGGAGCTAGGGTAGTGGATTAGGCTTGGTTTAAGCCGAACCACTATAAATCCTTTGTGTTATTTATTCTTCTTGCTTTACATTTATCATTTCATATGTTCTATGTTTTAAATCACTAAAACCTCAATTGGGTCAAAAAGTTTTCAAGTTCTATCAAGAATTTTAAAATATCCAATTCACCCCCCTCTTGGTGTGTGCCATAGCACTTCCTGTTCTAAAATTTGGGTCACAAAAATTTATTGAGGCAAGTGATCGATAATGGTATCCATCGACATCTAGCGTGAGGTGAACATCCAATGCGATCAGTGGCAGTCTTGATTATAGACACCCCTGGCTAGGGTACACTTGATAGGAAAGTGTTCCAATGTTGGAAAGAGTTTCGATGTATCGTCTTAATCTCACCACACTAATTTTGTCATAGTCATCGAGTTAGTGAGTTTGATCAGTCCATGACTCTTACTCGATTGGGATGATAACTAATGGAGGGATTATAGTGCACAGGAATCAAAAGCCCAAATAGGTTTTATTCTGAAGTAAGACTTCATTACTGGTAGGATCACCCTGACATAATGCTAGTTGTCACTCAGAGTCTTTCAGGGTACATTGAGGAGATTGAGAGATCCTCGTTGTTGACCAAAGGTGTTTGGTCAATGTCAAGGTGGTTGACATTTCCTGATTGCTACTTAGTAGTGAACCTAGAAGGTCACACGCACATCCAGGTGTGATGGTTGACTAAATGATTAAGGATGAAACTGTCATTAAGAGTTAATGACGTTACCATTAAGAGTTAACGAACGGGGTTTAAATGATTAAATAATAATGAGCAATCGTCAAGAGTTGGCATACATGTCATTAAGAGTTAATGGGGGCCTAAGTGTCATTATGAGATAATGAAAGTGTCGTTAAGAGTTAATGGCGGGTCGGGATGCAATTTCTGAAAAAGGGGCCCAATTTGTCAATAGTTCCTTGTGAACTGTCGACTATTGCAAGATGAACTGTCGATAGTAACTTGCAAACTATCGACAGTTCCTGTCAATTTTTCTGGTAGATCGCATGACTGTTTGTCATCTTTTGCAATTGAAAGTGGACACGTGGTGGCGATGGACAATGGGAGGACGAGGAAGGATGACGTGTATCCTTGGCACGCCTTCTTCTTCTCTCTCCTTTGTCCCCTTTTGATTCGCTTGTTGATTTTCCCCTTTTTATGTATGCCTTACGGTTTTTGATTTTGGGAGGTATATATGATATACAAGGAACAAATTTTGGTGTGTGAGTAGGCTCGTTCTCTTGATCATTACTTGTTCTTCTTCCCATCCAAAAAGCCTAACTTTCATGACTCCTTATCCCTTCATTACTATAGTAGCAACCCAAGCAAAAATAGTGAGACTATTTTGATTCTTGGGTTTCTTCATTTTGAACCCATTCTATTTTATCCTTAATCTCCCATGCTCTCTCTATCTAACACAAATAAAAAGTAATGGAATTCACCATCTCTCTGGAGCGTGGACTCGATAAGCCTCTCGTAATTTCAGGGGACGGTGTGGTCTAACCGAAATAAGTTCGAGAGCTAATTTTGGAGCAATGAGTTACTTCCAATGAAAGGACTCAACCCCTATGGCATGATTTAGTTTTCAGATAGTATATGGACATTACAATGAGTCTTGCAAGGGTGTTCTTGGTTTATGTTTCCGCTACTATTTTATTGGTTTTTCGAAAAAGTTTTAAAAATTCGGTTAAACCCTTGCATTGATACTCCAACAGTTGGCGTTTCCCCTCAAGGTGAACATCCTATGCAGTTAGTGGTGGTCTTAATTGTAGAAATCAGGGTACACTTGATTGGAAGTGTTCCAATGTCAGAAAGAGTTTCGATGTGTCATCTCAATCTCACCACACTGATTTTGGCATAGTCATTGAGTTAGAGAGTTTGATCAGTCCATGACTCTCACTCGATCGGGATGATAACTGATCGAGGGATTATAGTACATGGGAACTGAAAGTCCAAATAGGTTCTATTCTGAAGTAAGACTTCATTACTAGTAGGATCGATTTATGGAAGTAAACCCCATAGATTTTCATCGTGTGTTACAAGTCCATCGAGCACAGTTGTGGCAACCATTTAATCTTTTCTCTCTTTGTTTTTTCAAAAAACTACTATTTCCCAATCTGGGAAAGTGCTTAAAACTAGGTGAAGTTTCCCTAAGAAATTGAACTTTTGATTCAATCAACCAACGAATATCTTCAGGGATATTTTTACACATCAAAAGCCTAAGTCTTTCACACCTAGTGACATAAATCTTTTTCAAATCATTTTGTGGGAGAGATGGATAGTATTTGTGAATTTTCGAGAGTTGAAGATCCATTTTTTTTAAAAAAACAAAACTATAGTAAGAGGAAAGTAAAACAAAACTATGAATCTTACAAAAGGGACGAGAGTACCTGATCGGAGAACAACACAAATGAGAGAAAACTGAGCTCAAAGAAGTATGGCTTGCCTCATGCAGATACGGGGTCTCTTATAGGGCAGTAGAAGTCGCCATTCCAACAACCACACTTGGCTCGAGGCATGCCACAAATGCAGGGTCACGTCTGGCGTCTCTTTTTTCAACGTTCGGCGTTTCCTTTTTCAACTTTCGACGTTTCTTTTTCAACGCTTGAGGTTTCTTTTTCTTTATAGGGTAATGTGTCATTTTTCTTTATAGGGCAATGTGATTGCACTGTCCCAGAAAAGTGGTTGCCATCAGCGTTAAGTCTGTCTCCCTCTTTTCTTTATCTTCTCTTTATATATATATATATATATATTTATTAAAAATAAATAAATTTTATTTTATTATATATTTTTAAATTTTTTTTTAGAGTTTTTTTCTTTTCTTCCAGTTAAGGATCAAATAAGTGGTTGCCCACCTATTCGTATAATAACTCTCATTCATTACACCACTTTTAAAGTTATTTTCAAAATTATGTAAATTGATTTTTCTCATAAATGCACATACATATTTTGAAAATATGTCATTCGGAGGTGTTGGTTTTATTACATCAGAGTACGGCACATCAATTCGCACAAACACCTCACACATGTCTAGTTTAATTTGATCCCTAATAATATAAACTAGCCTAAAAGACATAAATTTAGGCTCAAGTTTGGCTAGGCCCATGGTATCTTCACATTTGGGCTCTTGGGTTTTATCCTCTTCTTCGTCCCAGGCTTCCTCTATTCTCACATCATTTTGGTCCAATTTTCCTTCTATGATCACTCGTACCATTCTAGGGTCATCAAGTCTCTCAATTGGTTCATCATTCCTAGGGATGGGTGTAGATTGGAACGACTCTTGACCTATGGGTGAATTGAATGAAGATTCCTCCTCAAGACATTGACCTACGAAATTTTGATTAGGTTGGTTTGGAAACTCGCCAGGTTCACCCACGCTCAAGGTCTGTGTAAACTCGGTCAATTGTTCTAAAATGTCACCTATGGCCCAAGTGGTTTGTTCTTGAAGTTCGACCACGTGTGCATTAAAACTCATTTGACCTTACATAAACTCCTGAAGGGTGTCCTCTAAGAAATTTTCATCCTGAGGTTGATAAACATCAAATCTAACCCCTTGTTCTAACTCAAATTGGTGAGGCGGTGGAGGAAAAGGCTCATGAGATTGGAACACAGAGTCATTGTTCCAAGGATAATTCCAATGGTCATAGGAACTGGGGTAATTAGTGTAAAGATCTAGGTCGTAGCTTAACAGATAAGAATTCTCCCTCTGACTCTAGTTAAAAGAAAACCTCCTCTCACTAGGATCGGGATGGCCAAATACATTAGAAGTCACAGACATGCTAAAATACCGAGACATAGAGAATATGGAAACGACAATTCAACGGAAAATAATGATACTAATGAATCAATTAATGTTTCAATAATCATACCTGACCGTAGTCTCTTGCACTGTTTAGTAACTAAAAATTATCTAAATATTTTTTTTAAATTTAATTTTTTAATTATTTTTTAATTTATATTTTTTATTATTTTATTATTTATTTTAGTTTTTTTCAAATATATATTTTATATATTTTTTTTTAAAAATAATTTTTTAATTATTATTTTTTTAATTTTTTTTTAAAACAGTAAAACAACAACAAAATTCAACCAAATTTAATCTCCCCGGCAACGGCGCCAAAAATTGACTGCTAAGCTACCCTGCACATTTATTTATCAAAACTACAACCAAATTTATCAGACGTCAATCCTCTTATTAAAATAGGTGTAGAGCGATTATACTCGCCAGTGTGCGAGTGTATGTGTAGTATAATTTTAAATTTATATTTCGGTGAGTCTGAGTCGGTTCATAGGGAGATTATTTATGGATGAAAACAAAAGTCACAGAATATTTGATTTTAGGAGGTGATTAAAATGATCTAAAGACAAGAATTAAAACTAAACTAACACTGAATTTAAACAGATTGGGTCAAGACAATTTCAGTGTCAAAACTAATTAATTCCCGATTTAATAGAAAAGATCGATAATATTTATCTAAATTAAGTTTTGACGATCTGCCAGTGATTTTAGTTCAAGATGATGATAATTCTTATTTAAGCAATATCCATATATGGCATGGAAATTCTTAGTTAGGCAATTACCATAAATTAAACTATATCTCACAGATAGAATTTATAGATACTGATTAATCATTTGAGCTTGGGTATGAAAACATTTCCAAGTCTAGCAATCTCCATACATGGCATAGAAATTCTATATTAAGCTTATGCTCCAATCCAAACTTAAAGGTACACCATACACACACTTCTTAAATTGAATCAGATTAATATTACACATTTGAAGCGCAGCTTTCTTTGGGAATCATTGGCGTTGGACACTGTCCTTACCTTAACCTAAGATTGGATTTAGCTACTCATCTTCATTTGAAAATAAATTGGCAAGAATTTAAATGACGGGAATTAAAAGACAATATTTAACCGACTATGTAGGTGGTGTATAATTAAGAGACAATAATTGAAAGGCAATTTTTAACCGACCATATAGGCGGTGTATAATTGAAAGACAATAATTGAAAGATAATTTTTAACCGACTATATAGACGGTGTATAATTAAAAGAAAATAATTGAAAGACAATATTTAACCTATCATATAGGCAGTGTATAATTAAAAGACAATAAGAATAACATAACACAACTATATGGAAACAAAAGTTGAAGATTCGAGAGAAAAATTCTAAGAACAAAACTATATAGAAACTAAAGTGAAAAATTTGAGAGATAAATCCTAAGAACACAACTATACTTTCATTATAGCAAAATTGAATGGTTACAAATGCACCCCAAGTGCTCTATTTATAGGCCACAAGATGCAATGGAGACCACTCAATTATATAATTTAATAATACAAAATATCTAAAGAAAAACAAAATACCTAATTTAAAAATACAAAGATAAATAAAATATCTAATTATTTAAAAAGTTCGAGCCAAAGTGTAGTTCTTGAAACTTCATGACTTGATGTAAGCGATGACATCATTCCAACCCATGATGCAAGCGATGATGTAAGCGATGATGCAAGCAATGATGTAAGCAACTTGTGGGACTTGGGCTTTTCCTTGTTTTGAGCTTGGATCTTCCTTGTGTTGGGCTTACAATCCATATATTATATATATTATATTTATTTTTTATTTTATATATATTTATATTAATATTTTTAAACCACGCAATCACAAAATGCATAATAGTATTCAATTTAAACCATTTTAAGATCAAAATAAGGGTAAAATTATAACAAAATTTTTACAAAATTGATACTAATCATATACCTACTAAACCCCCTATGGTATGGTTTAGTTTTCAATTAGCATATGGACATCGAAACGAGTCTTGCAAGGTGATTTTGGTTTATGTTTCCGTTGCCATTTTATTGGTTTTTTGAAAAAGTTTTGAAAATTCGGTTAAACCCTTGCATTAATACTCCAATAGTTGGTGTTTCTCATAAGTGGTATTAGAACCTCAGCTCGTTTCCATGTCCTATGTAGTTGTTAATGCAATTTGTATGAGTTTCAGGTTGAGAAAAAGACCATAATGCTCTCTGTTTTGTAGTTGCAACTTCTACCAGTCGACAGTTTTCTGCCATCTGTTGACAATTCTAGGCTTTATCCTTGGTGAACTGTCGACGGTATGGAAGAGGTTGTCGATAGTTCTGAGTAAAACCCAGAAGCTGTCGACAGTTTTCCTTGAAACTGTCGACCATTTTCAGCCTAGTCTGAAATTTTGGAATTTTTCGATTTATGTTTTTATGCAATGTGATTGATATGATACAGAACCAATTAATGCTCATGATATGAGATATCAAAGACCCAAAAAATGATGCATATTACATTAACAAGGATATTAATCTTAAATCGCCATAATATTCAATGAGATTGAATTGAGAGGGTGATCATAGACTTATACAATGTGATTGTATGAATGCATGTATGAATGGATGTATGTTACAGGTATTCAATGGTCTGTAAAATAATTTATTCCATTTGGTTTTGGGGGATGTAATGAGACATAAGTCTCCCTGTAATTTAGTAGGAAAAATATATAGTACAAATTTCTTATAAAATGAATGAGCCATCAAGAGTTGGTGACCCAAGGAGCAAGAAGGCCACAAGGAGATTTCCCATGAGATGGGTGCTACCTGCTTTGTGTTTGATCCCCTAATGATGCTATTGATTAAGTCTAGAGGCTCGGATTTAATCAACTAGCCAAAAGTCCATGATCACCCTACTTTGTATGCTTAAATTTATTTGTGTATGAGATACTTAAAGGGAAAATTTAATGCATATGCAAAGTAAAACCTCAAAAACAAATTTATTTTGAATGCATGAAGTTTATTTGTGTATGAGATACATAAAGGGAAAACTTAAATGCATACTCAACGTGAAAATTCTTCGAAAATAGATTATGAATTTATTTTGTATGCATAGGTTTATTTATGTATGAGATACATAAAGGAAAAAACTTAAATGCATGTGCAAAGTAAGACCTTTAAAATAAAGAAATCTTTCCAAACATGCGAACTAATATTAGATACGATAAATAAGATTTGTCATGACCCTCCACCGTCGTAGGAATTCGTCACTCGATTGGGTGTGCCCAACATACCACCAAAGTGTTTAGGGCGCATTCCATAAGGGTTAATTGAATTTTCTATCTAAGTATGAGATGTTGCTGCTTACCCCACACGGATATGGTCAACATACCACCAAAGTGTTGAGGTAATAGACACTTCAAGTGGATCTCTTGCTAAGATGGTGGATCTTCTCTATGTATGTCACTCTCCAACATATCACCAAAGCGTTAAGAAATAGATGGCATATGGGTCAGTGGATCGAACCTCACATGAGATGTGATAGGCAAGAGTTGCTTACTCAAATATGTGGGTATCCGAACATACCACAACGTGTTAAGGGGTATTCATGTAAGAGAGAACTCGGTTACCTGCCACGAGTCCCCTTGGGGATTCGCGTCTTCCACCATGGGAAATGTGGGATTTGAAAAATTGAGTGGGAGGTACCATTTGGTTTAAGACCAAAACTAAGCGGATTTTGCAAGATAAATCAATCTAATGATCATTTATTTATTTATGCAGCATTTTCAAAATGGCACTTTCAAACCCTATCGTGCATCTTTTGGACAAAAATATTTTAACTAGACCAAACTACAAAGATTGGCTTCATAACCTAAAACTGGTATTGGATATGGAGAAAATTCTTGATGTCATGGAACAACATGTCCATGAATCTCTTCCTGGGGGCTTTAGTGAGGAGGAATGGATTACATGGGAAGAAATGAGGGATCAAGACTTGAGGATTAGGACTTATATTTTGGCATCTATAACCAATGAGCTCCAACGTCAGCATAAGCACATGACTGACGCTCGTAGTATGATTGTGAATTTGCAAGAGCTCTATGGGAAATATAGTCGAACGGTTAGATATGAGATATCTAAGCAACTATTCAAGGCCAAGATGGAAAAAGGCACTGATGTGGGAGACCATGTACTCAAGATAATCAATTTGATTGGTCAATTTAAAGTACTGGACTTCTACATGGATGTTGAGCTGCAGATTGACCTTATCCTCTAGTCGTTGCCAGAATCTTTTGCCTCATTCATTCTCAACTTTAACATGAACAAGTTTGAGTGTCCGCTCTCAGAGTTGTTAAATATGTTGATAACTTCCCAAGCCTAAATCAAAGGAAAGAGGAAAGAAGGAATTCTTGCGATAGCCTCGTCTTTAAGATATTCAAAGAAGAAGAAGAGCTCATCCTCTAAGAAGAAGAAGCTCTGGCTGAAAAAGAAAGTTTCCAAGAGCAAACACAAAGAGAAGGGATCGAGGAGAAAGTGTTTCCACTGCCAGAAAGATGGGAATTGGAAGAGGAATTGCTTAAAGTATCTCGCCAGCTTGAAGGTCAAGCGGTCTGAGAATCAGGGATTAGGTACATCTTCCTTATATGTTATTAAGGTGATCAATGCGATTGGTCATTCACCCATTTCTTGGATTCTTGATTCAGGTGCAACTTCTCATATTTGTGTTTGCATGCAGGATCTCGTGAAGAGTAAGTCGCTTGAGAAGTGGGAAGTTGTCCTCCGTGTAATCTCCCGAGTCAAAATAAATAAATATATCATTATTATGTGAAATATTACATATTTCGTGATGTTAAGAAGAGTCTAGAAGATAGCTTAACAATTTTTAAACTGCCGAGTCAATGGAAGGGAATACCTCGAAACATAAAAGCCTAGAGAAAATGGTAGGTTACTAACAAACGTTTCAAGACAAGATTTTTGACACTAAGAGAAATCAAATTAGAGACTGTTTTTAGTACAACTATTATGCAGCCTGGGAAACCAAATCATCGTAAGGGACTTTCGAAAAGGTAATGACACCCTGAGAGGATTTAAGTTTTGCATAAGGAGCAACCTTGAAGTTATTTCAGGGTAAAACAAAAGGATTCACAATCAAAACGTGATTTTTAGCATATTTTCAGGTCTAAGTGTAATTTTTGAATCTTGGTCGAAAATGGTAAAACGAAACTTGGGGGATAAAATGTGAAAGAGGAAATTTTAAGGTTCGTTATGGAATTCTCAAGAACTCAAGGGGTAGAAAGGTAAGGTCAAAATGAAAGTTAGAAAAAAAAAAAAGGGGGAGCTAAAGCGTAATTTGCTAAAAATACAACCATGGCCACCGCCAACCAATCTCCTACCATTATTGGGAGGGTTATTTCAGGGTCCAGAGTAAGCCCTAGGGCATAGTCGTAACATCTCACATCGAGCGATGGGAAGGACCGGATCAACTTACCCTAAAGAGCCTACACGAACTTCTCAGGGGTCACCCATACTTAAGCTACCCTAACTTAAGTACACTCAACCCGGGAGTTATTTATTTACATTCAGTCCAAAAGGTATCAAGCTGGTGTTGTTTCCTTCCTTACTATCCGCGATATATATACTAGTTTCTCTAGAGTCCCTTCTTGGACCTGACCCTAGGCTCTTGGGGTATTACATTCTCTCCCCCCTCCTCCTTCCCCTCCCCACGTTCTCGTCATGTAACCTTACAACTGGTCCCAAATCTTCTCCCCTTTAGGGGTTTCCATCCTAGAAGCTTACCAGGAGTCGCTCTTTGCTTAGACCCTCGCGCTTCGGCACCATTCCCCACCCTCATCGAACCGCCTTCTCCAAGGGTCAGCTCTGATATCACCTGTAAAATCCCGCATTGAGCGATAGAAAGGACCGGATCAACTACCATACTGCTTAGCTAGAGTCATATGTACATACAGTAGTAGTGGTACCGAAGACTCCTATCTTCCATCAGGTTTTAACTAGGCTTTCACTATTCACTATAAATAGTAATTGTATACTGGAATAATATTTGTATGTTAATAGTACACCAGGTAAGTTCCTAGGAAAGATAGGTGAATCACAAATGGACACTCTTAAATACTAAGTCTTTCTTTAGCCAAAACGTTTCCTAGACATGCACTTCCACACACCACACTTAAATCCAGTAATCGGACTAGTGAATAGTACCTCTTACCTTAAAAAATGATAAATAGTCTAACTTATTTTCTGATGTAGAGAATCTATTTTTATAATGGCATCCATTCAACACACTATTCAATAGTCATAACTTTTGGCACCTAAATCTCCCCTTACAATCTCATCCTCAACCATGTCCTAGTATCCTCAACCATATTCGGCAACTAAACTCTGATAACAACCAAGCTCTAATACCAACTGTGGCTCTTAACCCATGGTTACAACCATGACCACCTAACAAACTTTTAAAGGTCGATTATGCCTCTACAGGTTAGGGCGCCCTAAGTAAGATCTAGGTTTTGCCACATTCACTCGCCGAGAACTTGAGCTCTTAAAGAAAAATAGCAGCGAAGGGCACTCAAATCTCGGTCAAGCTACACGTTTGATATTCTCAGAGCTATTACAAAGAAATGATGAGATCATTGGAGCAAATTTACATAAAATTCATGATTTATCAATAAATAGTAAAAATTCTAATTTCACCGCAAGATCCATTTGTTCTACACATAAAATACGAAACATGATAATTCACTAAATAAACCCATAAATATCAAAAATCCTCTCATGACTCATCAACTACATCTACCAGTGATGCATCCACCATTACTGTTTTCCCCTTTCTAGAACCGGAGCCATCTACATGGTTAGTGATAAAAGGTGAGTTCTAAGACTTAGTAAAGGCAATATGTAAAATAGCAAATCATAAATTCATGACAAACATAAAAACAAAAATATGGAATGAATCATGCATGTAGGCCCATCCACCTCATCCATCTAAAACTTTTAGTGACTCCATATGATTTTCCCCAAGCCCTAACACGAGCCCCAATAGCCCCAAATCATAGCTTCATACCTAGGCACTCCCCTATCATCATATGCAAATCATGACAGAATAATTTGCACATAAAACATATAAATCCTTACAAAAAAGTGTTTACTGCCTTCCTTAGAAGATTTTTTAAATTTGTTAAAAATTACTGATGCACGCCTCGAAATTTCTCTAACAAAAATTAAAGATAATAAGATAAAAGAATATATTACTACAAATTAACTTCTATCCAATTTCAAATATTTTGTACTTACCTTACTGCTTAACTCACACTGATTATTTCTTTCTTCCAATCTCTCTCTCTGATGGTGCTGCCTATTTCAATCTCCAATCCCTCGTATTTATAAGAAATTTATTTAAGATTAATATAAATATAATTAAATGCTCACCTAATTCCATCATTATGTCCATCTTTTTTTAGACAAACAAGCCCACTAAATTGCCACGTGGTGGTAGTGTGTGATTGGCTAACACGCTGCCCCCACCCTACATGGCCCTGTGACCGCATGCCAGCTCGTTCTCATAGTCGAGCCGCGCCCATGGGCCCGCATGGCCCCATGCCCTCCAAAAATATTTTTTAGCTGCCTCCAAGTCTTGAACCCAAGACCTCTTGTTCCTTTGCACGCACACATAACCACTCCATCTGCAAGCCTTCTTATTAATATATGTGCACCAATTAATCATATACTAATGCTACTCCCTTTGCTAAAAATAAATTCTGGCATTTCACTCCCTAAGGTTTGATCCTTAAACCTATCAACTCCCTTATATACAAGTAACCACTAGGTTATAAGAATCCCTGGTTTCCATTTTTGCAAAGATTAGTCTTTATATTAAACCAACTTCCATAAAATCACTAATAAATCATTTCAATTATAGAAATTAATTTATTATTTTCCATAAATACCAGGATGTTACAACAGTCGACAATTTCACCAAGCTGATCGATAATTTTCTTTGAGAAAATTGAAGCACATAATGGCTTTGGGTAATCAATCGACTCTTTTATAAAAGTGGTCGACTTCTTTGACAAATATTCGACCGTTTGAAGCAACAAGTCGATAGTTTTGAGAGAAAGTCGATACTATACAATCAATGTCAATAGAATTTGAACTAAAAAGAAAATAATAGAGATTATAAATTTACCCTATCGACGGTTCAAGAGAATGAATGGCTATTTTTGCTTAAAGGCCTAAACGGTCGACAATTGTAACAAGCTGGTCAACTATTTTGATTTGTTTTGACAGCCCAAAACATAAAGGCATAAAACGGTCAACAGTTTTGCTTATTTTTACATGTGTATGATTTCAAAAGAATTCTTAACATACCTCATACACAAAATCATTTGATATTAAAATCATATTTCTTAAATGGAAAAATGATGATTTCTAATATAAAGAGATTATCACTAAGGATTTTATATGATTTGACAAAATGATTGAAACAACATCCTTAGGAAATAAATGGATTTTTTATTTTCCATTTTCAAGAATATATACTTTATTTTCATTTTGAAAATAAAGATAAGATGAAAATATTTTTCATTATCAAAAATGAAAATTTTCTTTATCAAAATGTTTTCTATCAAAGATGTTCAATGTGATGATTTTCATCAATAAATAATCATGAAGTTCTTCATCATCAAAATAATATCAAAAACAAAATAATTTTGACATATTTCATACAACAATTCATTTGATTTCAAAATAACTTCACATTTCATACAACAATTCATTTGATTTCAAAATAACTTCACATTTCATACAACACTTCATTTGGTTTCAAAATAACTTTTCTTTAATGTCATAATGTTGTTTTCCAAAATGAAATATTTCCCACAAAGGAATTTATATTGAAAGGACATTTAGAAATTTATCCTTTGGCAACATTGAAATATATAAAGGTTTTGAACAACAATATTATTAAAACTAGTTTAAATATGTTACCAATATCATCAAAACCATTTTAGATATTTTACAAATTAATTTCACTAATCATTTTCAAATTTCAAAGAAATTTTTCATCATCAAAACATTTTATCAAAAGCAAAACAACAATATCAACTTTTTAGTTGACTAAATGTTCATGTACAAAGACTTGACATTTTGCTCTCAAATTATTACTCAATTAAGGTTTTTGGTTACTCAACTAAGGAATGACTTACTCGATTAATATTTCTTCTAAGTTGATTAATGATACAAGTACAAAGACTTGTCATTTTGTCATGTATTTATTACTCGATTAAAGAATACAGTTACTCAACTAATATATCACTCAATCAATTAACATTTTAGTTACTCGATTAATGTTATTCTATCACATACTCAAGTAATTCGTACAACCGCATGATCAATTAATCCTTTGAGTATTCAGTTCTTACTCGATTAAAAGGATAATTAGTCGAATACAATACTTGTTAATTACTCAACTAAATCATTTCCTTACTAGATTAAAATAATTACTCTATTAAGCTCATACATTAGTTGATTAATCTTCAAGTCCTAGCATTTTTTACTCAATTACAAATATGTAATTTCTTAAGTAATGTTTGAAAATAATTGACTTTCCAAACATATATACTCGATTAATAATGAGCTTTACTTGAGTAAGAGGCATGTTAATCAATTAATAAACACCATTACTCGATTAACATTCTAATTTCAATTAAGTGCATTTGTTGTGAACTAAGCATCAAAATCAAGGATCGATTCAACACCTTATTCTTTGACCCCAAGTGAGAAGTCTATTTTCATAGTGTGTAACACACTAGACAACTTATATATCTAAGTGTTTACTTTTGAAAACCTTTATCATTCTCTTTATTGAAGGTTAAGTGCTTGTGCCTCTAAAGACAGATTGTAAAGGTTCCAGCTTTGCTTTGTTAAAGGATATATAAAGGTCATAACTTAACCTACAAAAGCTACTAATAGTAAGTTGATTAAAATTTTTAACAAGTTGTTAAGGTAATGGAGTAGACAGTTGAAGCGGAACCACTTTAAAAATTGTGTTTTGTATTCCTTGTTTTCTTTACATTTAAGTAAATATTTTTTTGGGTGAACTTCATTCACCTGTTCCCCTCTTAAGTCAATCAATCTTTCAACCTATATATAAATGGTAAACTCTTAATAGGTAACAGAAGATAAAAAATTTCTAATCTAAACAAGCACTCTAGTATTCGCCTTAAATCCTTTCTGAGTATTAACTTGATCGTTGAAGATTATTTCGGAAGGCAAAACCTTACTTTTATAGGAGTCCAACGCTTGGTATATATCTGGTGTTCCTCCTTGGCAGCATCAATACTATTGTATCAGATTAAGTAGAGAATTTATGTCACTCAATTTCTTGGATCAGATTGATGCATGATCGCATAAATTTTAATATACCTTTATCATTTATCATATTTAATTATCCCCCCACAGAAGTAGTGAACTGTAATAAACCCGATCGAGCTTTTGGTTGGCCTAAAGTCAGTTGAACTACATCCCTTGAATGGGAGCATAATTAAGGAAGCTTCCACTTAGTGTAGAATCTAATTCCTTATAATGTAACTGGATTTGGACGGTTTAGATCGTCGGACCCTGTATAACACCTCCTTCTACTTAACAAGAAAAAAGTACAATAATAATAATAGTCATAAACACAGTTGAGTCGTGGTTAGGAGATTCCTCCACGCTAAGCCAGGATGAGCATCAACTCACGCACACCGGCAGAGACCTTGTGATTGGGAGTAATTAATAATTAATGATTGTTCATTCTTGTAAATCTCGTTCCATCAATTAAGAGAGGGAGAGAGAGAGAGAGAATTGAGCTTGGGTGCATGAACACAAGTATTCTATTTAATGAGTGTGTGTGTGTGTGTGTGTGTGTAGAAGTTGGTAGATGCATGCATGCATGCATGTGTTTGTGAGTTTGTTTGTTTGTTTGTAGGGCGACATGCGATGCAATTAATTATGAAAAGCAGGCTGCCGACCAGATAAGTCAATGTTGAAATCAACCTTAGGAGCACCCTAGCCTCCCTACCTACCTGCCTAGTTGATCAACCTCTCGCTATCTGTTCTTTCTTAATTTTTTCTTAATGCCGGGGGTTAATCAAACGATAAAATAGGGAGGAAATTATATAATATTATACTTTGTTTAGGGTGCAAAGGTATTACTTGTGGTTATTGTATCGGTCGTTTGGTATGATAAGGAGGCAATACTTTGTTCACGATAGTAATTTACCATTTTACCCCTTGCTTTATTCACACACCAAGTATCTGAGCACTTCAATGTATGCATGTCACGTCAGCACGCGTAGAAAAGTCAAAATCAGCTTTCCACCAGAATGGAGGTCGATGTTAGCGGTGGAGCCCCACGCTGCAAATCGAAGACGACCCGGGAGCAAAATGGAAGACACACAATCAGGGAGATGGATGGGCAAGGAATGACCTAATTTGTCTTCTGCAGTTTGAGGGCAATTTGGTCCAAATCATTTTTTTTCTTTTTTTTTTATTATTATCATGAGATATCTAAGTTTCGCCCGACTAATTTCTAAAAACAAATAATCTTTTTCCGTGATGCACCAAATTTAAATACGAATACAGTTTATATATACTTGAGTTGAATATTTGGTTAACCCTTTCTAATGACATAAAAATTTTAGAAATCGATTCTCAATACTTCATCAATAATTTGCCCGTCATGTCTTGGGGGCCAAATCACATCCTTTTGGGGTTAAGATAAAGTTAAACAAAAAAGAGAGATGTTAGGATAAGTTGTTAATCCCATGCAATTATTGTTCTAAAGGCTTTATAACTTATTTTAAGATAAGTTAACTCTACCGATCCTAAATAATAGACCCCTTATAAGAGTTATTTTCAGTTAAGAAATATTTAATTATTTCTCAATAATTTTATGGGTTAATGATATGTTTAGAAACACAATTTATTTATCACAAATTAATGCTAATATTTGAAATATGAAAATAAAATATGATATATAAATTTTTTTTGTGTAAAAATAAGTTCAACTAAAAATCGACATTAAGTTAAATTAAAATTAATTATGACATGACATTGGCGCAGCAGTTGTCGTACTATTAGTTTGGTCTATAAAGAGAGAAGGTGGAGATAAGAACGTGAATGAAGGAGAATATATTATTGTGGTCACAAGATCATGTACAAGAAAAGGTGAGCATGGCTTCATTGATTTCTGGGTTCACATGAGACGTGGCTGCGAAGTGTGTTATGGCCCCCCAAGCCAAACCTTTATGCACGTCGGCAGTTCCGCGTACAACTCACTTTTTCTTTCTTTTATCACCCATTATTATTATTATTATTTATTTACGCCAATTTGCAAATTTCAATTCCCTCTCGTAGAACAATATTCTTTTTTATTATTTTTTGGTCTAAAAAAAGTGATCATATTTTGATTCTTTGAAAGATTTTATATTTTATTTTAAATTATTAAATAAAAAATTATGAATTTATTATTTTACTTCATAATAAAATAAAATTCGTAGTTTTGTGACTAAAAAATAAAATATAAAAATAGGGTCGATTTTATATTTTACTAAAACTCAAAATTCAAACTTGATCTCTTAGATAGTTTTAAAAATTGTTAAATCATAAGTGACCTCTTTTTTTGTTTGACAATTTGATAGTTTATCTTGACTAATTTGAGTGGTTTGATTTTTTCTTGGCGATCACCTTATTATGCGAAATGCTAAATGACAATTTGGTAGTTTGTCCTGATCGGTTTGAGTGGTTTGATTTTTTTCTTGTTGATCACCTTTATTCCGCGAAATACGGAATTAAGTCTTATATTCTCACGATTATCATTCTCTATCCAGATTAAATTAACTGTCATTTAAACGTTTGGGTCTAGTTTTGTTTTAAAAAATATTTTTTTATTCTTTCTCTAACTTATAATTAAAGATATCCTAACATTTTATATTTTAAAAAGTTATAACATTAGTTTTTTTTTTAATATTAAAGAATATAAAAAATTCCATAATACAAAATTAAAAAAATTACAAAACTAATATTTCTGTTTTCTAACAGAGATTCAATTTTTAAGAAAAATTAAAATAAAAAATAAAGTATAAAAAATAGGGTCAATTTTGTATTTTACTAAAACTCAAAATTTAAATTAGACCACTTTAGATAGTTTTTAAAATTGTTAAATCATAAGTGACGTCTTCTTTTGTTTGACAATTTGGTAATCTGTCCTATTCGGTTTGAGTGATTTGATTTTTTGTTGCTCACCTTTATTCCGCGAAATGTTGAATTAAGTCTTATATTCTAACGACTATCATTCTCTCTCCGGGTTAAATTGACTATCACTTAAATGTTTGGGTCTAGTTTAGTTTAAAAAAAAAAATTATTCTTTCTCTAATTTATAATTAAAGATATCTTAACATTTTATATTTTAAAAAGTCATAACATTAGTTTTTTAAAAAATTACAAAACTAAGATTTCTGTTCCTGTTCCTGACAATAGATTCAATTTTTAAGAAAAAGTAAAAATAAAAAATAAAGTATAAAAATAAGGTCAATTTTGTATTTTACTAAAACTCAAAGTTCAAACTAAACCATTTTAGATAGTTCTTAAAATTGTTAAATCATAAGTGACCTCTTCTTTTTTGTTTGACAATTTGGTAGTTTATCTTGCTCGATTTGAGTGATTTAATTTTTTGTTGCTCACCTTTATTCCGTGAAATGTTGAATTAAGTCTTATATTCTTAAAATTATCATTCTCTACGCAGGTTAAAATTAATTATTACTTAAACGTCTAGCTCTGGTTTAGTTTTAAAAAAAAAAATTATTCTTTCTCTAGTTTATAATTAAAGATATCGTAACATTTTATATTTTAAAAAGTCATAACATTAGTTTTTTAAAAAATTAAAAATATAAAAAAATTCATAATACAAAATTAAAAAATTACGAAACTAAGATTTATGTTCCGAATGAGAGATTCAATTTTTAAGAAAAAATAAAGTATAAAAATAGGGTCAATTTTGTATTTTACTAAAACTCAAAATTCAAACTAGACCATTTTAGATAGTTTTTAAAATTGTTAAATCATAAGTGACCTCTTCTTTTATTTGACAATTTGGTAGTTTGTCCTGATCTGATCAGTTTGAGTGGTTTGATTTTTTGTTGTTCATCTTTATTCTGTAAAATGCTGAATTAAGTCTTATATTCTCAAAATTATCATTCTCTACACAGGTTAAAATTGAGTATCACTTAAACGTCTGGCTTTAGTTTAGTTTTAAAAAATATTTTTTATCCTTTTTCTAATTTATAATTAAAGGTATCCCAACATTTTATATTTTGAAAAGTCATAATATTAGTTTTTTTTTAAATTAAAAAAATTAAAAATTTCATGATATAAAATTAAAAAATTACGAAACTAAGATTTCTATTTCCTAACAAGAGGTTCAATTTTTAAGAAAAATTAAAATAAAAAATAAAAACATAATTCCTTTTCTACAACTAAACAAACCTTTAATATCTTGTGAAGTGAGAATTTTATGTTTTGCATTATTATGTATATGTATTTACTTTCAAGACTCCCTCTTTACATATTACTAGATTTGACAATATAATTAATTAGGCTATAATTAAGTCATAGAACTAATAGAATCGTATTAAAGGTGATATTTGAACTCAATTTTCAATCACCAATTAACTCATCAAAGGTTTAAACTTCCAATCAAATGAATAAATGTCGAAGGAGAGGAGAGACATTGGCCCCATATCAATTATTTTCGGATCTATCAACATCCATCAACGCCACGCCTCTTTGTTTATATATATATATATATATATATGCAGATACAGATAGATAGATGGCATGGCAATAGATTTCGTTTCGGAATCTATGAAGTGACGGACGGGTAATGTATCAAATTGCGATTGATTTAACTTTTAAGCTAATAATTCACCTAAACGATAATGATAATGACAATGCCCGCCGCATTGGAAGCAGTGACATTAATGCGGTATAGTTCCCGTGAATGTGTTTGTTTTGTTGTGGACATGCGTCTTCCTATCTATCATTTTCACTTAGCTAAACTCTGCTGCTGAAGTGAGCTCTTGTCTCCAACGCGCATGCCTCTCATCCCAGCGGCGGAGCCATGTATTGGGTCGGCCATAATTTTTATTTTTTTAATTAATTAAAAATTAATAAATAATAGATAAAAATCACAAAATATATTCAACACCATATTCAAAAATTTGTAATCTCCACCTCCTTTACTTTCTTGGTCTCTTATTATTATCTTTCATCGTTATTGATCAAGCAAAATTAATCTTCAAACACTGGACGACGATAGTATTTTCTCTTTCTTCAGCATCTCTTTGTCTATTTTGATTGTTTTGAAGAGATTTAGAACTAAATTTTATGACTTTTTTAAAGGATTTAGGGGTTGAAGGTTGAGACTTTATTTGAATAATTTAGGGACTAAATTTTGGGTGTTTTTTTTTTGAAGGATTTAGGGACTGAATTTTGGGGCTATTTTGAAGGATTTATGGATTAATTTTTTGGAGTTTTTTTTTTAAGTATTTAGAGACTGATTTTTGGGACATTTTTAAGAATTTTATAATTGCAATTTGAAGTATTCTTAAAGGATTTTGGTACTACATTTTGAGGCATTCTTAAAAGATATTTTCTTCTTTTTTTTTTTTTTTACATTTACGAAGATTTTGCTGATGGCCGTAAATAGACGGCAATAGCTTCCTTGCCTTTCATCCTCGTTCAGTCATTCTTCCACTTAGCTCTCCATTGCATGCCAAGACAACTATTTTTAGATTTTTTATTGGAATTGTAATATTTTATTGGGATTGTAATATTTAATTAGGATTGTATGTTAGAATTAATTATTTTAATTTTTTACATTGTTAATTGAAACTGTTTGATAATATTATAGTTGGAAGGTTGAACATGTATATATAAACTACTGTTAATTGGAATGATAGTTTAGTTATGTATATTAAAAAATATATATTTAATAAAATTGATAATAATGTTATTATGCAATATTATCAAAATATGATCCATCCCTAATCTCCTGCTTCTTCATATATCCATATATCCATATATCCATATTAAAAGCTATGAGAAAATTATGACTGATCACCCCAATTATCCATGTCATGTCATTTATATTGTATGGATAAGTGTATATGAATCTGTAGGACAACTAACCGAAGAAAGTTGAAACCTTTCTGTTACAATAAGAAAAGGAGAGAATTTGGTAACTGTAGATTCATGGGAGTAGGGGGTTCATGGAAGGAGGCGACTCTTGACTCTTGTAGCTAGCTAGCTCAATTGGCATTGGCATTAGCATGCAAGCACATATATGATGTGCAGCATTAACTATGTATTAATATTAAATTATTTATCATCGATCCAACATTTTTAGTATCCAAATAGATTTGTTTCATGCACCTAGCTAGCTGGCTAGTTCGCGAATCCTTAATTAATTAGACACGTTTGATAAACTAAAAACTGCCATGTGCAAAAGCATAGGCACACAAATTTCAGAAACAAGAGGGAGAGAGAGAGATAGATTAAAACTGTCGGGTAACTTATTTCTTTTATTTTTAATAGGGAGCTGACATAAAATTATACCATAAAAAATTTAAAAAGAAGCGAAAAAAATTACTGATGACGTCGGAATCGGTCACTAATTGCATTATCTTACAAGATTTGTATCTTGTTCCAAACTAATATAGGTTCGTGCTGCTTGCACACTTGAACTAATGATGATTACCCCGAGGCTTGTTTGGAATGATGCCACTCCAATGCTCAAATTAGTGAACTGTAATGTATAATATTGTATCTTAGACTTACCACTCAAGGTCTTTTTATATCTTTTGGGTTGAGATTTGTAATAAAAATCACAAGGAGAATTAGTTGTCCCTGCTCATATAGAGGAGAATTAGTTGATTTCTCTTGATTTCAGAAATCCAAGAGTGATTTCTATTGGGATTATCAAATAAATATGAAATATATCTTGTCAATGGTTCATTAAGGCCATAACGTGTGGCACTAAGAAGTTGGAATGCCCATCATGTGATTCTCTTTATTGAGCTCAAATTCATCTACTTTTGGGATTGTTGAGATTTGCCTCATGGTAAGGGCTTATCCTGTGATAACTGCTTCTGAGAGCTTATCAAATTAATACTCTTAGACCTTTTTCTGCTTTAATTGTATCTTGGCAGAGATTATCTCTAGGCCTGGAAATTACTTTGGTGGCTATCTTTGGCTACCTCAAAAGTTGTTGTTCGTCTAGGAAATGACTAAATCCTCTCAGCTTATATGTCTCTTGGAACTTCAAGAGTGTAATCCAACCAGAATATGGGTTCCTCCATTTATCAGGTCATTGGAGATTTCCCTAGCATAGACTAAGTTTGAGGTGGAGGTGTGAGTGGCATCCAAGGTCAAGAAACCATCATCACTTGTTTTGTCTACACCTCCATTGCAGTTCCCATTGAGACCATGACGATCTTCTCCGAGGGCACTATTACAAGTGTACGAGCATAAACCACAGGAGCATCAAATCTAGGAGTAGATTGTGGTTGAGGATCCTCTAGGTACGGAGCAGGAGGAGCCTCAACAAAGATAGAAAAAGAAGCTTGCACGCCTTTGTTTCTACATGCCTAGGGATTGATTGTTTGTTTGTATTTCTTTTCAATGTCAGATAATGTTCTTCAATTTAGGGGTTTTTGTACATATGATATCTTTATCATTGATTTTGATGTACATGCTTATATATATATATATATATGTTGTATGTATGGTTTTGACAGAGATTAGACATTGGCAAGGTTATTAATTAAATAAAAAGTTTACACAGGTGAGTTAGGCTATATCTGTGTATAGCATTATTTTGTTGGGTAACTCTAAAACTTGTTATTAATAGTAGATGGTTCTCACAAAACATTTGGTTTAGAGTAACTCGATCGGTTTCTTAGGGGCACCCAAGTAGCATGTTCTCTACTAGTTAACTTCAAGCGCGGATCTAGGAGCAGATATGGGGAGGGTTGACCCCAGATCCATGAATATTTTAGTCATTTCTTCCCCAAATAGGCTAGATCTGTCGCAAATCTAGAAAAAGGCTGAATCTGGGGGGCTGCAACTCGTGCCTATCCCCCCTAAATCCGCCCTTGGTTAACTCGCTATCTCTATTAGTAAGTTTTGCTTGCCCAACTACTCCCTTCCCCCCTAAATCCGCCCTTGGTTAACTCGCTATCTCTATTAGTAAGTTTTGCTTGCCCAACTACTCCCTTCTACCAATTTCTAAAGCTAACATGACATCTTTGTAGTGTAATGTTAAATTGTTTGAAATAAGTAATATTTTTTTAAAATAATTTGAAATATAATATTATTTACAATTTTGTCAAGAAAGAGTTAAGAAATATTATTAATCATCGCTCTAGTGTCATGGTGAGAAGAATTCTTCCACGTACAATATTGCCAAGTCAAGATTAAGAGAAAAAAAAATCCAAACCTTAAACCCTAAACTCTTATGAGGAGTCCTTTACCAACCCAAATATGACATAGAAATGACATCAAATGGCCCTCAAGGCGTAGGTTGAGCGATCAGACAAGTGATATATCGATGTTAGTCCAATGGGTCATAAGTTCAATGCTTGTGTTACGCAATGAGGCAAAGCCTCACACTTGAGATTTACTTTCCCTGATGTAATCGATAACACGAGTACTGGGATCCGCGCAAGAATGGTCATCCCAAGAATTGATATCAAATGTCACCTCTAGAGGATATGGTAAATACTAATATTTTAAAATTATTTTTATTTCATTCCACATAAATTTAAATAAATAGTTTTTTTGGATATTTACACAAATAAAACTTTGATAAAATAAACTTAATTTATATAAGCAATTTTTTATTTTGTTATTATTTATATTTTCTTTTTTTATTATCATTGAGAACTCATACTGCTACCCCAAACCCTGACTTTCAAGTGTACAAATTTGATAAATCTAATAAAAAAAAAAAGAAATTGTATAAAGCAAACTTGACAAAGCTATATAATATTTTTATAAGAATTTCATACACAATTATAGTAAAAAAATTCATCCATACAAAATTATATACTATAAAATTTTTGCTTGCATAAATTTATTTTGTTAAAGTTTGCTTTTATAAAATCTTTTATACCAAACTATAGTGAAATGTTATCAAAATTTACTTTGATAATATTTTTCTCATATAAAAATTTTTATATAAATTTTTAGTTCAAAATTTGGGATTATAAAATTTGCTATGCCGAAAATTTTCTTATATAAAAGTATAATTAATTTTTTTTTATGAAATTTGTTTTATTATTTGACCAAAAATATTATTTTATTAAATTTTTATTTTCATAAAATTTATGTGGCACAGGATAAAAATATATTTTATTAATTTTTATATTTTATTAATTCGGACAAAATATGACAGAAATAATTTAGGGTTTAAAATAAAAGATAAATTGTACTTAGATTTTATATGGTTTAAGGCTTGTTGATGGAGATCCCTTATAATTTAAAAATGATTCTAAGATCCTTTAGTTTAAATATTTTACATGGACACCTTGCACTTACAAATTAGATTAAACTAATTAAACAAATATTAAGATAAATTAAATTAATTGAATTGAAATTAACTAATAATAATAATAATAAAAAACTTGTTCCATCACTAGAAAGGTTTCATTGGCCGCTAAAAAAAAATCCAAAAGTAAATGATTCCTTCAAGTCGCACATACCTATCAACAATAGCCATCGTTATGCTTGTTGTTGGGTCCCAACACCTTTAGGTTCAAAGTATATTAGGTCGATGTCTATCTCCGCTATTGAGTCCTTGTCATTTCTTTTGAAGTGAGATGATTAGGCAACCACTCATTTTATATTTAATTTTTATTTTTATTTTTTAATTTAATTTAAGTTTTTTAATTAACTTAATTAATGTTAAATTAAGATCGTTTGTGACAAAGTAGATGTCTATATAAGAATTTTAAATTATAAAAACTTTAAAAATTAATTTTAAAGTAGGAGTCGAGTGCAGTTAACTTTAAAACAAATAATAAAGTTCAAAAGTTAAAAGCTTGTTTAAAATTTAAACAAAGTTTAAAAGTCAATAAGTTTTCCATAATTTGCTGTCTTAAATACGAGGACTGACCATGACACCTTGACCAAAGGACAACAAAGCAGAAGTACTAAAAGGCACAAATCCCAAATTTAACTGTGGTCTTGTGCAAGATTCTTTTAATATATTTATCTATAAAAAAATATTAAGTAGACACTTAGAAATGATATTTAATGTAACTCTTATATTAATATATCATATTATATTTATAATTAATGCAAATGTCCAATAACTAATATAAAAATGTCACACTGAGTGTTATCTGCTCTCTCTCTTGTTGTTTAAAAGATGAATGCATAAATGTATCCATATATTTTACTAAATTTTTTTTATAATATTTTAAATTTTTAAAACGTCTCATTAGATATAATTTTTTTAAAAAAAGTAGAACTATTAAGTTTTTTTTAATTTATATTAAATTAAATATATTCCTATACTTTACTAAAAAAAAGATTTGTGACACCTTAATTTTTTTTTAAAAAGAAATTGATGAATGAAATTATTAAATACTTTTTAAACAAGTTTGGGTGTCATGGAACGTTTTTTATAAAGTACAAAAATGAATTTAATTTAATATAAATTAAAAAATACTTAATAGTTTCACTTTTTTAAAATAGATGTGTCTAATGAAACGTTTTAAAAATTTAGTGTATTACAAGATTTTTTATTTTTTTTTTGCAGAAGTATAAAGATGTATTTATACATTCACCCTTGTTGAAATAATTGAAAGAATACCATCATCATGCTCATGTCATCATGTAGTCCTGCACCAAATTAGCTGTCACACACACACATATATGCATTTCCAACAACAAATCAAAAAGGCGATGATAGATTATCAAAGTAAACGAAGGAATACTATAACCAGAGTATCATTATCAATTTATCCAATAAAAGTCCAGCACCCGCATCTAGAGCTCCAATTTGATCACGGATACAGACACGTATGCTTAATCTCTCCGCTACAAAAAAAAGTGCACCATTAATATCATCCATCATCATCCCCCTTTACTTGTGAATCAGTCTAATGAATAAAGCCATGTATTTGTGCAACTGAGTTTCCAAGTAGCCTCTTCCGCGAGGAACCAAAGCATGTCGCAGATCCTTCAAACACAACAACAACATGGGTGGTGCCAGTTCTTACAGTATATCAATTAGGTCACCTGTGAAGAAGTTGCAACAAGTGCAAGTGCTGTTTTCTTGTACTTTTCAAATCTTCCTAGCCAAGATGCAATTAAGAAACAAATCCCCATTAATGAGAGCACCACATGGAACCAATATAAAAATAACTTGTGATAACAGAAAAAAAAAAAAAGGGAGTCAATCGCAACAAACATGCACCACTTTTTTTATATTTCCAGTCTTCATGGTTAAGATACAAGAAACAGCTCCCATTAGGAATTTCATATGTGCAGGAACCCACCACACACCCCAAAAGGAAGTCTTAGTTTTAGGCTGGTGGACGGATAACCAAAAATTTTGGGTTTCTCTCTCTTTGGCTGGGTGTGGGGGTGGGTTTTTTTCTTCTTTTTTTTTTAGTTTTGGGTTGGGGGGGGGGGGGGGGGGGGGGGGGGGGGTGTTGACAAACCCCCCCTCTATCTAGAAGCTAGTATCTTAATTATGTTCCATGAATCTAGTTAAGGCATTCTTAACCCTTAACCTAGTTATATGTTCCATAATCCTAATAAGATTATCCTAACTTACTTTGAATATGACTTAGAATATTCAAGGTTACAATATATTCATATCACAATGTGTCTAATACAAACCAATTTACAAGATTCATAGTACACAAAACCTCCAAAGATAGAACAATACAATGTCAAAATGCAATTCATCAAAACCCCAAACTTAGACCATCAGTACTATGATATGTCTCAGGTGACCACCTTTTTCTGCCCTTGTTGGTACCTACATCCGAGTCTAACAGATGGAACGTGCAATATGAGTTGTAACGTGAAATAAGGAAACCCAGTCAGAAAAAAATTAAGTCTTCCATTGCATGCGTATATCATTCACAAAAAAGTATTTCATACTTGGTCCAAAAACTTCATGCATCATACTTCGTTCAAAAACCACAACCCTGGCAAATTATCTCACATATCTTTACCTTAGGACCATTTCTCAAATTATGGGCCCATGCTATGCCATCAACAGGACTTTCCCCAACATGTTTCATCAACGTTGAGACTTCCCAGTGATCTTTCCCCTACACATCACACCCAACGCAAGGACTCTTCCAAATACCATCATATAATAGTACCTTACCTAACCATCTAACCAACGCGGGGAATCTTTCTATGAATCTTCCCTAGCCTGCACCCGATGCTGGGACAACCTAAATATCATTGTATAATGCCCTAGTGTATCAAAAATATGTCCACGGAGTGCACGTTGTCACACCCTAAATTTTTGAAGGCTAAAATCCATACAGTTGCAACATAGACATGATGGGGACATGACACAAATGACTGTATGGCATAGCTATATGGGTGTAATATTGCTCATCACCATGTAGACATGGATGCAATTGAGATGTTGCATGGCATAATCAGTCTAGACTTCTCTAGAATATTCTAGTCTTTTCTAGTATTCTTCGTCACAGTCCACTTTGTTCTTCTATTTGCTAGTATCTCCTAGAATTTTCTACAATTATAGGGTTCCCTAGTAGTCTTTTGCAGCTAGCGTTAGGGATATGGTACCTAGAAGGCTACTGGTCACCCATACAAAGAGACATCTTTTGTAAGTTGTCTGATCATTTTGGTCAGAGTCATTGGTCTGAGATGTAGAAGGATGCCCTCTCATCATTTTTGTGTCCACCCTCTTTTCTCTCATGAAATGGTAGTAGAGTTTCTCTCAAGAACGCTTCATTGTGAATCTCTCTAAAGAGGTGGGCTAGCTTCCCTTGGATAGACCTGGGAGGAAAGGCTAACTTAGCCACCAGGGGGGCTTGGATTGTGCTAAGTGCTCACAGTTCATAAAACATGTTCCATAATCACCATGAGAAATTTTCATGCCATACAAATCCATCACAGGATCATAACAAGAGAACGTGAAAACAAGTACCAGTAGTTCAAGGTTCAACAATCCATTCATAAATAAGACATACCAAACCAAAAGCTCAAAGAGAGTATGGTTTCCTTGCAATCATCTAATTAGCTTTTCAAATGGAGATAAAACTCTCCAAAAGTCAATGATTCTTGTTTTGACTTTTGGATTTTGGTAGCTCCTTTGTTTCTGCTTATATTTTTCTTAAAAACTACATTTAATTAGACACAAAACCTAAGGGAAAAAAAAAAAGGATCATCTAACTAGCTTTCCAACTGGAGATAAAAATCTCCAAAATTCAGGGCTCTCAACACTTCCAATTCACTGTTTTCCAATATGCCTTGCTCTATTCTGCTATACCTGGAGAGCTATGACACTTTTTAGATTTTCTTATGACTTTTACCAGAAATTAGAAAAAAAATATAGGTGGAATAGGCTCAAGAACCATCCTATATCTGGTGTTTTGGTCCATTTCACTTTGTCATAACTTCTTTTCAAGCACCTAGACTCTGACCGTTGACAGAGTAACAAACAACATAAGAAAAATAGTATGTCAAAATAGATATATCTAACTTAATATTCTGCCATATTTTATCTATTTTATCTTAAATGTATGTCGTAGTAGAAAAATAATAATGTTACTGCAAAATGCTAATGCCTTGGGAATTATGACTTGCCATGACATTACAGAACATGATACACTTTCCTTTAGTGGCCATAGCGTCCAATGTTTTTTCATGTCTATCCTCTTAAATATTAGAGTTTTGACTTGAAAAATTTAAGGGAAAATTTGACTGTCATCTTCCAAGAAACCTGTTTTTGTATAATTAATTTGACATGACAACTGACTAGATTGTATAATTATTTCATCATATATCAAATTGCTAAAACAAAAATAGCTAAAAAATTTAATAATATCTGCAAGTTTTCCCTCATTATGAATGTGTGACATACTACATTCCTGTCCTCTCTAGCCAACCTTTTGTATACAATACACTAATATCTCTATGATCATCAATCTCGCGTTAATTATCTGGAAATGATCTTCATATACTAGCAATCTCCAATCAAATCAATCCAAGCAACAAAACCTGATCTTAGCCATCAATATTCTGCTGCCTGCCTCAACACAATTAGATCATTCCAAAACTGACATTTTGATAGCATTGGTACCTTATTTTCTTAATGTACAGCCATGTCATTCACAAACAACAAATACCACAATATTCTAAATAAATGGTAATCAGTCTTACAAGTCAAAAAGGATGAGCAGATAGATTCTCCTCCACATCGAGGATAGACAATCCACTCAATGCACCTCCATTTTTCCCACTAGTTATGACTGCATCGCAAGTACCAAAAGATTTATTCGATACCCTTTTTCCAAAAGAGTAGCAATGATCATCATGTTAAAAATCATGAATGCTTCCTCTAAATTACTACCGTGTTTTCTCCTATTTCCTAAACAATACAGAAAGTCAGAAATTAGCTCAAAGTCTATCTCCTTGTATAAACCAAACTTATAATGTAGCAGTCTTCTTTATGGATGGTATCAGCTGAGTTATATATTTTGTGTGGACTGCCCAAAAAAGTGTGAATAGTTGAACCCAAAGCATACTCATGATTTTCTCTTATAATGAATTTGTATACTGGATCATCCTATTTAAACATCATAAAGAAATCATATATTTGAAAATCATAACTTGAGGAACTCATGAACAAGCCTTTTATCCATCATTTTGATAATGTTTTGCTCAATGCACCTCTCTTGAACTAATCCAATTACAAACTTGCCAATGGAACCTGAGAACATGTTTTTTCTCCAACATGTTTGATGATTTTCCCTCAATATATCTCTCTTGACTTTATCCAATAATTAAATCCAAAGAATCAGAAAGCACAGACTAACCTTAGTACACTTTATGCAATAACCAATCACAGACTAACCTACAGAATCAAACAAAAGATGTTACTGCTGGAAGTAACAAAGGCATGACACACATCATAAATGGAACCCTTGACAAGCATGAAAAAATTGATTTTGATTCTCTAAACCAACAATAATCTCTGGAGTGTCAACAAAGAAACAAAACAGAATATACTTCTTTTGGAATTAAAAAGTGGAATAGAAAGAAGATAAGAAAAGGAGCAGAAAGGGTAATTACATTGTGGGGGCCAATTATGGTGCCAGTCCAAGATCGCATATAAACATCATCAACATCATCCATTCCATAGCTAACAGAACCATCTCCAATACCTTTCTCCCCACGTTCAAGTTCCTCAAGCAATCTGAAGTTCCTAGGAACTGCATATCAATAACAAATTTTTAAACTCCCCTTGCATACAAAAATAGGAAAGATTGGAATTGCAGAGCAACAAGTTCCTAGATTCTCTTTAAAGAAAAATTTGTGCACAGCACTTGACCTTACGTACTGAAAATTGGCACATCTAGATAATAGAATTTACAATTTTTCAAAGTTCTAGATCTTGTGGGTGTCCTGAAAGACACCCACTTTCTTCCCTAGCATTCCCTCACCAACAAGATAATAGGTCTTAATCCCACTAGGTTAGGTTTGTTACATGAATTCTAGATCTCCAATTATCTCTATCCATGGTCATATCCTCTATAAAGCCATCATATCCTACACCATGTTTAAAGGTTTCCCACCAAATTCTCATTGCTCTTCCTCTCCTTTTGCTACAAATTTCCTCCATTTCACCCAATGCTTGTATCAGTCTTCTTCTAACATGTCCAAATCATTTTAATCATGACTCTCTCATCTTATTTTCAATAGGCATCACCCAACCATATTACATATAATCTCATTTTTTATTGTCTTTTCTTATATAGTTGTGTATCTACCATAACATTTTCATCTTAGCTACACTCATATTTTTGCATATGCTTGCATTTAACTTCCCAACATTTTAAGCCATACAACAAAAATGCTCTTATAGCCTTATAATAAAACTTCCCTTTTAGCTTTAAAAGGAATCTTACTATTGCATAAATTACAAGAAGCATTTGTTCACTTCAACCATCCCATATTAATTCTATAGTAACATTCTCTATAATCTCTCTATCTCTTTGAACAATTAATCCAAGTTATCAAAATAAATCTTTCTTTGGAATAACTTGTCACCAAGTTTCACAAAGATACCATCCTCACTTCAATGATTTTGGAATATAAAGTGTTTGTCCATAATTCAAATTTACTACTCATGCTTTCTTTTGTTTGATCTATCCAAGAAAATATCCTCTACAAATAATATAAAACCAAGTTGCTTCTTCTTGGATGTGTTTTGTGAATTTATCCAATACAAAATGGAGATAAGGGCTCAATGTAGATCCTTGATGTAATCCAATTGTAATTTAGAAAGCCCTAATATCTCCTCCACAAGTTATAGCAAACATTTTTGCTTGACACAAGTATTCAATAACTTTCTTCTCCAATGCCTTCCACATGACTTCTCTAGGTACTCTGTTTTCAAGTCTATAAATTCCACGTTCACATCTTTTGGTTTATCTCTGGACCTTCCTATTAAGCGTCCCAGGTCCTATTAAGCGTCCCAATAAGTAAATAGCTTCCATTGTTTACCTACCAAGCATACAAACAAATAGATTCTAAGAGATGTTAGTTTTTCTCCCTGAATCCACATTCGGTTAGTCTCTCTCTTTATGGTTTAATGTCTTTTCTAGACTACAACATACTTTTCTTTGACAATAGTTTGTTTTTCGCCTTCTAAACCCCGTCGTCTGATTCTTACACTTAGTCTTGTATCATTTTTTTTTCTCCTGATCCTTGAAAATAGCTTGTTTTTCACCTTTTGTACAACCAAAATGTTTTTTGAAGCTTTGATTAACAAAAGCTATCTCTTGTTCTATGAAGTGTTTTCTTTATTCTAATTGAAGGTAAATAGGGTCTTTGAGGCAATCGACCAGAAATGCTTTGGTTGTTTTTATATTCTCATGACTTCAACCTAAAAAAGATAGGCTTATAACTTGTATCAAGAAAGTGCACAAGGTGTGTGCCTCATGAGCTTAAGTAAGAGCCTTAGGAGGGTGCCTTGCCTTGAATTCAAGCATAGGCTTACCAACGCCATTTAGCAACCTTTTCATTCTCTAATTTGGTTCGATACAACCACATTTATAGTTGGGAGAAAATTATGAAATTTCATACCCACTAAAAATTTCATTAAAAATTCCAAACTTGATCCTCATTATTCATCTAAACCCCAACCATCTTAATCAATTAGGATAGAATGGTCGTATAGAGAATATGGCATGGCCATGGTTATAGATGGATGTCTATAATTCATGTAGTCAACCCCACCTAGTGGGATCAAGGCTTATGATTGTTGTTGTAATCTTAGCAATTCATCTTGTTGTTTTTTGTTTCCCAATGAGGCCCAAGGCTATGACGAATAGTCGGGTTTATCTTCATAGGCTTCGGCCCAGGATTGAAGTACCGTTCAAATATACCACCCATTGGCAGCCCATTAAAAAGTCAGGCCATAAGCCCTTAATTAAGCCTTTGGAGGAGAAATGGGCTGAGCCCATTTTCTCAAGGCTTAAGGAAGCCCAAGCCAAATGGCCCTTCAGCTGTGCCCTAGCACCATCATATATAAGGCCTCTTTTCTGCTTTCTTTGCCCTCATTTGGCGGTCGAACTCTCGCCCTCCTTCTCTCTTTGCTCTCCCGATTTTTTCCTTTGATGGCCGATCTTCGTGAGTTGGCTCTTCCCTTTTTTTTGCCAGATCTTGTTTTCATGGCAAGGGTCTTCCTTTCCTTTGGAAGCTCTTCGTTGGTCGGTGAGTAGCCCCTATTTAGCTGGTTCAGCAAATCCTTTTGAGGTAAGCTTTCTAGTACTGTTCTTTGTCCCATATCTTTGTGATCGTTCTTGTTCATTGGTGGATCTTGCTGTGAATGTAACCTGTGTGGTTTTGGGAGAAGTTTTGGTGTTCTGGCCGAGAGGGTTTAGGGCTCTGATTTGGGGGTTTCCGTGGCTTGTTTCTTGAGTGCTTCCATGAGGCTTGGTGTCCCTATTTTCTGGAGTTACCCGGGTGGTACAATCTGGACAGATCCAGATCTGAGCCTTGGAAAACTATTTAACAGGGAGTCTCTTTTACTATTACTCTTTTGTGTTCTTCGGTTGGTTTATTTTTTCGATATCTCTTTGGTTTTGCTTATATTTTGTACTAACCCTCTGTTTTGGTAAGTGTTCTTCCGCATCAAATGGTATCAGAGCCTCGTGTGGCTCCTGGGTTGTGCAAAATCAAACCCTAATCGAAAAACCCCTTTGGTTTTCTCGATCGATTTTCACGGTAAGTGGTTCTAGGGTTTACGTTGGAACCCGAATCGGTTAACTCCTATTGCTTTGTGCAGTGAGTGATTCGGGGTAAACCAACCCCAGATCCGTGATCGTTCGTTCGAGTAGCTTCGCCCTGACCGGCGCGTGCCAGTTTACTCTCCGACCGGTGACGGCGCGTGTAGTGGCAGACTTTGACACGTGGAGGTTGGTAGGTCCACGAGATCGGACCCGATTTCATTCTAGATCTCACTCTTGAGATCTAGCTCAGTAAATTTTGTATCAGCTTGTTTGATTTGTTTCTCCTACAGTTACTGTTCTCTAATTTTTTTGTTTTATGCCGATATATACTTTGTTAAGTGCATCTTGATAATTTGCTGTGTGTGATATCAGTTATATTGGCTGTATGCAAAACATGTCTAGAATACTGTTTACCTTGTAAATCAGTTTTCTCTACCCTGTTTAGTCCTGTTCCAGTTCTGTTTGTTATCCTTTTGTGAATCTACTGCATGAATTAAATCTTTAAAACTATGTGTTTGCATTAATTTAATTAGGCTGCATATTTTGTGTGAAATTCATATACTTAGTGAATATGACTACACACTTCGAATTGGGGGTTTTCAATGGGAAGGGGGACTAATCTATTTGGCAACAAAAAATGAAGGGAATTTTAGTACAATAGAAAGTATCTAAGGCCATAGATGGTAAATACCCTGAAGGTACTAAAAAAAGAACAAAAACTAGAAGCTGATGAATTGGCATACACTTCAATAATCTTACATCTCTCTGATTCAGTGTTAAGAAAGGTAGGAAAACTTGACAGAACTAAAGAGTTATGGAAAAAATTGGAAAAATTATATGTGAAGAAGTCCACACCAAATAAACTCTATTTGTTAGAGAATTTTTTCAACTTTAAAATTGACCCCTCTAAGGATCTAGATGACAATTTAGATGTCTTCAACAAATTAGTTCAAGATATCACTAATTGTGGTGAAACAGTATCTGAAGAATATAAGGCTGTGATTTTATTAAATGCTATTTCAGATATCTATAAAGAGGTAAAAAATGCCATTAAGTATGGTAGGGATACCTTAACACCTGAAATTGTTATAGATTCCTTCAGAAGTAAAGAAATGGAACTTAAACATAAGAAAAGACATGGTGAGGTCCATATGATGAGAGGTAGGTCCTAATCTAAAAATCAGGAGGGAGGTGGTAAGAAAAAGGGTAGAAGTAGGTAAATAAAAATAAAGAAAAGGGTAAGGATCAAGAAGAAGCTAATGTAGTAACCTCATATGATCCTAGTGAAGTATACATGCTCTTAGATTCTGATTCCACTGAAATAAATGTTGCTGCTAAATTAAACATGCATGAATGGATCTTAGATTCAAGTGCATCATTTCATGTTACATCACAAAAACATTGGTTTGAAAATCTGCATGAATCTAAAGGTGGGCATGCCATAGTGTGCAGTAACCTAGCATATAAAATCATTAGGGTAGGAAACATCTCTATTAAGTTAGACAATGATTATGTCTTAAAATTAAAAGATGTTAGATATATACCCGAAATGGCTAGGAATTTAATTTCAGTGGGAGAATTAGAAAAGGGTGGTCTTACTGAAAAAATTGAAAATGGGGTGTTAAAAATGTTTAAAGGAGTAATGGTAGTCTGTAAGGGGGTAAGGAGAAATGGGATTTATGTATTAAATGCTGAGGTAATTAATAATATAGGATCCCACATTGCATCAATCAACCCTGATGCCACTATCAAGTGGCACAACAGGTTAGCACATGTGAGTGTCAAAGGGCTTAAGTTGCTAAGTGATAAAGGTGCTTTTGGTAAAGATTTTGTGTCTGATATCCCTTTTTGCGATCATTGTGTCCTTGGAAAACATCATAGGCTATCTTTCTCCTCTAATGTTCATAGAGGCTCTAGAGCCTTAGAATACATTCATTCAGATCTTTGGGGGCCAGCATCAAATCCCACATCAGGTGGTAATAGGTATTTTCTATCTATAATTGATGATTACTCTAGAAGAGTTTGGATTATTCTCTTAAAAGATAAGTCTGAAACTTTTAAAAGTTTTAAAAATTGAAAAACTCAAATAGAGAATCAAATTGACAAGAAGATAAAATACCTTAGGACTGACAATGGTTTATAATTCTGCAATTCTGATTTTGATAATTTGTGCAAGGAATATGGAGTTACTAGGCATAAAACAGTCCCCTATACTCCTCAACAGAATGGAGTAGCTGAGAGGATGAATAGGACCCTCTTAGACAAGGTTAGGTGTATGATGATTAGTTCAAATATATCTAAGTCATTATGGGGAGAAGCAGTTATGACTGCATGTTACCTAGTTAATCTTACTCCTTCAGCTGCTTTAAATGGTGATACTCCTTATGAAAAATGGCATGGAAAATGTGCCAACTATTCAATTCTTAGAACCTTTGGTTGTGCTGCCTTCACTCATCAAAATGAGGGAAAATTAGAGCCTAGAGCTAGGAAATGTGTTTTCTTAGGATATCCTAAGGGAGTCAAAAGGTATAGGCTATGGGATAGAAACCAAAAGGGAATAAGAATTATTGTTAGTAAAGATGTCACATTTAATGAATTAGAAATGCCTTGTACAAAGCCTAGTGGTGACAAAATCAGCGAGGACAAGAGTCCTCAAGAAGAGATGAAAAACTCAACCACCCAAGCTCCTATAAACTCAGATGAGGTGGAGAACACTTCTTCAACCTCTAGTGAAGTGGAGAGTCAAAATCAGCCTGAAATAGATGTGGAGAGCGAAATAGTAGAAGAATTCCCTAATGACCAGCCATCAGCTCCCGATTATCAACTAGTCAGGGATAGGGAAAGAAGGTCTCATAGGTTGCCTCAAAGGTTAGCATCAGATTTCGAGTTAGCTTATGCTAGTTATCAAGACCTAGCTGAAAATGAACCTAACACATATGAGGAAGCCATAAGAAGTAAATATTCAAAAGAATGGATAAAAGCAATGAAAGAGGAGATGAGTTCCCTCAACAAGAACCAAACTTGGGAATTAGTCCCTAGACCTAAGGATAAGTCCATTGTAGGTTGCAAGTGGATTTATAGGGTTAAGAAGGGTACAACTGATAGAGAACCAATAAGGTTTAAGGCTAGGTTAGTAGCCAAGGGATTTACACAAAAGGAAGGGGTAGATTATAATGAGATTTTTTCACCGGTTGTTAAATACACTACCATTCATGTCATGCTTGCATTAGTTGCATATTTTGATTGGGAACTTGAACAACTAGATGTAAAAACTGCTTTCTTGCATGGTGATTTAGAAGAAAAAATCTTTATGTATCAACACAAAGGTTTTGAAGACAAAAGAAAGCTTGATTTTGTGTGTTTCTTAAAAAAATCCTTATATGGTTTAAAACAGTCCCCAAGACAGTGGTATAAACGTTTTGACTCTTTTGTTAAATCAATTGGTTTTAAAAGAAGAGTTTGATCGTTGCTTGTATTTTCAGCATAAAAATAAAAATGACTGTGTGTTTCTTTTACTTTATGTTGATGATATGCTTCTTATTGGTCTTGATGTCAAAAAGATAAATAGCATAAAATCTGCATTAGGTGGAGAATTTGACATGAAAGACCTAGGAATGGCCAAGAGGATCCTAGGTATGGAAATTGAAAGAGATAGGTCAAATTCTATGTTATTTTTGTATCAAACAGCATGTGTGTTAAAAATTCTAAAAAGATTTGGTATGCATGATAGTAAATCAGTATCTTTACCTTTAGGAAACCATTTCATATTATCTAAAGATAAATCTCCTGATAATGAGGAAGAAAAGGAATATATGAATAGAATCCCTTATTCAAATGCTATAGGTTCTGTCATGTACCTTATGGTATGTACAATGCCAGACCTAGCCTATGCAGTTAGTACTCTCAGTAGATTTATGACAAACCCAGGTCCCTATCATTGTGAAGCAGTGAAATGGTTATTGAAGTATTTAAGAGGCACCTATAATGTAGGATTAATATATAAGCATAAGTCCAATAATGTGAGATTAAAAGGGTTTACTGATTCAGACTATGCTGGTGATAGAGATAAAAGAAAGTCCACATCATCCTATGTATTTACTTTGTGTGAATCATGCATTAGTTGGAAGTCTCAGCTTCAACATATTGTTGCCCTCTCTACCACCGAGTTTGAGTACATTGCTTCAATAGAGGCTGTTAAGGAAGCCCTGTGGTTTAAGGGATTGCTAAATGAACTATGTGTTCTTAATGAAAATGTGACTGTTTTCTCTGATAGTCAATCTGCAATTCACTTATGTAAAAATCATGTTTTTCACGAGCGCACCAAACATATAGATGTGAGATTGCATTTTATTCGTGATATTGTATCTCAAAACATTATTAAATTGGAAAAAGTGCTTTCTAAATTTAATCCTGCTGATATGGGAACTAAAATTTTGCCTGTGGCTAAATTTAAAAGCTGCCTAGATCTACTTAACATTGGTAAGGTTACTTGATAGTTGCTTATGCATCATATGCATTCAGTTGCATCCTGTTACATATGTTTTTTGTTTGTGTTTGCTGGCCTCATTGGGAATCAGGTGGAGATTTGTTGTTTTTTGTTTCCCAATGAGGCCCAAGGCTATGGCGAATAGTCGGGTTTATCTTCATAGGCTTTGGCCTGGGATTGAAGTACCGTCCAAATATACCACCCATTGGCAGCCCATTAAAAAGTCGGGCCATAAGCCCTTAATTAAACCTTTGGAGGAGAAATGGGCTAAGCCCATTTTCTCAAGGCTTAAGGAAGCCCAAGCCCAAGCCCAAGCCCAAGCCAAATGGCCCTTCAATCGTGCCCTAGCACCGTCATATATAAGGCTTCTTTTCTGCTTTCTTTGCCCTCGTTTGACGGTCGAACTCTCTCTCTCCTTCTCTTTTTGCTCTCCCAATTTTTTCCTTTGATGGCCGATCTTCGTGAGTTGGCTCTTCCCTTTTTTTTGCCAGATCTTATTTTCATGGCAGGGGTTTTCCTTTCCTTTGGAAGCTCTTGGTCGATCGGTGAGTAGCCCCTATTTAGCTGGTTCAGCAGATCCTTTTGAGGTAAGCTTTCTGGTACTGTTCTTCGTCCCATATCTTTGTGATCATTCTTGTTCCTTAGTGGATCTTGCTGTGAACGTAACCTGTGTGGTTTTGGGAGAAGTTTTGGTGTTCTGGTTAAGAGGGTTTAGGGCTCCGATTTGGGGGTTTCCGTGGCTTGTTTCTTGAGTGCTTCCGTGAGGCTTGGTGTCCCTATTTTCTGGAGTTACCTGGGTGGTACAATCTGGACAGATCTAGATCTGAGCCTTGGAAAACTATTTAACAGGGAGTCTCGTTTACTATTACTCTTTTGTGTTCTTCGGTTGGTTTATTTTTTCGATATCTTTTTGGTTTTGCTTATATTTTGTACTAACCCTCTGTTTTGGTAAGTGTTCTTCCGCATCACATCTCAACCCTAACACCTTCAAGAGATAACACCTTAGCTTGTAGAGATCATTTTCAAGTGATAATATTAAGAGAATTAACTATTTATACATACATGCACATATAAATACATGAATATACACCTACATGTATATGTATATTCTTTTTAAAAAAAATTAATAAAATATTTATCTATCTATGTAGCACACTTCCAAAATTTATCTACTTTTTTGTTCCACTTTTTGTAATTTATTAGGGTTTAGATGTTGTTGAGTTGCATGATCTAAATGTTTTGATGATGATTACATTTATGCCAAAACTTTAATGTTCTCATATATTATATTCTCTTAGGCTTATTAATATGGTTTGTATTCTTATTTAGAATATTGATTGAGGATTTATCTAGCTTATCTTTGATAAGATATATGTTGAGGATGCCTTGAATATGTGTAAGATCAAGGAGCCTTTATAGGTTTATCTATTAATATGATTGTTCTTATATGTGCTATATTTTCTCTAGTCATATGTGCTATTGATATGTTTGTATATGTCTTTCTTTGGGATGATCCTAAAGTCATGATATTTAATATGCTAGGTGATATATGTGGTCACATTACTCAAAGTTTAAGAGTAATGTATATTTGATGTTTAAGATCTTTTAAGTAGATGATCATATTCTCAAGTGATGGTACTTGAATTTTGATTGTCTTATCCTTGATGTTAAGGTTGTGTTAATACCTTAATATATTTGTTTAGTCTTGCTCTTGCTTATATGCTTAATGTGCTAATTTGTTGCTCTAAGATCTCAAGGGATGTGTTAAGTATCCATATGTCACGAGACTATTATGTAAATAAGGAGAATAATAAGGTAGAAGGGTAAAGGGTACTAGTGTAATATGAATTAGATTGGCAGTTACAGCACATGGGTCTAATTCAAATGTAACCCAAATATTGGCGCCAAGTCTTGGTACTTGTATAACCAATCGCAGCCATGAGAGATATCTTTTGGGAATTCAATTGATTCAATTTCCCTCTCTCTCTCTCCCTCCATTCTTTCTTTCTTTCCTTCTAATTCACTAGTTCCCGCGTAATTCTCACTAAATTGCGAGCGAACTCTCTCTTGTCAGAATCACATTATGATAATTTGGTGTCAAAGCATCATCTTGGGTGATCGGAGTAAGAGAAGACGAACGGAACTCAAATGAAGCATATGGAATTGTAGCTCCATCAGGTATCGATGACAATAGGGAAGATATAGAATAGGATGGAGGCGTAGGAGAATTATGTGGATTAGAGAATTGAAGGAGTGATACATATGCAGCATAAGGAAAATAGGTCGCAAACGACGAGGTTGGAAGAGAAAATGAGGGAGCAGGGCCAAGCCCTTAAAGATCAAATGCAACAATTTGTTATGTTGCTCACTCACTAGACTTAGGTACAAATTTCACTTGAGTTTCCCCCGAGGGATAGATCGGAGCCAATTTTACATGGCTAAGGGGGTAATCCTCGATTAGAGGGATAGGCGGAATTGGAGGTTGAACCACAGGTGATGGAAGAGAATGTATGAGTTAGGAGTCAAGGCCACGGAACTGGATCACATTAGACCGACTTCCCTATACCTAAGATGGAGATACCTCTCTTTGATGGCCAGAACCTATGGTGGCGGGCAAGGCGCTGTGCGAGGGTGTTCAGCCTACACAATGTGGCTGAAACTCAAAAGGTGACACTCTCAGCTGCTTATCTAAATGACGAAGGAGATGCATGGTATCAAGACTGGAGTGGGGTGAAAGAAGAATGCTCTTGGGAGGAATTTGAGGAAGGATTATGTGAACGGTTTGGGGAGAAAGGAATGTTGGATGTGGTGGAAGAGTTCAACAAATTGAGACAAGGGGGATCGATGCAAGTCTATCAACAACGGTTCAAAAATTTGAAAGCCCTTATGTTACTCTCGAATCCTACCCTGACAGAGTTCTACTTCTTGTCAAGCTTCATTAACGGCTTAAACGACGAGGTCCATCCTACAGTCAAGATGTTTCAAACCAAGACTATCCAACAAGTAGTTGAGTGTGCTAAACTTCAGGAGTTGACAGTGGAGGCACTAGTCAAGAAGCAAAGGGGTGTAAATAGAGGGTGGTAAATGGTGCCCTTGCCATTGAATAGTAGAGGATAGGGAAGGAATGGGGGACCTATGGGTTCCGACAACAAAGGGTTGGCGGCCCTACCAGCACCTCCCCAACCAATTCAAGGAAACTTGGGGGAGTAAAGGTGATTGGCAGGCCTCTATTTTAGGTGTGGAGACAAATACACACCAGGCCACCAATATAAAAGACAGTTGTTGCTATTAGAATGGAAAAAAGAAGTGGGAGAAGAATATGACGAAAACATTCTGGAAGAAGATGGGGAAGAAGAGAAGGTAGAGATCTACCTACATGTTCTAAGGGGAGTGGTTACCAATAAAATTATCAAGGTGGAAGGAAAGGCAAGAGATAGCCGTTTAATAATTCTAATTGATAGTGGAAGCACTCACAGCTTCCTGGACGAAGGGATAGCAAGAACATTGAAGTGTAGCCTCACAGGGACTTAGCCCTTGTCGGTAATCGTAGCTAATGACCAAAAGGTTTTGTGCAAATCTACTTGTGTTGAATTCTGTTAGCAGATGTAGGGGGAAGACTTTGAGGCTGACCTACTCCTATTGAAGTCGGGGGGATGCGATATGGTCCTAGGAGTCGATTGGATGAGGGAAATCAACCCCATTTGTTTCAACTTTAATAAGGTGGAGGTAACATTCGAGAAGGGGGGAAGGAGACTCTAATGGGCAGTATGGAGACAGGAACATGTAAGATGATCTCTGGTAAAAGACTACACAAGTTATTCAAGAGCAAGTGGAAACAATTAGCCCAGCTCTTCTCGGTACATGCCGTGGAAAGGAAAGAGGACACAAAAGATGAAGTGCACTACAAGCTGAATTCAGTGGAGGCCACGCAAACTCCTTGGGAGGTAACTCAATTAGATTCTCTTAATTTACTCTTAGATGAATTTGGGGACTTGTTTGAGGAACCTAAGTCTCTACCACCCTTAAGACCAATAGACCATACTATCAACCTCAAACCCAATGCTGAACCAATTAACATCTGCTCATATAGATACCCCCAAAAACAAAATTAGGCTGAAATTGAATGCATGATCAAAGACATGCTAAATACTTTTGTTATACAGCCAAGTACCAGCTTATACCTCTCCCTTGCTATTAGTAAAGAAGAAAGGCAGTAGTTGACGATTTTATATTGATTACCGCCAACTCAATTCTCTAATCATAAAGAATAAATTCCCTATATCCATTATCGAAGACCTGTTAGATGAATTACATGGAGCTAAAGTTTTCTCTAAACTTGACCTCAGATTGGGGTATCATCAAATTAGAATACATCCCAATGATATCCACAAAACTGCCTTTAGAACCCATCAAGGGCATTATGAATTCTTGGTCATGCCCTTTGAATTAACCAACGCTCTAGCAACATTCCAACCCCTTATGAACCAAATATTCAAACCCTATCTACGCCAATTTATCTTGGTATTCTTTGATGACATTCTGGTATACAGCCCCACTTTTTCTAAACATCTAAAGCACTTAAGGACAACTTTACAAGTCCTCCGATTCAATTAGTTGTATATTAAGAAGTCTAAATGTGCATTTGTACAATCCCAAGTGGAGTATCTTGGCCATGTCATTTCAGGAGCAGAGGTTAGCACAGATCCCCAAAAGGTGGCAACAATGACGACATCGCCAAGACCTGTCAATGTGAAAGCCCTACGGGGGTTCTTGGGCCTCACAGGGTACTATCACAGATTTGTCAAAGATTATGGCACTCTAAGTAGACCATTGATAGAGTTGCTGAAGAATGAGGGATTTCACTAGAATGAGAGAGCTGAGGAAGCTTTTGGAAGGTTGAAAGCTGCCACGAGTGAGGTGCCTACACTAAGCTTACCCAATTTTAATCAAACTTTTATGCTAGAAACTGATGCAAGTCATAGTGGGGTGGGAGCAGTATTAATGCAAGGAGCAAGGCCTTTGGCTTTTATCAGCCAGGCATTAGCCCCTAAGAACTTAGGTCTAAGTGTCTATGATAAAGAGCTTTTAGCTATTCTAATAGCCTTAGAGAAATGGTGACACTACCTTGAAGGAGGAAGGTTCATTATAAAAACGGATCACGAGAGCCTTAAGTTTTTATTACAACAGAAACTACATACCCACCTTCAGAGGAAAGGCATGTTGAAGTTAATGGGACTTGACCGTGTCATTTAGTACTGAAGAGGCCAAGAGAATAAAACAGCCGATGCTCTATCTCATTGTGTGGAAGAACGGGCCTCAGCTTCCATCACTACAAGTACTCCAGATTGGTTCCGAGAAGTAACAACCAGTTACACCAAAGGAGAGTGGATCAAGGAGTTGATGGAGCAAATGATCCTGGAACCAGACAACAAACTAGGTTACACCTTGAGGAATGGGATACTGAGGTATAAGGACAGAATAATAATTGGTGAGGATAAGGCTCTTCAACAAAAGATCCTAGAGGCATTACATGATTCCCCAATGGGGGGACATTATGGGATACAAAACACTTACAACAAGATTAAACAACTATTCTTCTAGCCAGGATTGAGAAGAGAAGTGGTGGAGTATGTGAAAAGTTGTTACACTTGCAACAGGTGCAAACATGAGAACATACACCTTCCCAGGTTGCTGTAACCTCTACCCATTCTTGACCAAGCATGGACCCACATTAGCATGAACTTTGTAGAAGGTCTGCTGAAGTTAGAGGGTAAGGACTGTGTGCTAGTGGTGGTTGATCGTATGACCAAATATGCCCACTTCTTGGGTTTTAACACACCTCTTTACTGCACAAGAGGTGGCAAGAATTTTCTTAGATTAGGTGGGCAACCTGCATGGGCTACCTCAAGTGATTGTTTCGAATAGAGACAAAGTCTTCACAAGACTCCTCTGGAAAGAATTGATGAAATCCCTAGGAACAAAGCTACACATGTCATCCTTTTATCACCCGGAGACAGATGGACAGACAGAAATGACTAATCAATGCCTTGAGACATTCTTAAGATGTGTGAGCCTAATGCATTATATCGGGTGGCACAAATGGCTCTCCTTAGCTCAATGGTGGTACAATACCACTCCACACTCCTCCTTGAAGATGACACTGTCTGAAGCACTATATGGATACAATACCCCCCCCTCTTACCACTGAGAGGAAGCCACAGTGGATGATTACCTAGTTCAAAGGAAGCAAATGTTGCATACCCTAAGGAAGGAGCTAGCCAATGCCCAAAATCGAATGAAGCAATATGCAGATAGGAAGAGGAGTGAACGAGTGTTCTCAATGGGAGACATGGCGTATGTGAAGCTGAGGCAAGCCCAATTGGAGACTTTAGCTCTTAAGTCAGTTACTAAGCTGAGTCCTAAATACTACGGGCCTTATGAAGTAATAGCCAAGGTGGGACAGGTGGCTTACAGACTCCAACTTCCAGAGAGGTCTCACATACATCCCGTGTTTCATGTGTCACTCCTCAAACCATCCCTAGGCACTAGTCTAGTCAGTTCTATCCTACCCTCAGTAATACAACCAACACACCAAGAGATGGAGCCAATAGCTATAGTGGATAGGAGAATCATCTATAAGCAGCGGGCACCTATCACTAAGGTGTTAGTCCGCTGGTCCAATCTCCACCTGGAAAACAAAACACTTGGGAATAGCTCCTGAAGTAGTTTCCCAAGGTAACCAGACTTCTGTGACTTACTTGAGGACAAGTAATGTTTCAAGCAAGGGGGGAATTGTCACGGGACTATTATGTAAATAAGGAGAACAATAAGGTAGAAGGGTAAAGGGTACTAGTGTAACATGAATTAGATTGGCAGTTACATCACATGGGTCTAATTCAAATGTAACCCAAATATTGGCGCCAAGGCTTGGGACTTATATAACCAACCCTCTCAGCCATGAGACATATCTTTTGGGAATTCAATTGATTCAATTTCCCTCTCATCTTCTTTCTCTCTCTCTCTCTCTCACTCTCTCTATTTCTCTCCCTCCATTCTTTCTTTCTTTCCTTCTAATTCACTAGTTCCCTCGCAATTCTCACTGAATTAAACTCTCTCTTATCAGAATCACATTCTGACACCATATTGCATAAGTGTCATGTGGACCTCATGGTTCTTAGAGTAAGCTTGAGGTTGAAAAATATCTTAAGCACTCAAATTATGTGAAAAGCATTACTCAAGTCTAAGAGCATTGTGTTTTTGTTGATGCTTTAGTATCAATCATCTTTGCTCTTGAGTATATGCATTTGCTTAGGTTGTGATCCTAAGTTTTATTTTATAGAGCCTATGTTATCTATTTGATAAAGCTCTCAATGTTCTAAGATGAAAGAACATTTGATTTTTTGAATGTTTGATGCTTTATGTCAAGTATCTATAGGATTATTGGTTTCAGACAACATTTGGTTAAGTTGCTGAAAATCCATATTCTCAAACTTATAATCGAGAAGCGGTTAATTACTCGAATGAAAATGAAGATGATATTAAGTTGTGTTATCTTAAAGCATCTAAATATAGTTAAAATTTAAATGTTGTATGTGTTCCAAGTAATGCTTTCTAGTGTTGCTTATGTTTAGGATCAATGCATTTTGAGTAATAAAATTATAAGGTTTTTATCATTCAAGAATTACTCAATGTATGCATTAGTAACATATGTGGCTGAGGTCTTATAGAATAAGAAATCATGTATGCTTTGTTAGGTGTATATGTTTTCTTGTGAATGATTGATAAATCATGATGCTAGAATTAGAGCATCTTGATATGTGCTCTTGTCTTGATATATAAATGAGTTTTCATTATGATCAAGGTAGAGTATCTTCGTGTTAATGATGTGCTTTATTGTTGAGTAGCATTTATTTGAATTGCTCTATGTGCTTTATTTCAGTCAAGTAAAATATAAGTTGCTTGACTTATGAATGTTTCTATGTGTTTTGCATCCTTATGTTTCATGCTGAAATGATTCTTATTTGAATCTAAAAATAGGATGTTTTTAGTTGAGTAACATGTGTTGTTTTCAACTTGTTATCAAAGCCATGTGCTTTAAGAATACATTTTTTGCTTGGCTCCTCTAAAGGTTTTTTTATGTAACCAAGTGGATGTATTTGGAAAGCTAGATTTATCCAACTTTCACAAACAACACTTGTGTTTATTTGAGCTTCAGGTTTATATTGTTTAGATGATAATGAGAAACTTGTGCTTCATATATTAATAATTTATGTTTCTCATTTAGTTGTTGTTTTTAAGGGGAATATGATTTATATTTATATATATATATTGTTTGATTGATATTCGAGTAAAAGCATTGAGCTTAATTGAGTATATTTGAATGTCACTCGAGTAAATGCTTAGCTTAATCAAGTATTTTATTGCAAGAATCGGTTATGTCAAATATAATTGTGTGATCTATGTTGCAACCGAGTACTATATATTTGTAATTGACTAAGAGTTGTGCATAATCGAGTACATCCTTGCATTAGTCGACTATATTGGTTCCTTAGTTGAGTATGATTGCTTATAAGGGTTTAATTGAGGATTTTTTAGAGCAATCAAGTGTATGTTGATTGATAATTGACTATTAGTGAGAGATACTCGAGTATTTTATGAAAGCTCTCTGTATTTCAAGTTAAATTGAGTAATTGATGAGCTTACTTGAGTATCTGATGAGTTCAATTGAGTATTTGAAGTATTATAGAGTGCAGTCAAATTATACTCGAGTATGAAGCTTATACAATCGAGTATAGATATCATTAGTCGAGTGAGGGCCAAAATTAGTCTAGTGAATGAGTTCTGAAGTTTAAAAATGGAGCCGTTGAACTAGCCATTACATGTGTTTTTAATGCACTGTTTTGACTGTTTTGGCTTCAAAAAGGCTCCAAATATTCCATAAATTATTGGGGATGATATTTGAATATTCTAATGATTATTTTATGGAAAAAGAAATATGTCCTTGTAGATTTTCATCCTTATGACAACAGCTATAAAAGGAGATGAAGTTGAAGATAAAGGCTAATGATTTTGGAATTCTTTCTACTTATGAAGTGAGCCAAAAGTTCTCCAAGCTTTCATCCTCAAATACAAAAAGAGAGACAGAGTGCTTACATTCTCCACATTTCTCTATCTTTCGTGAGAAGCAAACTTTGTATTCAATCTCAATCTTGTGAGAGCTTCTCAAGTGTGCTTATTTGAAAAATATTCTTAACTTGTTGTGGTTACGCCTAAGCCCTAAAAGGCAAGAGGTTATGCCTGATCCTATAAAAAGTAGTGGTTTTGGTTAAGCCTTTAAAAACCGATTGTATTGGTTACTGTTGAGTTAGTTAAAAACGGAGGTTACAGCTACACCTGTGAAAAAGTGAGATTATAGCTAAACCTAGAAAAGATAGGTGGATTGTTAAATCCTTGGTGAGGAGTTAAGGGAGTGGAGTGGGCTGGTTGGCCGAACCATTATAAATCTGTGTGTGTTGCACTATTTTCATTTCTTTATTTCATTCCAGCATTTCCATCTTTATTTCAGCAAGCTTTACTTTTATTCTCAGCAAGTGTTTTCTTTGAGTCATTTTTCAACATCCTTGATATCAGTTTTAAAAATCTCAGCAATAGGTTTTTGAAACATTAAAAGAATCAATTCTTACGTGGTAAATTTATTTCACTTTAACTCACATTATTTTTTGTCAATATTTTATTTAAAGCATTAGTCTTTAAATATTGAAAAACTCAAACTGTTTTATCCAAATAGTCTTTAAAATCTAATAAAAAGTTTTTAAAACTCAATTCACCCCCTCTGTGTTTATCTATTCATTAAGATGCCTTTATCTAATGGTAATAAAGATGTTGAAGATTCTTACTAGAAATGGCATAATTCTTTCCACACACTTTACCATTTTTACTCCCCCTATACCAACCATCATAGGTTTCCTTCTAACCTCTATGCCATTCCAAAATAGGTAAATTTGGAGTGTATAAGTTATATCAAAATTGTGGGACCTATACCAAGACTTGTCAAGCATGAAATGCTAAAAAATGAATCGCATGGATAAAATTGTATGGTACTTATAATTCATTCATATTATTAGGGTCCTTCCTGAGTCATATAACTTGAATTGATGTTTCTAGTTTCATAATAAGCGAGATCATTATTCACTGATCAAATTTTGTCCAAAGATTCATAGGTATCATTTAAGAACTAGCAACATGAGGTTCTAAACTAGACCATCATTAGAAACTAAACTCCAAATTCTCTGCCTCCAATAATCATTTAGAAATGAAAACTAGTTGCCACTCAAATTTTATCCTCTAAATTGATGTGTTTTGAGATCATACCATATTTTTTCCAAAAATTTCCTGTCTAGAATGACAGGAGAAAAATTCAATCTTATTTCACTGGAAGGGATTACTGAATTTATGTACAAGGCAGCCTATCAGAATAGAAGGTTTCCAAATCCAGATTTGAAAACCTATACAATTTAGGATACAACTAATTTAGAAGATATAACATACATCATTAGAAAGAAAAACCAATCAAGTGAGTATATCTTGTCCGAGAATGAAGATAAGATATCTCATGTATCTTCAACATTTCCATTTTGCTCCTATGGTCAAAATTCACTTCTTAATCCACAATTTATTTATTTTTTCAAAATTTGATTGGCATTATACCTTATATATTAAATATTAAATGGCTACCCATCAAATTTAACCTCAAAGTTCAATCTAATGATGGCTCGTTGTCCTGCTAGATCCTTTCCGCACTTGGAAACTTGAACATACTAAATTTGGCAGTCCATGTGTTACTCAAGACTTTCATAAAAATACCTCAATTTATCATGAAATCACTCCTAGATTATGTCAAAGGGTTGTGGTACTATGGGATAAGGGGCTGTATATAAGACAGACTAAGAACACATGCAATAGTTCTTGCATTTGGGGCATGCACAATGCATCTACCAAAAGTTGGGAGACATTGTGCAGATTGGTGATCAAGTCTAACACCGGCACTTATTAAAGCATGAGAAATTGAGGAAGGAAAGTAAGTAAAAAGCAACAAATATCTGTTATTCCCCTCCTATTTTTTTCACAACTTGTTCCTAGATCTTCAAAAATTTATGTTGAGAGAGAGCACATGGGAGTGGGGAAGGAGAAGAAGAGAATAAATATGGGAGGATATAATGTAATTCAAGCAAAGGTAGAAAGGAGAGGAAAGGAAGAGGAGATGGAGACTGTTAGTTTATATACAGGCAAGGGGAGAGAAGCAAATACAGAGAGTAACTTCCATTTCAGTTAATCTTTGTTCCTAATGTTCACCCAAATTAACAACCCCTTCATTTTTTTTTTTTTTTCTGCTCAGAGAAATAAGTAGAGAGAAAAAGAAGATAAAAATGGTCATTTCCTTCATTTTACAGTCTAGCATTTTTCCTATCAACTAGTTAAGATTGAGCATGTGTCTACCAAACAGACATATATCCGGTTCTCAACTACAAAGACATCTAAAAAGCATTCAGATTAACCATATTTGAGTATATTTACCTTATATCTTACGCGAGATCCCTTTAACCAATCAAAATATCAGCAACACTTCCATCTTCTATTTGCACAGAAGTCAAAACAAGTTCTGACATTTCTTCATCATCATCAATGGGCATGTCATTCATGTCTTCTTGGCCAGCATAATCAGTTTGGACTTCCATACTATTATCAAGAGAAATAGGTGTTAGAATTTTAGAGACATTGGTAGCAATGAAGTTAACAAACAAAAGCTGAAAAAAACATGAATGTGAAAGGTTATAACTTCATTATTTTTATTCATATCATCATACTTTTAAATAGGCAATACATGTCAACTGAATAACCAAAAAAAATAGGATTTATTACTAGACTTAAATTTAAAAAAATAAAATTATATCAACCCACTAAATCAATAAACAGAATTTGACCCAATCAACCTACTAAATCAGTAAACAGAATTTTGACCCAATCAACCCACTAAATTAGCAACTTTGAATCAATATTCAACATTCCTCCTTGATTCAAAATTGCAAAACTTCAACTTTTTATGGAGCACTTCTCTCCAAATTTCTTCCCAATTGTGAAGCACTTCTCTTCACTTCTTGATGCACTTCTCATCACAATCAATACTTCTTTAAAATGTTGAAAAAAAAAAACAATTCAGTTTCATGGAGCACTTCTCTCCAAAAAATTCTTCTTGGTGCACTTCTCACCAACCAGAAGAGCGTTTCCTCTTCAATTGCCATAGGATTGTTGCCAAGCGAAGGTATCTCCCTTTCACTTTCGACCCACTGCCATAAACTGAGACCTCTCAAATGAGCTTTCATTTTGATAACCCATACTTGATAATTTTCTCCATCAAAAACTGGTGGTGAAAGAGATAATGTGTTGGTGGAAGCCATAGAAATAAAGGAGTTGATGGGTTCTCTCTCACAAGCCCCTTAAGATCATTGAATGCTTTGATACCACTGTTGGAATTTTAGAGACATTGGTATCTATGAAGTTAACAAACAAAAGCTAAAAAAAACATGAATGTGAAAGGTTGTAACTTCATTATTTTTATTCATATTATCATGCCTTTAAATAGGCAATACATGTCAACTGAATAACAAAAAAATAGGATTTATTACTAGACTTAAATTTAAAAAAACGAAATTATCTCAACCCACTAAATCAGTAAACAGAATTTTGACCCAATCAACCCACTAAATCAGCAACTTTGAATCAATATTCAACAATAGGTGCCAAGGGCTCTCGATTCAGTGTGTTGGAGAAATCAGACAAAACAACATAGAGTTTCCTATCAAGTAAAGGCCTTGCAATATCAAATGACACCCATCTCCAAAGAAATAATGCATGTCAAGAAAGAGAAAAATAATAAAAACAAGAAGCTCATGATGGAAGGACTGTGTTAGAACAGTAAACTTGATTTGTATCTAGCTAATACTATACATACATCTTTTGGGCTGCTACGTTGTATTGTGCTTTAGTTTATGTATGGTCACATGTCTTTTCAGTTGATAAATGAATGGTTTTTGTTATGATAAATGAAAGTAGACAACAACAGAAGTGTGAATTTATGATAGATACATGTACTAGATTAGAAACATGCTTAATAGAACCTATTAATACCTTTGATTCCTAGGCATTCACAAGATGTGGGGTAGAATCAAAGTAAATTAATTTACTCTACCCTCTTTCTCTCACTTGGTTAGAAATGTGTCTGGGCAGCCCTCTCAATATCCAACAAAGTGGAATCAGAGCTAGGTCAGTTGTGAGAAAGCAGCCATATATAAGTACTAACTCACTAGTGAGAGGTTACTGAATTAGAGGTATGGATAGCACATGCTTGATGTGGTTTGAAGAGGATTCTGAAGGCCAGGAAAGAATGTCTACCCTTGATCAAAATTTGTTTTAAAATTATAGGGGAATGAAGTTTAGGCTCCCTACCTATCTCAAAGCAAGTGACTTATGAGATGTAGGAAAAGAGCGATAGAGGGGTATGCCCCAAGGTGTTTGAGAGAAGGAGAATAGTGTTTTTCAGGAAGAAAAGTTGCCTTGTCAAAAAATCCATAGAAAGTGAAGAATTTGAAAATATGTGATTGAAAGAAAAAGAACTTCACAAGGTGAAAGAAGTCGAGAAAGAAATTACTGAAGAAGACATTGACAATATGGAGGAAATATTATTAAAATGGAAAAATCTCATGGTCAAAGATAGATTAAAGGAGAATAAAAACAAAGTTAGTGAAGAAATTGGAGGTGGTGAAAACATAATGAGCAAATTGACATGGTTGAGGAAGAAAATGTAGAAAAAGATGTTCATGTGATGATATTTTGGAAGGGAAACATTTTTTTAACATTTTTACTTTAGAAGAGAAACATCAATTTGACTTCATTTGTTTTCATGACAGTGCAAAGAAATTCATTCAAGAGTTAGATTTGAAAAAGGAAATTAATGAAGTTGACATAGTTAAAGCTTATGGAACTACTGAGGTGATGTGTGGAGTTTTTCTTAATCAAATTGTTGCATCAAAGCAGAACAACGAACATTAAGGCATTGAGAAATTCCAAATCCAACAGTGTGCAACATGATAAAAATTTAGCATCCTCAGGGGAACGTCTCCTGGGTTTGGAAGTAATTGAATTAGGCAAATGACTGATTGTTAAAGTTATCTGCTGAGCTTTGGAACAATTGAATATCAGGGAAAATGACAGATCGCTGAAGTCATCTTCTGAGCTTTGATTCAATTAAATATCAGAGCAAATGACAGATCAACTAAAGTTCTAGCAAGCTCAGATAAACATTTTTGTCCTTCATATCTTCACTTAACAAAAATCAGAAGCAAATTCAGAGCTTATTTAGCTTTACCGTGAATTTTCAATTTCCTGCTTCTCCTCCACAGGGGAGAAATAAATTCTACCGTGTACAGTGGCAGATTTACATGTGAGCTGCAGCCCACAATTAAAATTGTTTTTTTATATTAAAAAATAATTTTTAATATAAAAATTAATTTTTAATAATAAATTAGTCTAAAAAAAATTTTCAGCCCATCCCAAAATCTGTGATGTACAGTTTTACATCTCAAAAAAAAAAAAAAATTCAGCCTCCCCATACATAAATTTCTAGATGCACCCCTGACTATGTAGACAAGTATTTACATTGACCAAATACCATTAAAACTATGTTAAAGTAATATATTTACTTTAAAAACACTTTTAAGCTGTCCTACAACACAGCCAAACAGCACGCAAGGTCATCATGCTTGATTTTGGTGTTGATCACTCCAATAAAAAGGTTTGGATGAAGTATACTACCAATACCTATTGCAGGATGGTTCATAGCCTTTGGGACTTATTTTCAAATCCTTAACCTGGTAAGAAGTTCATTTGTTAAATAGCTCTAAGCTGTGGGCATGGACCATATCAATACACTGAAGTCTAATTTGCCAAGGAATCTTGGCCATATAATTCCAGAAAGGTAGCTTTTCAACCATCCTGATATTATAGATTTGGTAGGCAGCATTTACCTCGAGACTTGTTCATTGCCAAGTGCAGCATGAGCTTTTCCAGATTAACCAGTATGACGTATGGTGCACACATGCAACTTAGTTCAAGCCAAGGGTAAAATCATGCTTGCAAAGTACAAATGATTTTGTCACACAATTTAAGAAGCCCTGACAAAACCACTTAAAATTTGCTACACAAATCCTAATTTTCTTTTGAGACCCATATTATATGCCTATCCTACGAAATAAAGTAGAGAGCTTCCAATGAAAATCTTTGATGAAGTAACATGATCCACCTAAGATTCAGATGGTAGGAAATTGTTATAGAAAAAATTAGAATTGAGACAAATGTCAAATCTATTGCTAAGAGACACAATGATGCTTCTTGAATATTGCTAGAGCCTCCCACTGTGCAAGGTATCCAGCAACTCTTATCTCTGGGATTCAACTTAGCTTGGATTCGATCACATTCCCTGCAGTTTTGCACTAACCAATAGGAACCAAGTACTTCTCAACCTCAAATCTAGATACCCATATTTTAATTGTGTATTCATATATTTTCATTATGAATGTTTAATAGTTGAAGGCAATCCTTTTGGACTTCTTATGTCTTTTGGGATGCCTTCCTAACTTACAAATGTTTTTTGGAGTTCCTAGTTAATGTATAACTTTTTTTAGTTGAAGTATGTCTTCTGGGTAGCCAAGCCTATTGGGTTTCCAACTCAATAATTTAAACTATTTAAATAATTTTCCAACAGAGATTGATCATCTTTCCAGATTATATAGTTTTTACTACATTATTTTACATATAAAAAAGTAAATATGCCAGTAAAAATTTCCCAATTGTAGAATCACAAACAATAACTAAGACTAATATTTCCAAATCCTCTGACAGAACTATTATAGTAAGACAAACAAATAAACTGCTGGTAACAGGGTAGAAAATTTGGAAAACCAATGTAGTTTAAAGCTGGTAAGCAACGTCTGTTACAACCAAAACTATAGAGATACTAAAAAGTCACAATTTACATTCCCAGGGTATAGTTGGTCAGTTATATGATGCAGATAACTTACTGGTAACGAAGGGGACAGAGAAGCTCAGACCGGCGATAGGCCGCTTTATATCTCATCTTGCTGCCGGAGCGAATGTAATAGCCAAGTTAATAATACTCGAGGCTTGGACAGCTGAGTTGACTCTGCTTCACCCAATCTATCTCTTGCAGGGCTGAATACTTGCCTAGCGATAAGAAGGAGAGATCTGGGTCCCAGAATAAATATTTACTTGATAAACATGTAGGGAGGATATCAATCGCGCCAACTGCGACTAGACGGCCATCAATGAAATATTGCTGGTGGAATGAACCAAAACCACAGGAGGCAACTGAACCATTACCAGTAGGTAGAACAAATACCAAGGGAGTGTCAAGTAAAAACCGTTTGTACCGGCTATTTGTCACGCGCTCCGGTGTATCATTGTGCCCTCTAATCTGGTATTTCCTATACAAGGCATATTCTTCCGGATCAAAACTTGGACCTTTTTAAACGGTACTCAAGCTTCCGTCTTTTTCCCTGAGGAGATTTAGAGATCTTTGAACCACTCGCTTTAGTTCCAGTTCCTGTAAGAGACCCTTTAGAGACAGGAACTTCTTCAACCACCTCATCCAACCATGCTTGCTTTGTACCAGAATAGAAGTTAACATGCCCATTGCAAGCTCTAATTGACACACCAGAGCTTTCAGCCAATTGATTTAGTAAATTTGTGACTTTTTCTGCAATCAGCTCTGGTGAAAGTTGGAGAGACTGAAGATTTTTTCCTGCACCATCTCCTGATCTCCTGACAATTTTGAATTGTTTACAGCCTTCTCTGCCGGCCTTAGTGCAGCTGCAATCTGGAAAGAGATATTGCAGGGGAACAATAGATCTTCAGATCTTTCAATAAGTAACTTCCTTTTGGAGGGTGCAACTTTTTTGACACAAGCTTGAGGTAATTGAATACTACGAGGAAATTCTCCACTTCCAACTAATGCATGGACCACATTATCAATAGTCTACAAATAATGCATAAATTTATCAGCCTTGTTCCTGTCTTCACCTTTACCCAGAGAGGATTCCCTTGCTTCTGAACTGGTGATTTGATCAGAGGCACAGCTCCTTGAACTTTTAGAAGTATTTGGCTCATCCATGACCTCCTTGAAAGATGACGCCAACATTTGGTGGCTCATGCAAGGGTTTTAATCAGTTTTTCAAAAACAACAATATATGGTAGCAAACATAATACAAAATCACCTTGCAAAAGTCGGTATGTAACAACCATATGCAACTAAAACAAAACCATCCATAGAGGGTAAGAAAATATACCTCACTGGATGAACAAGAAGGTGCAAGCTGTGCTGAAAACGGATCTGTGTAGCTCCCGCTCTTACTGCAAGCTCCCGAAAACTATCTCACGAACAGTCACGAACATCTCCGAGTTTGCTTCCTTGGATGACCAATCCACCCTCTATAACACGAGGGACCAAGTTAGTCCACGCTCCAAGTTATGTTGGAACCCTACGAGAAGCTTTTATGCCAGTCAAGCTTTTACGTAGGTGATGAGATACAGCGGAAGGTTTCTTGAATGGAATAACCAAGAGTCTCACGGTTGAGTGCAAACAACAAGCAATAGGGAGCAAGAACAAGGAAGGGTTTCAAGGAGGAAGAAGAAGAAATGAGAAGACTACCGAGAGAGTTCCAAGAATGCAACAAGCGTTCTTCTCTTCTATATTTCTTACTTCAACTCTTTCTTCCCTTATTATAGCCTGTTAAAACAACTAAAGAGTATTACAAAATTGGATTGAATACAAACCATTATCAAACTATCAATCACACACATGAATATAGAATTTTATGTGAAAAACCTAAATAAAAAAAAAATCACTGATAGAAAGAACAAAATATCACTAAATAAACAAATGTTACCACAAAAGTGAAATTGCCATGCAAAATTTCATGGTATTAGGTACTTATTTATAGACCTAAAATCATTTATAGATGTACACACAAAATCATATTCTAATCAAAAGATGATTTATGAGGACCGACCGTCCCTTTGACCAGGAAGGAATATCTGGCACCCACTGTGGGGTCCGATAAAACTTATCTACCCCATAACCTCACTAGAGCCTTTCGAGCTAGGCCTATCACCTTACCATGGTGCGAACCAGAAATGCCCATATCCAGGAGCCAAACACCACCAACCACCTCCCACAAAACCTAGCCGTCGTGGAGTACCTTCTCCAAACCGTCCAACAGCTTCAAAAAAAAGTTGCTGAGTTAACCCAAAATTAGCAGCATGACCAACGCAACGAACGATTTGACTACAACGTAGAAGGTAGCTACCACCAACACTACCAAGCTACCCATGCCCCTATTCCCCCGCTTTCCACATCCCTATATTCTTCAAGCCATCCTTTCTCGGAGTTCATCATGACTGTCCCCTTGCCAGATGGCTTTCGCCTCCCTGGTACCTTAGAGCCATACGATGGTACTATTGATCCCTAAGAGCACCTTACTATGTTCAATGTCGCGATGCTATTGAGTGGGGGTATGGACCTGATCATATGCCGACCCTTTCCCAGCATGTTGAAGAAGTCAATTGTGTTATGGTTCTCTTTCTTGGAGCCAAACTCCATCCATGACTTTTCTGAGTTAGCCACCCGGTTTCTCACTCATTTTTCCACAAGCTGAGCTCACTGCAAGACGTTGGTCAGTCTCATTAACTTAAAGCAAGGTGAGTATGAGCCACTCCATGCATTTCTAAACATATTTAATCAGGAGGCCATCTAGATTAAAGACCTCAGCTCGACAATCTCCTTACACGCCATTATGGCCGGGCTAAGAGCAAGTCCTTTTGCTGACTCGCTAGCCCAGAAGCCCCCCTCCATCCTAGACGACCTCAGGGTATGAGCTATGGGATATATAAACATGGATGAAGCATCGACTGCCAGTCACGGAAACACCCAACCATCAGCTCGGCCACAACCAGTCCACCAGCTAAAGTCCCTCGGCGAGCACCAGTGTAACCCTGAGAGAGACTCCAACTGAGGACAGGACAACAAAGACCACAACAGGGGAAGAAGGGAGGCAGCTTGGCTCCCAGTCCCACCCTAACTACGCTATGATACCTAAACTCCCCTCACAACCAAGAGAGAATGAATCTTTCGGGAAGTTTACAACTCAAGAATAATCCTGCTCCCAGACACCTCGGACTAGCAGCCTCTTCGCGGCAATGCTGATACCAGTAAGCGATGTGACTACCATCGTATATTTGGACACATAACTAAAGAATGTGCCACCCTAAAAGACCAAATTGAGGATTTGGTCATAAAAGGTTACCTCTGCCAGTACACTTATAGAGCGGGTGAAAGGCAGTCCCCGCAGGGCAATCTAGGCGCAGCCGAATGAGCCACAACCCATAGAGACGACCTTGAGAAGACGACAAGAAGAATGTCGGGCCACCCCCGGCCAATCAGATAGCCAGGGTCATCGACACCATCTCTGGAGGCTTCATAGGAGGAGGAGATTCGAGCTCGGTGAGAAAACGACACATTCGAGTGGTAATGTTAATAAATAATGTCGAGAGAAGGCCAAGAAAGATGGCTCGACACCCCATAATCTCCTTTACTGATAGGGATTTTGAAGGGATCAATCAAATCCTTGACGACCCCATGGTGGTCTCGATCATCGTTACCAACTTCCTGGTGAATAAATTCATCATTGACCAAGGAAGTTCAGCCGATTTGTTGAACCTATCAACCCTAGGAGGATGGGAATCCTGGAAGAAAAACTGAAACCATTCCCCAAAAATATAATCGACATTTTCGAAGAGCAGGTTGGCGTCAAGGGGTACATTGATCTATTGACTTCATTTGGAACCCCCCCTCTAGTCAAAATGATCAATATCCAGTACCTGGTTGTTGATTGCTAAATGCGCACTACTTGGCCGCCCATCCCTCAACGCTTTGGGTGCAATTGTATCAACTCCCCATCTGGCTATGAAATTCCCGGTGTCAGCCACAGAGGTCGAAGTTGTCCACGCCGACCTAAAGGAAGCCCGGCAGTGTTACCATGATAGCCTTAGGGCTCAAAGTTTCGGACCCAACAAGGATGACTAGGGAAATCAAGCTTCCGGTAGCCAAACCGCGGGTGCTAACAACCAAGCCCCACACCACAATGTAAATTCAATCGAGATGGACCCGCGAGGTGAACTCTCAAACAGTCGTCCTCAACCCACAGAAGAGCTCCACCCTGTGAGCCTGGGTCCCCGCCTAGAAAAGATTTCCCACATTGGTTCCACATTGCTAGAAGAGTTGAGAGAAAGACTGATCAACCTACTCGAACAAAACACTGACCTCTTTGCTTAGATGCCTGCCGACATACCCGAAATTGACCCATCTATCATCTGCCACAGACTGGTGCTAGATTCGGAGGCTAGACCAGTCACCCAGAGAAAAAGAAAGCTAGGAAAAGAAAGGCAGCCCACGGTTGCCGAAGAAACAATGAAGCTCCTCAAAGCCGGATTCATCAGAGAAGTCCCGTATACTATGTGGCTATCTAATGTAGTCATGGTAAAGAAATCCTCGGGCAAGTGGAGAATGTGCATTGACTTCACTAACCTAAATAGGGCATGCTCGAAAGATTCGTATCCACTACACAACATCGACCGACTTGTAGATGCAGCCTCCGGATACAAGTACCAAAGCTTTATGGATGTTTACTCCAGCTATAACTAGATTCGAATGCATCCTGGAGACGAATAGAAGACAACATTCATCATAGAAAATTCTAATTTCTGCTACCGGGTCATGCCGTTTGGACTGAAAAATGTGGGCCCAACATATCAGTGGTTGATGAATAAGGTGTTCACCAAACAGATTGGCCGAACACATTGAAGTCTATATCGATGACATGGTAGCTAAGACATCAGAAAGCCAAGACCATTGCTCAGACTTATCCGAGACTTTTACCCAACTTCGGCGACACAACATAAGGCTCAATCCTGACAAGTGCACGTTCAGAGTTCAAGCTTACAAATTCCTTGGTTTCATGTTGACCAGTAGAGGAATCGAGGCCAACCTCGATAAATGAAAAGCCATCCTCGAGATGCGTAGCCTTGCTAACGTAAAGGAAGTCCAACGATTAACAGACTGGATAACAGCTCTATCCTATTTTCTCTCAAGATCGGCATACTGGGAGAGGCCCTTCTTCCAATGACTAAGGAAGCCAACAGAATTCCAATGGACAGAATAATGCAAAGCTGGTTTCTAGGAGCTCAAGGGTCTCTTAGCAGCACCCCCTGTTCTTTCGAAGCCAGAACCCAGAGAAGAGCTCTCGCTCTACCTCTCCATCATTGATAATGCCCTCGACGTAGTATTAGTCAAGGAGGAAGACAAGTCACAATGGCCAGTATACTTTGTCAAGAGAACTTTTTAGGGAGCCAAGCTATACTACTAGAAGATCGAAAAGCTCACGTTAGTACTAGTGACTGCAACCCGAAAGCTCAAGCAATATTTCCAGAGCCACCAAATCACGGTCCAAATAGATCAACCAATCCGACAGGTGCTTCAAAAGCTGAAACTCTCAGGAATGATGATTGCATGGTCAATTGAACTCTCTGAATTCAGTATACAGTACCAACCCCGCAAGCACATCAAATCCTAGGTACTATTCGATTTCTGCGCGAAATTATCTTCCTCTGACCCGAGCTTGGAGTCTAATCCCTGGATATTGTTTGTCGACGGAGCTTCTAACATCAAGGGGAGTGGAGCCGGGATCATCTTAGAGGGACCTAATGGACTAATGCTTGAGCAGTCCCTCTGCTTCAACTTCAAGGTAACCAACAACCAAACAGAATATGAGGCCCTTATAGGCGGGCTAAATTTGGCAAAAGAAATGGGAGCAGCTCAAGTGGTCACAAGAAGCGACTCCTAGTTAGTGACTAATCAGGTCAAGGGCGAATTCCAAACAAAGGAGCCACAACTCGACCGATACCTCAACAAGGTCAGAACCATAGTTGAGTCCTTTGAATACTTCCAAAATCCCTAAGGAACAAAATGGGCGGGTAGACCTGCTCTGAAAGCTGGCCAGCACCAAAAACCTGGAAATAACCAGTCTGTTATACAAGAGGCCTTGGACTTGCCCACTGTTGACCTACTCGATGTATAAGCTATGGAAACAACACCATGATTCTGGGGGACCCCTATCATCTGATTCCTATGAGAAGGGGCACTCCCTACCAATGCCGAGGAAGCTAAAAAGCTCAAGAGGTCAACTTGTTACTTCACATTACTCGGGAGCCAGCTATATAGAAGAGGCTCTTCCATACCACTCCTTAAATGTGTCAACACCAACCATTCAGTATACATTATAGCTGAGGTACATGAAATGATGTGTGGAAGCCATCTCGGAGGGCGATCCCTAGCAGCAAAGGTACTGAGAACCGGGTACTATTAGCTGATAATGAGGAACAATTGCCTAGTTTATGTAAAGCACAGTGACAAATGCCAAAGGTTTGCGAGCCCACGTCATTCCCTGCCAGAGGAGCTCCACAACCTCAGCAATTCTTGGCCATTTCACAACTGGGGGATAGACATCCTCGAGCCCTTTCCGATTGCACCAGGACAGCTCAAGTTCATAGTAGTGGCAATTGATTACTTCACCAAGTGGATCAAAGCCAAGCCCCTGACCACTATCATAGCTAAAAAGATAAAAAAATTCATCTGGAAGAACATCATTTGCCGATATGGCTTGCCCGGAGTGCTCAGTTTTGATAACGAAACTCAATTCACAAACAACAAACTCCGAAAATTTTGTAAAGAGCTGGCATCCACCAAGTTTTCATCTTAGTTGAGCACCCGCAGACCAACAGCCAAGCCGAAGCTGCCAACAAGATCATCTTGGCCGAATTGAAGAAACAACTCAACCAAGCCAAAGGTGCATGGCCAGAAGAGCTACCGATGGTGCTATGGTCATACCACACGATGGCCCAAACTTTGACTCTGGAAACACTATTTTGGCTAACTTATGGGTCCGAGGCCATGATGCCAGTAGAAGTCGAGGAGCCCAGCCCCAGGCGCCAACATTTCCAAGACAAGCTCAACGACTAAGACCAAAGAAGTGACCTTGATCTCATCCAAGAGATCAGAGACCAGGCCCATATTTATGAGCAAACTACCAAACAAAGGGCAGCTCAGAAATACAATAAAAAGGTCAGGCCTTGAAGATTCCAACAGGGAGACCTAGTCTTAAGAAAAATTGAAGGCTCAAGGCTATTAGTGTAGGTGCTCTAGACCCAATCAGATTGGGCATGTTGTACACTGACAATTGTAATCATGTTTATTATTTGAATAAGGAGTTGTTCAAATTCACAAGAAGTCATTCTATTAGTTTCTTGTTATTATTGTAATAACTGAATGAAACTAGATAGAAGTCCATATGATGTATACTGTGATTAATCTATAAAGATGTGAGATGATGCATCACAGTTACCAGACATCATTAAATGTCCCAAGTCGTAGCAATGTCAAGAATGGACATTGACAATTGCGGTAAGACTTATATGTGCTATGTTTTTGCTATGTGATAGCAATGGGGGTCTCACACCCATAGGCATGGGGATGCCTAGACAAGTACATAGGTGACCAATGTTGGAGAATGTGTCACTGGACATGACTCGCCATGAGAATCCATTTTGGTTATATGTTGATGGAATTCTCATACAAGATGGGTGTAACTAATCCTTGGACCTAAGGTTATCACGGTCATCTCATAAGAAGACCGATATGCTTTGACATCGTTTCAATGGGCCTAGACAAAGGCTGCATGTGGGCGATCGTTGGGTATATCGTGAGGCTTATGGAGATCGTTGGGTATATCGTTGGGTATATCGCCAAGCTGTGCTGCAAGAACAAATCGATACGATTAATCCGCCCCCAACCGCTTGAGTCTATCTATAATGCCCCACTTTTCAAATATACAATGAAGCTATATGATATTCATTATATGCTAATAATAACCTCGTGCATTATTGGAAATCCTTTATCAATGGAAGTAAGGATCGAACCTGAGTATGTTAAATAGCTAGGATTTCCATAAATTTAATAAAAACCTGTCATGCTCCAACATATCAGGAACTATAGCAGCCTCACAAATATTTGAATTTGTGGTACAATTGTAGAATCACACACATACACCATACATCCTTAAGTATCTTAGCTGCTATTTACAATACAATATTGGGAATACAAGTACTATGCTTGGGTTATAAGTAGAAACAACGATTTCGTAAACTAAAGATCCAAAACTCCAAAGCTAGCCAAGAACCACCTCCTTGCCTTTACCCGAACTGGAACCTGGAATACATGTCTCGTCTGACATACCTGGAACGTTGAATGTTCTAGGGACATGAAACACTCAAGTTAGAGTGTTACATCCAAGTGAGTGGTACAAGAAAATGAAAGTTCATGCATGCAAAAGTAATACGCAACATGCCATGAAATATGTCGAATCAAGTATGAAATCTCCCTAAGACCATGAAACCCCTCCCTATGGTAGCTGTGCCAGGACATTGCAATCATCCCTGCTGGTTATCATGTTTATATTCTTTGGCCACATTACACAAGCTCTAACCCATTACATAGGCAGGTGACCTCAGTTACTCATGATAACCCATCAACTAGCCAGAATCTCCATAATGACAGAAACAATATGCTCGACCAAGGAAAACATGGAACGTAGAAAGGGCATGCTACAAACAAGGAAATCACAAGACATAAGGCACATACCACACATGAAATGAACAACAAGAAATCAAGAAGAAGCAAAGCACATGCAAAAGCAGTTTACATGAATAAGAACCACTCACCTTGGCTATTTACCTTTTGGGTGTACCGTTTACACTCTTCGGGTTAGGTTTTCTGCATAAAATACATATTTTCGTAAACCAAAACCCAAATATTTTTACATAGAGTTGTAAAGCATTAAATTAGGAGTAAAGCTGAAAAATTTCATGAAAAAATAGTGTCTCACGTGCCCTGGGAAGGTGGCCCACTCTCCTTCATGCGCAACCCTTTTCCGACGTGTGAAGTTCACACGTCACCCTTATTTTTCGACCAGTCTTTCGCAGTTTTTGTTTTTCGACCATAACTCCCTCGTTTTAGCTCCAATTAGACCCTCGTTTTTTCCTACATGCTCCTCTTTCACCCCTCTACAAGAATATAAAGTTAGATCAGACTTACCTCATAGATTTCCTAACTGTTTAGCATGATCTTTGAGGAAGGCCCAAAAATTATGCGCGAGGCCCGTTTCTCTCTCATTTTTGGCAGAACCTCCCCCATTTTTTTTGCAGAGTATCTGTTTCACAATATCCTCACTTCCCTCTCCTGTGTAATGCCCCAATCCTTTCCCTCCAAAGGCTTTATTTATAGAGTTACCTGATGAATCGTGTTGTGCCACTTTTTGCGTCATCATTTCCGCCCATGTGCTTCCAACCAAAATGTGTCACTTGTCTTGTCATTATGAGGCTTCATCATGATCTTTCATGTGTGGCCAAATTGCCTTATGCCACTTGTCCCAAACTAAATTGAAATGTAATTTGAAATCCAAAGCATATTGAAATGTGATTTGGAATGCAAAGCTATATCTAAATGTGATTTGAAATCCAAAGCTATATTTAAATCGGATTTGAAATCCAAAACAATCCAAAGCTATATTGGAATAAGGTTTCACATCCGCAACCTTTGTGTTATTGCTCTTTTGGCCTGAACCTTTCAAAAATTACACTCTTGCCCCGAACTTCTAGATAAGTGCACTTAGACCACTTGCAACTTGGTCCTCGGGCCATCTAAAATTTCTTTCATGCCCCTGAAGAATGGATTTATTATGTTAATACCCCAGGATTTTAGTAAATTACACTTGTGCCCTAAATTTTTAGAAACTACAACCAGGGCTCAAAAATTATGATTTTACCACTAGCTCCGAAATTGTACTCTTATCTCATAATCCCTTGAAATGTCATTTTTCCTCAAACATTTGAGTTCAAAATCTTGGGTTTTACACTATCCTAATAGGCAGACCTCAAGGAATTCCCCCATTCAGATAAAGCTTTGTATCAAACAAGTGCCGGTAAACCTCGAGTTATCTCGGTCTCATCCTAATTAAGCCTTTTATCAAACAAGCATTGGTAGACCTCGATTCTTCTTTGTCTCGCCACAACGAACCTTGAGTTACTTCGATCCCTTTCAAACAAAGATTTGTATCAAACATTTGAGCAACGGTGTGGAGTACCCTCTCTTGAACAACTCTCGGCCAATTACCGTAAAGCAGGTCACACTGGTCTTCAGCCTCTTGGCCTCTGACAGCGTTGCTGGGAGCTCCTAATTAAGCAGGTACTTTAGTATTGGCATTCTCCAATCATCGGCCACATCAATGCAACACACCTCCCCTTCCTTCTCATCTATACTTGGTCTGTAACGACCCGTTAGCCGGCCCAGTATTTAATTAGAATTATTTAATTAATTAGTGAGGTATTTAATTAAGAGAATTTTCCATTTAATTATAATGTGGCAATTTACAGTATTTTTAAGTGAGAAATTAGCATTTAATTATATTTATTTATTGTGAGAATTAAATGCAAGGACATGGGTGTCATTAAGGATTTGTTAATAGAATTTAATTAATTAATAAGAGTTATTATGAGATTGGGAGTCCAGGTGCGAGAAGGCTTGGGCTTAGAAGTCTCCAAGTTATAATGGGAATGTGAGATGGGCTTAGGGTTGTTTATATATATATATATATTTGACCATAACCATATGTTCTTCATGCCGCAAGAACAAAGAGTCAAGAAGTAGTCAGTGAGTTCAAGGATTTGCATAGAAGGCTCTCGGGAGATCATTGAGTCGATTAAGGAGATCATAAGGCAAGTAATCTTCCTGTAATCCCTTCCATTACAGGCCCTTGTGAATTCGGTTCAGATTATTTAATAGCTTTGCTAAGATTCAGATTTATTTCAGTAAACCAGATATGTGTATATATATATGTGTGTGTGATACAGTGAGTTCCAGCCAGTTCATGCATGTTCTTCGCAACATTTTCATTAGTTATGATCATTAAATCATTCCTAAAGTTATTTATTATCGATTGGGTTTTGTTTACCCAAGATTTTATTCAAAATGGTGTAGTTTCGATTAAGTTTGAATCAAGTTTCAGTCTCTGTGTTCGTTCGTTTCTGGGTTATCAGGTTGCAGACATCTAGATAGGTTCCCTCATATCCGGATATATTTTTTAGAGCATGTGAGTAGCATCCGGATAGGTTAGAGGCTATCTGGATGGTTCAAAAAGATTTATGTGAGCGACATCCGAATAGATTTTGTTCATATCCGAATGGTCCAATGGTATCAGGATGCTTCGTTTTTGTATCCGGATGTGTCTAGTAGTGATTGTAAGTGTATCCGGATGCCTTGAGTCGTATCCAGATGTGTTTAAATTGTTTGTGAGTAGTATTCGGATGCCTTGAGTCATATCAGGATGTGTTTAAATTGTCTGTGAGTAATATCCGGATGCTTTGTGTCGTATCCGGATGAGTCTAAGGCTTTTTGAGAGTGATATCCGGATACCTTGAGTTGTATCCGAATGTGTCCAAGTATGTTTGTGTCTCATATCCGGATGGGTCTTTGCACATCCAGATGTCTCTCACAACTTATCCCAAAGTTCATGTGTCTTGTATCCGGATGGGTCCTTACTCATCCGAATGTCTCTCACAAATCCATTCAATTCATGTGTCTCATATCCGGATGGGTGAAATTCATATCCCAATAGGCCTTGGGTGTATAACACTCACACCGAAATTCCATCTTTTCTCCTGTTTGGTTCCATTATCTTCAAAACCCCAAAGTTAATCGTGCTCGGGTTGGGGTAATTTTATGATGGGTGACCCCCCTGGAAAGTCTTCAAGTTGTAATAAATAAATAATTAAATAATTAAATAAATGTCAGAAAATATTGCAATTCAGGGGAAAATACCAGTAAATCTTTGTATTCCAATATATTATATCAAAATACATGTTTAACATTTATTTTGACATGATCAACATTATTTTGTGAGATTATGTGCATACATCTTGGTATGAGCATTGAGCATGACTTTCTATGGAGCACTGCATATCATGTGCTAGCATGTATGTGAGCATTGCATTATGCGCGCCAGGCGGCTAGTCCGCGGGGATCCCACCAGTTTCAGTTTTAGTTTGTGTGTCGCTTCCCTGATGTCGACCAGGGAGCTAGGGGCATATTGCCCATAGTATGTGCTTATAGTTTTTTATGTTTGCAGGACTCAGATTAGTCAGGTATGTATTACATTTATGTGGGTCTACGTGCCAAAGTGGCATACCTACATCTAGTTTACAGTTTATGTGCATTACATCTTGTAAATGCAATCCAATGATTACTGTATCTCTCAGTACAAGTTCAGGAAGTATTTTTATCAGTATCAATATTTCTTCGATTCAGTTTCAGTTATTCTTTCCAGTTTATTACTTGCTGAGCTTTGTAGCTCACCTTGTACTCTTCACCATTCCAGGTCCTAGCAGGGGAGTACTAGATGTGGGGCCTAGCAATAGTGTCCAATAGTGTATGTACGTGGAGCCGCTCAAGACCAAAGATGTCTGGGAGTTTATTCGTTGGTGTTATATCAGTTTAGGTTTATTATATATTCTAGTTTAGGGATTTTTCCTTAGATGTAGTTTATGGTTTTCAGTTTGTGTTGACTTAGAGTTTTATTACAGTTGATTGAGATATTCATTATGGTATCAGATTTTAGTTTATCAGTTATTTTATTTTGTTCCTCGTAGCACCTCTTCTTGGGCAGTTCCAAAAGAGGGGGTGTTACATGGTCGCTGCAAGACCTCCATGTGAATCAACCGTCCCAGAGTATCACGAGCAAAGGCTAGCTTGGATAGCATATTAGCATGTTGGTTGAGGGACTTGTTGATTTGAATTAGTTCGAAGCGCCTGAATTTGTGTGCTAACTCTTTTACTTTCTACAAATATCAGGACAATACTGGCTCTCTTACTTCAGAGGTCCCTTGAAACTGTTGCATGACCAACTGTGAGTCACTGTGAGCCGTTAAATCAATTACCTCCAATTTTTCAGCCAACTTCATCCCTGCCAACAATGCTTCATATTCAGCCGTGGTGTTGGAACTGGGAAAAGTGAAACGCATGGAATACTCCAAAACTTCCTTTTCGAGGGAGATTAACACCACTCTTGCCCCACTTCCTTTGGCATTAGAGGCCTCATCTTCAAATAGTATCCATTCCATGCATGCAACGTCTTCTTCTATTGGCGAATGAGTACATTCTACTATAAAATCTATTAATGCCTACCCTTTCACTGCCCTTTGGGGTTCGAAACTAATATCGTACTCACTGAGCTCCACCACCCACTTAGTCAACCTCCTTGAACACTTCGATTTTGCAGGATTTATCTCAATAGTTGATTGCTTAAGACGGTTATTGAGTGGGCTTAAAAGTAAGGTCTCAACTTCTTAGCTATCATGACAAGCGATAAAGCCACAGTCTCTACGTACGGGTATCGCTCCTCTACCCTTTGTAATGCTTTGCTTACATAGTAGACTAGCTGATCAACCTGTCCCATTTGCTTGATTAACATTGCACTGACCGCATGGTGGCTGATCCCCAAATACAAGTATAAAGGCTCCCTTTCTTCTGGATGGGATAAGAAAGGTATCTCTTTTAGGTAGGTCTTCAACTCCTGGAAGGTTTTCTTGCATTCCTCTATCCATTGAAAATTCCTCCATTTTCTCAAAGCTTTGAAGAAAGGAACTTGGCTAAAAAAAAGTCCCAAAGCCATCAAGCGCCTAGTTAGCCTCTACACCTCTTTACCTGATGTTGGCGCTTGCATATCAATCACTACTTGCACTTTTTCTAGGTTTTCCTCAATACCTCGATTTGTGATCATATAGCCTATAAATTTATCAGATTTCACCCCAAAAGCACACTTGTTAGGGTTCATCCGCATCTTGTTTTCTTGGAGCACTATGAAAACCTTGGCTAACTTTTTGAAATACCGTTCTTCCTGCTTACTCTTAATGATCATGTCATCCATATAGGCCTCCATCACTTCTCCAAGTAGATCCTTGAACACCCTGTTAACTATACACTGATACGTGGCCCCTGCATTCTTCAAACTAAAGGGCATAACTTTGTACCAATATGTTCCTTTTTTGTAAGTAATGCAGTTTTCTCGGTGACTGGCGGGTACATACTGATCTAGTGGTAACCATAGAAAACGTTCAAAAAACTCAACATGGCATACCTTAAGGTTTCATCGACAATTCCATCAATCCTGGGGAACGGGTAGGAATATTTTGGACAAGCTTTATTCAAATCAGTGAAGTCAACACAGACCCGCCACTTCCCATTAGGCTTCTTGACCATAACCACGTTAGCCAACCATTCTGGGTAATGCACTTTCCTGATGAAACCAGTTGTAAGAAGCTTTTCTACCTCTTCTTCTAAAAGCCTCAATCACTCTAGCACAATATGCCTTTTCTTCTGTTTGACCGACCGCGCATCAAGGCGTACATTCAGATGGTGAGAAATTACATCGAGGTCAATTCTAGGCATATCAATGGGTGACCAGGTGATAATGTTTGTATGAGCCCATAAACACTCGATAAATTCCTCTCTTTCAGGATTCTGGAGCTGGGTTCCCACATACACCAGTTTCTCTTTGTCAACTGTCATCAATGGTACTACCTCAAGCACCTCTATGGGCTAGGGTTTAACAGCATCGAGAGTTTTTTTGCTAATCATTAATGTCTCCCTAGCAGTACACTTCTCCTTCTCCTTAGAGAGCTTAGTAAAGCTCACATAGCACACCCGGGCTTGCCTCTGACTGCCCGTTACTTGACCGACTCTCTAGGGCATGGGAAACTTCATCAGTAGGTATCTTGGAAAAATAACTACTCTCATAGCGTTGAGTAGGGACCTCCCCAGGATCACGTTATAAGCGAGGAAGGTCTTGACCACTATAAAATTCACCAGCCTAATAACCACTTGGGGATGGCTCCCTAGAGTAGTGGGAAGCTGGATCGACCCTATAACGGAGACTATTTCCCACGTGAAACTATACAGTGGTGACGTGACTGTCTTGAGTTGGTTGTGCACAATGTGCATATTTTCAAAGCAGTTCCAATACAGCAGATTCATAGAGCTCCCATTATCCACCAAAATGCCCTCGACATGGTGTTAGGCAATGATGGCTGAGATCACCAACAGATCATCATAGGGTAACAACACATCCCCTTGATCCTCAGGCGTGAAAACATTGGAATCCTCATTCTCCTACACCTTTTCCACCAAGTCTACATGTAATGCCTAGCACACATAAGCCTTCCGAGTTGCAAAAGAGTCTCCAGCTAGATTCTCCCCCCCCCCCCCCCTTGAAATCACATTGATTCTATCCATGGTAGGTTCATTGTCTCCTATTCCATTGCTCGGTCCCGATTGATCTCGTTAGGGGCTTCTTTCTCCTTCCGCCTAACGGGGTGGTCGGTTATCCCTCCTGTTTCAGGCATCATTCCTAGGACGAGGGGGCCTTTTTCTTATTATCCCTCCTAGGCCTGTTTCCCTTACCTTGTTTGTTTTTTGGCTTATCCAGTATAAACCGATCAAGCTTCCTATCTCTAATTAGCTGCTTGATTAGGTTATATAACTCCCGGCATTACTCTGTGTTGTGGCCTAGGGACTCATGAAACTTGCAGAAGGCTTCCATATTTCTTCCCAAGGGCTTTTTAGAATGAGGGGGGAAGTTGATGAGCCTTGTGTGAGCAAGAGAAGAAAGGATCATCGCCCTGGGCTTATTAAGGGGAGTGAAGCTTCGAAACTGCATCTTTGAGAGCTCTTCATTTCTCTGTGTTTTAACCACCCAGTTGGACTCCGAGTCTCTTGGTCTTCCTCTTCCTTTCACCTCCCAAGCATCCAAGATTTCCATCTAGACGATGAATTATTCTACTCGGGCGAATAAATCAGTCATGAAGCTAGGCTTGGAAAAGGCCATGGATTTTCTGAGCAGTGTGTAAGTAGTCCCGTTGAGCAAAGCCGATGCCGCCAACCCCATCGGGAGATCTCTCACTTCTTGAGTGGCTACCTTAAATCTCTTTATATATTGTTTCAACTGCTCGCTAGGCTTTTGTTGCAGGTAGATCACGCTCTTCTTCTTCTTCAGTAGGTAGGTCGAAAATGCCTTAAAAAATTCCCTCTTCAATTGCCCAAACGATCATATGTGCCCTACCAGCAAATTCATGAACCATTGTTAAGCCTGCCTTGGTTACCTCATTCCAACCATGCAGTACAACCATGGCTACAAAATGATGCAAATGTCTCTCTGGATCCTCTTTCCCAAAATAAATAGGAAGCTGGGGTAACTTGAATCTTGGTTGGACTAGTTGTCTTTGGAGTTCTTTTGACAGGGGGGAACCCTTGGTGGGGGCCTCTCTAGGCATTATCATTACCCGTTTCTACTCTAACACTTCCTCTATAAGCCTTCTAACGCTTGTCGCATCTAGCGTTCCATGCCTTGCATCTTCCCTTTGAGGATGAGGGAGTTAAAGAGCCCTAGAATGGGTGTTCTCAATTGTTTCTTCATACATTGGGTGCTTTCCTTGCCCATTTACCACTTCTTTCAGGTGGGTCTCCAAGTCTTGGGGCACGATCATTTTGCCTCTGTGTCCCAATCCTTATCCCCATTTGTGCTACTCTTGAAGGCTGATGTAATACCCGATATTACATGGTATTGGAAAATATAAGATTTTCAGTTATTTTTAAAGCACCTTGAGTGCTTCAGAGAATCCAAAAAATTGGTTTCGAGAAATTAATTAATAAAATTATAGAATTGACGGTAGGGAATGCCCCGGGACTTGGATGTCTAGGAAATAGGGTACGAGATTGGCGAGCATCTCGAGGCGAGGCTAATGATGCTGAAAGCAATCAGATCAGGAAGAGTTTTCAGAATAGTTTTTGTATAAGCCTGAATTGTTGAGTGAACCAAATGGTCATAAGGGACCTCTGAGAAGTCGAAGGAACCCTAAGGGTGGTCCGATTTTGTGAATGAGTCAACCTTGAAGCATTTTTGGGTGGAAATAAGGTCCTGTGAAAGCACAGAGACGAAATTGATCTTTCTGAGTAATTATCAGTTATTAATTTTCAGAGAAATCAAGGTTTTGTGTGGCTTCATGTTAATTAATTAAGGCTTGGAGGGTCCAAGTGCAATTATCAAAATTTCTTAAGTAGAATTAAGGAAATTAGTAAGGGTCAAATGTGCAATTAATTAATATATATATATATATACTCATGTGGATTGGGGGCCAAGTTTTGAACAATGGCCTTTGTGTGGCCATTTTAGATTGAAAGTGTTCTTGCATTAAAGGGCATTTGACTAAGAGATTGAGAGAGAGAAGAGGGATTGGGAGAGATGGTGGTTGATCGTGGGGTGGCTGGTGGTGGTTGACCAATGAGCAGCAGTTGGAGGTAGCAACGGCAACCTGAAGTGTAGGTGAGGTGTTAGCTTGAAGCAGCAGTAGCGTCTGGTTGTGACGTCGGCGAACCAACAAGCGCGCAGAGGTGGCCGACAGTGTGATTGCAGTAGGCAGCGACAACGGTGGTGGTCGGGGTGGTTGGAAGCAGTGGCCAGCGGTGTTGTGCACGTAGGCTAGAGGCGCGGGAGGCCACAGTGGCTCACGGTGGTAGCGATTGCGCAGCAATCGAAGGTGGCTAGCCAGTGGCCGGAGGCAGGTAGCGATGGTCCGTCGAGGCTAGGCCAGGCAGCGGGTGGCTGGCGACCGTACGCAAGAGCATCCGTGTGAAGAATATGAAGGAAGAAGGAGAAAAAGAAAAAAAAATCAAATAAAAAGGGGAAAATCTAGGGAAAATATGAGAAAAATCTGGAAAAATATCCGACAATTCTAAAAAAAATAGAAAAAAATTCTAGAAATTAATTTGGTCCTCAAGGAGTATGCCAGAGGCTTAGAAATGGAATCTAGGGGCCGTGTGGCAGCCAAGAAGGCAATGCCGGTGTGGTCGTTTTGTTAAATTTCTCCTCTAGATTGGTTAAGGTAAAATTAATTAATTATTTTTATTATTTTCATTATGTGAGATAATGTAGAATAAGTATTGGTTGGATTTTAAACCTTGGTTGGGGTTGCTTGGAAATTGTTGATGGGTGAGTTTTTATGAGGTATGGCAAAAACAAAGGCCCTAGTTTAATTTCTGATATAGTTGGGTTTCTGTGTGATTGCATCTAAGTTCTACTGAAGAGGCGGTGGTCCTAGAAGAGTTCGAAGTTCAGGATGGCATTTTCACTCTTGGTAGAAAAGGCTTCGAGTCAAGTAAGGAATGGCTCTAAGGATGGGCAGCCTTGTGAATGTTTGGTAAAAACGATGAATATATTTTGTGTGTAGTTGCTTGTTGTGTATGTTCTATAGGTGGTGTAGTATAAGCCTATGGCTATGAGGAGACTAGATGCATGCTAGGGGTAATATAGGAGGTCAATGCCTCGAACAGGTGGGTTCGTAGGGTAGTGATGCCTCACCATTCATGCATACTTACTTGTCATTACATCTCATATATTAACTTGTTTACATTCATTTGCACCCTTACTGAGTCAAGAAACAGTGACTAGCGTTGTTACCCGAGTTTTATATGTTGTGTATATTCTTGTATATATATTCTTGTGTGTAAATGCATATATTATTGGGCACTAGATGGTATTTAGTCGGTTTTAATCAACATAGTGTATATGTGTTTATACAAATTTCTTGTTTTATGCGGCTTTTATTTGGTGGAGTCAAGATTGAGATTGAGTAAGGATTGAAAATGAATTTCTCATAAATCCTCAGTACTCAGCAAATTTGTAATATGTTATTTTCTGCCTAGGTGACTTTTGTCTTGTTGTGAGGCGAGCTAAAGAAAGGTGAAGCTCACTTGAGCTTTGGGTTCCGTTCCACTATAATTTCTTTCATTGTTTTGGGATTGAATCCTCGAGTGGAGTGAAGAGAAGAATGAAGCTTAGTCCCCACCTAGGGCATTTCTTGTTGAACATAGTCCATCTCTTCAGTTATTGGCTTGATGTGTGAGTAATCCGGTCAATTATTCACTAGTGGCACCCGTAGGTGGGAGCGGGTCGTCATAGCTAACCTTGTGTTCCAGGTCCACTTTCCCTAGCATCTGCATGTCCTGTATAGGGGATGTGTATGTTAGGCATCAGTTCTTGCAAGAGGGTTATGATCCCTTACATTTTCCTCACGTTCTTTTCATTATTCTTCTAAAGTTTTTCATTCTGATGTCTCGGCCTCTTCATAATTCCTTTGAAGTCAACGAGCGACACTACAAGAGGTGATATTCCGGACGGTCCTGAGATTCCTCTTGGGATAGTGATTGGATTCTCCTGGGGAATCGATGATTGTCCCAAAGAGTCCAGCTCAGGAATTGTACGAGTTGTGGGTAGGGCTCGTCTCCCTTGTCTCATAGATCTTGCCCCAAGATCAGCATGCCCCAAGATCAGCAACGTGTATTTCTCCTTGCTTCGACCGTCCTCAGACCCCAATCTCAACTCTAGGGTCCTCTTCCAAACTGACAATCTGATTGCCCCCTAGTCTAACTACCTGATTGTTTTCTAGCTAGGGTATATGTCCTGAGTAAACGTCTTACTCCTGATGATCTTCCACTAGTATTGGCTGTAGTGGGGGTACTAGGATGGGCTCTCTAGTAGCTGTTGTTCTAGAACGAGTGCTTCTTCGTGTTTGGTGGGGCGGGCTTCCCAAGCCAGTCAATCTGGTGTTTCTGGTCATCTTGGCTTTTTGTCAATTTCCCACAGACAGCGCCGAATTGTTGTTGCCCAAAATACAATAATAAAAACTTCTTTAGAGTGAAGGAAAACGTTGTCTAAAGCCAAATGAGATGTTAGTCTCCAAAAGTACCACAGTTTAGAGGGCCCTCTCAGAGAGGATGCTTCTTGAGAGGAGAAAGCCACAGAAGTGCTGGACTACAGAGAGAACGCCTCTCAAAGAGAGGTAGGCCTCTCGGAGAGGCAAAGTCTTTCAAAGAGATGCAGGATTAGCTAAGAGCTCGGGTTCGATGAAGGACTCTTGAAAGATGTCTAACACACCCTTCGGAGAGGAAATCGAATGACTTCTGGAAAGAAATGGGTCTCTTTCGGGAAGGTGTTTCAATGGCCTTAGAGAGAAATAGGAGCTCTTTCGGAAGGACAAAGAATAACGGGGCTTAGCTTCTTGAAGAACAACGACACACAACAAAGATTAAAAGACTTGCAGGAAGGATCTCCCACGAAGACCCTCCGATGGTCAAGTTAATATCCAAAGATAGAAAAGGTCATAGAAAGAAAGGAAAAAAGGACTTTAAAAAGGAAAGTTTGAGAGATTTTAGATCAGTTACTAGATATTCAGATCCCCTCAATTGTGTTTTGCTTTGCCTTTTATAGGAGTCCAGGTCTCGATGGTTGATTGGGACACGTGTGCAACAGTCTTGCTATCCTCTTAGAGAAAGCTTCTCCAAGAATCTTCTCTGAGAGGGAGAAGCCTCTCAGAGACATTTCCTGAGAAGCCTCCCCGAGAGACTTCCTGAGAGCACTCTTTCCAAGAGAGGGAGGGTATGACAGATCCTATCATGTGTTAGTGTAGGTGCTCTAAACCCAATCAAATTGGGCATGTTGTATACTGACATTTGTAATCATGTTTATTATTTGAATAAGGAGTTGTTCAAATTCACAAGAAGTCATTCTATTAGTTTCTTGTTATTATTGTAATAACCGAATGAAACTAGATAGAAGTCCATATGATGTATACTATGATTAATCTATAAAGATGTGAGAAGATGCATCACAGTTTCTAGACATCATTAAACGTCCCAAGTCGTAGCAATGTCAAGAATGGACATTGACAATTGCGGTAAGACTTGTATGTGCTATGTTTTTGCTATGTGATAGCAATGGGGGTCTCACACCCATAGGCATGGGGATGCTTAGACAAGTACATAGGTAACCAATGTTGTAGAACGTGTCACTGGACATGACTCGCCACGAGAATCCATTTTGGTTATATGTTGATGGAATTCTCATACGAGATGGGTGTAACTAATCCTTGGACTTGAGGTTGTCACGGTCATCTCATAAGAAGACCGGTATGCTTTGACTTCGTTTCGATGGGCCTAGACAAGGGCTGCATGTGGGCGATCATTGGGTATATCGTGAGGCTTATGGAGATGGGTGCATAGCTAAGATAGGACTCGTCTATCCCTTGATAGAGGATGATGTATCTAAGGCGCCTTCGGTGGATATTCACTTTAAATCCATGGCTATGGTGAAAGAGATCAATAAGAAGTTATTGATTCACTTTCTATTAAGTGAAGATATCCGGAAGACCGAAGAAAACTCATGTGATCGTTATCAAGCAAGATATCCCCATACTTGAGATCACATAAGATATATTGACGAGAGGATCGTATTACACGGTAACCATACTCGTGAAAGGTTATTTGCGGATTATGAATCCTTCTGAATAATTGGGTAGGCATGACGCTTTGCTAGAGACCAATCTTGTCTTATGTGTTCGTACCGACACATTACCAACATATTCGGAAGGTTAATGAGTCATACTCAATAGGCACGGTCCCTGGCTTAAACCAGGGGAGTGGACGTATGGTTAAGTGAGACACTTCAGCAAGAAGTTGTGCCGTCGTAGGTTCTCACGGAAAAAGAACAAATAGACGTAATGACGTCGATATGACGGGGAGTCGTCATAATGGAAAAAGTTTTCTAAAATGGCAATTGATTAAATTAGGAAGGAGTTTCCAATTTAATAATTTTCTATTTGTTGGAGTGGCAAATAGGAAATAAAATATATTTGGGCTTAAATTAATATTTGGACTAAATTAGATTTGGGCCAAATATTAAATTAAATATTATATTTGGACTAAATTAGATTTGGGCCAAATATTAAAATAAATATTATATTTGGACTAAATTGGATTTTGGTCAAATATTAAATATTGTATTTGGACCAAATTAGATTTGGACTAAATATTAAATATTATATTTGGGCTTGAATTAAATTTGGGTCAAAATATTTTATTTAAAACTATAAAAGGATTTGGACCATTTAATTATATTTCTAGTTGGACTAAAACAAGCCCACTTAAGATTCTAATTAAATTAGAATTAATGGGCTAATTCAATCCATTAGGGTTTTAGAAACCCTAGGATATTTCACTATAAATATCCTTTTATGGGTTGCCTAAAAGAGTAGTGAGTTTTGGTGTCATTTTTCAAGAGTTAAAAAACATATTGCCGTTTACTCTTCCCCGTTTCTTTTGGCATCAATACGAAATGAGGGCGTTCTTTTTCCGTCCATATACAAGCCGCACAAAGGAGAAGGAGCTAGCACTCCTATTCCGCTCTCCTTGCCAACGGACTCGTGTCGCATATCACGAGTTAGAGGCCGGATGCTTGGACAGCTCAAACCCGTGAACAACTCGATAATCTAAAGGTTAGATTTATTTATTTGTTTGTGAATGATTTAATTTTGATGTTAATCCAATCGTCGGGATAGGGGTAAGTTTCAAAATTTTTGAACTACGCTGCTTGCCCCGTAGCGACCTTGCTTTACTTTCATCATGTGCCAAGCACTCCCTAGCACCTTCAAGAAATCCGTCCTACTGTGGTTCTCCACCTTAGAGCCGAACTCCATCCATGATTTCTCTGAGCTCTGCACCCGTTTCCTCACCCAATTTCCACTAGTCGGGCTCACCACAAAACCTCGACCAGCCTCATCAACTTGAAACAGGGTGAAAACGAACCTTTATGAGTGTTTATGAATCGGTTTAATCACGAGGCCATTCAAATTCAAGACCTCACTTTTGGGCCAATGTGTAAATTTCAAAACATAAATGAAAAGGTAAGTGACCATACCAAAATGAAACTTGGAGGGTAAAAATGTCTAAAGAGTTAGGTTTTTTTTCAAAACCAAGAGATTCGAGGAAATTTAGGATCAAATACGTGATTAGAGGCATTTGGGCCAAAGTACAAAATCTGAAATCGAGGAGTTTTAGCAAGAGTCAAACGTTGAGAGAATAGGAATTTTGTTCCTTGAGTTCTAGGGAGTGATTCTGGAGAATTTTGGAGGTTTTGGTATAGGTTTCAAGGGGTTTTAGTGAGTTGGCCGAAAAATAGGGCTTCGCCAGAGCCGACCCTGTAATCGGTCGTTTGAAGCTTCTCCGGTGTGGTTTTTAGGTAACCCAAGGTACCCCTAGGACCGACTTGAGAAGGGCTACAAGGTGGTAGGATCATATTGGTCATTGGAGCTAGTTGCAGTTGCAGTCGTCGTCGCTGGAGAAGACAACCCGCGTGTGCTGCACGTGCGAACCCACTCGCAGGCTACTTTATTGGCGTGTGAGGTAAGGGAAATTTTTGAAATTATTTTTATAATTTTTAGAAAATTATTTTAGGAATATTTGTGGAAAAATATTTTGTGGAAATAGGTGTTATGTATTTATTACACATTTTCAAAGAGAAGGGAAATTATGAAAAATAGAGAAAAATAAGAAAAATTGAGGAAAACCATAAATATTGATTTCCTTGGATAATTATTGGCTAGGAAAGGATCGCTAAAAGTGTTGAGGTTTTACACACTATTTGAGGTTGACACATTTTTCAAGGAACACGTCGAATTATTGTCCAAGGTGAGTGAGCAGTCTCTTCAAAACCTAGTGTGATTTATGTGGGTGGTTCAACCCGAGGTTCACTTTATGATTTCACTTAGGGGTGGTTGATTTCATGTGGTTTGTGCTGCATATTTGTTTATAAGCATATGGTGCATACTATGTTATTTCATGTGATGCATTAACTGGATATGATTTGTGAAAATGCATGGCAAGTGATTTTCATTGCATTGTTATATTTGAATCATGTCATAGTCCGGTGGGACTGGTTGGGGTCTTCTTAAGAATGGGGCAAGGTTAATTTTTGTTGATCGGGTGACGAAGATGTGCACCCTGAGATTAAGTATGTCGCGGTAAGGTCAATCTCAATTGTAAAATGTGGAATGGATTTTCCACAGGGAGATTGAGTATGCCAGGGAGATTTCTCAAGGTTGACGTGTCATTGTTTTGTATATTCCATGCGTATGTTTATACATGCATTTTATAAAACTACTTTTGTTCCATCACTTAGATGATTCAGCATCTAATTTGGGTTCTGCCCTGAAACATTCAAACGTTCCAGACGAGGGTCACACAGGGATGAGGATGTGGTCGGATAGAGTCGATGAAGTACGAGCGTTATAGATGTTGTTTATGTTTTTTTGAAATTATGTAATCCTTATTTTGTTTGGAAGACGATTTGTATGAATGGTTGTAGTATCCTACGATATCAAGTTATGTTATTTTCGCTGCATAAAATTATGCTTTGTTTAGTCTAGATTTATTGATCTTAAGAAATTAAAAAGGCAAGACCAGGGTTATGGGATTTTGTTAACATGTGAAGATTGTTCTTTTGGTTACATTGTGTGTGTATGGATCTTATGTATGGCGAAAATTCCGGTAACTCCTTATAGTGGCAAGCCCAATGAGGTGGGGTGTTACAAGATCCTTCGAGAAGTTTGAAACACGAGGATCATCTGACTCCCAGAAAATCAAGAATAATAGAACCTAGGTGCCCACGTTGATACAAGCAAGCGTTGTGACTATCACTGGATGTACGGTCACACAACCAAGGAGTGTGCCGCATTGAAAGACCAAATCAAGTGACTAGTCAAACAAGGCCACCTCAGCCAATATATCCACAGAAGAAGAAATTAGAGTAGGGAGCCATGGGGAGACTGAGATCAAAGAAAGAGTTACAGCCCACGGAGGAGGTCGAGAGCCGTGGAAGACCAGGATGCCAAGGTGGCTCCCATGAATCAGATAAGGGGAGTCATAGACACCATTTTTGGAGGCTTCGTAGGAGGAAGAGACTCCAGTTCGGTAAGAAAGCGACATCTCATGGCAATGATGTCAGCTAGTAGAATCGAGTAGAGACAGAGGAGGATGGCCCAACACCTAATGATCTCTTTCACTGACAAGCACTTTGAAGGAATGGACCAGAAACTAGACGATCCCATGGTAATATCCATCGTGGCCGCCAACTATGTTATCAGGAAGATCCTTGTCGACCAAGAAAGTTTGGTCGATTTATTGTACCTGTCAACCTTGAAGAAGCTAAAAATCCCCAAAAATGAGCTTAAACTGTTCCACAGGAGTCTAGTTGATTTTTTCAAGAAACAGGTGCAAGTCAAGGGATACGTCGAGCTGCTTAGCACGTTTGGGACAACTCCCCTCCTCAGGACCATCAGCGTCAAGTATCTAGTTGTCAACTGGCAAACTCCATGTAACGCCCTACTTGGCCACCCATCTCTCAATGCTCTAGGCGTGGATGTCTCCACTCTTCATCTGGAAATAAAGTTTCCAATATCAACCACTAAGGTCGAAGTTGTCCATGCCGATTAGAAGGAAGTTCGACAATGTTACAATGCTAGACTGAAAGTCCAAACTCCTAGACCTAACCACCGATAGCTGAGCTCCCTACCACAATGTTAACATGGCCAAGTTAAACTCTCAAAGCAAGCTCCTCGATAACCTACCATAGGCCAGAGAGGAGCTACACCTTATGAGCCTGAGACCATTACCAGGGCAGATCACTAACATTGGCTCCACACTCCATCCCAACCTAAGGGAACGACTAGTCGCCTTGGCCTAAGAGACTACAAAGCTTCTTAGGGCTGGGTTCATTAGGGAAGTACTAGACACCACTTGGTTGGATAACATGGTCATGGTGAAGAAATCCTTAAGCAAATGGCAAATGTGTGTCGATTTTACAAATTTGAACAAGGTGTGCTTGAAGGACTCTTACCCTCTACTGAACATCGACTGACTTGTGGATGGAACCTCCGAATACAAATACCTCAATTTCATGGATGCATACTTCAGGTAAAACTAGATCAGGATTCATCCTGACGACGAATAGAAAATAGCCTTCATCATGGAGAACTCAAACTTTTGCTACAGAGTCATGCCATTCGAATTAAAGAATGCAGGGGTAACTTATCAATGACTGATGAATAAAGTGTTTGTGGAATAGATAGGCCAGAACATCGAGGTGTATATGGACGATATGGTGGCCAAGACGTCGAGAGACAAAAACCACTGCTCAGACCTAATCGAGATCTTCGAATAGCTTCTTATTGAGGCTCAACTCGGAGAAATACGCATTCAGAATACAGGCCAAAAAATTCCCCAGATTCCTACTAACAAGTCAAGGCATCGAAGAAAATCCTAAAAAATACAAGGTCGTCCTTGACATGCACAACCCCTACAACATGAAAGAGGTTTAGCGATTAACTGACCACGCAGCCCTATCTCGATTTCTGTCCAAGTTGGCAGATCGAGCTCTTCCATTTTTCTAGTGTTTGAAGAAACCGACAAAATTCCATGGACGAAGCAATGTGAAATTGCCTTCGAAGAGCTGAAGCATTTCCTAGCAATGCCTTCCGTCTTGACAAAGCTAAAATTGAGCAAAAAACTTTTTCTCTATCTTTCCATAACCAAGAAGGCACTCAGCTCCGTTCTGGTCAAAGAGGAAGGCAAGGTACAATGCCTGATATACTTCATCAGCCAAGTTCTATAAGGGCTTGAAGTCCACTACCAAAAGATAGAAAAATTAGCCCTCGCCCTGGTAACAACAGCCCGAAAACTTAGACTGTACTTCCAGAGCCACCAGATCACGGTCCAAAGTGACCAACCAATCTAGCAGATGTTCTAGAAACCTAAGCTCTTAGAAAAGATGATTGCATGGTCCGTGGAACTCTCTGAGTTTGGCATACATTACCAACCCCGCAAACACATCAAATCCCAGGTACTATCCAACTCTTGTGTTAAATTATTTTCACCTACCCAAAGTTTGAAAAGTAACCCCTGGATCTTGTTTGTGAACGGAGCTTTTAATATCAAGGAAAGTAGGGTTGGTATCATCCTTGAAGGACTAGATGGGTTGTTGATTGAACAATCCCTCCACTTTAGTTTCAAAACAAGCAACAACAAGGATGAGTATGAAGCCCTCATAGCCGAACTAAATTTGAGATCAGAAATGGGAGCTACTCAATTGATCGCAAGAAGTGTCTCTCAGCTAGTGACAAATTAGGTGAATGGTGAACGGTGAATTCTAGACAAAGGATCCTCAGCTCAACTAGTGTAACATCTCACATTGAGTGACAGGAAGGATCAGATCAACTTACCCTGATAGGCCTACGCGAACTTCCCAGGGATCACCCATCCTTGAGCTACCCTAGCTCAAGCACACTTAACCCTGGAGTTCTTTATCCACATTTAGCCTAAAAAATATCTAGCTGGTGTTGTTTCCTTCTTTATTATCCTCTATATATATATATACTAGTTTATGTAGAATCCCTTCTTAGACCTTGACCTTGGGCTCTCGGGGTATTACATTCTCCCCCCTTGAGCACATGATGTCCTCGTCATGTGACCTTACAATAGGTCCCAAATCTTCTCTTCTTTAGGGGCTACCATCCTAGAAGTTTACTAGGAGTCGCTCCTTGTTCAAGACCTCGCGCCTCAGTGCCACTCCCCACCCTCATCAAACTACCTTCTCCAAGGGTCAGCTCTGATACGATGTTATAATGCCCTACATCGAGCAATAGGAAGGACCAGATCAACTTACCTTGATGAGCCTATAGGAACTTCCCAAGGGTCACTCATCCTTGAGTTACCCTAGCTGAACCACACTTAACCCAAGAGTTCTTTATCCACATTCAGGCCAAAAGGTATTTAGCTGGTGTTGTTTCCTTCCTTACTATCCTCGATGTATATATTAGCTTCTCTAGAGTCCCTTCTTAGACCTTGACCTTGGGCTCTCAGGATATTACAACCGGTATCTTAGTAGAGTCAAAACCTTGGCTGAAGCATTCAAATCCTTTTACATTGAGTACATTCTACGAAAGCAAAATTCAAGGGCTGACCTACTTTCAAAGCTCGCTAGCACTAAGAAATTGGGGAACAACTAGACTGTTATATAAGAAACCCGGGACTCACATACCATCGACTTGGTCGATGCGCAAGCCATAAAGACAGACCCCAATTTTTAGGGATCCCCAATCATCCAGTTCTTAGAAAATGGGGTACTACCCACTAACTCCAAGAAGGCTAAGAAACTAAGAAAAGTGGCCAGCTCCTACGTCTTGGTTAGAAACCAACTCTATAGAAGAAGCCTTGCAATGCCCCTCTTGAAGTGTGTGGATAACAACCAGTCCACCTACATCATGTCAGAGGTACAAGAAGGAGTCTGCAGAGGCTACATGGGAGGTCGATCCCTAGCAGCAAAGATTTTGAGAGCCAGGTATTGTTGGCTAACCGTGAGAAGTGACTGCCTGGAACACATATGGAGATGCGAAAAGTGCCAAAAGTTTGCAAATGCATACCATTCCCCGCTAAAAGAGTTGCACAACCTAGGCACCTCATGAATCATGGCCTTTCTACCAGACTACCAGTGGGGGATAGACCAACTCAGGCCCTTCCCAACCACCCCCGAACAGCTTAAGTTCATCATTGTAGCTATCGATTACTTCACCAAATGGATTAAAGCTGAGCCCTTGGCCACTATCATGGTTAAAAAGGTCAAGAAGTTTTTTTTTGGAAGAATATCATTTATAGATATGGCATACCCAGAGTGTTTATCTTAGACAATGGCACTCAGTTCACCAATAAGAAACTCCTAGACTTTTGTAAGGAGATCAGCATCCATCAGATCTTCACCTCTATTGAATAACCCCAAACGAACGGACAGGCTGAAGCCGCCAACCCTAAACGAATGGATAGGCTAAAACCGCCAATAAAGTCATCCTCACCGGGCTTAAGAAGCGACTTGATCGGGCCAAATGAGAATGGGCAAAAGAGCTTTTGATGGTGTTATGGTCGTATCACACCACGACACAATCTTCGACAACGGAAACCCTCTTTAGGCTCACCTATGGAGTTGAAGCCATGATTCCAATAGAAATCGAAGAACCTAGTCCTAAAAGACAACTCTTCCAAGAGAGCACTAACAAAGCCGAGCGAAGGGCCGACCTTAACCTTACCCAAGAGGTACATGATATTGTGCCCATCCAAGAACAAGTGGCTAAACAAAGAGCAGCCTAGAAATCCAACACAAAGGTCGTGCCCTAGAGCTTCCAAGAAAGGGACCTAATCTTAATGAAGGTCAAAATAGCAAGGCAACAACTCGGAGAAGGAAAGCTTGGTGCTAATTGGGAGGGCCCCCACCGAGTCACCCGCAACCTTGGTAATGGAGCATACCACTTGACCGAGCTCTCAAGGCAACCCCTACCACGGGCATGGAACACGCTCAACTTGCGAAAGTACTATAGCTAAGTGTAACATCCCCCATTAAGTGATAGGAAGGACTGGAACAACTTACCCTGATGGGCCTACACGAATTTTCCAGGGGGGTCACCCATCCTTGGATTTCCCCAGGTTAAGCACGCTTAACCCAGGAGTTCTTTGCCTGCATTTAGCCCAAAAGGTATCCAGCTGGTGTTGTTTCCTTCCTTACTTATCCTCGATATATACTATTCTCCTCTGGGCTCCCGGGGTATTACATTCTCCCCCCTTGAGCACATGACGTCCTCATCATGCGACCTTACAACTAGTCCCAAACCTTTTCCCTTTTGGAGGCTGCCATCCTAGAAGCTTGCCAGGAGCCGCTCCTTGATCAGGCTTGGCGCCCCGGTGCCACTCCCCGCCCTCATTGGACCGCCTTCTCCAAGGGTCGACTCTGATACCACATGTAACATCCCACATCGAGCGATAGGAAAGACCAGAACAACTTACCTTGATGGGCCTACGCGAACTTCCCAAGGGGGTCACCCATCTTTGGATTTTCCCAAGTCAAGCACGCTTAACCCTAGAGTTCTTTGCTTGCATTCATCCCAAAAGGTATCCAGCTGGTGTTGTTTCCTTCCTTACTTATCCTCGATATATACTATTCTCCTTTGGGCTCCCGGGGTATTACACTAAGTGGCCATCTCAAATTTGTTTATGTGTTATTTATTGATTCATTGGATTAATTGTGTCCACATTTTTACCAACACGGGTTCAATCCCGATTTTGTGTCTTTACCTCATTTCAATGTTCATTGCTTTGGTAATTACACCACCATTGGCTTATTATGTATTATTTGACTACACGCAAGCGCATCGCACAATATTAATCAAATTGGGAATTCTGCTCGTCTTTTCTTATTATATACGGTTTCTCTGAGCTCATCTCATCTCTAAAGTCATACCCTGGGTCAAACAGGATCGGTTAGTCCACCCTCAAGTGCCTAGGCGAATCCCAGCAAGTGGACCTCAGGTCATCCCAGTCTCCAAAGCCATGCCTTGCGTCAGATAGGCTCAATCAGTCTACCCCCAAACGCCTGGGTGAATCCCAACAGGTGGATGTTTGATTATCCCGGTCTCCAAAGCCGTGCCTTTGGGTCAGACAGGCTCAATCAGTCCGCCCCAAGCGCACGGACGAATCTTAACGAGTGGATCTCAAGTTATCCCGGTCTCTAAAGTCGTGCCCTGGGTCAAACAAGCTTAACTAGTCCATCTCCAAGCGCCCAAGCAAATTCTAATGGGTAAACCTTGGGTCATCCCTGAAGGATCATGAACGAGGAAACAAAGCATGCAGCGGAAGCGGTTTAAAATCAAAACTGTTCCTCGTATTGATAAGAATCTAGGAGACTTACTTTTGCGGCGGATTACCGGACGGAATGGAGCGATGGGAGCTTCTTCGCGTTGTGGAGACGACGGCTGTCCTGCTAGCCTTCGACTTCGTCGCATCAGAACTCAAACGCACCCTTTCGATCTTCCGGAGTATGACTCGAACTCGTGGCCTTTCTTCGGTAAAGAAGAATGAAAAACGACTCAGATGAAAAAACAACTAAAGAGAGATATATATAGGGAGAACCTTAGGGTTAAAACCCTAGTGGGCCAAACCCTAATGGGCCAAGATCTTTTAATTAATTTTCTAATTGGGTTAGCCCAATTAATTAATTAAAACCCTAATGAACTATTATTTTATTCTAGCCCAATGGACCATTCTGAATAAAATAATTCTCTCTCAATGTAATTCATCCAACAAGCCAAATGTATTAAAAAATACATGAGTTACATCGAGCTACCCCGGGGACCAAAAGACAAATTATTCACGGCTACTAAAATGACCAAAATATCCCTGCTACCTAGTAGCTCTATTTTGTCATTCTAAGTGTTCCAATTATCACCATATGGTAACACTGACCCCACGAATAATTTTGCATATGCCATGTCTTTGACCTACTAGTGTAATGACAAAAATACCCCTCTACGTAACACCCATCATTTAGAAAGGAATAATGTACTAACACCTTTCTAAATGACTTCTACCATCCTTAGATCACTAGTCCAATAATCCGTGACTACTCGAATGTACTTGCTTATCACTGGGAGCTACCCAGAAGCACACACTCTTAAGTCACGTTCCCAGGGCCCTGGATTATTCGATTATTCTTGGACAATCACAAGGGGGTGAATCACAGAAACTATCTTGTATTAGTCTGTCTTAGCTAATTAGAAACCATACTCCCAACTCAAAAGGATATTGATCTTTGACAGACCTCACCTACAATGAATCTAAGAATATAGCTCTAGGTTCACTAGACCACCAACTAATACTCAAGTATTAGAGTACTCGTCCACGTAGTAGCAGTGATAGACTAGCTCCATGATAATTAGTACTTTGTCATTAGCTTCTATCACAGGTCCACTCTACGCATTCCAAATGCGCTTGTACAATTAGAGTAAACGGACTGTTTACTGGCTAAGACAAGCCATCCTCCATTAGGATCTATTGCACAATGATCTTATCATGATAGAATGCCCAGTTCTATCAAAAGATCAAGAGTTATATTTTCTTGCTTATTAAGTATCCATGATTCATGCCTAACTGTGAAGAACGACCCATCACATGAATCACTTACTTAATAGCATGGACACCTTTCCAACAATTAAATGCAATTAATATATGTGCCATAAACTGAATAAAAGAAACATCATTACCATAAATTAAACAGAACGTGTCTTTAGGGCATACATTTCCAACAATCCCGGTCTCCAAAGTCATGCCTTGGGTTAGACAGGCTCAATCAGTCCACTCCCAAGCGCTCGGGCGAATCCCAGCAAGTAGACCTCGGGTCATCTCAATCTCTAAGGCGATGCCCTAGGTCAAACAGGGTTGATCAGTCCACCCACAAGAGCCCAAGTGAATCTCGACGGGTGGACCTCGGGTCATCCCGATCTCCAAAGCGGTGCCCTAGGTCAGACAGGCTCTGGCATTCCACCCTGAAGTGCCCGGGAAAATCTCAGTAGGTGGACCTTGGGTCATCTCGGTCTCCAAAGCCATGCCCTAGGTCAGACAGGCTCTGTCAGTCCACCCCTAAGCGCCTAGTTGAATCTTAGAGGGTGGACCTTGGGTCATCCTGGTCTCGAAAGCCATGCCCTAGGTCATACAAGCTCGGTCAATCCACCCCTAAGTGCCCAGGCGAATCCCAATGGGTGGATCTCAGGTAATCCCAGTCTCTAAAGTTGTGCCTTGGGTCAGACAGGCTTGGTTAGTCCACCCTTAAGCTCCCGAGCGAATCCTAGTGGGTGGACCTTAGGTCATCCCAGTCTCCAAAGCTGTGCCCTGGGTCAGACAGGCTCTATCAGTCCAACTCCAAGCTCCCGAAAAAATCTCGTCAAGTGGACCTCGTGTAACACCCCTCTCCTAGAACTGCAAAGAAAGAGGTGCTACGAGAAAAGAGATACAATAAATACTCACTATAAATCTGAAATCTGGAATTATTAATAAAATTGACTAACTAAACATATCATAACTGAAAACACTTCAATCTATACTATAGTAAAATTCTGAATTGTCATAAACTGGAACATAAATCACTAGTCCTCGAGGGACATACAACTAACTAACAATACTGGCTAAGGAAATCCTTCAACTGAAAATATAAAATACTCTAGAACCTCAAGGCATAAACAACTCCAATAAATCTTTTAATTTTTGAACGGCTCCCCGTACACACGCAACTGCCTGACATTGCTAGGCCCAACGTATGAAACTGCATGCTAGGACTTGGAATGGTGAAGAATACAAGATGAGCCACAAGGCTCAGCATGTAATAACATGAAATAAAATTGTAGCTGAATTAAGGAATATTGATACTCATGAAGTATTAACTGATCTTATACTAAGGGATTATTCATCAACTGTATAGTTGCACATATGTGATAAGTATCAATGCACTTAATCTGAATAATGCAAGTAAGCAACTTTGGCCATAGGCCCACATAATCTGAAATTGAAACTGAACTGTAATTGTATTATGGATCTTACACCCCTAGCCCCCTGGCTGACACCAGGCGAGCAAAACTGAAACTGAACTATAACTATACTGTGGGCCTTACACCCCTAGCGGGCCAACACCAGGCGAGCGAAATTGAAACTGAATCTAAAACTGAATTATGGGCCTTGCGCCCCGGGGACTAAGTTGCCTCATATAATGCAATGTACACAGACATGCTCGCACACAATATGAAGTGTTCCACATAAAGTCATGCTCCATGTTCATACCATAATGTATGCACATAATATCATGCATGCCACATAACAATGTTAGGCATAAGATATAACCTTCATCAAACTATTGGATTGTATAACTATTAGGACTCTTAATTAATGGCATATGCATGAGAGATTTATCATATTTTGATGTGGAATTTCAATATTTATGAATATTTATCCTTGCATTCGAATAATGACTTGCATTCATATAATAACTTGCATTCAGATATACTTAGGATCACATTCGACTATTATATAGAGTATTCGGATATGAGGCTTTTAGATACAAGGGTATTCGAATATCATATGCTAGCATTTGGATATTAGGCTCACACATTTAGATATGATTCAAGTCATTCGGATGTGAGATACTTCATATTATGAGACATATTCGGATATCACACATATATGTATATTTGAATACTGACGAATGCATTCAGATATTAGACACAACATCAAACAAAACCATCTAGATGTGGGGGATTTCATCCGGATACCTGAACCATCTTATGAAATAAAACATACGATATCAGTATTCTTGTTCTGATATAAACCTACCATAGCTACACCATTCTGAAAGAAACTTGGGTGATCAAAACCCAACTGACATGAAACAGTATTTGGAATGATTCAAAGATCACACTGAAAGAAATCACTGAAGTAAAATATAGGACTTGCCCGCTCATACAAGAAAACTCACTAGTTATATATATATATATCTATTAACTATTCTAAAATTTGAGAACAAAGTTAAACATGAAACCTGTAAAGAAGGATTACAGGAAGAGAACTTGCCTCTAAAAGAAAAAAAGTTAGTAGGAACTTGCAACGAATATTAAATAACGTGCAATAAATATTAAAGATCTTGCCCCCAAAAGAAATAAACGGAGGAAGGAGAACTTGCAATCCAAAATGGAGAAGGAGTAATAGAACTTACAATCCAAAATGGAGAAGGAGCAATAGAACTTGCAATCTAAAATAGAGAAGTAAAAACGTACAACCACAAAAACAAGATATAAGATCTTTTAAAGAAGACTTTCAACCCAAAAGATAAACGGATATAAGAACATATCGAAACTTGCCTCTAAAATGAAAAAGAGGAGGAAGAACTGCCTCTAAAAGAAAATGAGGTAGTGAGAACTTGCCTTATAATTCTTGACTGCACTTGAAATTTGCAACGCAACTTCTCCTACTGAAATCCTCACAGTACTGCAACTTCTTGGACTCTCTTCTTCTTCTTGTGGTGTGAAGAAAAATATAAGCTATATATAGAGGAGAAACCCATAAATCCTAATCATTTTACATTTTCAACTCTTAATCCTTTAACAACTTCACAAGTCTTAATCCTTTTACACTTTCAACTCCTAATCCTTTAACAACTTCACAAGTCTTAATCCTTTTACACTTTCAACTCCTAATCCTTTAACAACTTCACAAGTCCTAATCCTTTTACCCTTTCAACTCCTTATCCTTTAACAACTTCACAAGTCCTATTCCTTTTACATTTTCAAACTCCTAATCCTTTACCAATTTCAAACTCTTAATCCTTTATCAATTTCAACTCCTAATCCTTTATCAACTTCACAATTTCAAACTCTTAATATCCTCTTGCACGGATTTATCTTCAAATCCTCTTATTTTTTTCTTAATTATCTTCCCATTTATTATTTCCTAAAATCCAAAATTCCACATAATCTAAACCCCATTTAATACTATCCTCACAATTTAAAATTATATGCACCCAAGTCCTTGTCCAATTCAAATTCCCACTCCAGTTGAAATTCTTACTTGCTGATTATTTTACATGTAAAATATATATAGTTGTTCATTCTCCAACTCCAATTGTATTTCACCTCTCCCAATCCAATCTTTTACTTAACACCTTAATCCTTATCCAATATGCATACATGTAATAATCCTCATTTTACTATCATACAACATTTAACACACACACACACACATATATATATATATATATACCTTTTCAACATAAATACTAATCCCATCTTACTTTGATTTGCAACATAAATCATAATCCCATCTTACTTTGACTTTTCAACATAAATTCTAATCTCTCACGTATTCGGCCCATTATTTATCTTTCCAAATATACCCTTATCATATCACATGCATAGTCCTCTTTTTTCCTAATTCTCAAAATTGCCCTAATTATGCTTTTTCAAAATTTTCCCATAATCTAAAATTCTACTTAAACCAAAAATTCCAAACACATATAAATAAACTTCAATAAAAACTCTAGGGCCTCTAATGGGTCATTACACCTCGGGTCATCCTAGTCTATAAAGTCAAGCCTTGGGTCATATAGGCTCGATCAGTCCACCCTCAAAGGCCTGGGTCAATCCTAGCGGGTGAACCTTTGCTCATCTCGGCCTCCTCAAATCCTCTCGAAGCAAACGCACTCACCCAACCTAGTGTTGGAAGTAAAATATGAGGTAACAGTGGAAATAAAATATACTACACACAATAAAATCAACATACAAAATGAATCATGCACAACAAATTACCGAGCAAGAATGTCCTTTAAATTCATCAAGAGTCAAAAATACAAAAGATATGCCGACCTACACTAATATAAATCTACTACAAAAAAGAATGAAAAAAGAAAAGAGTTAAGATCTTGCAGGTCCAGGAGCGGGCTCGGCCATAGGCTTGATGATTACTCTAGAAGTAAACTCAAAAGTAGCCACGGGCTCGCCAGGCTAATTGGCCTCCTCTATAGGCCATCTCCCTTGGCCTTCGGCATCTTTGCCAAGACCTTGGCCTAGCTGGCTAGATCCACCAAAGGCACATCCACAAGCTAACCAACCACGACCTCTTTGAAGGCACCGCAGGCCGAGAAGTTAGCCTCAGGAAAAAGCACCTAAGCTTGGGATAAGGCCTTCACATAGCCCTCTAGAAATTGGCCAACGGCCTCATCCTTCAAACCTTCAACCTCGGCAATACACAATATAAAGATTAACTCGATGGTAATACAAAAGCAAACATGTGCCCGACCTCGTGTTGGAAATAAAATAGAGTGAAGTTGGAAGGGGGAAAAAAATGAGTCATGCACAATAAAACCAACAAAAAGACAAGAACATTAAACGAGTACAAGTAAACAAGAACACCAAGCAGTACGGATAAACAAAATTCTTCATTATATTTGAAATTCACATTACAAAAGAAAAACAAAAAAAAGGTACAAGAAGACTACAGCCCAGAAGGACCGAGAACACACTCGGTTGCAGCAACTATTCCCAAGACGAGGTCGACAATAATAGGGTCCATCAACTGATTGAAAGCCCCCTCAGCTTGATTCTCCATAGCCTCTACTACCCCAAATGGGCGCTCAAGCTAGCCAACTTGGTTAGTAGCAACCAAGTCCACAAGTTGACCATCCATGATCTCCTTGAAAGGGTTGAAGGTGGAGAAGTTGGCCCCAAGGAAAAGCAATCAAGCATGGGACAAAGCCTTCTCGTATCCAACCACAAATTGATCGGTGACCTCGTCTAGCAAGCCCTCAATCTTAAACCATGCCTTATCAACCTCGTCCCTCAATTGAATCACCTCGAGCTTCTCTTGATCGACCTCAAAGAAAGAGGTCTCTAACTTAGACTTTATCTTCCCTTCTTTCTCTTTCGTCAGCTTTAACTCAACCTGCAGCTAGTCCTATTCTCGCTCCATGATTCCCTTCTGGCCCTTGAGCTTCTCGCAGAGCGATTCAGCTTCAAGGTCGCCGACTCAGCCTCGTTAGCCCACTTCTACAGTCTCACATTCTTCATGGCCAGCTCCCCTCTTATTTGATCGATCTCCTTTTTACAGGCCGCTGGCACTCTATTGTTGGGCCTAGCACTCCACCTCCATTGATCGAAAAGCACTCATAAGACGGAGGGCTTACAGCTCGACCCAATGACAAAGTCCGGTTTGCCCCAAGTCCAGCATATTTTGGCAGTCAGTGGGGTCGGATAGGTGCTCTTCGATAAACACCTCGAGGCAGAATTGTTTGTTCCATAGACTTCCTGGGTGTTGACCATTAATTGAACCCGGAGTGTCGGATGACCTTGGCTCCCCCTCTCAAGTAACTCTTTTTCTCTTCCATACTGACAGGCCCTTCTCGACATCAGCTGACTCTTCGATTTGAGAAGGGGTGGGGGCCTTAGCCTTGGAAAGCTTGGAAGCTGGCACAAGACCCTTTTTTGGGTCAGGAGCCATATTAGTAGAGGCTTTCTCAGCAGCTCTAGAAACGAGGCCTCCTCGACAATCCTACTAGCCAAGGCTGAGCCAGTATTTGTCGCCTCGACTTTCTTTCTCTGCAGGCGTCTCCTCACCTCCTCAGGGGTTGTCTTTGGAGCCATTGTGTAACACCCTGCTTTTCCTGAGCGTGTCATTATGCTGGGGCCCAACATATAAATACACATTCTCTTTCTTAAATACATTTCTTAAACCTCAAATATAGTATTTCAAAGAGAAACCCCCAACATATCATTACAAATGCGAAAACAATAATCGAAACTTGATATGGTACATAATCAATTCACTTTAATCATAACATAATAATCCGTACCATAGTTTAACATTATATCTTTAACAGCCTTAATACATGGAGACTTGTTTCCCGAGATACTGGCCGGCGGCTGTCGAACCACTCCAGAATTAGATATCTATGTATCTCTTCTCTAGTTTGCAGCAAAGTGCACCCTAGGTCATCTCTCACAAGGAGCCTCACTTTCTTCTACCAACAAGGAGAACCAATATAAACAATAGTTTGTTTAGGGGGGAGGTTTGACAGAAAACTAAGTAACAAAACAGAAAGACAAGGATAGATGAAAATCGGTAAATGAAATGCAACCAGCTGTGTATTTGTCCCCTCTATGGAATCTTCCTCGTCCAACCTATAAATCTTGGCTTGTTAGATGTTTTAATCTCCAGATATCAAACTTAAAGCATCCCCAACAACTGTCCAAGGATTAGAATGATTGGAACAACAAAATGAATACAGAAATCTCTTATAAACAAAATGCAACCATTCACTCTCTATTCAACCCATCCGGAGCTATGCAAGAACAACCATTCAAGCACATTATATTCATTTCCGAGATGTTATACCAACCGGCTACAACACTCTGTTCTCTTAAGCATTTAACAGAAAATGAATCCATTCAAATTCACACAAACCTGCCATGAACTCCATGCACTCGAAAATCTGGTCAAAATAAACCAAATGGAAATGAATAAGATTAAAACAAACAAACCAGGTTTTTGCAGCTCATCCAGGACTCAGATTCCACACGGGTTCAAGATACACAACCAGTTACAATAGCTCTAGCCTTTCATTACAGCAAGAAAGACAAAATGGAGACAAAAATGAAGAAAACAGAAAAATGCTAACAACAAGAAAAACGGCCAGAATCTCCTCTCTTTTCTCCTCTCAATCCCCCTGGAAATAAGTGCTAAGAGGCCTTAAATACATGGCTAAGAAAGGAAGAGCTAGGAAGGCTAGGGTTGGGCCTAGTCCAACAGAAAAGAAAAGAAACAGAAGAGAGCCCAAAACAGCAAAATCGAGCAGCCCAAATCTGCTCCTTGAAAGTGAGCCTAAGCTCCTTTAGATGAGTCCCACAATTGCCCAAGGCCGGCTTACCCTCATGAAGTCCAAAATGAGCCACTTTAAGACTTTTCCAGCTGCTTCTCTAGCCCATCCAATATTCCCTAAAGCTAAGCAAGCTTGGATCTATAGAAGTAAGATAGAAAATAGTGTAAGGACGATTTGAAGTATAATAAAATAGAAATAGTGAAAGATCAGCAAAAATTACTTCAAATGGCGTAATAAGACTGAGGTGAAATGCCAAAATATAGCATAAATATGCATGCTATCAGATACCAACTAAACCTCAGGTATAATCCAATAATACCTCAATATACATTGTCATTTCTCAACTCGACCGAAACATATCCGGATCTTCATGAACAGACAAATTACTAGAACACCATACTGAATCCATCGAACACATCACCCCATGTTGTCATATCTCAATCACCTCATTGCCTAAGCTGCAAGTCTCAACTAGAACGTTGAATGTTCCAGGGGCATAACCCAATTAGAAGACGAAACTTCTAGTGAGGGTCCAAAAGCATATACATGAATGCATGATGCAATAATATGAATAATCAATTGCCCTAGTGTAACTTTCCTGGCCCACAAGCCTGGCACAGAACCCTAGGCAGAATCTTGACACCTTCGACAAGATAATGCTAACATTGTTCCATCAATTACCCTTGAAGAATTACGGCTACACTATCAGGACAACATCCCATCCCATGCACGTATATCAATATGCCAATAATATCGTGCCATGCAAATCACGACCTTCCATGCAATATGACAATATGATCATAACTTCATAAATAAAATGCATAATATAAGCAAACATATCATACATAAGTTCTTGGGATAAAACCACTCAGTAAACCATGTATAGGATAGAACTACTCACATTTAGCATAAAGCTCGGAATACCTCAAAAAACACATATCGCCCCGATTCGCTAACTGACCTTGATTTTCGTGCCAACCTCAAAAGTTGCACAAATCACTTCAACTTAAGCCACAAAGCACTTTAATCATCATATAGGCATTAAAACCTATTTGTTTCTCATAATTTCCTCAATTTTCTCTATTTTTCTCCTATTTTTCCTCACTAAAATTCCAAAATAAATATCTACACAAACCTTTATCCAAATATATTTTCACCAAAATACCTAAAATCATTTTCTAGGAATTTTACAAAAAAAAAAAATTGGAAATTACCTCCTTGGAACACAACTCCACGCGCTAGTTGCGCATGATGATCACGCGTGCAGCCCATGCGCCGGCCTTCTTCCCGGCTCCAACACACCGGCGAAGTTGGATTCCTCCACCATCAAGTTCTCTTCATTAAATCGATCAAAATGGCACCATCCTTAGCCCGAAAGGAACATCGGAAGGCCCTCAACCGACCGGCCAAAGCTTTGGCCAAGCGGACCGCCACCCATCTCCGGCGATGCTCGAAACTCCATTAAACCTCAACCAAAATGCTTCTAACTTTCCAAAAATGATCCTCATCTCATGGGCAAGAAAATACCTATGGTTTGGTCTCTCAATTCGATAAAAAATACGGTCGATTTGAAGCTCCAACCTTTGAAAACCCTCGACCACCTCTCGACTATTTATAGCCAAATCGAGCCCTGAGATGCCCTTAGACGCTTAATACAACCTCTTAGAAGCCTCAACCTCCCCTGGATCGACCTCAAATCGACCCTAGCCGACCAAAATAGCCACTTGCACGTCTTGACAAAAATGACCGAACATCCGATCGATTTTTCTCAAAATCTGGCCACCTTGGTGGTCGTTGTCAGCTAAGCTTTCACCAAAAGGCATCCCCTGACCATCCCTCGTGCAATCCCGTGGCGGAAATCGACGGTCTCCGACCTGCAAGGCTGCTGGTCGGTTTCCTATTTGGCCAATCTTTGCTTATTTGCACTTTAGCCCTTCATGTTTTGGCTTTTTCACTTTGGCCCATTTTCACATAGCCCCTTAACTTGTCATAATTGCATTTAAGACCCTCAAGTCCTAAAACATCCATTTCATTCCTGAAGATTCTTAAAAAACATCGTTTCGCCCTCCCTCTGACAATTTCAAAAAACTACACATAGGCCCGAATCTTCGTTTTGGCCATAAACCCTTTTGTTTCTTCCTAAAACCACTGAAGGGTTATTCCTTATGAAAAATCAAAGCCCCCTCAAGCTTCCGTTGACTTCCCGAAAGTCCCCTACGACAATTTAGTTTTACAGCCCATATAGCAGCTGCATTTTAGCTGTACCAAAAATCGTTCTTGATTCGATTTCTTTCGATACCATAAATCATGCCTCAAAATATTCATCAATGCCATATTATTTTCTTTCGGCATCTCAGCTTCAGGGCACTCCTTGTAGTCGATTCGGTCATTCATAGCGATAAGAAATTACCTTATATCCTTAATTTATCTATAATTTCCATTTTTGTCCCAAGATAATTTACTCTTGAGTCCTTTTGAAATTCTCGGGTATTACATATCGAGCCTGAAACAAGAAGCCGATAGTATGAATAAGAAGTAACAATGATAGGAGAAAGAAAAACAAAGCATATAGTATGAATAACAAGTAATAATGACAAGCAAAGAAGAAACAAAGCAAGAGCCTATGCATATATTCGACCAAACCCTCTTGGTCACCACCAAGCTTGATAAGAGCCGATGTCTCTAGCACCGGAGAAGTTTCAAGCACATCCACCATTGCTTGGTTCTCTGGGTTGAAACTCTAATATTCAAACCCCATAAGAGAGCTTAGTTCGCTCTTTCAGTATAGGGAGGTCTTTTCCACAACACCCTTGTCCAGAAAAAAGGCGACCTCATCCTCCCAAGAAGCTACCTTAAAAAAGTTGACCTTAAAACCCTTGCAAGAACTATCAAGTTGATTTAGCAATCGCCTCCTTAAAAGATCGCTCAGGGAAACCCAGCGACCTTTGCTAACCCCATTCGATTGAAAAAAGTAGAAGAACACCTCCCTACTCGCCTAATTGTTCGCATATAGTTGGGTCAAAACGATGTTCAGCATGGACAACATCAAGCTATGGAAGTTGGTGAAAGGGAGTCATAACTAAATACACGTGAAGAACATCTCGTACATGTAGATCGACCCCGAATCCACGTCTGAGGCCAAGTCCATGTAGACTCGCTCTTTCTCCCCACATGGGTGGCATACGAACATGCCTTCATCCCTAGCAGCCGATAGAAATATCCACGTTCTCAGCTCGATAATCCTCTCAGGAGAGTCGTATACTATGTCATTCTTGGCCACATCCTCGCTCACCCAGGCATATCTTCCACAAGGCAGACTTAAAGAAAAACCCACTCGATCAGCCCTACCCTCCTCACCACCACTAACGTCATCCATAATAGCCCTCCTAGCCATGTACATAGTACTTACAATGTCCTCGAAGGACTAGGGCAAATAGAACTATCAGAAATCGACGTCCCACGCCTATTCTAAGCTACCCTTAAATCCCCTGATCTATTCCTTGAATCTCCCTCCTAAACCCAGTCGACAAGGCTCGACGACTAACCTCCTACAAGGGCACCAGATTCCTCGTCAAGAGCCCTACTATGACAATTGCAATATCTCTCCCCTCCCCAAATTTGCCCCTCAATCTCGCCATAACAATCGATAATCGAAAGTGAGAAAGAAGAACAAATAAGATCGGGGAAATTACTTGAGAAATTGAGCAAAGTGCTGAGCCAAAAATTGACCAACGATCAAGGATGGAAGCAGTATAGTAGCAAGAAGTTCGCAGAGGAATGGAAGTTCGAAAATAGCCTTCAAATGCAAAAAGGGGAATAGAAAAGCGAGAAAATGGCCTACAGATGTCTTTATATAGATATCGCTCAACAGTTGTGATCTAGGCCAATCCCTGATAATGAATTAGCACTGCACAATACATCTAACAAACAGAGATCAAGCGTCGTCAATCTCCCACAAAGATCGAGCCACCTGTTAAGCCACCTGACATGCATTTAACACCCTAAGTGGAAGTGGCGAAACGACTCCCTATCTGTTCATGACGCCCCATCTTTCAGACCAAGCATCTCGAATTTCAAGACCACGTGCGCTATTTCTTGCAACATAAAAAACGATGCAAAAAAATTGTTAAGATCAGCCTTATTAAGCTCTGCACTAGGTCAAAGCAAACCAAAACGATCGAAATGCCATCACCACCTTAGCTACACCCTAGCTCGAATCACATGCGCCACTAATCAATACATAAAAAAATGACCCCAAGAATTATTAAGCTTGGCTCGAGGTCAAAACAAACCGGATTAGTTGAAACGTTATCACCACCTCGGCCACATCCCAAGCTCGAATGCCTGTACTTGCAAACATCCAACTTGGGGGGCTATGAACCGTGCTAATTCCATTGGGCCCTGTCAAATGAAAAGCCCATAGCTCAGTACTTGACCCATTTGGGTATGTTTTTTTCAATCTTACAGAAACTCTATCACCTTAAGCTCTTACTTAAGCATTGGAATGCTTGGAGGTGCCACCCCTCCCGATTGTCGCCATGTAGATTGTTGTTGCCTCAAGCTCTCTAGTCAATCATGTAACATCCCGCATCGAGCAATAGGAAGGATCAGATCAACTTACCCTAATGGGCTTATGCGAACTTCACAGGGGTCACCCATCCTTGAGCTATCCTAGCTCAAGCACGCTTAACCCAGGAGTTCTTTTTTCACATTTAGCCCAAAAGGTATCCAGTTAATATTGTTTCCTTCCTTATTATCCTTGATATATATACTGGCTTTTCTAGAGTCCCTTCTTAGATATGACCTTGGGCTCTCGGGGTATTACAGATCATCACTTTGGGCTGGAAGGAACAGATTTAATCTTTTGATCTATTATCAATTTTTTGGAAGTTGATTTGCAATCTCTAGTTTTTTTTTAAAAAAATTTTGTCCTCTATGAACCTGTCTTCATAATTGTTGACCTACCGTCAATCTCCTGGAGCTTGATTTGCAATCTTCAATGGTCTTTTAACTTTTAGTCACTCGATGATACTATTAGTTTCCCAAAAAATAGGATTAGGAGGGTTATTGTCATCAGGATCCCCATCGTTGTGTTTGTTACCCCACGACTTGAGATCGTGTAAGAACCATTTTAGTATCCTTAGGCTTTTGGGGCATTTCTCATAAACGAAACCAATTGTTGTCACTCAAACACAACAATAGATTCATTGTCTGAAAACATCGTCATAAAACCTCTTAGACTTTTCAAGAAAGAGAACGATCAGAGGGTGCAGTGCAGTCCCTGATGCTTAAATTAGACACTGATGACTTGAAAGCCGTATTGAAATTAGTATCAGAGATGTACCTCTTTTAGAATAAGGGCTTATCTATTTATAAAAGAGCATGGAGTTTTTCCAAATCCCTTAAAATTATGATTCTTCTAGATGTTAGAGTTATGCCCCACAAGCCAATTATATTTACTTGTAATTGATCATACTTTACATTTTGATTCTTTATCTTCAATCAATTATTATTGCAAGGCATTATGTTTTTATTTGTCATTGATGGTTGTCATCATTATTTATTGTAATCCATACTTAACAAAGTCCATAGATCAAATAGGCTCATGGAATATGGTCGTGCATAGAGATGACGATCATGAAACATATTCCTTTCAAGCCTTGATCTTAAATGTTCCTAGTCATAGAGTTATTAGGATTGGACACTAATAACTCGAATAGATTAGCACATATGATGCATGCTCAATTAGGAGAATGTCTCGTTTCATGGACATTGGTGTGGGGACACTAGTGCATATATGTGGGTGCTTATTATAAGAATAAGTACACTGAACTGACCCGTTACAGAATTCCTAATGGTTATTATTTAATATCGAATTGGAATTCATGTGTTGCAATAGTGCCGATTGATCCTTAGACTTGAGACATCATGGTAGTCTTATATTTTACTAGTTACAATTTGGTTCTTTTTTGGATTCTAATGGAGTCATTAACAAATTATCACTGGGCGTAACCTTATCACATATGAAAGCTTGTGAATGTCGAAATATGATTCATCACTTATCGATAAGATGAGAAGATTTCCTATATATTCCAATGATTTCATAACTAAGGAAATCCTTGGCCAAGGTGAGGTGGAAATCAAAAGGTGTTTTGATTTCACCTATCAAGTCATAAATCTGGAATGGATACATAGTTATTGAATGATTAGGGTTTCTTCATAAAACCATACCCTAAATTCAATCAGGACATAGATTGATGAAATGATTTTACTGCATGGTAATTGTAATTGAAAAGGTCCGTGTTTTTCATCGTTGGCTAGGTATTCATGGCATATTGCTAGACGTTAACCATGATATGTAGGGTTTTAGAATTAGTATGATTAATTCTAAAACTATTAATTAAAGAGTTTAATTAAGAAGCCCACCCTTCCCCTAAATTAGGGGAAATTACACATTTTTACCCCAAAAAGTTATTTTAGGCTTATAGACTTTTTGGGTCTTTTAATGAGGTTTTGTCTATAACACATCAATAAGAAGCAAATAAAAAATCATTTAATCTTCAGTGCTCTGATCTTTAATTTCATTCATGACATTAAGAAAAAACTAATTAGCTAAGGAGTAGAATAGTTACACTTTGCGAATTTGCAGCACATGCTTCAAAGAGTCTCCACCATTAATCTACATATTACACAATAGATTGTATTTAACAGTTAAAACTACGAAAAACTTAACAACATTATCTTGCAATTGAATAATAAATCTATTTAGTTAAATACTTACTAGGTAAGATTATCTTGGTTCCTTAAATGGTAAATTTACTTCCAAAGCTTTCATGCCACTCTTGATATAATTGAATCTCTTTCATTATTTGTACACAATCAACACATTAATTTTCATAACCAAGGACATTAAAAATACCATTCATAATCCCAATCTTGGTGTAAAATTTATTATCATAAATAAATGTTAGGTTTGAGAAATAAGTTGTTGCATGAAGTTATTGGCTTAGGCTTATCCCATCCTCATTGAATAATATATGGGTAAGGCTTGTACAATATTTCTAAAAACTTTCATTATTGTCAATCATGTCTTATACGTGTCATCATACACATAACCCATAGAAGGCTTATCTTCAAAATCTACTATGTGCAACAATCTCATAATTGTGTTGTATCATATTTTTTGATATGAGAAAATGTGTTTGATAAAAAAAAAATCAATCTTAAAATGAAAAATCTTTAAGAGAATCTCATATTTCGAAATAAATTTTTCATATTTCGAAACAAGAATAATTAGTGTTATGGTGTGAATGTTCAAATGTTTGAAAAACCCAAAATTCATGCATCATGTTTCAAAACATCATTCTTCCATGTTTCTATACATGTTTTGAAATGTATTTTGATAAGGTTTCAATGTTTGCTAAGTTTATATGCTATATTTCGAAACCTGTTTGAAAACTAAATATATGTTTCGAAACTTCTGTCATTTCTATCAGCAGAGCATTTAAAAATTATGTTTAACATGTTTTGAAATATGTTTTTGAAGTATGTTTCAAAACCTTCATAGCATGTTTCGAAACATCAAGTTTCAAAACATCTGATTCTCTCAATAGAATATTTGAAAAATCGACATGCTTTTGCATTTTAATTCAAAAGTTATTTTAAAAGTCACATTTTGACTTTATCTTCATATCTTGATGTTTTAATTTCAAATATTTTGTAAGTGGAGAATAAAACAAAATCATTTTGTTTTAAAAACAATTGTCTCTTACGTATTCTATCTCTTAGTGCATAACCAGCTATAAAAGCTGGATGTTTCGAAACATGTGATGTTTCGAAACCTCTGTGTAAAAGTGTGTTGTTTCGAAACCTAAAAAGTGTGTTTCGAAACCTACTTTAACATCTTGTCTTTAACGGTTATAATTAGTCAAAATTCTATTTGTTGATATATATATATTAGGTCTTTGAAGACAAGAAGCACCTCTTACAAGCATACACAAGTATACTCATCTACAAGAGAAATTGCTACATATAGAAGCACAAGTGAATGAAACTCTTTCAACAAGCTCTCAAAGAAGATCCCCTCAATTAATCCTTGGTGTGCATTATGGTATGAAAAGGAGAAGCAAACTGAAACCGACACTTTCATCCTTTCAAGCTCTTCTCGCTCTATACCAATAGGTTTGTAACAACTATTTGGTAAGATATTTTATTACATTCAAATTGTTGGGTTGTAAAAGATAAGTTTTATTTATCTTGTTGTAAGGTTTGAATTGAACCCGTAAAAACTTATTGTGTAAGGTTTTAGGGTGAACCATGGTAAAACCTTTGGTGTGGTTGATCACTAGTGAAAGTGATTGTATTTGAAAATCCTTCAAGTGGGTAAGCTTGAAGGTAGTGGAGTAGGCGACTGCCGAACCACTATAAATCTCGTGTGCAAATTGCTTTACTATTTTACTTGCTTAATCTCATTGTTCATGCTTTCAAAAGAAACGTTTTCAAAAGTTAAAAGTTTCAAAATAAGTAAAACAAAGAGGAAAGTTTCAAAACATACTCTCATAGGTTTTGAAACATACTTAACAGAAAGGTTGGTTTCGAAACATACGCACTTAGGTTTCGAAACATACTTAACAGAAATGTTGATTTCGAAACAAATTCCTTAATATTTCGAAACATTGTGTTCTGTCATTAACAAGTCTTTAATCTATCAAAAAATTTACCCTAATCCCAATTCACCCTCCTTCTTGGGATATATTTGCCATCATTTGGAACTAACAATTGGGGTCACAACTTTCATAATTAGCATACAATCATCCCAAGGAGTTGTTTTCCAAAATAATATAACTTAAAAGTTTTCCATTTGTTGTTTTTTTTTTCAATTGTTGAGTTGTAAAGTGTTTGTTCGCCTTAACTCTTTACAAGACATCTTTATTTTCAAACATGCTTTTCAATGTTATAAAAGTGGTAGAAAAATGAGTCATGGCAAGTCATACAATCTTTTTCTAATCATCTTAATTTCTCAACTAGGATACAATTGTGAGATGATTATATACAAAATAGAAATTTTTGAGGGTCGTGATGTAAGTGTTGACACATGTGGCATATTGCTAATATCCTTCGCAATAAGATTCAAACAATGTGTAGCATAAGGTGACTAATAAACTTGATTATAATTTTCTTACAAGAACATCCTAGCAAACACATAAATGATAGCATTATCAATAATTATATGCGCCAAAATTTGATCCAACCTACTCAATTATTTTCAAAAACAAGTTAAACAAATCAATTTATGTGTCACATATATCATGCGGAGTCTTTTTACATAGAGCCATTTGACCCTTAAACAAGATGTAATTTCATTTTATGTGTCACACCTTAAAGTTATAGCACAATAAAGACAAGTTTTCCCACCAATTGATGGCGTAGAACCTATTGTTGATTGTTTGTTTGATGGTTGTACATTTGGAGTATTCACTCTCTTATAAATGCAAAAGAAATGCACAACAATTAATTTAAGATGAATGAAGAATTAAAGAGTTAATAGATTTGTTCGTTTATGCAGTTCCCAATACCTAACAAAAGGTAATGATGTGGTCTAATTGTTGTTATCTACTGTTATTAAGACTTAAGATGATAACCTAACTTTTTGTTATGTGCTCATATTATCAATAGCTCAATATCTTTTTCTTTTTTTTTTCATTTTCATCATCATTGTTATTATAGTTTTCATCTTCATTTAACTATAATTCCATCCCCCTATCTCTCTTTTCCATCCATAAACCTAGCTTGATGCAAAAATATTTTTTTTGGAAAAACTTTAGTGACAAATTGACAACTCTAGAATTAAAAAGTTAAAAGACCATAAATTTAAACAATTCATCTCAACATAGAACATGCATACAAATTGGAAATATTAAAATAACATACTAATTGAAAATAATAATGTAGAATAGAGAAAAAGAGAGAGAGAGAGTATACAAAATTGTGGAGATCAACAATGGAAGAGATGTCGAGATGTTTCAAAGCCTTACCAATGAGTCATTGTTTGCAACACAAAGAAAGATAGTCTAAAGAAAAAAGAGGGATAGATGAATGAAGAAGAAAATGGAGAAGAGAATTGAAGAAAAAGGGAAATGGGATTTTCGCAATTTTAGATTGAGGAAAGAGGGATAAGATGTGAGCTAACAGTCTGTGGGTTTTTCTTTTCCTTTTTAAACCAACTCAATATGTTGCTTGTGAACAATCATAGAGTTGAACTAGCTGAAATGCATCGATTTTGGCAATTCGTGGTTATACTGTTGATTCCCTCTAGGTTGATTCTTGAAAATTTTGTTTTATATATTGAATCAAATCGCTTTTCCTGATTCACAATTTTATAGGTCAATCCATCTTGACTTTTAAAATATTAGTTTCATCTTACATTTTATCTGTTTTTTTATTATCTTAAAATTTTCTATTACACTTTATTTTTTATAAGGAATCCCCAATCTCAACCCTTTAGATGCCTATTGAGTGTTTCAAATATAAGATGTTGGGAAATTCTATTTGCAGCCACTTTTTTGTTCTTCGCAGCCATTTAAAATTTATTTTTATTCTTTTACTTTTTGCAACTAGTTTAATAACTCTTCATAGCCAATATTTTCCAAAAATAATCTCTTCCACATAGCCATAACCATTCACACACATTCATCTCTATAACACATCTTCAAACCTCAACAATTTCGATCCACATATACAAATTTCACAAAACAAGTTTACAAAATTAAAAACACATTCTCAAATCCTCCTTTATACACACGTAGATACACACACATATATATATATATATGCTGTAACCAGCACAAAAATTCTACAGAAATAGAAAAACGAGGGTCTAGCATTCCTCCCAAACTCAAGTTAAGCAAGATGCAATTTTTTCTCCCCTTTTATTCAACGACTTTCATACTTTAAATACAACAAATCTTTGAAGAAAAATATGAATCAGTTAAGATTGCAACTTATTTCCACTACCAATACATATATATATACAAACACAGTGTGTATATATACACACACACACATATATACGCACACATACATACAGACATATATATAAATACACAGAGTGGGCTGGGCATGGCGGCCTTAGTCGCGCACCCCATTCATGGACCCTGAACCCTACAGTTCGGGGCGCTTGAAAGTCCCCGAACCGTAGGGTTCAAGGCTCCTTAATGGCCCTGAATCCTGGGATTCGAGGCCTATATATATATATGTATGTGTGTGTGTGTATCATGATCGCTTCCTGCTTATTTAGTTTACTGCTCCTGAACTTGAACACTTCTTATTAACACTTGAGCTTGCCGGCCTAAATTGTTTGATCATTTCGAGGAACCTAATGGGTTTTGATTGCACTCTAGTTTAGTTGCTCGACAAAGATGATTTGATTTCCTATAGGGTTATGGTTTAATTGCTTTATGTTTTTATAGCCAATGGCTTATATTCATAAATCAGGTATTCTTATTATTGCCATAGAGAAGTGGCATACTTTGCCTCAAGATGACCATTATTTTTGCCCATTTTGGGGTTGGAAACTTCAGCATATCTATTCTACCTTTTTGTATTGCAGTTCAATGCTCGTAGTGAATCTGTTCGTGAAAAAGCTTCTTTCTGCCGACTTCTTCCCAACAACAAGTGCTTGGTGGCTATGGAAAGGTATGCGTTATAGAATGGTTTGTTTCTAGGGTGCTTTGTCCCTGTTCTCTATTTGAGAAAAACATTTTATATGCACTAGCATTTTATGTCTATATATGCCATATATGCAAGCATTGCGTGTATATATATATATATATTTATGTATATATATGTCTATGTATGCGAGAATATGTGTATATGTGCCTGTGTGATTATGTATATATACATGTGAGATGATTGCGTAATGTAAGTAGTTGAGCATCGAAGATGAATGATAAAATTAAATTTTCGTTTGAGGATATTTTAAATATATTGAAAAGTGAGTGCAGAGAGCAAAATTGTGGCTGCAAATAAAATTTTTGTACGATGTTTCAACTAAACTTATGTGATTCATGACCCTAAAACACATTTAATTTCTGACAACCAACGTAAAGAGTTTGCCCACGTGACCTGACCGTTAGCCTATAGGACCAAATTTCCTATAACATTAAAAAGAATCATGCTAAATGTATAACTTTTTTTGTACATTTTGGACTACATAAAGGGGTATTATGACCAAAATACCCTGCGCCTCATATGTCTCTATGCGCCTCATGAGGAACTTTTTTATCATTAATATACCTTTATGTAATCCAAGGTGTACACAAAGGTATACCAATAAAATTTTTTCATTTAAAAATAGTGGGGCTTTGCGCAACCTATTATAATATTTATTTTCTTTTAATATATTAGTTTTATTATTTTCCAAAATATGCCATTACGAAATTGATAAATCAATAGGTCCGATTGAACGACGGGGAAGGCCGTCGTCGGAGAGAGAGGGGCGGGCAAACATCATGGAGACGAACGGAGTGCCTGTTGACAGGCCAAACAAGATCAGTAGGAGACAGGTAAAGGAACAGCTTAATTAGATAGAACGATTGATTGGATTAAAAATGGTAATCATATTTGGGGATTGCAGATATTGGAAAAGAAGAAAGCCGTAGTTGAGATTGTAAAAGCAGCTTCTTCTCCCTGCATCGATCATCTCGCTTCGTTCCCGGCGTTTCGCCATTATCGAACAACTGGTATTTTTCATATCACTACATCTGAATATCAGCTCGACCTTTTTCTTTCCTTTCCTTTCCTTTGTTGTCAGCTTCTTTGGATTTTTTTTTCTTGGACTTGTTTTCAATAGTCAAGAAATGCTCAGAAATAGTGAAAGTGTACAATTGGGCAAAATGAGAGTGATCTCACACTCTTTGTTTGCTGAGAAAGGGTGGCAAGAAAGCGTTCAAATTATCATTGGAGCTCAACTACTCTGCAAGATACCGGCGAAACAGTTTCCTTTTATATTTTGGTTATGTGCATACCTGAAGCAAATTCGAGGAGAGGGGTGGACAAAAAAATTGGGTGTCCCTGATTTTTTGCAGTTAATGTGTTTGAAAATGCAGGAAAAACACTTTTAGCTGCAAAAAAGCCTCCCAACCACAAGTTTGTCCTGATCTGTCTTCTAATATGCTTCCTTGGTATGAGGGTCGGGCTATTTCTTTGCCAGATAACAGAGGTAAACATTGGCAAAGGGATTGATAGACACAAATTAGTTTGGCTTCCTCTGATTTGGTCATTTATCTAATTTATAGGTAACCTGTTTCAAATTTATTGCAAATTGCTTGTAAAGCTCTGAGTCAAGAGTCGAGCAAAGTTGAAACGTTGAATGGAACCAATTTTCCATTCTGTAAGCTGTGCATCCAATATTTTCTGATCCATATTTTTTAAAGACAAAGATAGATTATGTGATTGATATTGAAATTCCATCTACACCTCCTAAAAATGCAAATTCTAGTGTGAAAAAGGCTTATGAAAGATATATAGACCATAATAAGACAGCTAGATAAATCATGCTCAATTTTATGGAACTTGATGTCGAACTTTTATTTGAAGCATACGAAGTTGCCAAAAATATGTTCAATAATTTTTCTGGTGCATATGGTCATTCATCTGAAAGACATATTCTTTTTTAGTTGAAAATTTTAATGGAACTCAAATTAATGAATCAGAGAATGTTATTTAGAATGTTAATAGACTAGTTGTAATATTAATTGATTAGTTGTTATTACAAAAGAGCTAGTTGCTTTAGGATATCCTTGGTAAAATGACAGTTTCTCCCAGTTTATGTAGTTTGTCTAATTTAAGGACGATAGTGTCAATCACCTATATGTTAGGACCAACACTTATACAACAAAAAATGAAAAAAATAAGTCATAAGAGAAAGAAAAACACCCATACTTGATCAGCTTGAATTAGTGAATATCTTTTTTTGCACTACAAATTCTAGGATGAATTTTTTTTTAAGGGGAGGTGAATATGATGATAATAATAATAAATGGGGGGTGGGTGCGTGACCATGACTAGCAAATTTTCTCAAGTGGAGTCATGAGGCGGTCAAAGCGAATTTGAGACATTTGTGTAAAAAGAAAAGACAAAACTTGCTTGTGTTGGGACAAAAGAGTACCTGATAACAATGACATTAAGGGGATATATATAAATGTATATAATGTTACACTAATACATAAGTTAAAGTCCCAAGTTTGAAATACTTAAGAGGAAAAGGACAAAAGAGATATGAGTACAACAAGTATAAAAGCAATATGAAAGGGAGGGGAAAAAAAGAAATATAAAAGAAGAAAAATTCCATGAAGGAAACACACAAGGAAAGGCCATGTGGTGAATTTTTCCTCCACCACTCCAAAAAAGGACAAAACACATTTAATGTAGCTTCTAGAAGGAACATTTCACCACTATAAATAGGAGTTTTGACTTGGAGAGGGCCAATTGGAACAAGAAGTAAAGAAAGTGCTCAACCACTTTGTAACTTTACATGTGCTTATTTGTTGTTTACTTTTTTGTTATGAGTTCTTTGTGTGTGTGTGTGTATAAAATAAACCCTTGTGATGTAACACCAAAGTTGCTATATGGCTTTGACACAAATTTGTAAGATCTTTTCATTTGTGTCATGGTATGCATGTATGTATACAAACACACTTTGGTGGTGATCGATAACCTTAAAGGGGTAATAAATTTGTTATTTAACTCCCTCCACACCATGACACATTTGGGTATAAGGTCAATTATTTTATATATCTTAATTGTTATATTACTAGGCTTATATAAAAACTCACCTCGTTTGTTTTGTTTAGAATTTCTAGGTAACGTCCCACCCACCACACCCTAAGGAACTAGCTTAAAGACTTTCAAATGATTATATACAAAAGATATATATATGTATATTCTCATTGTTAGGACCCTAGGTTTTGAATCTAGGGTTTCTAGTTGGCAATCGTGAAAGAAGAAACACACACACACACACATGAGAGAAATTAGGGAGAAAATAGAGGGAAACTGAGAATGGATAGAGAGAATGAGAGAACTTGAAATCAATTCATTTATAATGACTTGGTACAAAGTGGCATAGCCTTATATATTGCTATCCGCAACAGTTAATTGGTTACATTGTAATAGATTCTACTAACAGCTTATTGTAATTGTAATAGATTCTACTAACAACTTATTACAGTTGCAATAGTTTGTTACAACTATTGTAATTGTAATAATTGTAGTTGAAACAACTTCAACTGATTTCTGCTATCTCCTATCTCTTAATTCTACTGATCATGACACTCGTGTCCCATGTGTAGTATAGTAGAAGGGTTGTTACATCTCATAATAATATTGTGCTTTGTATAAAATGGTTTCATTAATTCTCTTCCTTTGAGAAATTTTGATTTTTATCCATGATTTTTCACTGAGGTGTTGGAAAAAAAATATATACACAAAATAAATAAATAAACTTCTTTAATATTTTGGGTTATGACACTCTTCCTTCTCTCTTCATGTTGTTCTTCCTGCCCCATCTTTTCCTTTTTTTGGTCTTGATCCCTGTTCCTGTTCCTACTATTCCTGCTCCTCTTCAGACTTATTGACATCGTTGTAAGCAATCGTTAGTGCCTCCTATAATAACTCTACCACCGCCTATTGCAGATGATGATGTTCCTCCATATGGTTCCATTCTTTAGTCTCCCTCAAGTTCTGCCTATGCTCTTGCTTTCCACAATACATGTTGCACTCAAAATCCTCATCCCATTTATACTTTTGTTAGTTGTTATCCTTTTTCACCTATTTATTTGCTTTTATATTTGTTCTTTCTTCTGTTTTGTTCCTAAGACCAATGCCGAGGCCCTTTTTGACCCTAGGTGGCACAATGCTTTGGAGGAGGAGATGTGTGCCTTGTTGGTTAATGCGACATGGGATCTTGTTCCTCTCCAAGAAAATCTACTGTTGGTGTTTACTATTAGGGCTGGTTTGGATTGCACTATTAATCATCTGGAAGCTTGGTTGGTTGCAAAAGACTACACTAATATTTTTGGACACGATATGGTTTTACATTCTCTCTCGTGGCTAAAATCGCTTCTGTTCATGTCTTTCTTGCTATGGAAACTATATTATAGTGGTCTCTTTATTAGCCGGATATCAACAATGCTTTTCTTCATGATGACCTTCACAAAGAGGTGTATATGGAGTAACTGTTGGTTTCCTGCCCAAGGGGAGTCTAGATCAATATTTTGCTTGAAAAAAAATCCTTATATGGTTTGAAGTAGTCTCTCTAGTGCTGGTTTGGTTGCTTTAGTTATATCATCTAGTCCTTTGGTATGACGGGAAGTAAAACTGATCATTCTGTGTTTTATCGCCATTCTATTGGTGAAGTAATATTCTTAGTATTATATGTAGATGATATTGTTATTACAGGTGATGATAAGGATGGTATTGGGCAGTTGAAGACTCATTTGCACTCTTATTTTCAAACGAAGGATTTGGGTAGGTTGAAGTATTTTCTTAGTATGGAGGTAAGCTTAATCTGTACATGGTTTTTGCATCTCTCAATGGAAGTATGCCTTGGATATTTTAGAGGAGACTAGTATGCTTGATTCTCGACCTATAGATGCTCATATGGACCCTAATCTTAAGCTTGTACTAGGACAAATGGAGCAATTGGAGGATCCTTGGCAATATAAGAGACTGGTTGGGAAGCTTTTTTGCCTCACCCATTACACAACTCAACCTCTCTTTTGTTGTTAGTGTGTTGAGTCAATTCTTAGACATCCCTTGTGATAGCCACTAACATGCTCTAGTGCATATCCTGAGGTATATTAAGAGTGCTCTTGGTAGAGGTTGTTGTTTGAGAACAAAGGACTCAAACAGGCTGTTGGATATACCAATATAGATTGGATTGGTTATCCTATAGAAAGACGCTCTAGCTATTGTGTCTTGGTTGGAGGTAATTTAATGTCTTGGAAGAGTAAGAAGCAAAATATTGTGGTTAGATCTAGCTCATAAGCAAAGTATCAGGCTATGGCTTTAGCCACATGTGAGTTTGTTTGGCTCAAACAACTTCTTAAGGAGTTGAGATTTAGAGATTTAGGGCCTATGCAGCTTATTTATGATAATTAGGGAACCCTTCATGTTGCCTCTAATCTAGTTTTCCACGAGCAAACTAAATACATAGAGATAAATTGTTATTTTGTGAGACAAAAGTTGATTTCTAGAGAGATTAGTACCTCATTTATTGGCTTTAATGACTAGCTATTCTTACAAAGGCATTATAAGGTCCACGATTTGACTACATTTGTACCAAGCTAAGCACATATTATGTATATGCACCTGCTTGAGGGGGAGTGTTAGCTTTATTTTATATATATATATATATATATACCTAGCACATGAATAAAATATTCTACACATTTGTCTTTTCCTCAAAACATTATCCAACAAGAAACTGAGACAAGCACATTAGTCAAGTTGAGGCTTCTTTCTCCAAGTATCATAATCTTCATAGACACAACACTTAAAAGATCACTGGAGGTGTTGTTTCCTATTGATAGAATTTGAGTAGGAAAAACTGTAAATATTGTTTCAATAATAAGACTCAATATATATAGCCTTTGGAGAGTCAACAAACCACTTTCTTAAAAATTGGACATTAACTTAACTACCTAATCTAAAACAAAGATAAGAGGATAGTGATAAGAGACTAAGTCTACTTTTGGATTAGGTTTGACCATAACCTCCTATTCAAAGATAAGACAAGATAAAATAAGAACAATTGGATAAAACAAAATAAAACTGCTTATCTCTTGACACTCCCCCTCAAGCTGGTGAATGGATATCTTCCATTCCCAGCTTGCTAGTTATCTTTTGGAAAATAGCACTAGGAAGTCCTTTTGTGAGTAAATTTGCAAGCTGATTTCTTGCAAACACAAATGGTGTGCAAATTAAACCACTGTCGAGTTTTTCTTTTATAAAATATCTATCAACCTCCACATGTTTAGTGTGGTTATGTTGCACTGGATTGTGTGCAATTTTAATGACTAACTTATTATCATAGTATAGTTTCATTGGAGCCTTCCACTTGACCTTCAAATCTTCTAAGATTATTTTCAACCATAACAACTCACAAATCCTGAGAGCCATTGATCTAAATTCAACCTCTACATTAGACGGTGCTACAACACTCTGCTTCTTACTCCTCCAAGTCACAATATTTCTCCCTAGGAATGTGCAATACTCAAATGTTGATCTTCTGTCAATCACTGAACCAACACAGTCAACATCTGTACAAGCTTCAAGAGGTAGTTCTTGTCCCCCTTTTGAACGAGATTCCCTTATTTGGTGTACCCTTTAAGTAATGTAGAATTTTGTGCACTACTTTCAGATGTACCTCCTTAGGATTATTCATAAATTAGCTAACAACACTAACAACAAATGCTATGTCTAGCCTGGTATGCAACAAATAGATAAGTCTCTCAACTAACCTTTGGTAGAGGCTCTTATCTGTTGCTGCATCCTCTAGGCTATTGAAGCGAGAGTTTCATAGTGGAAAGAAATAGAAAACAAAAGGAAGAAAAATTCCTTAGTAAATTATATTGAAAGAAGAAAAGAATTACAAGCATTTTTGAGAGCAATGATGAGGCTAGCTTATATACTAGCCTCAACTGCCTAACAAATTCTTTTAACCGCCTACAATAAAACAGATCCTTTATAATAGCATACACAAACATAAAAATACAATCATTGCTTTGATTGGTCTAAAAACAATCCTTCCACATGCCCCCTCAAACCAGACTCCATAGCAAACTTTCCTGTAGTTGTTGAATGCTGAAGCATTGGTGTCACCTTAAGCTCGAGCTTATCACACAAATACATAAATCTATCCGTTGGTAGCCCTTTAGTAAATATGTTAGCCACTTGATGCAATGGAGGAACATACTGAATCTCAACATCACCACATTCAACTTTCTCTCTCACAAAGTGTACATTAATCTCGATATGTTTAGTTCTAGAATGAAACACCAGATTTTTTGCTATACATTTACCTGCTAGGTTATCACACCAAAGAATAGGCATATGAACACATGGATAACATAATTATGAGAACAAAGACTTCAACCATAGAACTTCTATCACACCTTGGGCCACTGCCCTATATTTAGCCTCACCAACAGATCTGGCCACTACAGTCTACTTCTTTGAACTCCAAATCAATAGGTTGTTATCAAGGAACACACAAGCCACTAGTATAACGTCTAGTAACTTTACACTCTACATGATTAGCATCAATGTACATTGAGAAATAAATCTCGAGGGGAAAGAGTGAAAACCAGCCTTAAACCAACTATACGCTTAAGATACCGAAGCAGTCTCTTGCAAGCCAACCAATGTTAAACCTTGGGAGAGGACAAAAATTGACTTAACTTGTTTGCCACATCAGGTCTTGTATAAGTTAGATATTGAAGTGAGCCAATGACTATTCGATAAAGAGAAGGGTTCGAAAACAAATCCCCCTCATCAGTTAAGGAGACGCCCGAACTCATAGGAGTGGCACAAGGCGTGCAATCTTGCATTGCAGCCTTCTTCAACAAATCCAAAGTATATTTGGACTGAGTTAAGTAGATACCCGTAGAGTCCCTATAAGCTTCGAACCCTAAGAAATAGTTAACTGAACCAAGAGTCTTGAGGGCAAAATAGGTGTTTAAATCTTGGATACAAGCATGCAAGGTTGTAGAATCAGACTTAGTAATCAGAATGTCATCCACATATACCAACACAAATAACACAAAAGTTGGAGTCCTCTTAATGAATAGGGAAGCATCTGAAACAACTCTAATAAAGCCCCAATCTTGCAAAGATGACCTCAACTTAGTATACCAAGCCCTTGGAGCTTGCTTAAGTCCATAGAGAGACTTTCTCAAGCGACGCACATGAGAAGGAAATTGCTGATGCACAAAACTTTCAGGTTGTGACATAAATACTGCCTCATGTAAATCCTCATTAAGAAATGCATTGTTGACATCAACCTGCTGGATATCCTAGCCAAAGGTGAAAGCCAAAGAAAATAAGACTCGAATTGTAGGAGCCTTGACAACCTGATTGAATGTTTCGGCGAAATCAACCCCAAGGGTTTGGAGAAACCCCTTAGCAACTAGCCGAGCCTTGTACTTAAGAATAGAGCCATTTGAATTATACTTAATCTTGAAAACCCACTTGCAATCAATCAGATTCATGTTTGAGGAGAAGGGAAGAAGATCCCAAGTGTGATTCCTCTATAGGGCATAATACTTTTCCTCCATAGCTTTTATGCAATTTGGGTCTAAGAGAGCTTTTTGAACAGAATTTGGCTCTAGAGAGCTCACTAAGGCATGGGGAGAAGAAAGATCAATTTGTTTTGCTTTTGCTCTAGTAATCATTGGATGAATAGAAGAGCCTGGAGCAACCTTAGATTTTGTTGGCTTGGGTGGAGCAACAGGCTCAATAGGAATAGCAAAAGAAGAAGAAGAAAAAGGAGGAGAAGTCTACTCAGCAGAAGGTAAAACATAATTGGTGACAAGAGGAAGAATAGAAGAATTTGGTGGTGCTACTTGAGGAGATGAACAAGAAGGAGCTGGACAAGTAGAGTTTAGAATATCAGTTGATGGACCCTTGGACACTGACTGAGGGGTTGGTGAAACAGAGAACAACTGAGGGAAAGGAAACTCCTCAGGATTGAAATTCACATGTCTTGACACATGGACTCAACCCAAATGATGCATACATCTATACCCAGCTTGCACATGATTGTAGCCAAGAAATACACACTTGGTAGAGTGGAAATTGAATTTGTGCTTGTTACAAGGTCTTAAGGTATGGAAAACAAGCACAACCAATGGGTTGCAGCTGCATGTAATTGGGTTGTTCATGATAGAGTTTTTCAAAAGGAGTTTGGAATTGAATGGGTGAAGCCGATAGCAAATTAATGATATAAACAACTATTTGGAAGGCTTCTACCCAAAATTTTAAAGGCAGGTGAGCATGGGCTAAAAGAGTAAGTTCCATCTCAGCTATATTTCTATGTTTTCGTTCGACAACACCATTTTGTTGGTGTGTATAAGGACAAGAAAAGTGAGGTTGAATACCATAGGCATGTAGGTAAGGTAGGAAGGTCTTAAATTCTCCACCATTGTCTGTTTGGAGGGCCTTAAGTTTAGATTGAAATTGTAGGTCAACAAATTTGTGAAAGGTCTTAAAGATTGACAAAGAATTAGATTTTCATCTCAAAGGATACAACCATGTATACCTAGTGTAAGCATCCACAAACACAATGTAATAACAATACCCCTCAGTAGAAAGAACGAAGAGAAGGACCCCACAGATCTGGATACACTAATTCCAAGGGACTCTTTGCTGTAATTTGACAATTAACAAAAAGAAGTTGTTGCATTTTACCCATTTTACAAGTGTCACAAAATGAAAGATTGGTAGCAGAACAAGGAATATTCATTTTATTAAGAATGTGTTCCAATACACGGTAAGAAGGATGACCTAACCTAGCATGCCATTGTTGACAAACCCTATCAACATAAGCCAAATGCATGTTAGGTGATCCATTAGAAGAGGACAGACTTTGTCCTTTACAATTATTCAAACAAGAAACAAAAGACTCATTAGACATCTTTGAAAGAACATTAGATGCCCTGGGAAAAGCAGCCACAACAGGATGGCTAGATGAACAAGAAGAAACGGCTTGGGAATTAGCATGAACAAATGCTGGTGCAAGCTGATACAGACCATCCTTTAGTGTTCCTCGAAGTAGCACCTAGCCCGAATCCTTGTCCTTAATCAATCAACAATTAGAGTGAAACTCAGCAACCACAGGATGATCATTAGTAAGTTGAGAAACACTAATCAAGTTCTTTTTCACACTAGGAACATGAAGAATGCATGGTAAAGAAAGAAGAGAAGTAGTTATTCTGAGTAAACATTTGGTTGAGTCCAACATTAGCAATGGGAAGAGTCTTACCATTGCCTTCTGCAACTTTATCACTACCACCATAGGGAGAATGGAGAGATAGATTGCTCAAACTGGAAGTAATATGGTTCGTAGCACTAGAGTCTACGCACCAAGAAGGGTCAGCATGAGGATGAGGCGTTGATGAGTAGACTTGAGACTATGTTTCTGAAGAGTGTGGTGAATAGCCGTAGTGAGCCCTAGGTGCAAACCCTATATCAGTCAAGAAAGCTCTAGTAGACTCATGGAAATTGCTATTAGACTTCTGGGATGTGACAAAGGCCTGAGAATCAGACTGGACCACACCACCTCCTCTACCAAAGGAATTCACATTACACTGGAATGTCCTATCAAACCAATGGAAACGTCTATTAGCGAAATGGCTAGGTTTCCCACACAATTGGCAGTAAATGCGCTTGCCAGAGGTCCTACTTCTACCTCCTCTATAACCACCACCTCGTGCACGGAAGTGACCTCTACTGGAAAAATTTCCTCTAGATAGTTGTGAGGCCACATTAACATGCACAGTTGCAGAATCAAAATCATGTACAAACGACAAATTAGATGCATGCTCCACAGCAAGTCTTTGTTCATGCATCAGTAGGAGATTTTCGGGTTCAACTTTAACTTTATCAAGAAATTCTGGCAAGTTTTGGCTCTAGATTTTATGAGATTGGTTCAGTACTTTTATGACTTTGGCCTAATTCCAAGGAAGGCCCAAGGCTCGTTGCTTATGTTAGTCCCAAAGTTTGATACCCCTCAAAACTTAGGTGATTTTCGGCCAATTAGTATGGTGGGCTGTGTTCAGAAGGTTATCTCTAAGTTGCTTGCTATCAGGCTGGGTTCGGTTATCCATTCCCTGATTGGTGACTGCCAAAGTGCCTTTATTAAGGGCCGACGGATCTTAGATGGAGTGCTTATTGCTAGTGAGGTGGTGGAAGTGGCGAAGAAGGCTAAGGAAAAGACAACTTTTCTTAAACTGGATTTTTGTAAGGCTTTTGACAGTGTGGATTGGGGGTACCTCACGGGGGTTATGGAAGCTATGAGGTTTGGGTCTAAATGGATTGGTTGGATAAGAAACAGTGTATTGAAATAGCAGATAACGATGTTAGTGAATGGCTCTATAGCAGGAGAGTTTGACATGGAGCGTGGTCTTTACTAAGGGGATCTGTTGTCCCCGCTCCTGTTCTTATTGGCAACCGAGGGTCTTAACAGGTTGTTCTTGCAGGCTGTGGATTTGGATTTGTTTACAGGTATCCTGGTGGGGTCTTCTCCTTTGCAAATCCCTTTTCTCCAGTTTGCAAACGACGCATTGATTTTCTGCCCAGCTGAGCTAGGATGTATGCCTGCCCTCAAGTGGATTCTTAGATGCTTTGAGCTCATGTCTGGCCTGCGTATTAGTTTTAAAAAGTCCAGCCTCTTTGCGATTAATGTTAATCAAGATTGGTTGATGGAGGTTGCTACTGTGTTGAGGTGTAAATCTGTTCCTTTTCCCATTCCTTACCTGGGCTTCCAGTTGGGAATTAATCCAAGGAGGGTTGTGGCTTGGAAGGCAGTTGTGGACAAGATTAAGAGTCGGCTGGCTTCATGGAAGGTGGGGATTCTACCTATGGCTGGCCGGTTATCACTGATAAAATCGGTTCTGAACCATTTGCCAATATACTACATGTCTCTTTTCAAAATTCCTATAAGGGTGGCTAAACAGATTGCTAAGCTGCAGAGAAAGTTCTTATGGTCCAAGAATGAGGGCGTGGCAAAAATGGCTCTTGTTAGATGGGAATTGGTTGAGTTGCCTCAGAAGCTGGGCGGGCTAGGGGTGGGGTCCTTGTTGGCCAAAAACAAAGCCTTGCTCTTTAAATGGCTATGGAGGATGATTAGTAGGGAGGATCAGCTTTGGTGTAAAGTCATTGCGGCTAGGCATAATTGTATCTTCGTTGGAATCAATGATGTGGAGGTTAAGCGAAGTTTTAGTTCTTGGTGGAGGGGCATTGTTGACTCTTATTCCAACAGTAATGAGGTTCGGGCAGTGGCTATGGAAGGGGTTAAAATCTGGCTAGGTAAAGGCTATTTGACTCGGTTTTGGGAAGACACTTGGGTAGGTATCTCCTCCCTTTCGGGTTTGTTCCCTCGACTGTACATGGTGTCCCTAGATAAAGGGAAGAGAGTGGCAGATTTGGGGTTTTGGGTGAATAACGAATCGTTTTGGAGCCTTAGCTGGAGAAGGCCGCTTCTTGAAAGAGAAGATTCTATCCGGGTTGAGTTGCTGAGAGTTATCTCCCAAGTTCATTTGGTAAGTGGGAGGAGGGATAGGGTATTTTGGTCGCTTGAAGCGGCCAGTTCCTTTTCGTCGCACACTTTCAATGAGAGGCTTTGCTCATTGATGTTTGGCTCCAATGTCCCTCAAATTAATTCAGTGGCAGCTCGTGTTTGGGGCAGTCTAGCTCCTCCAAAAGTGGAGTTGTTTGTGTGGCTTGTCATATGGGGTAAAATTAACACAAAGGACAATCTGGGTAGGAAAGGATTTCTGCAGGGGGATGATCTGCTTCGCTTCTTTTGTGGCTCTATCCCAAAGTCTGTGGACCACCTCTTTGTCCATTATGAGGCTGTCTTGTGCTTGTGGTGGCAAATCTTTAGTTGGTGGGGCTATGAGTGGGTTTGTCTGAGATCAATTGGGGGTTTTTTTGAGTAGTGGGATTACTTTGCTCGGGGTAAAGGTCAAAGGAAGGTATGGAAGTCTCTCTTTTATTTAGCGCTATGAACAATGTGGCTGGAGTGGAATAGGCTAATTTTCAAAGATCGAGGGTCAGGTGCAGTTGATATTTTTAACTTGGTACTTGCTAGGATAGTGGCATGGGTGAGGGCTGTGGAGCCATCTTTCCCTTACTCGATGGATCAGGTCATCATGTTAGCCTCTGCTCTTGGCCGCTAAGTTCTTCTCCCTTTTTCTGGGCTTGTTGGCTATAAAGTCAGTTTTGGGTTGTCGTCTTCCCCCTAATGGCTTGTTGGAAGGGGGGGGGGGTGTTTTGGATGGTATAATTTATTTGGAACTCTTTTGTTCCGAGTCATTGATGTACATCTACTATGTTTTCATTAATATAATTGTGCTCACTTATTTTAAAAAAAAAAAGAGGAGATATTGAACCTTTTTTTTACTGATTTCATCCGTTTGATATGTAATCAAGCCTATAACAATTTCATAATCGTCATCCAAGGCATGTAAAATTGTCATTAACAAATCTTTATCATTAAGAGGCTCTTCAATAGCCGCTAAGGCATGACCTATAGTCTTAATCTTCAAGATATAAGCATTTATGGACAAATCATGCTTCTTAGTAGATCTAAGTTTTTGCTTTAACTGAAAAGATCTAGCAATAATCTATTGAGAATACAAGTTCTCAAGAATTGTCCATACCTCAGCCGCTGATTCTTAGTGAATTACCTGACCGAGAACATCCTTGTCTATAGTAGAGAATAGCTGTGACACTTTGCTCCCACTTACGGGTGCCACTCGTGAACAATCATCCAAATTGCTCACATGCTCGGTCAATTGTGAACAATCACCTGACCGAGAACAATCATCGACTAGCAAATTGGGTTTTATGAATTCCGATCTTCAAATTAATTTCCATTTGACTTGTCTAATCACATAAAACAAAATCTAAGAATCAGGTGGTGGAATTTAAAAGGGGAGAAACAACTAATCTTCAAAGAAAAATTAAGGGGTAGAAGGGAATGGAATGGAGAAAGACAGACAAATCAAATGTGGAAAGAAATGGCTAATGCTCTGAGAAGCACGACAAAGGTAGTCCTCGGAGAGACAAATGATAGAGCCCCTAACCTTAATGAGTCTTGGTGGTGGAATGAAGAGGTACAATTGAAAATTAAAAATAAGAAAACTTGCTATAAGGTGGTATATCAATGCAACAATGAAGAAAATCAAAAAATTATAAAGAAGCAAAAAAAGCAGCAAAAAGAGCTGTTAGTGAAGCAAGGTCAAAAGCATATGAGAATCTATATAAACGACTTGATACAAAAGATGGAGAAAGGGATATATATAAATTAGCTAAAGCAAGAGAAAGAAAAACATGGGATTTAAATCAAGTGAAATGCATAAAAGATCACAATCAAAATGTTTTAGTAAATGAGGGAGCGATTAAGGAGAGATGGAAGGAGTATTTCACAAAATTATTCAATGATAGTGGTGACACAAGAGTTAGGTTGGGACATCTTAGTAATTCCGAAGGGAATGTGAGCTACACATTCTATCGACCCATAAGTTCAAATGAAATAAGGCAAGCTTTAAAAAAGATGAAAAATCATAAGGCAGTGGGACCAGATAATATACCAATAGAAGCATAGAAATGCATGGGAGAAGAGGGCATCTCCTGGCTAACGCAACTATTTAACGCCATCCTTAAATCAAAAAAGATGCCAGATAAATGGAGGAAGAGTACTTTGGTTCCTATATACAAGAACAAAGGAGATGTTCAAAACTGTGAAAATTATAGAGGAATTAAGTTAATGAGTCATACCATGAAACTCTGGGAGAGAGTAATAGAGTAGAGGTTCAGAAAGGAAACAAAGGTGTCAGAAAATCAATTTGGTTTCATGCCTGGTAGGTCAACAATGGAAGTTATATATTTACTGAGGCGTCTAATGGAAAGATATCGAGATCATCAGAAAGACCTACATATGGTGTTTATAGATCTAGAAAAGGCCTATGATAGGATCCTTAGAGAAGTATTATGGAGGGTTTTAGAGAAGAAATGAGTCAAAATAGCCTATATACAAGCCCTTAAGGACGTGTATTATGGTGTAGAGACAAGGGTCAGAACATACGGAGGGGATACTAAACCATTTACAACTACAATAGGACTGCATCAAGGTTCTGCACTAAGTCCATACTTATTTGCCCTAGTAATGGATGAACTCACTAAAGATATTCAGACAGATGTGCCATGGTGTATGCTATTTGCAGACGATATGGTGTTGGTGGATGAAACAAAAGAAGGAGTGAACACTAAGCTTGAGTTGTGGAGAAACAATTTAGAATCTAAGGGATTTAAATTAAGTAGAAAGAAAACAGAATATATGGAATGCAAATTTAGTAAAAATGCAAGAGTGGATGATGTTATAATAAAATTAGAAAACCAAATCTTACAAAGAAAAGACCATTTTTGATATTTGGGATTAGTGATTCAAAAAGATGGAGAAATCCACGAGGATGTCGCACATAGAATTAAGGCAGGTTGGCTAAAATGGAGAAATGCATCAGGAGTGTTATGTGATGGTAAAATCCCATTAAAATTGAAAGGAAAATTTTATAGGACAGCTATAAGACCAGTCTTGCTGTATGGCTCAGAATGTTGAGCAGTCAAATACCAGCATGAGCAAAAGACGAGTGTAGCGGAGATGAAGATGTTAAGATGGATGTGCGGACATACAAGAAAGGATAAAATTAGAAATGAAGTTATTCGTAATAAGGTAGGAGTAGTGCCAATCGAGGAGAAGATGAGAGAGACTAGACTAAGATGGTTTGGTCATGTGAGAATGAGACTAAGAGACGCTCCTGTGAGGAGAGTCGATGAAATGGAACAATTAGTCACAAAAAGAGGTAGAGGTAGACCCAAGAAGACTTTGGGAGAGACATTAAAATTTGATATGAAATATATGGATCTAAATGAGGATATGACAAAAGACAGAAATACATGGAAGTCTAGAATTCATGTAGCTGACCCCACATAGTGGGATAAAGGCTGGATATGTTGTTGTTGTTGTTGTTGTCTAATCACCCTTTTAAATATTTTATTTATTCTTCTTTTCCAATATTCTACCGGGCTCCATATAATTTAAAATTTCAAACAACCCATTGATTTTCCCAATTTCGAAGAAAAACTTATAAATTTTAATTTTCCAAAAAATTGGCATTTATCTCAAAAAATGCACGAAAGATCCTTTTATTTTGAAAATTCCTTCGGGGCCCAAAATTAATCCAAATATGCCCCAAAAATCTCAGATTTCCAAAAATTTTAAGAAAAATTGGCCGATGAGGCCTATTGGAGTGCTCGGGGCCTAGCGGTTCGTTGGCAACACGGGTTATCCGCGGCCCTCGCGTTGGCTGCGACTGTCGCGCGCACTTGGGCTCGTGCCCACGCGCCTGCCCGCACCTGTGCGCCTGCGCCTGCTCGCGCGCTGGGCCTTGCCAGCAGCTGTTGCCAACTGCCATCCTTCACTTTTTTTTTTTTTCTTGGGCTTTTTAGCCTAAATTTTCCAGATTTCCACCACAAAAAAAAAAAAAAAAAAAAATCAAGTCTTGGAGTGGCTTGATGGTAATTATGGGCAAGAGATATAAATTTGTATGAGAATATCCCTATGTTGGTCTTGAGATGTGGTAGGGAAAATGGATGGCTTGGATTAAAGCTTGGAAGCCAAGATTGGTGTCTAAGAATGACACATGGCAAGCTAATGTCCAAGAGAAATGAGAGATCAAAATAAAGGAAAAAGGAAATTGAAAATGGTCACTCTTACAATTAATAAATGCCATAATTATGTTGGATAAATAAAATCCAAAATGAAATGGATATTAGTCTATCATTAATGGTTGAAAACGGGAGAATTCTTTAAATAAAAAAGAAATAGAATTATGTCTCTCAAGTGGTCATTCAAGTAATGAGTGAAAATTGTCAAAATTTATGTAAATGAGAAATGAGAGATTTTATGGGAAATTAAGCCTTGATCCAAGGGCTATGGGTGATTCTTGAAGATTGGCATGGATTGCCAACATAATGAGAGATTAATTTTAAATATAAGAAATGGATAGTGGAGATCTTGTTGGATAAGGGAATCTTCTCTTTGGCCAAGGATTGTGTTTCTTCTCGAGGGTAAAGATTGAATCCTATATGATCAAAGGATGAGATTAAAAGTTCATTAAGCACATGGATTGTGTTTGTAGTAAAAGGTGGAGATTGGTTCTCTCAATTCTATAAGATCCAAGGGGTTGGATTGAATTTTGAGTTGAAAATAAAAATTAAGAATGAGAAAAGATGAGAAATATAAATAGAAGGGAGGAGGAGAAGGCCAAATCTCTTTGGCAGAGAGTGAATTTGAAGAAGAAGAAGGGAAGCTCAAGTGAAGAGCAAGAGGTAAGTCTTGAAAGTCTTCTAGTTTCAATTTCTAGTCTTGAAAATAGTTTTAATGATCAAAGATTATTTTTTCTTTAAGGGTTGAAATCAAATAAGTATTGGAAGCCAAAGATTGTGGGAGGTTTAAAGAAGTTTAAGGTAAGGGATGGCCCTATGTGGAGGTGACTTTGCAAGTTGGTAAATATGATTTACAAGCTTCTTATGTAGCATTTGCATGTTTATTTGTTCACGAGACTCATGGCCATAGGGGTAGAGGGAAATGGTATGTTGATGCCTCAAACCTTGGTGGGTTGTGAGAATGAAAGAACTTAGCCTCATTTGCATGCACTCGGCATACATAATCATGTTTATATTCATATTTACATGCATTGCACTCTTACTAAACTTTATAGCTCATGAGGTTTTCATCCTCACCTTGTAGGTTTCTCATATGCCAAGAGATTGGGGATTTTGCAAGCTTGAAGCCTTGGAAGATCTAGATGTATTTGATGTAAAATTTATTTTTGTTAGTAATGGCTTGTTGAAGCTTAAGGGCATGGAGTGTATTTTATTTTGATGTTTGATGTGGAAGCCTCAAGAGGGTTGTGTAAGCCTCATTTGTGGAATAAAAATGAAAATTTTGATGTTTATTTTTGGTGGTGGAAATCTGGGAAATTTGGGCTAAAAAGCCCAAGAAAAAAAAAAAAAAAAAGTGAAGGATGACAGCTGGGGCCAGCAGGTGGCCCGCTGGGGGCCACGACAGGCAAGGCCCAGCTCGAGGGCCGCGGCCATCCTACGCTGCCAGCGCATCGTTGGGCCCCGGGCGCGCCAACAAGCCTCGCCGGCTAATTTTTCTTAAAATTTGTGGAAATCTAAGATTTTTGGGGCATGTTTGGATTAATTTTGGGCCTCGGAGGAATTTTCAAAATAAAAGGATCTTTCAGGCATTTTTGGAGATAAATGTCGAATTTTTAAAAAATTAAAATTTATGAGTTTTTCCTCGTAATTTGGAAAATCAATGGGTTGTTTGAAATTTTGAATTATATGGAGCTCGGTGGAATATTAGAAAAGAAGAAGAAATAAAATATTTAAAAGGGTGATTGGGCAAGTTAAATGGAAATTAATTTAAAGAGTGTGGAATTTATAAAGCCCAATTTGCTAGTCGATTCTGGGGATGAGGAAAGGGAATGACGAAGCTTAGTTCCCACCTAGAGCGTTTTGTGTTGAAACATAGTCCGCCCTTCACAATTGACCGGACATGTGAGCAGTTCGGATGATTGTTCACAAGTGGCACCCGTAAGTGGGAGCAGGGTGTCACAGTTGGTATCAGAGTCGACCCTTGGTGAAATCAGTCCGATGAGGGCGAGGAGTGACGTCGGGGCTCGAGGGCTTGTACAAGGAGTGGCTTCTAGGATGGCAGCATTCAAAGGGGAGAAGATTTGGGACCAGTTGTAAGGTTGCATGACGTGAACGTCATGTGCTCAAGGGGAGGGGAATGTAATATCCCAAGAGCCTAGAGAATGGTAGTATATATCGAGGATAAGTAAGGAAGGAAACAACACCAACTGGATACCTTTTGAGCTGAATATAGGCAAAAAACTCCCGAGTTAAGCGTGCTTGAGCTGGGGAAGTTCAAAGATGGGTGACCCCTTGGGAAGTTCGCATAAGCCCATTAGGGTAAGTTGTTCCGATCCTTCCTATTACTTGATACGGGATGTTACAAGGTAAGTTGTTTCAGTCTTTCCTATCGCTTGCAAAATCCCCAACCTCTTGGCATATGAGAAACCTACAAGGTAAGAATGAAAACCTCATGAGCTATAAAGCTCAATAAGGGTGCAATGCATGTAAATATGAATATAAACATGATTATGTATGCCAAGTGCATGCAAATGAGGCTAAGTTCTTTCATCCTCACAACCCACCAAGGTTTGAGGCATCAACCTACCCTTTCCTTCAACCCCCATGGCCATGAGTCTCATGAACAAATAAACATGCAAATGCTACATAAGAACCTTGTAAACCATATTTACCAACTTGCAAGGCCACCTCCACATGGGGCCATCCCTTACCTTAAACTTCTTTAAAACTCCCACAATCTTTGGCTTCCAAGACTTCTTAGCTTTCAACCCTTAAAGAAAAAATAATCTTTGATCATTAAAACTATTTTCAAGACTATAGATTGAAACAACTAGAAGGCTTTCAAAGCTTATCTTTTGCTCTTCACTTGAGCTTCCTTCTTCTTCAAATTCACTCTCGGCCAAAGAGATTTGGCCTTCTCCTCCTCCCTTCTTTTTATATTTCTCTTCTTTTCTCATTCTTAATTTTTATTTTCAACTTAAGATTCAATCCAACCCCTTGGATCTTATGGAATTGAGAGAACCAATCTCCACCCTTCACTACAAGCACAATCCATGTGCTTAATGAACTTTTAATCTCATCATTTGATCACATAGTATTCAATATCTACCTTTGAGAAGAAACACAATCCTTGGCCAAAGAGAAGATTCGCTTATCCAACAAGATCTCCACTATCCATTTCTTATATTTAAAATTAATCTCTCATTATGTTGGCAATCCATGCCAATCTTCAAGAATCACCCATGACCCTTGGATTAAGTCTTAATTTCCCATAAAATCTCTCATTTAAATAAATCTTGACAATTTTCACTCATCACTTGAGTGATCACTTGAGAGACATAATTCCATTTTTTTTATTTAAAGAATTCTCCCTTTTTTACCATTAATGAGAGACTAAAATCCGTTTCATTTTGGATTTTCTTTATCCAACATAATAATGGCCTTTATTAATTGCACGAGTGACCATTTTGCACTTTCTTTTTCCTTTATTTTGATCTCTCATTTCTCTTGGACATTAGCTTGCCATGTGTCATTCTTAGACACCAATCTTGGCTTCCAAGCTTTAATCCAAGCCATCCATTTTCCCTACCACATCTCAAGACTAACATAAGGATATTTTCATACAAATTTATACCCCTTGCCCATAATTACCATCAAGCCACTCCAAGACTTGATTTTTTTTTCTTTCAAAAATTAATAACTGACATTACTCGATAAAATCGATTTCATCCCTGCCCTCGCACGAGACCTTTAATCCGCCCAAAAATGCTTCAAGGTTGCCTCACCCACAAAACCATACCACCCCTAGGGTCCCTTTGACTTCTTGTAACGAACATTCGATTTTTGGCACCCATTCGAGCTTGCACATAATTTATTCTGGAAATTATTTCCGGTCGGACTGCCTCCAGTGTCATTAGTCTCACCTCGAGACGCTCACTAATGTCATGCCCTCTTTCTTAGACATCCAAGTCCCAGGGCATTCCTTACCATCGATTCGGCAATTTATCACATCCTTTCTCTCCCTTCAATTCTTTGTTCTCTCTCTCATCCTTCCCTTATTTCTCTCTTATCTCCCTCTCGTTTTCTTCCCTAATTCTCAGAATTCTTGAGAATCCATTGTCAAATCTATAAGCTCTGACACTGTCCTATCCTGTCCACTGGATTCCTTAAGATAGTAGAGACCATCTATCTCTCTAGCATGCCTAATCATCTTCCTCATGTCCTGTTCTTGAATTTCACAATTAGAAAGATTGAAAAATCCCTCTATAGTTAGAGTTTGTGGTGAGTTTTTGGATTGAGATAAGGTTAGTAAACAACTTAGGTACATGCATGGCATTTCTTAGTATTGAGAGAATCATTAATGTAAACATCTCCTTGGTTGGCTACTGTGGTGGTTGTGCCATCAATAATGGTTATCTTTCTATTACCAGGACATGGTGTATATGAAATAAAGTTTTGGGAGGAATAGGTCATGTGGTCTATGGCCCCTAAATCAATGATCCAGATGCCTGAGAGGGTTATATTTGAGGCATCTAGAGCATGAGAGATGGAAGAAATACCTGAAAAAGTTAAGGTACAGGTACTTGGTCCAGTTGATTTCTCTAGGGACCCAAGTAACTGTCTTAACTTTGTAATTTCTTCCTTATTAAACTCGGTCAATGATTCTTGAGAATCCCCTTCCCCAATTTGTTGTGTTTGCCACATATACCTACTCTTGTCTTCTCTATTTGTCTAATGATCCTTTGTTCTCAGCTTGAGGCTTGCCATGTAGCTTCCAACATTTTTCTATGGTATGTCTAGGCTTTTTACAATAAGTACACCATAAGAGATCTTCATTTAACCGAGATCCATCAAGTGTCTTTTTAACCTCACCTGATTGTTGTTCTGAACTAGGATGTTGCTGAGTCACTCTTCTTATCATTAGAGCTAAACCATGTAGGAGTCTCGAGCATAACTCCCCTCCTTTCTTCCTTAGCACAAACAATAGCTAGGGTCTCATTTAGAGATGCCAAGTCTTATTTTCCAAGTATTTGTACCCTCATTGCATTAAACTCAATATTCAGTCCAGTAAGGAATTCATAAATCCTATCCTTCTCAACAAATCTTTTGAAGGGCTGTTTGGCAACTCTATTTGACGTTACTTCTACTGGGTCATCAACTGGATTAGTCAGCTGTGAAGGTGATACTTCTGTTTATGAAGGAAAAAGAGAGAAGACATGAAGGAAAAAAAGAGAAGACACTTCTCGTGGTCACACCTTGTTCTGTGAATTGAGACTTTTGGTTGTTTTTATTGTATTTCTTTTCAATAGTTTTGCTATTATAAAACTAAGATTAGTAGTTTTTTTGGTTAAGAATTTCAGGTGAAATGTTTCTCATGACACTTCTGTTCTGATTCATAGGCCTGTCTGTATACTTAAAATCAGGGCGTGGGGATAAGCTTCCCTCTCCTGTGAAGCAGTACATCCACAACCTCCTTAAGGTAGCAGTATTGGGCATTATATTCTTTTCATTATTCTTATGTTGTCAGATATACTGAAGATGATATTCCTTTTATATTTTTAAGGCCAATATGGAGGGGCCATATGGATCTGAGTGGCACACAGAAGAGAAAGTGAAACGCAGGGAAATGGTTGCTCCTGAAGCATGCTATATTTTTGTATACGTGGACACATATGCAAACACAAATCAAACAAGCACAGGCATGGAAATGGAAAGGGCCTCTAGTTATGGCATCAATGATAGAGCCTCAATGGTTGGATTTGTACACTTCCGGTTTGTTGTAGAGGAAGAGATCCCTGTTCTTTACGTGTATGAGTTGCAGCTTGAGCCTCATGTTCAAAGGAAGGGACTTGGGAATTTTTTAATGCAACTAATTGAGCTTATTGCTCACAAGGTGCTGAATGCTTCTTCCCTCTGTTGCCTTTTTGATGATAAATCAGGTGCATATGTACTGCATACAGTACTAATAGATGAGCAGATGAGAAAGTTCACCTTGAGATGATGGATTTCTTAAACTCGTTTTTTATTTTAACTGGCAGTCTTATGCTAATGCTTATCACAATCTTTTTGTGCAATAACTATTTTGCCTGCTAAAAATTCTTGACCACCAATGTATCAGTTTTGAATGTGTTGATATATACCCCCCTCTCTATCTCTAAATATGCTGTATCTTGTTTTATTTCCTCAAGTATGTGAAATAACTATTCATGCTTCTTGTTTTGGAATTAATTTATGCTTTCCATCTTTCATAGAACCAAATGGGTGCCGTGATGCTAACTGTTCAGAAAGCAAACTTGTCTGCAATGGATTTCTACATCAGTAAGCTCAGGTGAATCTTGAATTGATAACATCAGTATCTTATGCCCGTTATTCATAAAGATGCATTTCATATATGTGCATTATGAGTCCAAGACAAGGGCTTTGTGTTCCATGTATTAGTGTTACTCAACAAAGTCATCTCCATCTCAAAGCAATACAATTGACTAATTTATGAATTCTTGGCACTCCATCTTCTCCCACTCCCTCTGTACCCTATGATGCTGAAGAGAGCCCTTAGCACTTCATCTTGTTTCCTTGAGTTGTATTGCCAATTCAAAACAATTAACAATCTTGGTTCAAGATTGATCGAGGACGTTGTGGACATTAAAGATTGTTGTGGACTTGTGGCACTTAGATGTGAAATTATCAAATGCCAAGTCCTCAATGGAAGGCAAGTAGAATGTATCTCTTTGCATATTTGTTGACAAACACATAATAGATACATACTTTTTAGTGTCCTCTCGATTTTAGTTCTCTATGTCCATGCAAGAGAACCAAAAAGAGTTAAATTAGTAAAAGAATATCAGATCCTAAGATTTCACAGTGACTAATTTGGGTAGAACTCTAGAATTAGAGAGAAAATAGAGGGAGTTAGACTGAATAGGGAGAACATAAAGAATTTGTGGAAGAACAGAGGGTCTCGAGAGAGAGGGAGAGAACATAAAAGTAGAGGGAAAAGATTCAATATATTTCACAATGAATCCCATCCTCTTACAATTGGCCTTTTATAGGCATAGGCAGTTGTTCTTCAGTTATAGTAACTGAAAGCACAATCGAAAATAGCAGCAGCCATGTGCACAACCGTGTGTGCCTAATGGAATTATAACAATATATGTAGCTCAATTACAATATTTCCCCTCTATTGTCCCTAGAATCGTGACATTTCCCCCTCTCGAAAGATTTCTTGTCCCCAAGAAATTGCAACAGCTGAACTACCCTAGGGAACTGTTTAAGTAGATCAGGAAGATATTCCTAAGTGATATGGTTAGGATGCAAGTGTGATCACTACACAAGAACTTGTGTTAGGGGCACTAATCCTTGGTAGATAACTCTCTTTGCCTGCAATGCCAATGGTTTAACATCTCCTTCCAAGTCCTTAGCTGGAGGGGGTAAATGAGGATTGGTGATTGTCATGTGTCACAAGTAAGAGGGATGTTAGTGTAATAAGGTTATACTATGGGTAGTAAGTAGTATATTAGAAGTCTGCATTAAGGAGTTGTAATTTGTTTGTTGCTGCAGTAGGAGTAGTACATTCCCAGCAACGGCATTCTGTTACGCACATGGGCAGGTGGCTTAGCTATATAAAGCAATTGTCCAGCTCGCCAATGATTATGAATGAATATTCCCAAAAGTTTCTATTCTCTCTCTCTCATTCTTCCTACTGATTCTCTTCCTCCTAATTCTATCGGTTAACGTTTCCATCGTTCAACCAGAAGAAGCAACAGTCAGATCCTCAGGAGCTGACATTTGGTATCAGAGCGGTGTTCTTGGGCGTAGGCAGAAGAGGAGAAGGTTATCCATATGGCCGAAGGAACGAGGATGAAGCAGATGGAGTCCCAACTACAGCAAGTGGCTGCAACAATGGTGGAGGTGCAAAGAAGAATGGGGACTCTCGAATCCTCGATTGGAGCAGGGGTAGATGCTTGGATTGATCAGGCCATGGAAAGGTGGCGGGGTGAGAATCGAGAACAGAATGCTCGGTTCCATGAGCAAGTGATGGAACAGATGCACCAGATTATGCGGATGTTCTCAACCCAGCAGCCGGTAAGACTTTCAGCTAACTTTTCGCAAAGGGAACGAACGGAACCCATTCTTCAAGGGGGAGGAATGGAGCGTCGACCATTGGGAACGTCGGAAGTGGAATGACAGAAGGGACCGGCGATAATATAAGGGAGAGAAGAGCGAGAGCTCAAGCAAATCGTTATCAACCGAGCTTTCTGATACCCAAACTGGAGATTCCGCTCTTCGATGGAGAAAACCCGAGATGGTGGGTAAGGAGGTGCGAACGTATGTTTGCCTTGTACCAGGTGCAGGAACAGCAGAAGGTCACCCTGGCCTCTGCCTACCTGAACGACATGGCTGATGCATGGTACCAATGGTGGCTCGCGGAGAAAGAAGGCAGCCCGTGGAACGAGTTCGCTGACGACTTATGTGAAAGGTTTGGAGACAGGAGTATGCAGGATATAATCGAAGAATTTAACAAGCTCAAGCAACTGGGGTCGGTACAGACCTACCAGCTCAAGTTTGAGGAGCTGAGGTCCTTAATGATGATACATAATCCCCATCTATCAGAAGAGTATTTTGTATCGAGTTTTATTAGTGGCTTGGGAGATGAAGTGAGACCCATGGTAAAAATGATGCAACCAACAACAGTGAGGCTGGCCGCTGAGAGTGCAAGGTTGCAAGAAATGACGATTGAAGCACTGTTAAAGAGGCAACGCACTCAAGTAAAAGGAGTGATCTCTGGGGGATGGCAACCTGGTAACAGGACTCAAGGAAGAGATATGGTGCACAGTGGTAAGGGGGTCCTAGCATTGCCTCCTGCAACCCCTAACCCAACGAATGGAGGAGGGTTAATGGAGCAGAGACACCAAGCGAACCTATGTTATAGGTGCGGGGATAAATACTTCCCGGGACACAGGTGCAAACGACAAATCCTGTTATTGGAAGGGGAGGATGAGGAAGAACTCGCGGAGGAGACCCTGGGGATGGCGAAGGAGATCAAGGAGAGATCTTCTTACATGCACTAAAAGGACTGGCACACAACAAGATCATTAAGGTAGAAGGGTGAGCTCATCAATGCCCGCTAATGGTACTCATTGATAGCGGAAGCACCCATAGCTTCCTGGACGAAGGAATGGCAAAAAAATTGGGATGTGAGGTCTCAAACTCCCACCCCCTTTCGGTAACAGTAGCAAACGGAAATAAGGTATTAAGTCAATCCTCATGTTTGGGATTCTGCTGGGAGATGAATGGGAAAGAATTCGTGGCAGATTTGAGGTTGTTGAAATTGGGGGGCTGTGATGTGGTGCTTAGGGTTGATTGGATGAGAGGAGTGAGCCCCATTAGCTTCGATTTTAACAAGATGGAGGTGGCCCTTGAGAAAGATGGAAAAAGGAGGATACTCAAAGGCAACCAGGAAGCGTGTATGTGCAAGATGATAACGGGAAAGAGACTTCAATGATTGCTCAAGAGCAAGTTTTCCCAAGTAGCGCAGCTGTTTTCTATTCAGGCCGTGGAAGTCTTCGAGAAAGGACAAGAGCAAGGAGGAGAATTGGCCATCACAGTGAGTAGCCACTCACACGACTAGTGGAAGGTACGCGAAACCAACTCTCTTAATATGCTATTACTTGAGTTCAAGGACCTCTTTTCTGAACCCAGCTCACTTCCTCCTAAAAGGCCCTGTGACCATACCATCAATCTCAAACCCAATTCTGAACCAGTGAATGTAAGGTCCTATCGTTACCCTCCTAAACAGAAAATTGAGATAGAAAGACTCATCAAAGACATGCTATAAAATTCGATTATCCAACCCATCCATAACCCTTTCGCATCTCCCATACTACTTGTCAAAAAGAAAGATGGTTCATAGAGATTTTGTGTGGACTATAGGCAACTCAATGCCATAATCATCAAGGACAAGTTTCCCATACCCATTGTAGAAGACTTGCTTGATGAATTGAAGCATGCATCAGTTTTCACTAAGCTGGACCTTAGAGCAGGTTACCACCAAATTCGAATGGAGCCTCAAGATATCCCTAAAACCGCTTTTAAAACTCCTCAAGGGCACTACAAATTCAAGGTAATGCCCTTCGGACTCACTAACGCCCCAGCCACCTTTCAAGCATTAATGAACCAAATATTTGAACCTTACTTGCGTAAATTCATTCTAATCTTTTTCGATGACATTCTGATCTATAGCCCCACCTACGTTGAGCACCTAAACCACTTGAAAACTATCTTTGAGGTTCTTCGACTCAATAAATTGTATGTTAAGGAGTCCAAGTGTTCCTTTGCACAGAGTCATGTAGAGTATTTGGGCCATATAATATCTAATGCAGGAGTCGACACCAATCCTAGCAAGGTAGCCGCCATGGTGGAGTGGCCGAGGCCTCAAAATGTCAAGGGACTAAGGGGATTTTTGGGCTTAACTGGCTACTATCGTCGGTTTGTCAAGGATTAAGGAATTATCAGTCGGCCACTAACGGAATTACTGAAAAAGGATGGCTTCCAGTGAAATGACCGGGCTGAGGAGGCCTTTGACAAACTTAAAAGAGCTATGAGTGAGGTGCCGACATTGGGCTTGCTGGATTTTGACAAGCCATTTGTATTGGAGACTGACGCCAGCACTGTTGGAGTTGGGGTTGTTCTGGTACAGGAAGGGAGGCCCTTGGCCTTTCTCAATAAGGCATTAGCTCCTCGACACCTCGGGTTGAGCATTTACGAGAAGGAACTATTGGCAGTGCTGATGGCTGTAGATAAATGGAGGCATTACTTAGAAGGCAGTAAGTTTGTGATCAAAACAAACCATGAAAGTCTGAAATTTCTACTCCAGCAAAAATTACATATGCAATTACAACGGAAAGGGATGACTAAGTTGATGGGATTGGATTATATAATCCAATACCGGAAGGGGAAGGAAAACCTAGCTACAGATGCCTTGTCAAGGTGTCATGAAGAGGGGCATTCTACTGCTCTTACAGTGGTGGTTCCAGACTGGCACCGAGAAGTGGCCGCGAGCTATGAAAATGATGAGAGCACTCAGGAGCTACTACAACAACTAGTGGTGGATCCTAACTCTAAACAAGGGTACACCTTGACCAATGGACTTATTAGAAACAGAGGGAGGTTGGTGATAGGAAAGGATGAGAATTTGAAGAAAAAAATTGTGGTGGCGTTGCACAGTTCTACAATAGGACACTCCGGAATAGTCGCTACCTATCACAAGGTTAAGCAACACTTTCATTGGCCCGGGCTAAAAAAATATGTGATGGACTTTGTGCTAAGCTGTGATATCTGCAAATGGTGTAAATCAGAATCAGTGGCCCACCCGGGGTTGTTACAACCATTAAGTATACTAGGAAAGCCTTGGGAAAGTATCCCAATGGATTTCATTGAGGGCTTACCCAAATCGGAAGGGCGTGATTGCATAATGGTGATAGTGGATAGATTCACCAAATATGCCCACTTCATAAGATTGATACATCCCTACACAGTTCAAGAGATAGCTAAAGTGTTCCTAGACCAAGTGGTGAAGTTTCATGGAATTCCCAAGGCTTTAGTGTCGGATAGGGATAAAATTTTTACTAGCCTCTTTTGGAAGGAATTGACAGGGTTATTGGGAATCCGACTCCACATGTCGATGGCCTATCATCCAGAATCTGATGGTCAGACCGAGAGAGTAAATCAATGTTTGGAGACATACTTAAGGTGTGCTTGTTTCTTACAACCGAGGTCTTGGCACAAGTGGCTCGCGTTGGCACAGTGGTGGTATAATTCCAACTACCGCAACTCCATAAAGAGATCCCCTTTTGAAGCGCTATATGGGTATAAGCCAACCTTATTGCCAGACTTGGAAAATTCCTCGACAGTGGCAGTCTTGGATACCTACCTTCAACTGAGACAGCAAGCTTTCCAGACAATCAAAACAGAATTGGCCAACACTAGGAACCGTATGAAGCAGTTTGCCGATAGAAGGAGAAGTGAAAGGGAATTCCAAGTGGGAGAGTGGATCTATTTGAAGCTCCAGCCAGGCCATCTGAAAGCTCTACTCGGGAAGCCCAATTCAAAGCTTAATCTGAGGTATTATGGGCCTTTTCTGGTGTTAGCTCGAGTAGGGAGTGTGGCTTATCGTTTACAGCTGCCAGATAACTCCAATATACATCCGGTCTTTCATGTATCATTGCTTACAAAGGCAGCGGGGCAGCAAGCTGTCAATCCAGTGTTACCTTGTTTCCCAGATCCAGATAACAGTCCAAAGGAACCTATGGCCGTAATTGACAGGAGGGTGATCTACAAACAAGGGGCTCCCATCGTCTAGGTGCTGGTGCAATGGTCTAATCTACACCCCAACAACAATACTTGGGAATACCTCCCAGATATTCTCAAGCAATTTCCTAAGGCAGCTGGTCTTCTCAGCATTTCTTGAGAACAAGAAGGTTTTGAAGGGAAGGGTAATTGTCATGTGTCACGAGTAAGAGGGATGTTAGTGTAATAAGGTTATACTATGGGTAGTAAGTACTATATTAGAAGTCTGCATTGAGGAGTTGTAATTTGTTTGTTGCTGCAGCAGGAGTAGTACATTCCCAGCAACAGCATTCTGTTACGCACATGGGCAGGTGGCTTAGCTATATAAAGCAACTCACCAATGATTATGAATGAATATTCCTAGAAGTTTCTATTCTCTCTCTCTCATTCTTCCTACTGATTCTCTTCCTCCTAATTCTATCGGTTAATGTTTCCATCGTTCAACCGGAAGAAGCAACAGTCAGATCCTCAGGAGCTGACAGTGATTTCTATAGGGCCAACAGATCTCTTTAGCAAAAAAACATGAAAAACTGGATAAATTTGTACATCCAAGGTTAGGTTTAGACGGTAGGCCACTTTTCCCACCTTAGCCTCAACTAGAAAAGGCCCAAAGTACTTAGGGCTCAACTTAGATGTAGGGGAAGGTGAGAATGCATGTTGCTAAAATCGCTTCACCCTTAAATACACCATTGTTGTTGCCAAAAATACAACAATTAAATTTTATGACATGAGACCAACTATTGTAGGCACTTGAGCTTGGTGTCTAGCGAAATGAGGTTACCATAAGAAAAGTTGTCGCGAGGGAGCTTGCCATGAGGATTTTCACTTCAGGGATCTTCCCCTTAAGGATTTTCGCCACGAGGATTTTCGCCTCAAGGATCTCACCGCAAGGATCTTTGCCACAAGGATCTTCACCTCAAAGATTTTGCCATAAGGATCTTCGCCGCAGCTTCAAGGATTTTTGCCTCAAGGATCTTGCCGTGAGGATCTCTGCCTTAAGGATTTTCGTCACAAGGATTTTCGCCTCGATGATTTTGCCACAAGGATTTTGCTGCAAGGACGCTTGCCGCAAGAGAAGTCGTCGCGGGTACATTGCCCTGTTGATACTAAAAAACGGGTTAGAAGACTCGCGGGAATCCTCGCCCGTGATGACCCTCCGATGCGTAAGTCAATAACGAATCAAGATAATTGTTCCCGAAAAACCGTAAAAATGTAATCAGTGTGTCCAAGTTTTACCAGATTCGGAAGCCCCTTTCTATGTGCTATAGCCGGGTATTTATAGGGCGCGATTCTCAAGGATGATTGGTGCTGACACGTAGCGCTTGTTGAATGGAGTCTTGGTCTCGCTGAGAGGGGCTCTTTGCCACGAGGTCCATGGCACTGCAAGGCCCATTGTCGCGATGTCCCTCGGTTCAAGATTTCTTCTTCTTGTGTTGTGTCAAGACTTCTTATAGCCGGTACTTGCCACGAGGGTTCCCCCTTTTTCTTTTTCCGTTAGGTTTTTCCTTATTGCCATCACCTTGCCGCGATCCTTCTCCGCACTTGCCACGATCCTTCCCCACGCTTGCTGCGAACCTTCCTCGTTCTTGCTGTGAGTTCTCCTGCTAGCCGCAAGCTTTCCTTGTGCTTGCCGCGAGCTTTCCTTGCTTGCTGCGAGCCTTCTTCGAGCTTGCTGCGAGCCTTTCTGGCCTTTGCTGCGACCTACCCTCTTTAAATTCTGTAAGCACCTTGGCCGCAAGGTACGCGCGCTCTGCCGTTAGCTCCCTTGCCACGAGTTCCTTTCAGCTAGCCTCATCGCCGCAAGCCTTTTGCCGCGAGCCTTCCTGCCGCAAGTCTCGCATTCTTTTTCTTCCTTATTCTTTTTTTTCTTTTTTGCCTTCCCCTCTTTGAGAAATGCGTCTCCTTAGGGAATTCTTAGGGTTATTTTTTTCTCCTTTTGAGTCTTGCATCTTTTCCATTTTGGCTTTCTTCTCATTTGCCAATAATCATGACATCTAAGAGTGTATATTTTTGTGCTCAGGATCTCGAGGGACACGCATGCCGATTTCTTATGGGCAAGCATTCTTCCTTAACACCCGATGAGCTTGCTCAATTGGTGAGCAACTATCGTATTCCTTCTGTTAGAGTTATGCTCCACAAGCCAATTATATTTACATGTAATTGATCATACTTTATATTTTGATTCTTTATCTTCAATCAATTGTTATTACAAGGCATTATATTCTTATTTGTCATTGATGGTTGTCATCATTATTTATTGTAATCCATACTTGACAAAGTGCATAGATCAAATAAGCTCATGGAATATGGTCGTACATAGAGATGACGATCATGAAACATATACGTTTCAAGCCTTGATCTTAAATGTTCCTAGTCATAGAGTTATTAGGATTGGACACTAATAACTCGGATAGACTAGCACATATGATGCATGCTCAATTAGGAGAATGTCTTGTTTCATAGACATTGGTGTGAGGACACTAGTGCATATATGTGGGTGCTTATTATAAGAATAAGTACACTGAACTGACCCGCTACAGAATTCCTAATGGTTATTATTTAATGTCAAATTGGAATTCCTGTGTTGCAATAGTGCAGATTGATCCTTAAACTTGAGACATCATGGTAGTCTTATATTTGACTGGTTACGCTTTGTTTTTTTTTGGATTCTAATGGAGTCATTAACAAATTATCAATAGGCGTAAGCTTATCACATATGAAGGCTTGTGAATGTCGAAATAGGATTCATCACTTATCGATAAGATGAGAAGATGTCCTATGTATTCCGATGATTTCATGATTGAGGAAATCCTTGGCCAAGGTGAGGTGGAAATCAAAAAGTGTTTTGATTTCACCTATCAAGTCATAAATCTGGAATGGATACATAGTTATTGAATAATTAGGGTTTCTTCATAAAACCATACCCTAAATTCAATCAGGACATATATTGATGAAAGGATTTTACTGTACGGTAATTGCAATTGAAAAACTCCGTGTTTTTTCATCGTTGGCTAGGTATTCATGGCATGTTGCTAGATGTTAACCATGATATGTAGGGTTTTGGAATTAATTTGATTAATTCTAAAACTATTAATTAAATAGTTTAATTAAGAAGCCCATAAGTTTAATTAAAGAGTTTAATTAATCTAATTAGTTGGGCCTTCATATAGCCTAATGGAATTGGCCCTATATCTAGCCCAATGGTGGACCTAAGGGGTCACGCACTTAGGTCAAGCCCGTTCCACAATTTAAAAGAGAGATTCGGCCCAATGTGATTAAGGGTCGGGCCTAAATTGTTTAGGGGTTTTCCAAGGCACTATTAGGGTTTTTAATTCTATAAATATGCCATTTAAGAAGCTGGAAAATAGGTGAGAAAAAAGTCGGATCTCCTTCAAGAGGCGCCTAGTTTTGCTAGCACTACTCGAGGCGTTCGTGGAAAGGGTCGATCGTGTGGACCGACTTGGAGAAGTTCGCGCTTGCAACTCTACGGATTGAATAAGACAGAATCGAAGCTACGCGGTCGGCTGGTTTCCTAACACCTTCTTCTTATGGCGCTAGATTGTCGGAGCCGGGCGAATGCTGTGCCGCTACCATTTCGGAGGGGTGCATGGCGATTCACGAAATAAGCTTTCGCTTAGGATTCCACCTTCCACTCCACCCTTTTGGTGTAGAATTTCTTCGTCGAAGCAGTCTGGCTCCGGCCTAGCTACATCTCAATAGCTGGGCTTAGTTGGCGGATTTTTTCGTTTTGTGCCAAGAGAGGGGGGTGCCCCCCACCGTTGATCTTCTTTTTTATTTTTATCATTTCTAGCTTGGGCAGTCTCATTATCACCTGTATAGGCTTTATAGGGAATGCGTCGAGGATCGTTTATTCGAAGGCATTCTGCCTAAGACACATTATTTTGACTCTCGTTGGTTCATTGTGAATCCTCCACCGAGCAGTTGGTACGCCCCTCAAGGCTGACGCTCTGATGATCGAGTGGTTAAGCAAATTCTTTCTGCGTCCATTCCTGACCTTTGGGAGCAGTATAGAGATGAGCGGTGCCGACTCTTGCGTGGAGGTCCAGGGAACCTCTCTCTGAGGACCGATTGAGGAGGGTTGGTTGGTTACCCCACGCAGGAGAACCATCGAGGCGCGAGGTCCTTCGACGCTTCCTCTGCGGCCCCCAGTTCCTCTAGTAGTTGACGTCCAAGAAGGAGGGGTCGTCCCTCCACAAGAGTAGTCTCCTCCTGAGGGTTCTGATCCTTTCGATTGCCCTTTTCCCTTCTTCCTTCTAGGCTCCTAGGCATTCCCTTTTCTTTCGTGCCGTTTCTTTTTTTGTGCTCGTCTTTTCTTGCAGTTCTTAATTCGCACGTTTTTCTACTTTTTGTAGGCATGAGACGGGCGATGCGAGCTTCACGCCAAAGGGCGATTGAGGGTGTGGCGCGAAATGAACCTTCTCAATCGATGGATTTTCCTCCTGAAAACATTCGTACCCTTCCAGAAGCCTGTGCTTTTGAGGGAACGAGAGAAACTAGCGAGGCGCGGCGTCGTCAAGAAAAGAGTCAATGTCAATAGATGAAGGCAGGTCTGCCCACTTTCTAGTCGATCGTCACCCCTACTTTCTTCGAACCCCCTAAAGGTGCCCCATTAACCCTTCCACCAGCTGCAAATCCCCTCAAGCCTTGCGGCTTTTTTGATGAAGAATTCCATTTGATTGCTATGAGCGAGGCCCATGGTGGTGTGGGGCATGTTGGCCATTACGATGCAACTCCTGGGGTTCCCAGTGTGAAAGAAGTCTAGGTTATTTCTCACCTAGATCAAGCGGCCATCAATGCGGCCCAGGTTGCTGGTCATGGGCAATTTTGCAGGGGTGTGATCAACCCACAGCATTGTGAATGCTGGGTCGTACATAATGAGAAGAGGTTACGCCTCAAAGGTTTGGAGCCCAAATTTGCTGAGCTTCCTCCACTCGTCGAGGGCGCCATCAACCTTGGAGAGAGTCGATGGGCGCAAGGCGAGGATTTCTCAGTGCGTCCGGGAGTTTTAGACATGGATACCATAAATATGCCTGACGTCGAGGCATGTTTGTTGTATTCTACCATTCTTCCTCGAGATGAGGATTGTTATTTTCTGAACCCCTTAGATGACATGGATGATTTTGAGCAGCACCTGGCTATTGTAAGTTTCTTGTTTTAGTTTTTGGTATATTGTTTCTCTGATATTTTTCTGAAAATTGTTTGTTTGTATTTTCTTTCAGTAGGGTGTTGTGGTTACGAACGCGATGAATCAGGCATGTCTTTCTCGTGCTGAGGCGGAGATTGCCCAATGGATGGACAAGTCCTTAAGGTGGAAGGAAGAGGAGCAAATATTGAATATGAGGGTCCGACACTTAGAATCTAAGAGTCCAAACCTTCATACCCAGGTCAAAGGTCTCCAATCTTAGCTCCAGGGCCTTACCATGAGGTGCCAATTAGCAGAATCTGATGCCCAGAAATGGAAGGAAAAGTCTGAGGGGCAGAGTAAAGCGTGTGAAGAGATGACATCCTCCTTCTCCATTGCTCGTGAGGAGAATGTTTAACTCCGAAGGTCTCTTGCTGATTCCGAGGATCAGGTGGCACAGGTTCGTCAAGAGGTGGCCAAGCTCGGCAAAAGTAGGCATCGAGAGATTGATGATGCTGTGAAAGAAGCTGTGAAGGAGTATCGACTCTCCAATGATTACTTTCAACGAAAAGAGGCCTATGCCAGTTGTTTCTCCAAGTTAGGTTTTTACCTTAGCCGTAGCCTTTTGGAGTCTAGGCATCTTGGAGAGTCGTTTCCTAAGATGGTTTTTTCGGAAACAACTTCACTTGTTGACCCTCCTGACTGGTGGAAATACGAGCCCGACTCATGCGATCCTAATGAATATATAAAGGAAGCTTTAGCAGATGACCTCATCAATCTGTCCGGACTGTGGAGCCCTTACGTACTTGATTCGGAAGATTCTTCGGGGATTATCGAAGCTATTCAAGTGATCAAGCATGGGTTGGACAAGCCCGAGGGCGCTCCTGGACGAGCCCAAGTGAAGTTGTTTCCGAAAAAACCATCTCAGGACACGACTCTCCAGGATGCCTAGACTTCAGAAGGCTACGGCCAAGGTAAAAACCTAACTTGGAGAAGCAACTAGCATAAGCCTCTCTTCGTTGAAAGCAATCATTGGAGAGCTGATACTCCTTCACAGCCTCATCAATCTCTCGATGCCTATTTTCGCCGAGCTTGGCCACCTCTTGATGAACCTGTGCCCAGTGTTCTAAAAATCGGCCTAGGCGGCCCCTGGCCACCACGATTTTGGCCTAATCGGCCCCTTTAGGCACCAGCCTGGCTAATCGGTGCCAAGCGGTGCCTAATCGGCCACGGCGGCCGCTTAGCCCTATAAAATGCCTCGGCCGCTTTCTCTCTCTATTGCGGCGCTTAAGAAGATTTAGGGTTTTTTCCACCTTACCTATTCTCTCTCTCGTCTCGTCGTCGCCGCTTGCTCTCTCTGTTGCCGACCGTCTCTCGTCACTTTCTCTTTGTACCTCAGCCTCTCTCGTTGCCGCTTGGTCCCTCTAGTTGCAATTGCAGTCGCCATCGCTGCTTGCAAAAGATTTGCTCGCTCTCTCTCTCTCTCTTTAGTCTCAACTTTGCTCTCTCTCTGTTGCGACATTGCCATCGCCTCTTGTGGCCTAATCCCCTATGCACAATATTATATATATAATATAATAATTTTATTAATATATATCATATATATATATGTGTGTGTATAACTTTATACATATATAAATAGGGATAGATTTATATATATAATCTCTCTATATATAATTTATTTATATATATATGAATATATATGTATGTATGTGTATTTAGAATAATATAAATTTTATTTAAATAATTTTTTATATACCGCCTAGCCGCTAGGCCCCGGTCTGGCGCCCAACTAGCGCCTAGCGCCTTTTAGAACACTGCCTGTGCCACCTGATCCTCAGAATCAGCAAGAGACCTTCAGAGTTGAACATTCTTCTCACGAGCAATGGAGAAGAAGGATGTCATCTATTCGTACGCTTTACTCTACCCCTCAGACTTTTCCTTCCATTTATGGGCATCAGATTCTGTTGATTGGCACCTCACGGTATGGCCCTAGAGCTGAGATTGGAGACCTTCAACCTGCGTGTAAAGGTTTGAACTCTTAGATTCCAAGTGCTGGTCCCTCATATTCAATACTTGCTCCTCCTCCTCCTTCCATCTCTAGGACTTGTCCATCCATTGGGAAATCTCTGCCTCAGCACGAGAAAGGCGTGCCCGATTCATCGCATTCGTAACCACAGCACCTTGAGGACCTGATGTGAACGGTAAAGAAGCAAAGGCAAGGGTTGTCCAAGAGCATGTAAGTCTTGGCCCAATTACTTGTTCAAGGGCTAAAGAATTTCAAAAGGAACTTGAGTTATTTATTGGGAAGACTCCAGCCCATTTGAAAGAGTTAGAATTCAAAGTGAAAGAGTTAAATCCCAAATTAATCACATTGCTTGGAAGCCTAGGACCAGAATGCAACCTAGGCACTCCATGATCAAGCCCAAGCAATTAGCCCATCTGCCAGGCCCAAGTCTTTCCAACAAGCCCAAGTCTTATAATTGATGTCATGGATGATGTCACCCTTCATTTGTCCTTTATGTTTGAGAGTGTTTTGTCTTTATGTATCATTGTGTTTTATCATCATGATTCCCTTTGTCAAAAGTGGCATGATGATGTTTTTCTTTATGTTTTTGGTTTGTCTTTTATCATCATTAACCCTATTTTGTCAAAAGAGACAATCATGATTCCCTTTATCAAAAGTGGTATGATGATGTTTTACTTTATGCTTTTGGTTTGTCTTTTATCATCATTAGCTCTCTTTTGTCAAAAGAGACAATGATGTTGTCTGTCTTTAATTATTAGGTTTGTCTTTAAGATTAGTATTTATATGTGTGATCTTGTAATGTTTTGGCATGAATATTTTTATGAAGAAAGTGCAGAGAGCATTTTTATCCTAATTCTTATCTAAGCAATTCATTTGTTTAGTGGTGAATTTACTTGACTCTTATCACTCTTCATTCTTCTATCTTAGAGTGTGGCGAATCGAAACTAGTATTTTCTTGTTTGTGGTGAACTTTCTTATCAAATAAGGGGTGCTAGTATTTCTTTTGTATTTTGGGCACATCAGCACCCTACTGAAAGAAAATACAATCAAACAATTTTCAGAAAAATATCAAAGAAATAGTAGACTCGAAACTAAAACAAGAAACTTACAATAGCCAGGTGCCGCTCAAAATCGTCCATGTCATCCAGGGGGTTCCGAAAATGGAAGAATGGTAGAATACAGCAAACGTGCCCCGACTTCCGGCATATTTATGGTATCCGTGTCTAAAACTCCCAGACGCAGTGAGAAATTCTTGCCCTGCGCCCATCGACTCTCTCCAAGGTTGATGGCACCGTCGACGGGTGGAGGAAGCTCTGCAAATCTAGGCTCCAGACCTTTGAGGCGTAACCTCTCCTCGTTATGTACGATCCGACGTTCACAATGCTATAGGTTGACCACACTCCTGCGAAATCGCCCACGACTAGTAGCATGGGCCGTATTGATGGCCGCTTGATCTAGGCGAGAAGTAACCTCGACTTCTTGCACGCCAGGAACCCCAGGAGTTGCATCGCAATGGCCGACATGCCCCACACCACCATGGGCCCTGCTCGTAGCCAACCGAATGGAATTCTTCATCAGGAAAGCCACAAGGCTCGAGGGGATTCGTAGCTGGTGGAGGGGCTAATGGGGCACCTTCAGGGGGTTCTGAGAAAGTAGGGGCGACAATTGACTGGAAAGTGGACGGACCTGCCTCCATCTGTGCCGACTCCTTTTTTAACTGCGACACGCCTCGCCAATTTCTCCTGTTCCCTCGAAAGCACGAGCTTCTGGAAGGGCAAGGATGTTTTCAGGAGGAAAAGCCATCGATTGAGAAGGGTCGTCTCGCGCCACACCCTTAGTCGCCCTCTAGTGTGAAGCTTTCATAGCCCGCCTCATGCCTACAAAAAGTAGGAAAACTTGCGAATCAAGATGAGCACAAGAAAAGAAAAGGCACGAAAGAGAAGGGAATGCCTAGGAGCCTAGAAGGAAGAAGGGAAATCAAAAGGATCTGAACCCTCAAGAGGAGACTGCTCCTGTGGAGGGACGACCCCTCTTTCTAGGACGTTAGCTGTCGGAGGAATTGGGGGTCACAGAGGAAGCGTCGAAGGACCCTCGCACCTCGATTTGATGCTTGAAAGTATTGGAAAACTGCTGAAGAGGCCGAATATCTTTTAGACCTCATGTGCTACTCACACCATCAATTTGATGCTTGAAAGTATTGGAAAACTGCTAAGGTATAAGAAAGTCATTGAATAGGCCAAGAGTTTGATAATCTTCATTTATGCACACCATAAGACCTTGTCTTTAATGAGGTCATTTATGAAGAAAAGGGATATAGTGAGACCAGGAGTCACTAGATTCGCTTCTTCTTTCCTTACTCTACAGAGTTTGATGGAGAAAAAGGCATGAATGAGGATAATGTTTACCAACTCTGAATGGGAAGAGTGCAAATGGTCGAAGACTGTTAAAGGAAAAGCAACCTATGCTATTGTGATGAACATATCTTTTTGGAATGGTGTGACTGTATGCCTTAAGGTTTTTGTACCTTTGGTGAAGGTGCTTTGAATTGTTGATGTAGATAGAAAGCCTTTTTATGGGTTTTGTATGTGGAGAGATTAAGCAGGCAAAGGAAGATATTAAGGAGGCCCTAAATAATCTTAAGAAGAACTATCATCCTGTTATGGAGCTAATTGAAGCAAAGGGTGAAAGATAGACTAGATAGTCCACTGCATTTTGCAGCTTACCTTTTGAATCCCTATTACTTTTTTAAGGATATGGATATACAACTTGATCATGAAGTGATGGATGGGTTTTTTAACTGTGGAGATGTTTTATGATGATGAATTGCAAGGCTATGTTATAAATGTTGAGTTGCCAAAGTATACTTGTAAAGAGGGAGCTTTTGGAAAATCGTGGACAGCTCAAGGCCGTGCGAAAAATGATAACAGTTATAATCCAGGTATAAAATTCCTTTAATCCTTTCTATTGTATATTAGTGTATAAATTTGTTTACTTTATACTTGTTTGACCTATGCAATTACATGGCGGATGACTTATGGAAATCAAACTCCAAACTTGCAGCGAATGGCAAGGATTCTCTAGTTAACCACTAGTTCATCTGGTTGTGAAAGAAATTGGAGCACTTTTGAAAGGGTTAGTGTATATTTTAAGACGTTTTGAATATTTTAATTTTATTATCTCTATGAATTATATTTATTTAATATCAATTAGTTATCCTTATCCACTTATCATTTATATTGATATTGCTTTTATTTTATTTATGTAGATACATACGAAGAAAATAAATAGACTAGACATAAATCGATTGAACAATCTAGTCTATGTCCAATTTAATGTGAAATTGATGAACAAGCAAAAAAGGGAGAAGGAAATGAATGTTGATGTGCTACTTGCTAATGATGTTAGCAATGCTCAATGATGGATCGTTGATAGAGGACATGATGAAGAAGTTGAGCCTAGTACGGGGCTGACTTGGGAAGTGGTTGGTGAAGCATCCAGAGCAGACGAGATGCTTCAACCTCAAAGAAGTTCTAGGGTGAGAGAGCTTCATGAAGATTATTTTCAATCGGAAGAAGATGAGCAAAAAATCAATGAATTTGATTTGAGTCCAATGAAGATCGTGTGTTGGAAGAATATGGAGAGGAAAAAGTCCAATTAGATAGTTAGATTCTTCGAATAAGGTTTATGTTGTATTATTGCTGCTTCTGCCTTCTTGAACCTAGAACTAATCTAACAATTTGTTTTCTCAGGCTTAATTTCATTATTTCATTTGTTTTTCCAACTTTGATTTGTCTGAAAATAATATCAAATTACATCAAAAAGTTAAAAAAAAATATTTTTCTTAGGCCCCGCTTAGGCGCCCTAGGCGCTAGGCCCTAGTCTGGCGCTCGACTAGCGCCTAACACATTCTAGAACACTGGATATGATTTATGTTGTATTATTGTTGCTTCTGCCTTCTTAAACCTATAACTAATCTAACATTTTGTTTTCTCAAACTTAATTTCATTATTTCACTTGTTTTTCCAACTTTGATTTATCTGAAAATAACATCAAAAAGTTAAAAAGAAAACAACACTTTTCCTAGGCACCACCTAGGTGTCCTAGGCGCTAGGCCCCCATCTGGAGCCCGACTAGCGCCTGGCACGTTTTAGAACACTGGATATGGTTTATGTTGTATTATTGCTGCTTCTGCTTTCTTGAACCTAGAACTAATCAAACAGTTTGTTTTCTCAAACTTAATTTCATTATTTCATTTGTCTTTCCAACTTTAATTTATTTGAAAATAACATCAAATTATATCAAAAAGTTAAAAAAAAAAAAAAAACATTTTTCCTAGGCGCCGCCTAGGCACTAGGCCCTCGTCTGGCAGCTGACTAGTGCGTTTTAGAACACTGCTTGCAAGGATCAACCGCAACAAGCTAGAATGGCAGCCGGTGATGCGCGAGAAAGGCTGATGGCGGAAGGCCGACAGTCAATCAATTGCTAGGCAAGGTGACAAAGAAAGACAAGATCTGAACAGGGTTGCACGATTGATGACGAGGCTCATCTGAACAGAGGCAACCGATGTTTGAACACAAACCGACAGAAGGAACTAGGGCTTCAACTAGATCTGAAGCGACATTGAGCGATGGACGACAAAGCGAAACGACAAGAGGAGAAAGGCGATCGACCATAAAAAAGAAGCTGCCAAAAGTGACATTGATGCAATCACTACTAGAAGAAGGTGCGGTCGACAGAAGGCGAACAATCATGAAAGACCAAAGAATGCGCAAGAGGACCGGTGACAACGGCAGATGAATGGCAGCAACATACGAACAAAGGCGGCTGGGATTAGGGTTAGTGCTCAATACCATGTGAATAAAATAATGTGTATTCCAAAATGTATAATACAAGAGAATATATATATACAAGTATTCTAAGTTAATTACACTAATACCCCTTTTCTTATCTTATTTAACAGAAGGTATACAATGGGTGTATGTAGGGTCTTTCTTGGACTAACCTAAAAAATTAATAAAGAGGAATCCAAAGAGGTAAAAAAACAACTATGGAAAGATTACAAAGAACATATAAAATATCTATAAGATATTCTAGTAATATTCTGAAGATATTTTAACATCTCCCCTCAAACTCAAGGAGCTAAGAAGTTTAGTTTGGATACCAACTTCTTGAGTTTGGATTACAATCCATGAAGGCACCCGAGTAGATGAAGTAACAGTTGCACACTGATGTAGACATCATGACAGATGGTGGCTCTAGCTGCAGAAAGCAGCAACAATGCGACTGGTGAGAGGTGTAGCTGGAAAGATGCATGGCCAGTGAAAGGCATGACTGGAGATATGCATGGTCGGAGAGAGGCACAGCAGAAAAGACAAACAGCCTTTGAGAGGCATGGCCCAGAAAGAAGTGATTAATCTGACATTGCCCAAGGATGTAGACCGAGTTGCAGCTTGAACAAAAGGCCTTTTTTCAATATTCATGCTCCAAATTCGACAAAGAAATAATGCAGCTAGTGTAAGGCGGTAAGGGGGGGCATAGTCTAATTAGAAAACTTACGGAGAGTGAAGAGTTGGCCATTGCAGAGAGAAGCAACAGAGGAACTAAGTCAGAGGGCAGTGAGGCAGCAAAGAAGCCAAACAGCAAGATGGAGATCTGGGGTAAGCAGTGTTGCAGCAATTAAAATGAACAAATTGTTTGAAGTTACAGCAAACAGTGCCAGATTTGAGATGAAAGGCGATCTCATTCCTCTGTTGCAGCATGGAACAGAGACGGACAGCAATACAGGCAGTGTAACAGCCGAACCAACAGCAGTGGTGGCACAAGGAGTCTGGTTGCACAGTGAAAGCAACCAAACTCTGATCTTCTCTCTGGTGGCAAAGACCCAGCAGCAGAAGATTATTGCAAGAAGCAAGGCTGACACTTCGAGATCACTGGAAAAGGATGATGAACCAAAGGCAACCAGTGACAATGTGACAGAGGCAGCGAGGAAGTGGCCGTGAGAAAATCTGTTCTGAAACAAGATGATTTGCTGGAAAGAAATGAAGGTGCAGGTGGAATCAAACTCAGCAGTTGCCACCATAGTTATGATGCAAGATGATGCACAATGATGATCTCTTGCAGGAAGGCAGTGAAATCAGTGATGAAAGATGAAGAAGATAATATGAGCCATGAACGGCTCTGGAAATGGCAAACTGAGACTTGGGCAGCAGCAACTCTGGAGTCGGTTGTAGATGGTGATTTCTGGTGGCTGTGAGGACCCAAGGAGCGTGAGGCAGCAGGCAGTGTTGCTGTAAGAAGGATTAGATGGAGAAGAGATAGGCACTGACTGTGATTGCAGCTGGGTGGTGGTGAGGGTGCACTGATGGTGGAGATCTGCTGTGGTGGCATCTAGTGAACCAGCAGCAATGTGCAGTGATGCAGGAGATTAACTAACCAAAGAAGTAAAATAAAAGGGAAAATTATACTAAAGGAAAACAAGATGGTATGTCGTTAAGAAAAGAGGATGAATAAAGGTTGATTTTGCTCATAACCAGTCTCACGTTTAAAAAAACATGAGACTCAAAGATCAACAAGGTTCTGGTACCATGTTAAAAGTAAGAGAATATTGTATTATTGTTATTGTAATGTAGTAGGTATACAATGGGTCTGGTCTTTGACTAACCTAAAAAGTTAATAATGACTAATCTAAAAAGGTTATAAACAACTATTGAAATTGTTGGAGGAAGCTAAGGAACTATAAGAGGCTCCGGATTACAGCTTCGTGTAATCAAGAAATTCAAACAGAAAGATAAGGTAGAATAGGTAGAATAAGGATAATTTAGTCATAAGTTATCCGAATTGTTGAGTGGTCTAAATCTGTAAAATAGATAGCTAAGTGTTGTAATTTACTCCTATAAAATAGGAGAATAGTTAGGAGGATTTTTAGCAGATTTTTTAGGACTTTTGTGTATATATATTTTTCAGATCAATGAAATTATTCACGGTGGTTTGATTCCCTAATTCATCTACCTAGTTTCTTCAGGGTATTAGAGCCACGTTCTTGTGGCACTCGATAGCTAGTGTTTTATTTCAGATAGGACTCTTAAGCTCATGCAATGGCTGAGATTCCAACAATAAGCGAGACTTTAACCATCAATCCTTTTTCAATGAAGAACAATCAAGTTCCTATTACTCCAACAGCTCTTGATAGTCATTAATTCCAAATTACTGAACACAAACTGAATGGAACCAACTTCCAAGAGTGGTCCCAATCAGTTATGCTGCTAGTTCGAGGGAAGGGTAAAGTAGGCTGTCTAATAGGAGATATTGCAAAGCCAAGCCCCGAGTACTTATGGAGTATGGGAAGCTGAGAATGCTATTGTTATGGCATGGTTGGTAAACTCTATGGAGCCTAAGATTGGAAGGACTTATTTATTCAACAAAACAACTAATGAGATTTGGGAGGCTGTCAAGGAGATTTACTCAGACCTTGAAAACACAGCCCAATGTTTTCAAGTCCAGTCTATCATTCGAACCACAAAGTAAGGTGATAACTTTGTTATTGAGTATTATAACACCTTAACTGAATTATGGTAGGAGATAGATCTCTTATGAGATTACATGGGCGTGTCCTGCGGATGGAAGAAACTATGACAAGATGGTGGAGAAAGAAAAAGTTTTTGACTTCTTACATGGTCTAAACTCAAATTTAGAGGAAGAGGCAGTTTACTCGAGACTAAGCCCTTCCCATCCATGAGAGAGATGTTTGTTGAAGTAAGAGAAGAAAGTAGGAAGAAAGTGGTGCTGCCTAGTTAGTCAAACAATGAGGTATATCTTCATAATTCTGTCCTAAAAATATCTCGAGGAAAGTTTCCTATCACAACTAAAGGTGAGATGCAAAAAGATAAATAGTGGTGTGACCACTGCAATAAGCCCTACCATACTAGGGAAACTTGTTAGAAGATACATGGAAAGCCAGCAAATTGAAAACCAAGAAATCAAGGAAAGGGAGGTCAGTCCACATACTTGGTAGAAGCTGAAAAGGGGAATTCAACTATGGTTTCTCTAATAGTAGATAAATTAGAGGCCCCTACAATAGTTACTAAGCCAAACTAAGGTGCATAAGGCAACTGAAAGTGCAGACAACAATCTAGTGGTGTCCTTGGCAAAACAAGGTAATACCAGTCACTCTTTACTTTCTCAAAGGTTTTCTACAAACTTTTGGATCAGACACTAGAGCATTAGAACACATGACCCCTTAAAATTTTATCCAATTATGAACCTTGTGATCAAGGCATTGTTGTCTTTATGTCTAATGGCACAACCTCCTTAGCCCAAGGGAGAGGAACAGCCTACATAGCAGACTTAACCCTAAATTCAATACTTTATGTGCCAAATTTAAGATGCAACCTATTATTAGTAAGTAAAATCACTAAAGAAAGAAATTGCTTAGTGACATTTTTTCACTCTCATTGTGTTTTTCAGGACATATCCTCGGGGAGGATGATTGGCAAAGCTGAGGAGAAGGGAGGACTTTATCAAATTTCAAGACTTGATCATCGTATAGAATTTAGGTTATCTATTTAATCCTCTTTAGCTGCTATTTCCAAATCTGAATTAATGTTATGGCATCAACGATTAGGACATCCTAGCAGTATCGTAGAGTTTTGTATCATTCTCTTTCTAGCAATAGAATTCAGAATTTCTATTGTGAACATTGTATCCTTGCAAAGCAAACCAAGAGTACTCATCCTAATCATACCTATAAGCCTTTAAAACCATTTCATTTGGTTCATAGCGACATTTTGGGACCAGCTAGGACACCCAACCTAACAAACACACGATGGTTTATCACTTTTATTGATGACCACACAAGAGTGTGCTGGGTGTTCCTAATGAAAGAAAAATCTAAAACCTATCTTGTTTTCAAAAGGTTTCATCAAATGGTTAAAATGTTTTTCAATCACCCATTCATATACTAAGATTTGATAATGGTCGAGAGTACTTCTCCAATGAATTTAATCAATACCTAAATGAGCATGGTATTATTAACCGAAGCTCATGTCCCTATACTCCCCAACAAAATGGGATAGTTGAAAGAAAGAACCGACATTTTCTTAAGACAGCAAGAGCCCTAATGTTTGCTCAATCAGTTTCAAATGTCTATTGGGGAGAAGCTATCCTTATAACAACCTATCTCATCAATAGACTCCCTTAAAAAATTCTGGAGTTTAAAACTCCCTTGAATGTGTTTCTTGAATCCTTTCCCCACCATACCAGGGTCATAAATTCTCTTTCTTCTAATGTTTTTGGATGTACTGTTTTTGTATACAAAAACCAACTCACTCAATCCTAATTGGACCCTAAAGCACTCAAGTGCATATTTGTTGGTTACTCTCCTACTCAACAAGGATATAAATGTTATAACTCCACTAACCGAAAATTCATTGTCTTTTGTGATATCTCTTTCATCGAGCATCAACCATTTTTTCAAAACACCTCTTTACAAGAAAGTACCTCCAAAACAGAAGATGTTTGGAGTACAATCACGCCTACACTTGATCATTCTTCTCCTACTCCTCTCACTGATCCATTACCAAACCATGTCCTTAATCTTGAAACCCTTTAGATCAGTCCTGAATTCAGTTCAGATTCCATTCCTCCAACCCTAAACCATCAAGGGGGAGAGAAAGAAAACACTAAAATTCAAGAAGATGATCAAGTCCAAAATAAACCACCACTAATGGTTTATTCAAGAAGGCCTCGTGATCCTTAGCTAACTAAATCATCTAATTTGGAGATAAGTTCAAAAAATGTGGTTGCAAGAGATATTGAGGTACATAATAGATTTGAAGATGATCTAGGTATTCCAATTGCTTTAAGGAAAGGGGTAAGATCTTGTACAAAACATTCAATCTCAAATTATCTCGGATACTCAAGATTATCAAACACTACAAGATGAAAAATGGAAGGCAGTAGTCATGGAAGAGATGAAAGCCTTGGAAAAGAATAATACATGGGAAGTTATGGAGCTACCAGAAGGAAAGATAGTAGTAGGCAGCAAGTGGGTGTTCATTATGAAATACAAATCTGATGGGAGTATTGACAGGTACAAGGCAAGACTTATAGCTCAAGAATTCACTCAAACTCAGGGCTTGGACTACGGGGAAACATTTGCTCCAGTGGTTAAACTAAATTCCATCTGGGTTTTATTATCATTGCCAATAAATATAGACTGTAGACTACATCAATTGGATGTCAAAAATGCTTTCTTGAAAAGAGAGCTAGAAGAGGAAATTTATATGAAAATACCACCAGGTTTTGAGAAAAATGACACAAGAGGGAAGGTATGCAAATTAAAGAAATCATTATATGGTCTTAAACAATCTCCTAGAGCTTGGTTTAAGAGGTTTAGTGACACCCTACATGAGCTTGGATACAAGCAAGGGCAGACTGATTACACTCTTTTCACCAAGATTGAAGAGGATGGAAGGAGAACAATCTTGATAGTTTATGTGGATGATATCATCATCACAGGAGACAGCAACCAAGAGATTGAGAAATTAAAGCATTAACTAAGACAAGCATTCAAGGTAAAAGAGCTAGAGGAATTAAGATACTTCCTTGAGTTGGAAGTGGCAAGAAGTAATGAAGGCATATTCATATCTCAAAGGAAATACATCCTAGATTTGCTAAGGGAAACAGGCAAACTAGAGTGTAAACCAGCAAGTACTCCCCTAGAGCCCAACTGAAAGAAAAAAGAAGAGAGAGAAGAATATCATGTTGACAAAGGAAGATATCAAGTCTTAGTAGGAAAGCTTATCTATTTATCTCACACAAGGCTAGATATTGCCTATGTTGTGAGCATCATCAGCCAATTCATGCATCTACCAACTAAAAGACATCTTGAAGCAACTTACCATATTCTCATGTATCTCAAAGGAACACCTAAAAAATGGTTGTTGTTCAAGAAAAGTCAGGATAGAGGAATTATTGGTTATGTTGATTCAGATTGGGAAGGTTCCATTGAGGATAGTAGATCCACATCATGATATTGTACCAAGCTTTGGGGGAACTTAGTGACTTGGAGGAGCAAGAAACAACAAGTTGTTGCTTGTAGCAATGCAGAAGCTGAGTATCGAGCCATTGCTCAAGGGATTTGTGAGATAATATGGATAGAAAGACTGATGAAAGATCTTTCTATGCCTATATCATCTCCTAAGTTACTCTATAGTGATAGCAAATCAACTATTAGCATTGTAAACAACTCGGTGTAGGATGACTAGATGAAGCATATCAGAATTGACAGGCATTTCATCAAGCAAGAGATGGAAGAAGGAGACATAAGACTCACTTATGTTCTTACTGAAGATCAAGAAACAAACATCCTAACTAAAGCCATGCAAAAACAAGGTTTTGAAACTCTTAAAGGCAAGCTGGAAATGATTGACATCTATTCCTCAGCTTGAGGGGAGTGTTGGAGGAAGCTAAGGAACTATAAGAGGCTTGGGATTACAGCTTCGTGTAATCAGGAAATTCAATCAGAAAGATAAGGTAGAATAAGGATAGTTTAGTCATAAGTTATCCGAATTGTTGAGTGGTCTAAATCTGTAAAATAGATAGCAAAGTGTTGTAATCTACTCCTATAAAATAGGAGAATAGTTAGGAGAAAAATTAGGAGGATTTTTAGCAAATTTTTTAGGAATTTTGTGTATATATATTTTTCAAATCAATGAAATTATTCACAGTGGTTTGATTCCCTAATTCATCTACCTAGTTTCTTTAGAAATATTTACAAAGAATATATAAAAGATCTATAAATATTCTAGTAATATTTTGAAGATATTCTAACACAATCGATATAAGGTGTATTATTTTATTTTGAATTATTGTTTCTTGGGATTGAAAGATTGGAAAAAGTAATTAACAACACTAGGTCGTGAGAAAGAAAGATCTGCTCTATGCACATTAAGAGATAAATGCCGGTGCATATTTTACTTATTGAAACCATGCTAAAGAAGTGAGACTCTGTCCATGTTAACAAAGTAACTTTGCAATATGTAACTCGTCCATGAAGTATTTTGATTAACATTTACACCTATAGAAAGGAGGACACTTTTGTAATCTGGTCAGAGAAAGTCAAATGTTGTGTAAAATTTTGATAGGAAAGACAGCCGTAGCTTGTGGACAATAATTAAGTAATCTGAGCCATGTTTAGTTCACTCTGAAAATGTGAACATCTTAGTTTTCATCATCTTCGTTATCATCATCCTTTTTTAAATTTGGATATCCCAACCCATCAATTAACTGCAAAGTTCCTAGGCAAATGCTTGAAGCATCTTTGCATTTTCCTTTCAATGGAAATACCAATACAGACCAATAACAATTAACTTTTGGCTTGAATGGTATCTCTAGCTACTGTTAGATGTTTAGTGCAAAGGTCCAACTACTAGTAGGACATTAGTATGTATGCACGCAGTACATGCCAGATTAGAAGGGAAAAATATTTCTTGAAATGAATAGAAGTATTTTTTTTTCTTCCTTAAAATCCACCAGTTCATGTTTTTGCGGTTGATCTTCAATGCTAACTTTGTGCAGGTACACAATTTCGACTATTTCGCCATCAAGAATTGATCATCCATTGGTAGGAATTTGCAAAACTACTTTTCTTAAACTTGTAAAAGCCTTTATATTCTTCTTTCCCTGTCCTGATAGTGGCTTGATTTTTGTTCATCAATATGCTTGCAGATAGGTCTTGAGAAGAATTATGAAATTCTTTGCAAAGCATTTGATCACGAAGCTAAAGCTATTCTTGAGGTACTTTTCATCTCTATTGCATGCTTGCATATGGGTGCATGCCTTCACAATCCCATGTGTAAGTATTTCACTCTTTTATTTTTCTTTTTGTATATGTTTATTTTTTCCAGTTGAATATTGAAATGGTAATATTTCAACTCTTTACACAAGGTTTGTAAATAAGATCAAACTTGCAAATTGCTATTTAAAAGTTCTATTCAAATCTTGAGCTAGTCTTGTACCTAGAAGAGGGAAAATGCTAGAGAGCCCGACGAGTTTACCAAAAGGGGGCAAAAAGACCATTTTGCCCCCACGCCCTGCTCTCCCCCTCCAATGGATTCCCCCCGCTCTACGCATCTCCCCTGCCTGCCATGGCCGCCGCTCGCCTCTCCACCGTGCCTCGCTGCAGTTGCCCGGCCTCACCTCCGTCGCCTCGCCGCCTCGTCGTGCCTCGGCTCGCCGACAGTTGCTGCATCGACTGTCGGCAAGGCGAGGCGGCGATGGTGGCAAGGCAACGGAGGCGAGGCCAGGCGACTGCAGCAAGACGTGGCGGAGAGGCGAGCGGCGGCCATGGCAGGCAGGGGAGACGCGCAGAGCGAGGGGGGGGGGCAGTGGCCCGCTTTGCGAATTTGCAAAGTGGGCGGGGGCAAAATCTTCTTTTTGCCCCCTCTCTGTGAGCCGCTCGATAGGCCCTGTAGAACGACTCCCTAGAAGAGATATCTATTATGGGTGCTTTGTTCAGTAGAAGTTTTAGGAGGATGTTATAGACTCAAAGTTGGCATAGTAGTGCTCAATTCCTATTGTTGTGCCCCATCTCTATGACAAGGTATGTCTCCTATTTGACTTACCTTTGAGTGCATCAATGTGGTCGTGACCTACCACGTCCCGTAAATCGACTTGGGTCACAAAACCAAGACATCCTTGGCTTGTGTTGACATGAAAAGTCTCTACTTCATTGAGTAGGACCTGCTCAATCTCCTCCTTGGAAGTGGCCCTTTTATTCTATTGGTTTCAAATTTCGGTTTCCAACCAAACTTATTCATAAATGATTAGAGTAATTTAATTCCAAGAATAATTCCAAAACATGGCTGTTTATATCATATATTCAACCAATACATGGCGCTTAAGTTGTGAAAAACTTTCTACCAAAAAGTACATATATAATGTCTTGCATATTTCCTTTCATCCTCTAACCCCTGGTTGGACAATCTCCCCATCCCTTGCAGGTATGGAATGTTGAAATGCAATGCATGAGAATAGAATTCTCAGTAAGGCATGTCATGGCAATGTAATCACACATTCATAATATCATCCACACATTTCATGAAGGCAGCCGCTAATCATAATCTTCTCCCATTCACCAGCTGCTCCCTCTCCTAGGTTCAAGCCCTCCCATTATCCTTTGGCATCATTCACACCACCTAAGGGCTCCACCCTTGGCCAAACATTAACAACAATCATTACAAATATGGCTTGAACCTTCATTAACAACACATGCTTGACTCATACTTTTGTGCAACATGCCCAAATTATGCACACGTCACAAGAACGACGTCATTTTATGCATTAGGCTGCCATAAAATCATTTCATGCATAATACCAACATAGAGTAACCATAAGCATGCACTTACCTCAAGTTAAGCCTTAGTTTCTTCAAGCTTCCTTTGGCTTTCTAACAGGCCTTTCTTATTTCTATTCTCCTTCCTCACTTTCCAATAGAACTTCCTTACTTCCTTCAACTCTCTCACTCTAGCATTTTTTTTTATGGAGATCTTCTCACCCTCATTTCAGTTGTCTCTTGAAATGAAGGTCTGGCCTATTTATGGGCCTTGGAAGCAGCCTACTTTTGTGCTGAAGCAGCTGAGTACATGACAGTCCCAATGGCTGCCACTTGGCTCTTGTTTGGTGGCTTTTTCCTGCAGAGACAGCCAGCTATTTGCTTCAACTGAAGCAGCTGCCACCCTTTTGTCTTTCTAGTTGCCACCTAGCCCTAGATGGAATCTTTTCTTGTAGGAGACACCCCATCATGTTTCTAAAACCTTCTGCAGAGTCCCTATAGCTGGAACTTCACTAATTCTTGCTTAATTAACCATAATCCCCTTATTAAGTTCTTGATCCAATTTCTCAATTCTTAACCAAAATTACTAATTTCTCTATCATTGGAACCCTCTTTTTATGCCTAATAACATATTAAAAATGCAGATATTTCTCTTTAATTTAATCCCCAAAAACTGATTTTAAATTCAGTTGCTTACCTGAGGTTTACTTGTTTGGCTGCTACCTCTCACCTTTTGAAGTATCATGTTGGGACCCCTTCTAATGCTTATTAATAAATCTAAGAGTAGTACAATTCCTTTGTCCCTGTCCTTAATCACACAGAAATCTGGATAAAATTTCGGCTATCACATTATTTTCTTTTGTAAGCTAAGAAACTCGTAATAAGGTTTTTCATGTAAGGAACATGAAGCACATTAGATAAAGAAAGAATAGATACAGGTTTGATTTGAGTATAAAGTTGACTAGGTCAACATTTGAAATGCATAGTTTCTTATCATTGCCAACTGCAACTTTGTCAAGGCCTTGATAAGGAGAGTGAAGATTGGAGGTAATGTGGTTTGTTGCTCCAAAGTCAACAAACCGAGAAGGATCGCTCCAAGTTGCTAAAGAAGTAAATTGATTATCCAAAGAATTGGTATAGTGAGAACCTTGAATAGAACCAGTCTCACTTAGAAATACTTCACTAGGATTACTGGGAGCTATAAGATAGGCTCTTGAATTAGATTGAGATAATCCTCCTTTGCCAGAATTTTGACTGGGAAAATGCTGAAAATTTCTGTCAAACCTAGTCTCCCACACAATTGACAATGTATTTTTCTAGTGTTAGATCTGCCTCGACCTCTACCTCCTCTGTTGGTAATAGGACCACTGCCATTCTTTGACCAGTGAGATGCAACATTTGCATTCATCGGAGTTATGCCCTCAAAATTTAGGGCTGAAGATGAAGAAGAATTCTAAACAGATAACCTTTGTTTATGCATTATCAGAAGTACTAAACTTTCTCTAGGTTAATATAATCCATTTGATAGGTAATTAGACTAACAACAGTTTCATAATCACTATCCAGTCCACTCAAAATGGCCAATAAAAGATCCTTTTCATTGATTGGTTCACCAATTGCTGCAAGAAGCTCCTATTGTTTAATCTTCAATATATAGTCATTCACATATATAGAATCTTTCTTGTTCGATCTTAACTGTTGTTTTAATTAAAAAGATTTGGCAATAGTTTGCTGAGAATACAAGTTCTCAAGAACATACCATAACTCTGCTAAGGATTCACAATGAATCACCTGAGCTAGAACTTCTTTGTCAATTGTAGAGAAATTCACCCTAGGAGTAACTGATCTAATTTGAGCTAGGCTAGATATTCTTCATTTACTTTCTGTGCATTATGATCACCAGAATCTGGATCTGATAGATATTTGATTGGAGATTTTTCTTATTTGTTCATGAAGGAGGTCAAATCAAAAGCCTAATTGTTGTCAAGATCTGAGCTTTCTAGAATAGATAGTTATTACTATGTAGTTCGATAGGACTGTAATTGAAAGCTGTCGCTATGGAGGAGAAATCATACTGTGAGGCAGAAGAAAAGGAGCAGGATCGACTCTGAGAAGCAGAATGCAATTGTTCTTCATTTTGAGCAATTGACGCAGCTTCTTGTCTCTAATACCATGAAGTGAGCTTCTATGAAGAAAAATAGAGAAACTAAAAAAGAGAACTCACGCTGAGATTTGCTGAAAATGATTCTTGACATTGGAAATAGAAAATCAATTCAGTATCTATAGACTCTGAACTCGACTGATTTTGTTAGGGATACAACTAACCTTGACAGTAGTATAAAGACAAGTGGACAAATCTTAACCTAACTAAACTAAACCATACTTAACAGAACTGCAGCTAATATTCCTTTGTGCAGGACAAATAGAACTACTTCTCCCTATAGAGAAGTCTGCAAGGCTCTTACATTAGCTTGCTGCCTGCTGCCACCTCCCTTCCACATGCTAAAAAAGCATAATCAAATTTATTAACAGACACATAATTAACGAGTTTTCGTTGCATATAAATTATTTCCACTTCTTGCTACTTCTTTTGCAAGTAATAGCTTTGTACATTGTTGCGCACATTCAAGATATGAGCCAAAGTGTATTATTCTTACTATTTTGTCTCCTATTTTGGGTTCTTTTTTGTGAAGTCAACTTGATTATAGATTTTATGATACCACGTACCCAAGCCTGACCTGGCTCAATGCCATTTCCAAAAATTCAGGATAAGAATATTTTTTTCCCAAAATTCATAGGTGTAGGTGTATTCCACCGGAAAAGGGTTTATTTCCCATAGTGTTTCATTGAGGCTTAGTATTGCAGTTATTTTTGGTTGACAAAAGGTACTAAGAAATTTATTTGAAAGAAAAAGACACTTAAAAAAATGTAAACCTCAAGGATTGATGTTCTACCATGTTCAAACACATGGAATGTAGAAACCAATATTATTTCTTATATTTTATTAAAAAAAATAATGCTCTTAGTTTTTGTTGAGAATTGGATAATAATTAGTTTCCTAAGTAATTTTTAGGGAATAACAAAAAGCTTCAATTGTGTGAAGAACATGTTTTCCTTGGAAAATAAAGAAAAATAATAAAAATTTTGAAGATGTTTCACTTTATTTTATTTTACTTCATCAAATAATTACTATCTATACTCCTGACATTATTATGAAGACATGGTTCCAACTCTGGTTGATTCAAATGTTATTTTAAGATGATAAACTTAAACAGGAAAAACTTGATTATGTTTCAAAATGTTTTATTTTGTTTCAGTGATTTCTCTCGATGTGAGGGTTTCTTGATGTACTCTATTGTTATGTTCATTCCCGACTGTTGAGAAATCTCTCATGTGAAAACAATCACACAGCCACACGGCCAAGACCAAGAGAAGTACTAAGATCCACAAATAATCGAACTAAACGAAAGAAAACAAAGAACACAACGCAAGAACAGATAATAAACAACACATATACATGTTCGGATTCAAAAGAATCCAACTCACGGCAGAGGCTCTGCCTCTAGTCAATATACTAAAATAATAATTAAGAGATTTATAGAATACATGCGCAAAAACATCACGACCATCGCAAATCAGAAACCAAAACAAACAAGGCAGAATATACAGAGTACAATGCTCTAAAAAACCCGGGCAACCCATGCACTCAAACCTCACCAATCTCTCCCTCAAACCACCCCAAGTGATACATACTTACCGTGAGACAAGATTGGAAACGCCTTGCGGTTCATTCGCCCGTTCTAATCGTCGAGTGCCTTCCTGATTGTGTCAATTGAGCTCTTCATGTGCACTATTCTTCTTCTAGCCCAATTAAGGCATCTGTTCGTGTGTTTGTGTCAAGCAAAGTGAAGCACTCTTCTAATTTCCCCAAATCTTGCTTTATATACATGTGGGCCAAGGTATACTGATGGCATTAGAATAAAAGAATAAGCCTTGGGCTTGGGCTTAAAACACCACTAGCCCAACCCAACTCTTGACCCGATACATTTTGAGTCACGAATCCTAACAAATTCCACCTTAACTCAAGAATGGATTGATAGTGGACTTAACCAGAGACCCCTGCAACTCTCTCAGCTTCAACGGGAGCACATTTGAGCAAAATTAACACTCGCTCAAACTTTTGACTCGAAACAGACTCGATTAATACATGCCTCACCATGGACAACAAGAACTTCTATCAAGACTTCTATGATCAAGGCATCAGGGCTAACACTAGGACTTTCATTTGACTCGGAAATTTCCTAAGGTTCCACCTTAAGACTGAAACATTTCCACCTCAAACTCTACATTATCAGTTTGTTTTAGGTTCGTCTAATTCTACAAGACTAGGCACACTTCAACTTCTAGACCTACATCAGTTCTTCAAACTTAATTCTCTTTCCTGTTCAATATTCAAAGACTTTTCACTCCTTAAACTTCTCAAAAGATTCACTTTTCTACCTATGGAAGAATACCCAAATCTTTTCCAGAATATCCACCAACAAAGGAAAGACACACATAAGGCCCTAGAAAGAAAACAGGGACTTGGGGAAAACCCCATAACTAGAGAAAGCAACATGCCAACAATGGGATTTACCCATACGATAGTCATCCATGGGATCCACCCATAACACAAGGCATCTATGAGAACCTCCAACCCATAACATAACACTAGATTCATAAAACACTCTAGGTTACCAGCCTATCTGAATCCAACATACCTAACTTGCTTAACTCTTACAAAACGATTACAATGATTTAAACAAGAACACAACTCTTACAGTATCTCAAAACAAGAAGAACTAAAACAGAGTACACAATGCTACAACCTGAGCAATCTACCAGCACTCACAGTCTCTTCTAAAACAATCTCTCACGCCCAAGCAACTTTACCCAGAGATTAGCGATACAAAGTTAAGGTTCTTACCGATCAAAAACAAAAAAGACAACCACTTACTCATGCTCTCCACATCAGATGATAGCACTCGATCATCTCTCCTCCTCAACTCACAGTGATACACACAAACAGAGGGGAAAAACAAGGAGAAACAACGTGCATTCAAGGGGTTTCTATCAATCGGACAAATCGCTTCACCTTTCTCTCTTACAGCCCTATTAACCCTATGTGCCATAATCTCTCATGCCTAGACTCTGAAAATGGACAGCCCTACTAATAAACAGAGACTCACCAAATACTCTAATTTATTCCATACATTTTCCTCGTTGTTTACCTGCCTTTTCTTTCTTTTGTTCTGTCAAGGCCTTCATCCTTTCTCTGCCACATGCTGAAGTCACCTCTGGCCATTGAACTCTTCAAGCTCCACCTTCATAGGTGCCATCTTTGGTTCTGTTCTTGCAAGGAAAACAAAAAATCCAACAGCAACACAGAAAACAGACAGCAACAAAAATGTAATTGAGAACAGTGAAATGATTAGATTGCAATGCTTCCAAAATACACCAAGCAATTACACACAATCAACCTCACAAACTTTCCCAAACAAACAAGTGATTTATACTTACAACAGGAGGTAAACAGACTTTTATCCCCAATGAATCTTGCAATTAAAACAAGAGACGATAACAGCAAGAAATGAACAGCAACAGAGAATATACAACTGAAATGCATTGGGAAAAAATTCCAACCAGAATAGTAACAGTAAACAGATGAGAGAGAGAGGAATAAACCAAAACCAAACACTAAGGAACGATGGCTATCTCTCCAAACCTATCTTGATTTCAATTTTAAACAACTCAAGAACACAATGAGGGTTAGGGAAAAACAAATATACTCGCTATATCCCTAACTTTAATTCAAGAATAGCAAGAAATCAAAACCGGCCAATAGGGAATAAATCCCAAACATGTACAGAACATCTGATACACGGATACAAAATCAACCTTACCTCTCGGACACAAATCAACCCTCAAAACAACTCAACTCGCAACACTCTTTACAAAGATCAGAGAAGAGTAAACAAGGGTTCGCAAGAGGCGAGCCTTTTGCACAAATCAAAGAAACGAACAGAAATGAATTAGGGCAAAAGGAAAACAAAGAGGATACAATCACTCTTACCAAGTCGAAATCAGTCATGACCGATGATCTTCCCCAAACGTCGCGGCCTTCTGTTCTTCCAATCGCCTTCGATCTGCTTTCACGCGTTCTTGACCGTTCTTAACTCTTCGATCCCGGCTCCTCTGATCTCAAAGCCAACTCCGACTTTGATACCACTTCTTGAGAAATCTCTCATGTGAAAAGAATCACACTGCCAAGACCAAGAGAAGTACCAAGATCCACAAATAATCGAACTAAACGAAAGAAAACGAAGAACACAATGCACACACGCAAGAATAGAAAATAAACAACGCATATACATGTTCGGATTCAAAAGAATCCTACTCTCGGCAGAGGCTCCGCCTCTAGTCAATCCACTAAAATAATAATCAAGGGATTTACAAAATACATGCGCAAGAACATCACGACCATCGCAAATCAGAAACCAAAACAAACAAGGCAAAATATACATAGTACAATGCTCTAAAAAACCCGAGCAACCCATGTACTCAAACCTCACCAATCTCTCCCTCAAATCACCCCAAGTAATACATACTTACCGTGAGACAAGATTGGAAACGCCTTGCGGTTCGTTCACCCGTTCTGACCATTGAGTGCCTTCCTGATCGTGTCGATCGAGCTCTTCACGTGCACTATTCTTCTTCTTGCCTGATTAGGGCATCTGTTCATGTGTTTGTGTCAAGCAAAGTGAAGCTCTTTTCTAATTTCCCCAAATCATTGCTTTATATACATGTGGGCAAAGGGATACTAATGGCATTAGGATAAAAGAATAAGCCTTGGACTTGGGCTTAAAACACCACTAGCCCAACCCAACTCTTGACCCAATACATTTTGAGTCACAAATCCTAACATCAGCTTCATATGGTGTTTTGAATTCTGTTGCACTTGTTGAGTTCCATCTTTCTCAAGTTGGATTTAGTTCTAAGTGCCACGTGTGGCAAAAAATGAATAAAAATTCTCCTATTTTCATTAACTGTTATAACATCAGTAACGGCATTCTTATTCTAAGTATTGCACGCAAACTGCACCATTTTGCAAATAATAATTGGAATGTTCAATTGGACTTTTTGTGATAATTTTGGTATATCTTGTTATTTATTTTTTGCTGTAGAGGGCAGGGGGCTTGTGGTTGTTACTGGTTCTCTTCTCTTTGGGTTTGTGTTGGTTCTCTTTGGGGGTTCGGGATAGTTCTCATCATCTGTCACTGTTGGTGGTCAATACTTTTAAGTATACAAATGAAACTATTTATTAGGAGACACTTTTGTTCTACTTGATATGAGATGAGATGATGAAGATTTTGAGCTTGTTTTGTTCTGCTGTATTCCATCATAAACAATGATTTTAATATGTACATCTTTTTGGAAATACAGATTGGCAAAGAGCAGTAGCGGCCTCATACTGATCTTCTGAAAGAAAGGATGAAGAAACTTGATGAATCGAAGAAATCAAACTGAATTTGAAGCCTGTCTGATGCATTAATTAGAATTCTTATAAGATGTGGCTGACTCAAAACTTATTTTCTCTTGCTTATTCCTATTGATTTCTATAAATTTAACTGAGGCGATACCATTTGTATAACAATGTAATGCCATTTGTATCAATACCATGATGTTATTGTATTCTTTTTAATGTTCATGTTTCAATCTCTAATAGAGATTAATAGATTCTAGGTACAGGTAGAGTTGTGTTGTGATGTTTCTTAACTTGCATTTGGACTCAGTCATTTGAGATTTTGGGATTTCAAATACTAAGACTTCATTCTATTTACTGTTTTCAACTTGTTTTGACTTTTTAGTTTTTTAAAATATTGAAAACGCGACTTTTCTGTTTTAAAAAGTGCATTTTCAAAAAATATATATATATATATATATATAAAATCTTAAAACAGCATTTGTTGTTTTGGATGTTTTTGGCCAAAACACACTAAAGACACCCAAAACGCGAAAAACCCCCCACCCCCCTCTTCACCCCAATCTCATAGATCACATCTCTCCTTTCTTTTCTCTTTTCTCTTCTTTTCTCTTCCTTCGACCATCAACTACCATCACCACCGTGACCACCGCCATTGCCACCACCCGTCCGAGTCGCCGTCGACCACCCCTCGTCCTCTCTTGCCGGTTTTGTCCCATTTCTCCTATCCTTATTTGTCCTCTTTTCTCTTCCTTTTCTTGTTAGTTTTTGGATATGCTGGTCGATAAGTCCTTAGGTGTCGAGTGGTTGTCTCTGATCGTTGGAAACCACCAGCCACGGTGGCCGGTGGTGACTGACAGTGCGTATATAAACAGGTGGGTCGAACGTTTAAGTCTAGATCTAAGGAGATTTGGTCATTAAATCTTGTTGATTTTTGGATATGTTGGTCAATAGGTCTTTAGGTGTTGGGTGGTTGCCTCTGATCGCCAAAAATTATCGGTCACGTGGTCAATGGTGATTGGTAGTGTCGTTCTGAGTTTGTGATCGAAAATTAAATATTAGATCTATAAAAATTCAATCGTTAAATTTGGTTTATTTTTGTATATATATTAACATCCTTAGATTAGAGTTTCTAATGGTAGGTTCTGATTGTGTGAATCTCCAGCTAGCAGTAGTTGCTGATGACGGAGAAGATGCAAGGTGTTGGAGAAGAAGAAAGGAGAAAAGAAAAAAGAAAAAAAAAATTATTATTAAATTTTAAAAATAAAATTATAATTTATTTAAAATTTAAAAATATAGTATATTTATATTATAATTAAAAATATAAGATATCGTATAGTATATTATGATATGTATAATTTAATATAAATTATTGTTAAGATGTATTATAGTAATTTATTAATTAAATTTATTTTTTTATTTTAATAGTAGAATTTTATTAAAAATAGTTAACTTTATTATTTAATAATTAAATTTATTAAATAAAATATCATAATGATAAAAAGAAAATAGTTTTTTAAAATTTCATAGTGAATGTATTTTTTTAATTTTTTATTTTAAAAAATAATTTTTCAGAATAACAAAAAGAAGACGTTTTCAAATATTTTAAAACAGACATTTAAAATATAAAATTGAAACACGAAGGAAATATCACCTGATTTTTTTTTTTAAAAAGAGATTTGGTTTTGAAATTAGAGATTTAAAATTTCAAATCCCAAAAATTAGAGGATTTGAAATGACTCTTATTTTACTAAAATATTCAATTACAATGTACATATATGTATGCATGCATATGTAATATATATGTCTATATAAATAATACATATAATATTATAATTCCTTTATATAGAAATACTTATATATGTACATGTATGTATTATGTATTATTTATTTATAACGCTTAATACATCTTAAAGTTCTTAAATTATTTAAAAATATGACATTCAGTCCCTCACCTAAAAAACCTCAACTTTTGGTCTCTAAACAATTAAAAATCTACATGTTTAGTCATTGCCGTCAATGCAAGTAAACGGCCTTATTATGTTCGTCCCAAACAATGCTGAATAAGAAAGAAGCTGCCACATCATGAAGTAAAACGACATCGCATGCTGATAAAGTCCCCAAACGACATCGTTTCTTCATAGGTCATCTTCTCCATAGTTCGACCTTCTTCTCCAACGCTCGTCCCTTCGACCTGTTTCTCCGACGCTCGTCCCTTCTTCTTCTTCAGCGTTCGACCTCAATCTTCTCTCCTCAATGAAATCGGTAAGCCTTCTTCTTCGGTAAGCCTTCTTCTTCGATATTTGTTCTCCACCCTTTCTTTCTTATTCGATTGTTATTTTTTGGGAAAAAAAGATCTAGGGTTTGTAATCTTTTTCAAGAACCCAGTTGTTGAAATGAGCAATTTTGAGGGTTTCATGATTCTTTCCTCATTTTCTTTTCTTGATTTTTCTAGATAACTTAACAAATTTTAAGTGGATTGTTTTCTTTATTTTACATTTGGAGTGAAAAGTGGACGTTCGAACGTTTTCTGTGATTGACGACCTGACCTGATGAAGATCTGCCCTCATAAGCTCACATTCTCGGTTACATATGTTATGAATCACATTTTCTGTTTGTTTTTGGGTCTTGTTTTAGGACACCATGGATTCAGCATCACAAAGCAATTCCTCACCTTTGAAGACTCCATTGTGCAAGCACAATACGGCAAGCAATGTTTACATATCATGAAGTAAGAAGAATCCGGGAAAGAGGTTTGTCTGTTGCCCATATTGGAAGGTTGGTGTGAAGTGATTGAATGGTTTTATTTGATTTGAAAGTTGTATGCAAGTTGTTTAAATGGTTTTTTATGGTTGTTTAGGTGGATGATTGTGGATATTGGAGATGGCTGGAGGATGAAAACATCGAAGGAGAGCATATGAAGTCTATTGTTATAGAGATTGAAGAGTTGAAAGAAGAAATCGACATAGAAAGGAAGAAGATTAATGAAACAAAGAAAGACTTGAATATAGAAATGGAACATCTACAAGCTCTAATTGTTGACATGAATGTTGAAATGCAAGTAGTGAAGAACCATGTAAAAGAGTTAGAAGGGAAAAGGAATGGTTTTGGTTGCTGTGCAATATTGGTGATAGTTGTAGTTGTTGTTGTTTTTGTATTAAAAATGTCATAGTTGGAAACAACAAAACCTTAAACATTTCCAACTTTGTTCTAGTTTACTTTAATATATGTTAAAGGATTTGGTGCTAAACTGCCCAGCTGAGCCAGCTTCTATTTCATATTTGTTTACATTCTTCTTCTCCAATGTATTGCATAAATTTCATATTTCATAAACCAATACAAACAATGTATTTCATATCCAATGTATTGTACAAACCAATACAAACAACATCAAATAAAAGTACTACAAAAAAAGAAGTATTTGATATGTAATGTATTTCATATCCATTGTATTCCAAAAAATACAACCATTATGGTTGTGGTCCATATGAACCAATATGGACAGCATCCAATTAAAGTGCTGACACTTGTATTTACGAAACAAAATACATCTAATATATCTAGTCAAGACCATCCAATCCAAAAAAAGAAATACACAGTAAGTAAATTAACTTCCTATGTTGCCATCCATATTCCTCTTTTCAAAAGAACCTCTTGTCTGGACCCCTAGAGGATGAGCACTACTTGTTGGCACAGTTGAAGCAGTGTCTTGTGTAGAACTTGCTGATCGAGGGGATGGTGCTCTGATAAACCTTCTCGTAGGTTGTCTAGGCTGATTAAAACAAAGAAAATTAGTAGTTTATTTGTCAAAAGAAATCAACAAAGTAATTAAGAAACCTTACATTCCAAATCATAGCACCACTATCTACGATGAATAAACCAAACCCAACTTGACGAGCAATCTTTCGAGATCTTCTAGATTGTCCCCCAATCTCCTTGAGTAACTCACTGTTTTGGCTTGTTGCATTGGCATTGCTATCCTTTTTGGTCCAGCTCGTAGGTCTTCCAAGCTTTTTAATACTCTGACAGCAAATACCAACACTAAACATTAACAGCAAAACAACAATGAATCAATCATTAACAACAGTACAATACCTCTAAAGTACAACTTTGTACAGGTTAGTGTAACACACATGGATCAATAAAGTTATGACTAAAAGAAAAGCAAGCATAGTTATGCATAATTATACATTACCTCAGAACTACCAGATGGCTTATTTGGGCACTTCCATGCATTGTGCCCTTCTACCTTGCAGATACGACATAACATAACCATTCATTTTCTTGATCTTTTACCAGTTTTTTGTGGTTCATCCTTGTCACGTCTTCTTTTCTTCTTCAGCCTACCTGGCATTCTTTTCACCTCTGGAGGTGCCACTGGTGGATTCCCAACCTCAACCCAGAATTTCTTTCCTCGCAAAGGTTGCAAGAAGAAATTGTAAGTCTTACCATATGTTTCTTTCTTGTACGATGAGGAAACATAAGTTTTTGGTTGTGCCTTGTTGGAATAAATAGCAGTGACTGCATGTGCACATGGGATGCCAGTGAGATCCCATTCTCTGCATGTGCAACTCATGGACTTCATGTAAACTTTGTGTGTGTCATCGGGGTTACACAAACTCTTGATTTCATACCCAAACTCTCTATTCCAATCTACCACCCAATCATAAGAATTCTCTTTCGCCTTATCTAACTTCTTCACGGCTGCAGGAGAAAGGTTTGTGGGCCATTTTGTAAGTTCACTTCTTTTCCTTGCAATTCTCCTCATGACCATAATTCTTACCTCTTCAAGCATCGAGAGGATAGATTTGTGTCTCGGCTCCAATATCCATCCGTTGAAAGCCTCTGCCATGTTGTTATCCACTACATCGCATTTAACACTTGTTCTGAAATAGGCTCTACACCATTTTTCCACTGGCCAGCTCAATGCGTCCTCAACAATTCCATTGCCCATCTTTCCCAACTTCTAAAGTTTCTCTTTCAAGTCCTCTTTGTATGAAGCTCTAGCACATTCCCAAAAGCACAACTTCATATCATCACCCTTCCATTTCTTAGCAAATGCATGGTAAATGTGCCTAGCACATTCCCTATGCTCTGCTGAGGGTAAAACATTAGCAATAGCACGTTTCAGCCCCTACATAAATGATTTAGATTACACAAGTTAAATGAAGGAATAAAACAAATTAAACTAATAAGTAAGCAAAAAATTCATTAACAATTAAATATCACCACTAACCTTTTGCATGTCAGAAACAATGGTTATCTCTTGACCATCTCCTAACTGAAGATCATGCTTGAGCAATCTTACAAACCAAGTCCAAAGAACGGATGTTTCACTAGCTACTACTGTAACGCCCCAGAAATATTCTGATATTTAGTGTAAGAGTATATGGTGAATTATGTAATATGTGAGATTGTTAAAGCTAAAATTATGTTATTAGGTTAATAATATGGTGTAAGTGTTATTTTATATAAGTTATGTGGGTTTAATTGTGGAGGCAGAGACTAGTGAGCGTGAGTGGCGGCCAAGTTTCTTCTCCCATTTTCTGAAAGCTTCCAAGCACGTGAGATTTTAGCTTTTGGAATCATTCTATATGAATATTTGCACCAAAGAGCCCATATATAGGTATTTATCTAAGAAAGAGATGACATTCTCGGCCATCACCAAAGAAAGGAAACAGAGAGGTTTTTTTTGGTTTTTGCTTCTTTGTCTCTTCACGAGTTAGCAAGCAAGGGGGGGCTGGAAAATCAAGATTAGGTGTTTATCAACAAGCTAGAAGCAACAAAAGGCAAGCATCCTCATCCATATAGCCATATTTGTTCCAATTATTCATATGTTTATATAGGTATATCATTTTGTTTCAAAAGCTTTGTTTGATCTCACTTTCTGGTTAAACTTTGTTGTAATTGGTCCAAGGGGTCTTGTTTACCTCTATTCCATTAGGGATGATGCTATTTTTGATAGGATTTCAGAGTAGGCGAAATTTTAAACTCGATTTCGCTGAAGAAGACGATGAACAGTAAAATTACAGCACTCTGTTTTTGATTTGCAGCTTGATTTTGACCCTATTAAAGTCCTAATCTCTCAAAACTTAAAACATGAAAGTTGTAGATATTCCTCTTGTATTTTTATATCAACTTGAATCAGCTAAATTGGAGTTCATATGACTAAGTTATGCCCAAAATACAGAGAGATATCAAAACTGTAAAACTTCCATTTTTTTGTAAATAATGCCCCATGGCCGAATTTGCTTCATGAAAATCTCCATGTTCAACTATGCATTACACATATGATTTATATAAATGCAAGAGAATTATATGGGGTATTGTATGGAGCATTTTACATGATTAGAGCTTGCTATCTTATTTAAGTATGATTAAATGCATAGTTAAAGTCTTAAATGCATGGTTAAAGTCTAATATTTACTATACATTCATGGGTTCATGATGAGGTGTGCAAGCATGGGTTTATTCATGGATTATTATTATCAAGATTAGCGCGCCTATATTTTTGCGTTGAGTGGGTAAAGCATGCTGCGGATTATTCCGTTGGGGCATATACACAGGCTATTAGGGGCTAGGCTTGTGTGGTATGTGAACCCCACAGTTCAAATCAGTGAGGGGCTTATTGGCTCCGGAGGTTATTTATGTATTACATGCATCTTGTTTATGTATTCATTATATAAACACGAGTCATGTTTCAGTTGTATAATAATATAGAGTCCCACGTCAGTTTATTGTGGGTGTCAGCGGTATATTGCATGTGATATCATGGCCCACACCAATATTGAGTGGCTTTTAGCTTTCCATAAGTATGGTATATTTCATATTTGTGATGCGTGAGATTCAGTTATCTTTTCATGTCTCGCCATCTTATGCTTCAGTTCAGTTATTCCAGCTTCCAGTTATTTTATATTGCTTGCTGGGTCTTGTGGCTCACTTTGCTTGCGTCATTCCAGGCAGGGGCAAGGCTAGAGCGGATGCTGGGCCTAGTGGAGTCTGAGTGTTGATCTTAGACGTGTACAGAGTAGTCCAGAGTTCAGGGCTTCTTTTGTTGTCAGCTTTCGCTGTTTTGTTATGTATGGGTCAAATCAGTGTATTTTGAGACTTATTACGGATATATGACCCTGATGTACACAAATTTGCCACATATATGTATGTTATTTAAGTACCCTTGTTGGGGGTTTCCAGTTTAGTTGTTTGGCATTTCTGTTTATGTGAGTGGCAGGTACCATCCTTATTGACACTTCCTCCTTGGGTCCCTGAGCTAGGGTACTTAAGGGTGAGGGCGCCACAAAGTTTGGTATCAGAGCCAAGGTTGAGGGTCAGTGTTGGGCGTTTAGTTGGAAAGTCTAAGATGGGACGAGACTCTGTACACATAGGAATGTCATGTTAAGTTAAGTTGAGTCTAGGACTCTTATGTGAAGTCAATGAGTGTGGTATTGTGTTCTAAGCAAGTGTATTGTGCAGGACAGATGAGTGGTCGAAGAGGCAGGCCACGGACACGCAGCCAAGGCTAAGGTCGAGCTGCGCCTGCACCAGAGACTCTAGTAGGGCCGAGTGGCGATTGGCGCCAAGAGATAGCAGGTGTGGTGCGCGGGGTTATGGAGATGTTCGTAGTAAGCCAGGCAGGACCAGCTCAGGCAGCTCCAGTTGATACCAGTGGGGGACAAGTTCCTACTCCCACGGTACAGGGGATAGGTAGCAGTGCAGGGAGCGATTTGTTGAGGAACTTCATGGCGCTCCGTCCTCCAGAATTTTATGGGGGCATTGATGTTTCAGCGGCAGAGAACTGGATCCTATCCATTGAGAAGCATCTTCGGACGATGGGATGCACCAACGTTCAGAATGTGCAGTTAGCCACATTTCTCCTACGCTGCGATGCAGAGCGTTGGTGGGAGACAGTCAGGCAGCGATATGTGGATCGAGAACCGTTGTGGGCCGAGTTTCAGGAAGCCTTCAATGAGCACTATTTCCCCGACTGGGTCCGAGAGAGGAAGATGTACGAGTTCATTGACTTGGTACAAGGAGTCCACACTGTAGCACAGTATGAGGCTGAGTTCACTTCGCTAGCCCGTTTTGCTCCGGGTATGATTTCTACTGAGGCTACGAAGATGGCCAAGTTTCAGAAGGGTCTGCGAGTTGAGATCCGACATGCCTTAGCAGGAGCAAGGATATCATCTTATTCTACAGTGGTGCAGCGGGCTCATGCTATTGAGGGGGACTTGGCAGAGTTGCACAATGATCAGACGTTGCAGAAAGTGATGAGTTCATCTCAGGAATCTAGTAGCAGTGGTAAGAAGAGGAAGTGGGAGGCACGTCAAGCTAAGGGGAAGATGACAGTTCCATTATGTCCCACTTGTGGTAAGAGACATAGTGGCGTATGTCGTATGGGGAGCAACGTATGTTATCAGTGTGGCCAACCCGGTCATGTGCGTTTAGAGTGTCCTCAGCACCCGGGAGCAGTTGTCATTGCCCGAGATGCTGAGATTACATGTTTTCGGTGCGGCCGAAAGGGACACCGAGTGGAGCATTGCACATTTTCACCTCAGCCTGGGTTTGGTGGACAACATTACAGTGGTCAGGGGCCGAGGCCTAATCAGAGACCGCCTATGCCTAGAGTTCAGGGAGGGGCAGCACAGCAGATGGCAGCACCTCCAGTACAGCGCCCAGTAGCTGCTGATAGACCCCATGTTCAGGGGCGTGTGTTCGCCATTACCTCAGTAGATGCGGAACAAAGCAATGAATCGGTGCAAGGTATTCTCTCCCTGTATGATATTGATGTGCGTGTGCTATTTGATACAGGATCCACTCATTCCTTTATTGCCCCACATGTAGTGAGTCTTATTCCCGTTAATGGGACCCCATTGCCATATTATTTGTCAGTGGTTACTCCGGGTGGGGTAGCATTATTGGCCGGTGAAGTCCTTAGGGACTATGACATTAAAGTCTGTGATAAGAGGTGCCCAGGTGATTTGATTATTTTAGATATTTCAGACTTTGATTTGATACTCGGTATGGATTGGTTGTTTCAATATTATGCGAAAGTTGATTGCCGTCAGAAGGTAATCCATTTTGAGATGCCACAGCAGCCTACCATTATGTATCGAGGTATTAAGCCGGTGAGTGCAGTTCCTATGATCTCTGTCATGAAAGCAGAGAAGTTAGTGAGGCATGGGTGTGAGGCGTACCTAGCCTACATGACGATGAGCAGGGACCTTAAGATGGGGTTGTCGGAGATACAAGTTGTATGTGAGTTCCCTAATGTATTTCCAGATGAATTGCCAGGATTACCTCCTCAGAGGGAGATTGATTTCTCAGTAGAGTTGATGCCAGGGACTCAACCTATTTCCAAGACACCCTACAGGATGGCTCCTAATGAATTAAAGGAACTAAAGATGCAGTTGCAAGAATTGATAGATAAAGGCTTTATTAGGCCTAGCACTTCACTGTGGGGAGCACCGGTGTTGTTCGTGCAAAAGAAAGACGGGTCATTGAGACTATGTATTGATTACCGGCAGCTGAATCAAGCGACTCAGAAGAACAAGTATCCTCTTCCACGTGTAGATGACCTATTGGACCAACTTCAGGGAGCTTCGGTATTTTTGAAGATTGATTTGAGGTCAGGTTATCACCAGATTCGAGTGAGAGAGGAGGACATAGCGAAGACTGCGTTTCGCACATGGTATGGGCATTATGAGTTCGTAGTGATGCCATTTGGGCTCACTAATGCCCCAGCTATTTTTATGGATCTTATGCACCGGGTGTTCCGAGAGTACCTAGATTGTTTTGTTATTGTTTTTATTGATGATATTCTAGTGTACTCACCAGGTCTTGAGGAGCATGAAGTCCATCTTCGGACTGTTTTACAGAGGTTACGAGATAGGCATCTTTATGCGAAGTTGAGTAAGTGTGACTTCTAGCAAAGACAAGTTGGTTTTCTGGGCCATATTGTCTCCGGGGAAGGTATTGCAGTTGATCCTGAGAAGACGAGAGCCGTAGATGAATGCCCGAGGCCTAGCACCGTGACTGAGATTCGGAGTTTTCTCGGACTTGCCGGTTATTATCGGAGATTCATTGAGGGGTTTGCTCGCCTAGCCTTGCCTATGACTAAGTTGACCAGGAAGGGGGAAAAGTTTGTTTGGAGTGAAGCCTGTGAAGAGAGTTTTCAGGAATTGAAGCAACATTTGACTTCCACGCCGGTGTTGGCTATCCCTAAGAGTGAGGTAAAGTTCACCATTTACAGTGATGCATCTTATTCAGGCCTAGGTTGTGTTTTGATGCAAGATGGTCGTGTGAATGCTTATGCTTCTAGACAGTTAAAGAAGCACGAGATGAATTATCTTACGCATGACTTAGAGTTAGCTACAGTTGTATTTGCTTTAAAGATATGGCGGCACTACCTGTATGGTGAGAAGGTTGAGATTTTTACGGATCATAAAAGTCTTAAATATTTGTTCTCCCAGAAAGAACTTAATATGAGGCAGAGGCGTTGGCTTGAGTTGCTTAAGGATTATGATCTCGAGATTATGTACCATCCAGGTAAGGCTAATGTTGTAGCCGATGCACTGAGTCGACGCGGTGCGTTTATGGCTATGATGATGGTGCATGAGTAGGGGCTGTTACAGCAGATGAGTGAGTTAGCCATTACTCCTCTCAAGGAGAAGGTCATTGTGCATTGTGTTTATTTGAGAGTTCAACCAGAGTTGACTAACAGGATTCGTGTGCACCAGAGTGGTGATATCTTGTTGGCTAAGATTTTGGATGATATGGAGAGATTTACCCCTTTGGGTTATAGTCAGCGAGGGGATGACCTGTTGTTGTATCGGGGCAGGATTTGTGTTCCAGATGTTGAAGCTATCAGGCAGGAGATTCTGACTGAAGCCCATAGATCTCGTTACACCATTCACCCAGGTGTGACGAAGATGTACTAGACATTACGACCGAGGTTTTGGTGGGATGGCATGAAAAGGGACATTGCAAAGTATGTGTCACAATGTCTTATTTGTCAGCAGGTAAAGGCAGAGCATCAGAGACCTGCAGGTACGTTACAGTCCTTACCCATTCCGGGGTGGAAATGGGACAGTATATCTATGGACTTTGTGTCAGGTTTGCCTCGGACTGTGAAAGGTCACGATGCTATATGGGTCATTGTTGATAGGCTGACGAAGACAGCACATTTTTTGCCAGTGAAGAAGACTTATTCTCTGAACCAGTTAGCAACACTGTATATTGCTGAGGTAGTAAGGTTGCATGGAGTGCCCTCTAACATTGTGTCAGATAGAGACTCCAGATTTACTTCGCATTTTTGGAGAGTGTTACAAGAGGCATTGGGCACACAGTTACGATTCAGTACGGCATTCCATCCACAGACTGACGGGCAGACAGAGCGTACTATCCAGACACTAGAGGATATGTTGAGAGCCTGTGTCTTGGATTTTCATGGTAATTGGTGTGATCACCTTCCATTGATCGAGTTTTCTTACAATAACAGTTTCCATGCCAGTATTGGGATGCCACCGTACGAGGCGTTATACGGTCGCCCATGCAGATCACCGTTATGTTGGGAGGAACCAGGTGATAGAGCGATGTTGGGACCAGAATTGGTCGAGCTCACGACAGAGAAGATTTAGCTTATCAGGGCACGGATGAAAGTTTCCCAAGACAGGCAGAGGAGTTATGCTAACAAGCGTCGTCGAGCGCTTGAGTTTGATGTTGGTGACTCTGTTTTGTTGCGAGTTATGCCTATGAAGGGCATCAAACGTTTTGGCTTATCGGGGAAGCTTAGCCCTCGGTATATTGGGCCGTTTGAGATTCTTGAGCGTGTAGGGTCAATTGCCTACCGCTTAGCTTTGCCACCACGTTTGTCTCATGTTCATAATGTGTTTCATGTATCGATGTTACGGAAGTATGTGCCGGATCCCAAGCATGTTATTGATTATCAGTCTCTTGAGGTTCAGGAGGATGTGTCTTATGAGGAGGAGCCTCTTTGTATCCTAGACCGTAAGGAGAAGGTATTGAGGACCCGGACCATTCCGTATGTGAAGGTGCAGTGGCAGCGACATAGTCCTGAGGAAGCTACATGGGAGTTAGAGGAGAAGATACAACAATCCTATCCCCAGTTATTTATATGACCATATACGAATTTGGAGGACCAAATTCTTTTAAGGGGGGGAGAACTTGTAACGCCCCAGAAATATTCTGATATTTAGTGTAAGAGTATATGGTGAATTATGTAATATGTGAGATTGTTAAAGCTAAAATTATGTTATTAGGTTAATAATATGGTGTAAGTGTTATTTTATATAAGTTATGTGGGTTTAATTGTGGAGGCAGAGACTAGTGAGCGTGAGTGGCGGCCAAGTTTCTTCTCCCATCTTCTGAAAGCTTCCAAGCACGTGAGATTTTAGCTTTTGGAATCATTCTATATGAATATTTGCACCAAAGAGCCCATATATAGGTATTTATCTAAGAAAGAGATGACATTCTCGGCCATCACCAAAGGAAGGAAACAGAGAGGTTTTTTTTGGTTTTTGCTTCTTTGTCTCTTCACGAGTTAGCAAGCAAGGGGGGGCTGGAAAATCAAGATTAGGTGTTTATCAACAAGCTAGAAGCAACAAAAGGTAAGCATCCTCATCCATATAGCCATATTTGTTCCAATTATTCATATGTTTATATACGTATATCATTTTGTTTCAAAAGCTTTGTTTGATCTCATTTTCTGGTTAAAATTTGTTGTAATTGGTCCAAGGGGTCTTGTTTACCTCTATTCCATTGGGGATAATGCTATTTTTGATAGGATTTCAGAGTTGGCGAAGTTTTAAACTCGGTTTCGCTGAAGAAGACGATGAACAGTAAAATTACAGCACTCTGTTTTTGATTTGCAGCTTGATTTTGACCCTGTTAAAGTCCTAATCTATCAAAAATTAAAACATGAAAGTTGTAGATATTCTTCTTGTATTTTTATAGCAACTTGAATCAGCTAAATCGGAGTTCATATGAGTAAGTTATGCCCAAAATACAGAGAGATGTCAAAACTGTAAAACTTCCGTTTTTTTGTAAATAATGCCCCATGGCCGAATTTGCTTCATGAAAATCTCCATGTTCAACTATGCATTACACATATGATTTATATAAATGCAAGAGAATTATATGGGGTATTGTATGGAGCATTTTACATGATTAGAGCTTGCTATCTTATTTAAGTATGATTAAATGCATAGTTAAAGTCTTAAATGCATGGTTAAAGTCTAATATTTACTATACATTCATGGGTTCATGATGAGGTGTGCAAGCATGGGTTTATTCATGGATTATTATTATCAAGATTAACGCGCCTATATTTTTGCGCTGAGTGGGTAAAGCATGCTGCGGATTATTCCGTTGGGGCATATACACAGGCTATTAAGGGCTAGGCTTGTGTGGTATGTGAACCCCACAGTTCAAATCAGTGCAGGGCTTATTGGCTTCAGAGGTTATTTATGTATTACATGCATCTTGATTATGTATTCATTATATAAACACGAGTCATGTTTCAGTTGTATAATAATATAGAGTCCCACGTCAGTTTATTGTGGGTGTCAGCGGTATATTGCATGTAATATCATGGCCCACGCCAATATTGAGTGGCTTTTAGCTTTCCATAAGTATGGTATATTTCATATTTGTGATACGTGAGATTCAGTTATCTTTTCATGTCTCGCCATCTTATGCTTCAGTTCAATTATTCCAGCTTCCAGTTATTTTATATTGCTTGCTGGGCCTTGTGGCTCACTTTGCTTGCGTCATTCCAGGCAGGGGCAAGGCTAGAGCGGATGCCGGGCCTAGTGGAGTCTGAGTGTTGATCTTAGACGTGTACAGAGTAGTCCAGAGTTCAGGGCTTCTTTTGTTGTCAACTTCTGCTGTTTTGTTATGTATGGGTCAAATCAATGTATTTTGAGACTTATTACGGATATATGACCCTGATGTACACAGATTTGCCACATATATGTATGTTATTTAAGTACCCTTATTGGGGGTTTCCAGTTTAGTTGTTTGGCATTTCTGTTTATGTGAGTGACAGGTACCATCCTTATTGACACTTCCTCCTTAGGTCCCTGAGCTAGGGTACTTAAGGGTGAGGGCGCCACAACTACAGCCCAAGCAATAGGGAACATTTGATTGTTCCCATCTCTCCCAACTGCAACTAAAAGAATACCCTTGCAAATCCCTTTTAGGAAGCAGCCATCAATACCCAAGATCTTCCTACACCCACTTAGCCACCCCTTTCTCAAAACGTCAAAACAAACATAGAACCTATCAAAGTAGTTAACCTTGGTTGTATTATCATCACATGACTTCAAAATAATAGTGCTTCCAGGGTTAGAGGTCTTAATCTCCTCTACATAATCCCACAGTTTACCATATTCCTCAATGTAACTCCCCATAACAGAATTTAACATTTTTTTCTTAACATTCCTACAAACAATAATGCTAACCTCCACTTTCAATAACTTCGTACATAGAGATTTAAGAGTTGCAAGCTTAATTCTAGGTTCTGACACAATTAATTCCCTAAAATGTTTTGCTATAAAAGAAAGATCTAACAAGTTTATTTTTATTATCCCCCCTACAACAAGTATGTTCAGGCTTAAAAGTCTTTATGGTCAAGTTGGCATCACTCTTTTCCTTAGAAGCAAACAGCACAAATGGACATTTATCAACACATACAAATCGAACCCTCTTAGAATCATTTTTCTTCAACCTTAGTTTTTTGCCCTTAACCACATAATACTTTATAACAGTTTGCTTAAATTCTGCAATGTTTTCAAAGGACATACCAAGACAAAAATTAGGAATATGTGCCTCATCGTCAAACCTTATTTGGGAACTAGGCTTCACAACAAACTGTTCCCCACCTTCTGAGCCAGATTCACCAGAGGTATCAGAGAAACTACCCGAATCGTCACTTGGAATGTAGATTGAATGATTGCTGCTATCAGAGTCTTCTTCCCCATTAATATATGTACAAAATGCAAGATATGCAAATGTCATATTTTAAATACAAGCTAATGTAAATGAAGTGACAATTTATGGAAAATACCTGCATTTTCACCTACAGCTTATGCTCTATCATTCTCCCTATTTGCATCATCCCAATCATTAGCAGTTGCATTAATAGTGGCAGTAGCTTCATCTAGATCTACCTCTACAGCATCTTCTCCCTCTCCATCTCCCTCCTTTCTTAGAATCCCTTCAATCCTTGCTTTCTTCTCTCTAATATTTTGCCTTGCAGCTTGCAATTCCTCATCTTCATCGTCGGAAAAGTTTGTAACATCTTTCACTAGATCATCAAAAGTTGCATCAAAGGGCTCTTCGTTAAAGACTACCTCTTCTACATGTTCCTCATTAGCTGCATCATCTGCCACTTGAGTTCCCTCACAACTCCCAAAACTAGTTTGTTGCCCTACTACCCCTTCATAAGCTACTAAACCAATTTCTAGTAGGGGACCAACTTTTTTAGCAAATTTACCTAATTAACCCTCATTTATAGACTCAGGAGATATAAGAACATGTGGTTGAAGAGGGTTATTAGTTGGAACGTAATCTACTTTACCTTCACCCTCCAGGTATATGTCCAATGTGTCCCCATCAACTACACCTTTACATATTTTGAAAATACTCTCATCATTCGATATCTCACCAAAGTTATCTTTACACTTCAAATAAATTGCACTAACCTTGTTGAATTTTAAGTGATGGGCAATAGCCCAAGTCACTGCAGGAAATGAGAACGTTTCAAAGTCAAAGTCCACTTAAATCTCCATATTCTCCCCCCTCCCCCCCCCCCCCACACATAGCTACTTTCTTCCTTTACCATGACACCACCGTGAAAAAGTCTCAACTTTGCTACTAAGTCACACATTCTACCAAACAAAAAAAAAAAACAAGAAAAATAAAATGCATGTTAGTTGCCAACTAGGTTATTATAATATTGTTAATTTACATACACTCAGTCAGCACCCTTACCACAACACAACATATAGATAACCACTAAACAAGCAAATGAAAGTAATCATAACCTACAATAATTTGGGGACCACAACAACATAGCCACCTACAAGCACAAACCTACTTGTCTACCATTTCAACAACAATAAAAGCACAAACCCACAACTGTCGAACAAACCCATAACTCTCGAAAAACCCATTCGAACAACCTTATAACTGTCGAAAAACCCATTCAAACAAACCCAACATACAAGATAAATGAGCAAATTTACACATATATTTAGCAGAAATAGAGACCAATTTTGAGTGCGCACATCCAGTCGACAACTCACCCTTCAACGAAGTAGTAGAAGAACTCAAAATCCTCTCCAGCACATTCAACGTTGCGAGCTTCGACTGCTAGAGAGAATGTGACTTCGACGACCTTCGATGGTTTTGCCTTCAATGAGTTGGGAATTAGGTTTTTTGAGTTGAGATTTAGGTTTTGGCTAAATTAGGTTTTGAACGCTGTGAGTTTCGATGGTTTTCGCTAAATTAGATGAGTTTGGGAATCAGGTTTCACTAAATTAGGTTTCAAAATCTAAATTAGGTTTGGTTTGTAAATTTGATTTTTATTTTTTAAAAATAGACGTGTTTTATTTCTTACACATGGACGTTTAAAATATTACATACGTGTCATCTCACGCGCCTTGAAGGACGCGTGATATCATGCACAGACAGATGTAGATGGCAGTGACTAAACATGTAGATTTTTAATTGTTTAGAGACCGAAAGTTGAGGTTTCTTAGGTAAGGGACTGAATGTCATATTTTTAAATAGTTTAAGGACTTTAAGATGTATTAAGCCTATTTATAATACATGCATATTATCTATTTATAATACATGCAGAATATGCATGTTTGTGTCTGCATATATGCATCCGTATATATATAATACATGTATGTAGTTATTCAAACATTTAAATTTTAAATAAGATCATTTGAAATCCAAACAAGACTTTATTGTAATTTACTCGTATGCATGTGTCAATCCACACGTGATGGCACAAAAATTGTCGCTTCCAGCTTGTTGATTGAAACATGTATAGTATTTTATTTTTACTAAATTTACTCTCAACCTTACAGAAATATTCTTTGAATTTTTTTCAATCTAACAGAAACTGCTTAATATTTAAATTTTGACGAAATAAATTTTTTTGAAAACAGTTAATAGTTTTTTTCAAAGATTAATAAAAGTGCTAATAAAGTCTTAAAAAATAGTTTAAAATGTTTTGAATATTATAAAGTTAACCATGAAATGCAGTTTTAGATACTTAAAGCTTCTTAAGGTTACATTTGGTTTGGATGGAGAGATTTCAAATGATGTGATTCCAACTTTAAAATTCAAAATGTTTGCATTTTCAATCATCATCACTGCAATTTAATCATTCTCATCACTGCAAAAAGAAATTGTGAAAAAATACAATAAAACTAAGAAGTATATGGTTAAATATTTTTCTATCGTATTATAAAATTAATTTTTATGAATATATATGTATAAGAACATATATACTGTATATATACGTACAATTACATTAAGTACATAAGTTTACATGTATGTACACTAAAGAGCTTGTATGTGTTATGCATGTGTAAAAAAATAAATTTAAATGAATGTTTATTTGGTGATATTTGACCGTTATAGTTTTTTTTTTTTTATAAATTTTTTTTAGGTAAAATGTTAAAAAAATAATAATTCTTGGCATAGTGAAAAAGTTATTTGAGAAAACAATCACTATTCATGGGTTAATGAATTCAAATTTTATTAGTGTAATTAATTTTTATCTAATCAATATACATAAAGATAATTTAAAAGTACTTTATTAATAGGCTTTTATAGCACCAAAAGTGGATGTTTGCTTATATAATAGTATAGATATATAAATATATATACGTGTGTAAATAGCATATATATATATAACACATATGTATATGTATGTAAAATATTTATATATATATATACATATTCATGTATATATGTGTTATGGGTATTTCTCGAGCTACTTCTTATGGGCTGAGCTCGACCCGGTAGGCCGGCTCAATCGCCTAAGTCTCAATGGGCCCTAAGCTGAGTTTGTTGAAGCAAGCTCACACATTGCTGAAGCCCAAGCTCAGATCGCGGGACCAAGCAAGCTTTAAACGAGCTCCTAGCAATATTTCTAGCAGTATTTCTAGTGAGCTCCCAACGATACCTCTAGCAAGCTCCCAGCGACGTTTCCAACTCGCTAACCTAACTGATTAGCTCGCATACCAAGAAGGTCGCAAAGTAACTAGGGAACAATTGTGCGCTAGGTGTTATTCTGGTTGGGCCATCCAGCCTAACCTGGCCATACCCTCTCGACCCATTTTCTTGGCCCATGGCGATCCCATCCTGGCCCTGTACCCGCTCGTAACAATATCGTTGTGGCCACTTCTGGATTTCTGCGTGCCTACCTTAGATCTCATCCTCATTAATGAAGGTCCCGTCGGCGCCATGCTGCCATCTGGGCACCTCTGTCGGCACCGGATATTCAGTCCCATCATCTACAGACACACGACGCATCCAGGAGGACATTCCCTCCTCCTATATAATAGCCAGCTCCCTTTAGAACAAAGGTATGCTTTTTCTGCTAACCTACTGCTACGCTGCATATTTTTCTACTCTCTTACTTACTTGAGCGTCAGAGTTCTTGCAGAGAGCCAATCAGTCGGAGGAACGCTGACCGAACCGTACAACACTCCTTGGTGCATCTTTTTCTTTCTCTCATTCTTTGTTCATTTGATCAATGTGGACCAACGAATCACGGTCGACCAATTTCGGATGTCGACATTTTGGTGCTAAAGAAAGGGCAGGGCCTACTCTGATCAATATCAATGCCGAGAGCGAGAAACACAAGAAGTTTTGAAGTGATAACCAATCAACCTACAAACCATACGCCTCAAATGCCAGAAGTTCCCCTAGTCGGGGGCACGGTCGTAACCACTACAATTGCTTTTGTACCCCCACTAGCCGGAGTCACCTATGGCATCCCCGCGTGGGTTCCCTACCAATCTATGGCCTTTACCCCCAGGTTAGAGGCAGTGCAGGCCTGGTAACAACGTTAAGAAACATTGGAGAGTACAGTCATGCAGCTTACTGATGCAGTTAGGGCACTGGGCTAAACGCAGGTCTAAGCAGCCCAGCTGCAGGTGGAGGCCATGCCACCCGTTGGTGCCCCTCAACCCCCTGGTGGAAGACTTTCCTAGGACGAAAGAGAAGCTAGAAGAGCATTGCTACGAGCTAGATCAGTACATTCCTCAAATCTGCAGTTTCGAAGATCAGAAAAATGTTGTTGCTATGATAGCGAGCTGAATGTGCACTCCACTGACCAGAGGATAGTGGTGAATCCTTACAAAGATCGTCGTGAAGAGTTTCATGAAGAAAGTCGATGACGCGAAGATCCATGCTGTAGATGCTATAGTCGTCGTGAAAAGTTTCATATATATATATATGAAATACATATATATATATGTATATTTATACCTTGATGACAAAGGAATAAGGAGCAAGAGTGTTTTCCATGCTATAGATGCTCAATTGAAAATTTTCAAAGGAAAATTTCTCTAAAACACTGATGATCCTGGTAACTGGGATTATCTGAGAAATCGTTCTCAAGATGATGTTGGAGCTAGAGATCTTCACCTTTATATTCGCAACCCATCAACAATGGTAGAAACTCAATTGGGTTTAACCTCTATCTAAAACTCAATTTTGGGTTTCGTTGAATGATGAAACCAGATATTCGATGAAACTAGATCCTCTTCTTCATTGCACACAGTTTCTCCGTCGTTGTCGTCCATCGCCTGCGCCTCCATCATCCACGACCTTTTCCATTGTCGGCGTTTACCCCATTAATGTACACTGTATATATATATATATATTTAAAAGTCATTATGCACTATGTATACGTATATATTAATATAAAATTTTGATAAATAATTATATATAATTTATTAACATATATATTATATTAATATAAAAAATTTTCCAAGCGTGTGTATATCACGTGCTTAATTTTGAGATTTGAAGGGTGTAATAGGTTATTTTTCTAACTTGGGGCACAATAGGTCTCTCCTCAAATTAGGGGACATAAGTGGTTAAATGAAAAAAGTTTAGGAGCAAAAAAGTGCTTTTAGTCAAATATTACATGCCCACACCCACATATATATGTACGATATACGCGCACGTATTATGGGTCCTTCTGTTTGGAGTGGGTTGACTTGAATTTGTTCCAAATGTGGTAACTTGTGTGTTTGGTAACATTATAACTCTAAACTCAAAACTCAGTCTGATAGAAGTGAGTTTAGAAAGGTCAAACTCAACCTCGTGAATTTTGGTGAGGTTGAGGTGAGCTTGCTCAAATAAACTGTTATATTGTTTTGGAAGTTATGTGTGCCCTTATAGCTAATTATATGCATTAATGGTCTTTTTTTTAGTCATTTAATATAATTATTCTACTTAACTTATTGAATTTATGAAACTCTTTTTTATAATTTAATCGAACCGGTTCAAGAGGAGGCTACTAAGACCTATGCCTAGAGTCCTCAAAAAAAGGAGAGGCCCAAAAAGTTTTCGAAAGTAAGCCCTACTATCCAAAAGGGATATTGCTATCTAATTTTTCTTGTACTTTTAATTGATAATTGATAAAAGAGAAAAAGAGAAATAATTATAAAAAATTAAAAATAAAAGAATTTTTTTTTTTATTTTTAAAAAAAACCCTAAATTAATAATAGTCTAGGACCTCCAACCCCTTAAGTTGACCCTGACTTTAACTCACCTCACTGTTTCTCACCTTATTCTAAACAAAGTTAATATTTATGAAATATGAATGTTCTCATATTTCATATATATGAATGTTCTTTTTTTTTTTTTGAGGGATATGCCCTTGTTTGTTGCTTGTGTGATGCTATAGTGCCCTTTTCTTTTTTATTAAATTTTTATTTATAGAAAAAAATATAAATATTTTCATGCCCCCAAATTTTTATAAATTTTGAATTTATAAATAAACTTTTTTTCTTTCTATAGGAAATAGCAGAACATGAAATGCAAAAAATTATCTAAGAGAAAAAAATCACCCGTCAATTTCATTCCAATATTCAAGTGCTAGCAGCAAATTTATGAGTGAGAATGAGGTCATAACTATCTCCACTGCGTACTCCTAGCATTTCTAAATTTAAGCAACTATTTTGCTTTTACAGCAAAAGCATTGACTGAGTAAGACATTAAAACAGAATTAATACCAAAAAGAGTACATAAATTAAAACTAACACTAAAAGACAAAAACTTGCAGTTAGTTCCCTCCATAAATTGTCCTATAACATTAAGCAAAGTGGCAATGCATCAACACTTCTCCTTGAGAATTTCTTTGAGATCATAAGTTTGCTTCTTAAATCTTCAAATTTGTTCTTAGGAAGAGCCTTAGTGAGCATGCCTGCAACCTCTACTTTAGATTTGCAATGAAGCAACTTAACCTCCTTATTCTTTTCTACTTCTCTCGTGACATGAGATTTGACTTCAATATGCTTAGTTTTACCATGTCGCATAGGATTATTTGCAATAGAAGATTTGTTATTGCACAAAATGACAGGAGGCTCACTTTGCTTCTCCCCCAAATCAATCATTAATTTTCTAAGCCAAATGGTCGGATTAGCTGCAAGCAACAGATATATACTCAATTTCAGTTGATTAAGTTACCACCTCCTAAAAATGAAACTGAACTGAATGAGAAAACATAGCTTGTGGTACTTTTACAATCCTCTATACTTACAGCCTAACCACTGTCAACATATCCCTGTAAATTGCCACCAGTTTTCTTCTCATACCACACACCAAAATCATTTGTGTCTTTAATGTATCTCAACACTTTTCTAGCAACATTTAGGTGAGCTTGAATTGGTGAGTGCATAAACCTAGAAAATAAGTCAGCTGGAACCATAAGATCAAGTCTTGCAATAGTCATGTAGGGTAGACTCTCGATCAAAATTTTGTAAATAGCAGCATTCATTTTGTCCTCCCAATCATCTAAACTTAGTTTTTCATTTTGAACAAGTGGTGTTGTAATTGTTTTATCTAGCTCTAAATTGAATTTCTTAAGCACATCCTAGGCATATTTTCTTTGAGCAAGAGAAATGTTTATTTCCGTTTGACAAACCTCAATTCCCAAGAAATAATTCATAAACCTTAGGTACATATTTATTATATCTTATGTTTAATGTCTAACTATTTATTGTTAATTAGTTTTATTATAATAAATATATTATTGAAAAAGATATATTTAATACTTATTAACTATATATATAGATCACAAGTATAAATTGATCCATCCAAAAAAGAATAAGTCAATCAAACCATATATTTTAATCCACCATTTATATGCATGTTTCTCATTCAATTAATTTTTTTTACTTTAATATGATGTTATAATTAGTGTTTTTAGTTATTATTATATTTTTTTAAAAATAAATTAAAGAATAGAAAATACTTAAAAAATAAAATAGATAAGATGTATGTGACAAATAGTAAAAATTATAAGAATTATAATAAAATAAATAAAGGTGTATGTAAAATTAATTTACAATTTATATGTTATAAATAAATTTGTAAGTTGTAAACCAATTATAAACTGGAAGTTGTGAAATTAATTTACAATTTAAGGGTGACGAATAAGGAGCAACAATTAGATGGAGATAGAGAAAGACGAGCGTGAGAGATTGATGGCGGTCGAGTGAGAATGTGAGTGAGAAAAGAGAAGACCATAAGACAAGATCCTATAATGGGGTTATTAAAAGTGGGGGGTATTTTTATCTAATAAAAATTCAAAAGTCTTAATTTTACAAAGATTTTTAAAGTGTTATAATTTTTTAAATTTTAATACCGGAGTCCTATTTTTCCAAATTTCCCCCTAGATTCCACATCAATTGGAGCAGCCCTGGCGAAGGTTTGGAGCAGCTAGAGAGAGAGAAGGCCATCGCCGCCGCCTCGCCGAGTGTCCGCTGCTGCCGACCGTCGCTGCATCTTCCATCTCCGCCGCCGCCTCGCATCTCTCGCCTCTCTCGTCGTCGGCGCGTCGCCTTGCCTCTCTTGCCGCTCTGGCCGCCGCCTCGCCGACCGTCGCCGCCCGCCGCTGCATAGTCCGCTCTCGCCGACCGCCGCTTCGCCTCTCTTACTCTAAGGTATGGCCAAAAGCTGCATTTTCCGCTCTCGCCTCGCCGCTGCATCCTCCATTCTTGCCGAGCCCGAGCTCAGATTTTCCGAGCCTCGGCTCGATTGCATTATAATTTGAAAATTTATTCATCTATCATTATGAGTACGTGGTAATTTGACATTGACATTGACAAATAAAAAATCTATACAATGAAAGTTTTGCTACATATGAAACATATACAATTAAGACAATCATCGACAAAAATTCCACAAGCAACAAGCTTTTCCTTCCTTCAAAATTTACATCATTTTAATGGTTAAGCCAATAATCACAGAGCAATTTGTGATTAGATTCCAACACCCAGGCGAGAAATCCTCCACTTGATGAGCGGGGACCAAAAAACAACCCTCATAGTTCCATAAATTGAGTAAGTCTTCACACAAGTAGTATAATAGGAGATTAAAACACTTATACCTATTAATTGCAACAACGAAGACCAACTAGAACATAGGAAAATGCTGCAAGATCATAGAGCTCAAGTAGATCAGAAAAATTAGAGTGAAATAGTTTATAAAAAAAGGCCCAATCAACACCATCCAAACTTAAAAAAAAAAAGTCCCAAAAACCAACCATATTTAGTGCTAGCAAAACTTTACCTTCCAACATTCCAACATCAAAAACTTCACCTTCCAACATTCAAAAAATTGCTACTAAAGCTAACCGAAATTTCAAGAGATGAACCCATTGAACAATTAAAGCAACATAATCAAAACAACACAAAATCTAAAGATAACAACACAAAAACATCCCCCAACTAGTATTAGTTACTCAAATTTGGTGGCGATACAAACCTCTTAATTACTCATTTTGCTTATTTATAATAGGTTGTTGGTGACTCTCCTCCCCCCCCCCCCCCCCCCCCCCCCAAAAAAAAAAAAGAAAAGAACAGTGACAACATGGAGAGGCTCTCTGTGTTGGTGGCATTGTAAGGCTAAACAACTGTAGGATGGGAAAATAAAGATCTGTTGGTGGCATTGTAAGGCTAACCAACTATAGGATGTGAAAATAAAGAAGTCAGTATTACTTATATGGGTATTCTTCTCAAATCTTCAAAATCTAAAGTGTTACCATTATAGATCCCATTCTTCCTCCAAAAGAATGACAACCTGAAAACCTATTAATCAAACAACTCATTGATTAAACCACACCCATCTATATATATATGCTTCCAAAAGAGAAAAATAAACCATATTTTTCTGCATATTTATTTATATACCCTACAAGCAATCATAGCTCTTGCTTCCTTGCAGACAACGTCGAGAATGGAGTTGATAAATTTTTCTCCTTTCTTGTAGTGGCCTTTGCCCTAGTTGTTGCATATGTCAAATTGGCTAAATAAGTTGTCCTTAGCCGAAAAAATTTGGTTGTAAGAGCTGGACTTAGACAATATCCATGGTCTTAAACTCCAAATTCTAGAGACAAAGTGGCCATAGCTTGTCTTGTTATAATAGAGATTGATCCTTTTGAGTTGAAGATCGAAGTCACCATGGTAGCATCTAGCAGGGTCAATGTCATTCTAAATGTGACCAATTCCCAAAACTTGAACCCAGTATAAAGGGAGATGAAGTTTGGTTATGCGAAGATGACGCGCGTTGTTGAATTGATAAGTCTAGAAAAAGGCAAATTTGAGTCTTTAACCATTTGGCCTTAGAACTTGAGTTGACTTCTGGAGCCAAATATCAATATCTTTCTAATTATATGTCTTGTACGAAATATATATATTTTTTCTAGTACAAAGTAGTGTAGATTAACGAACTCATTAACTTATTTAGATTAGTAAAATGTTGAAATAAATAAATTTTGTAATTATTAAACTTTTAGTAGTTAGTATCTTATTTATTCTCCAACAATATTAACAATGTTGTCTTTAAAAATCATCGTGAAAGTACACAAATATAATAGAGACTAAATATTATACATTAAAATTTTATATAAATATATATTGATGTATTATTTATCTAGTATATGTTTGTGTATACATGTACACATGCATATTGTATTTGTGTGTATGTATAAAGTAAAGCACACAAAGTCTAAATAAATAAAAATTAATTTTAATGGTTGAGGATATATAAGAATAGGTAAAAAAAAATCCAAGCTAGAATTGTTCGATTGACCAAACGAAATACTCAATTGACTCAATCTTAGCGCTTCTTAATTTAGCGGTGTTACAAAATTGATACATATTTAAAAATTTAAGTATATTTTTAATAATTTTTAAAATTTATTATATAATTGATTAAATTTCAAATTTCATGAATGTTTTTTGTAATTGCAATAAATTTTATGTAATACAAGGAGGGTTAGCTTTCTGAATTCCGACCTTCCCTTGCCAAGTTGCCGTGAAAGGGGTAAAGAGCGAGAGCAGCTGCGGAGCAAGTGGAGGGGACGACAAACAAAAATGGGAAGTGCAGGGGCGGCACAGATACCGACTAGCTTCGGCCATGAGCTGAGGGCGTGCCTTCGTTGCAGGCTTGTCAAAACCTACGACCAGGCATTTCCTTCTTTCTCTGCTTTTGATTATGTGAATTTTCTTTTCGGTTCTTTTTCCAATTAGTTGTCTTTGCTGGATCAGTCTACTCTGATTCTCCCTCTGCTATCTCTTTTTGTTTCTTTTAGGGTTTTTTTCTTATACTCTATTACTTGCTTTTCCTGTAATGTTGTTGCCTGTCATCTTTTAGTTGCTCTATTCAATTTGTTATGTGTTTGTTAATTGACAAATTTAGTGTATGTATTGCTTTGTATACATTCAATTGATTACTTTACCTCTCGTATGGGGTCTGTTTATATACCACATGATAATCAGTTCAGGGAATCGGGATGTGAGAACTGCCCTTTCTTTAAGATGGACGAAGATCATGAGCGTGTTGTTGATTGCACCACTCCTAATTTTACTGGGTATATTAATTAGTGCTTCTATACATCTGCTTCCCTCTCTTTTTCCCTTCTTCTATGGTATAATTATGCAATGACAATGGGGGTACTCCCCTTAGTTTTAAATTATCACAATAATGTTTAGACTTAAATTTTGTGAGTTGTCGTGCAGAATTATCTCAGTTATGGATCCAAGCAGGAGTTGGGCTGCTCGATGGCTCCGTATTGGTAATGTCTGACCACCTTTCCCATCCTATTTGTTCATTAGGAAATTTTGGTCAAAATATACAAAACTTAATTATGGAGTATAAAATGCATGAGTAACCTAAGTTGAAGATAATTTTTTTGGATTAACCGTATAAAATATTTAAGTTGTAGTTGGTGATATAAAATATTTTTTCTTTTCCTCCTTTTGTTTTCTTTTCTTTGTACCCTTTAAAAACTAGAAAATAAATTTGAGCACTGCTATAATGTTAGCGAATTTTAATATGTTTAGGAACATGTGAGGAGGAATGACATTCTTCTTGAACTAGAGTTTGCTGGCAGGATCCAGATTCTATGTTGAGAACGAGGTATATTGCCCTAGCCTGTCTAGATTTGTGCCAAGATGTCCACATGTCATGATGCATGTGCACATCATTTAAATTACAGGATTGACATAATGTCCGTAGATGAGTTTGTTTAGGATTGTGATCTTAGTAAATCTTGCAAATATTAAAAACATTGGTCCTTTTGAATTAGGAAAAGAAATAAAACTAAAAAACTAGAGGTTGCTGCAGAAACTTGGTAATAAAACATGATGGCAGATGCCTGCTTTGGTGAGTCAATATGAGCTGACTGGTGACTGTCAGATTCCATGGAGGCAACTAAATGCTTCCTGTGGACCCTTTCTATAGCCAATGTTAAAAAAATGGAAACTACTAAATTATGATTACAATTGGAAAATAAGAAAAAAAAAAAACAAAGGAAACAAACTCTGCAACTTTACTTTTGAGTAAGCATATTAGGCTTCTGAACATTGACATTGATGAACTTGTTTACCAAAGAAAAAATCTGCGGGTACATTCTTTTGTTTTAAACTTCAAAAGACTAGTGTAACTGTTCAACCATTCAACTGTGTGGTAGTGTGACTTGTCAAATACGACCAAGCATTTTGTTGAAGAGTACTGGTCAACTGTTGAAAAATTGGGATATGCAACAAGGGCATCAGCATCAACTGCAATGAATGAGAGATGGGGTGTTTGGTGATGAATTAAATTATTCTATTGTGGAATTGAACCCAACCAACATTTAGAAAAACCAATTTAATCATTTTAACTGAAATGGCTGAATTAATTGAAATAACTAAATTATAAAGCTATTCAAAATAATGTGCGTTCTTGTTATGTTGGAAACATTGAATTTAAAAAAATAGAATTCTGAAACTTTTAAGGCAACAAAAGTATCTTATAACATGTGTGCATATTTATTAAAATATAATATAAACTATATAAACAAATAATAATTTCGTCAATAACATAAAATCTAGGTTATCTTTGTATAATGATTTTATAACTTGGTCAATTCAATAAAAAATCAAAATACTAATCTCAAACCCAAAATGAAAATGAAAATTGATTTTTTTAAACCAAAACTGAACCAAACCAAATTTAATTAAAAATTGAATTGAATTAATAGAAATTAACCTGTTCGGTTCAAAAATTTGATTTTAACTTAATAATGCTAAGCCCTAGTTGGAAGATATTTGAGATCAGTTGTTTGAAGGGGGACTTAGGCTGCTGAGAGTCAAAGCAGATTGGATGCACCTCATTGTGTGAGTTAGTGTTCTGTCTTTGAATTATGGAGGCCTTGGCTTTTCAAAATCTCTGGTGTTGGAAAAAAGGCTGCTAATGGTGATTAGAAAGTGAAACTTGATGGGGTTTGCAGTGGTGGTGGGTGTGTGTGTGTTTTGGGGGGGGGGGGGGGGGGGGGGGTGCAGTTACTCAATTGTGGTTGAAGAATCATTGCTTTTCTTTTTGCAGTTACTCAATTGTGGTTGAAGAATCATTGCTTTTCTTTTTGCAGTTACTCAATCTAGGCTAGATGATATTGTTTGGTTGAGCTTTTCTGTGGCAAGAGGATGGGAGGTACAGACAATGCTTAGCAATGACCAACACTGAAGGAGCAAGTATATGACATCTTATGGTAGCCAGGTTGGATGGGGATGAGGATTTACAACCTTGTCTCCCTCTTGAGATTGTGGGGTTTCAAGGTGGGTCACACGGGTGTTAAGAAGGATTAGGAGTTTTAGGGAAGATCTATCAATTTGGGCTTGTGAAAGGGAAGCTTTGAACCCGTTTACAGAGATAAAGGGTGGAAGAGAAACTTAACATCAGATTAATTTAACAATGCGGTTCGATTAGAGTAGTTTAAGGCAAGGAAAGGATGGTAGTCTAAATTATGCAAAAAGAGTAGGTCCTACCCATGGGGGCAAGGAGTTGGTAGCAACTAGATCTTTAGTCTTGTGAAATTTATTAATGTGTCTTGGAACATAAGTGGTTTAAGTAATCTTCACAAAAGAGAAGTTGTTAAAAGCTTGTTGAGAAGGTTGAAAGATATGTAGACGTTTCTATACTTAGTGAAAAACATCCTATTGCTTATCTTAGTGAAAAGTTGAATGAATCTAAACAAAAGCACTCCACTTATGACAAGAAATTTTATCCAATTATCCAATTCTTGTGTCATTGGTCACTTGTCAACACAACGATGTATCCTCTACTTGCACCAGGAAGCTTTTGTTTCTTGAATTTTGGAAAGAAACTGAACCATATACATGGTTATTTGATTGAATACATGCAAGTCTATTATTTCATTGTGAAACATTGGCCAAGAGTTGAGAATAAAGTTGTTGATGCTTGTTAACCACATTGAATGTTGAGGTCATAGGGTATGAGCGGCTTAAACTGGACATGTCTTGAGTTTGAAGAAACCTTTCTAACCTCAAAGATTTTCACCTTTAGGACGGACACTTCTTTGAGTCAATTGACTTTCTATCCTAGAAATACCAGTAAGAGATTTGTTGATGCAGGAGACTCATGCAAGATGCTGTTGGAATCCAACCGATAGGAAGGATTTCCAATGGATAAACTGAATTGAATTACTCTTCAAAGTTGGAATTACAGAAATTAAAGGCAAATACAGCAGCAACTGGGCATTCGAGAGGCCCAAAACTCTCCTACAATTTCTCCAAATTCTTCACACCCTCTACCTCTCTTCCTACCCCTTTTATATGTTGTTATTCTCTTCTCTCTCCTGCATAACCGTATTTGGTTATGCAGGCCAGGCGTGTCTGCTGGTTTGTTACACAAACCAGCCAATTGTCTATCCTATCCCTTGCGCACATGCTGGTCGAAGCTTCCTCCAGCTGTGCTTCCAACTTCCTTCAGCTGTTTGTGACGCCTAGAGTAAGTATGAAAAACCGGGGGCCTAACATTACTCCCTCCCCCAACTTTCACCTTGTCCTCAAGGTGAAAACCTGGAAACTGCTGTTGAATGAGGTTGAAAGGCTCCCAAGTAGCTTCCAATGGTGGCAACCCTTTCCATTGCAGTAGAACGTCCAAACCTCCCACATTACTTCCTCTGCCTGGTCTGACTCCCAACACTGCCTCTGGTTCAACCAACATCTCCAGCTCTGCACTTAACTGATTGGGAATATCTACCGCAGCTTGCAATACCCCCTTGGCTTCTCGCAGCTGAGATACATGGAATACGGGGTGAATGCTGCAAGATGAAGGTAACTTTAACCTGTAAGCCACAGGTCCAACCTCCCTCTCCACCTCAAACGGACCATAAAATCTAGGAGCCAATTTCTCATTAGTACGCCCAGCCAATGACTTTCGCCGATAGGGAATTAGTTTTAGGTAAACTAAGTCTCCTACATCAAACTTCACTGCTCTTCTCTTCATATCAGCCCTCTTCTTCATGATAGCTTGAGCTCTTTGTAGCTGTGCTTTCAGTTCTTCCAGAATGTGGTCTCTCTCGACAACCTGCTGTTCCACAACTGAAACTGGTGTGGAGCCCCTTTCAACTTTAAGTATGGCTGGCGGTTCACGCCCATAGACGGCCTGGAAAGGTGTGGTTCTAGAGGTTGTGTGGTATGAAGTATTGTACCACAATTCCGCCCATGGCAGCCACACAAACCAAGATTTAGGCTTGGAAGAAGCAAAGCAACGAAGGTACGTCTCCAATGTCCTATTCAGCACCTCCGTTTGACCATCCGTTTGTGGATGGTAAGCTGTACTGCGTAGAAGCCTGGGGCCTTGGAGACGAAACAGTTCCTCCCAGAATTTGCTCATGAAGATCTTATCCCGATCGGATACAATGGACCGTGGTAGACCATGAAGCCTTACAATCTTCTTGACGAAGACTCCTGCCACTTCTCTAGCCGAATACGGGTGTTTCAGCCCAACAAAATGGCCATACTTGCTAAGTCTATCAACCACCACTAAAATCGAATCTATTTTTCCTGACCTGGGTAAGCCTTCGATAAAATCCAATGCAAGGTCTTCCCAAATTTGATTTGGTATCGGTAGGGGTTGCAAAAGCCCCCCTGGCTTGAGTGCTAAGGCTTTGTTTTGCTGGCAAATCGCACAGTGGCTTACATACCTGTGAATGTCCCTCTTCATCCCTGGCCAATATACACTTACCGCGATCCTCTTGTAAGTCTTCAAGAATCCCGAGTGCCCCCCAACATTCCCATCATGACCCTCATGTAAGAGCAATGGGATGAGAGAAGAACCCTTCGGTAGATATAGCCTCCCCTTGCAGAAGAGAAAACCATCCACCAACTGAAAATGGGGTTTGGAAGTTGGATCCCGCTGGAGATCCTTGACCACCTTTTGCAGTCCTTCATTGTCAGCTATCTCCTTAGCTAGCTTATCGAGTTGGAGAATCTGAGGAACGGTTATAGCGAGGAGGGCAGCAGAGTGGCTGATGCGGGACAACCCATCAGCTGCTTTATTCTCTAACCCAGGTCTATATTGGATTTCAAACTGAAATCCCATTAGCTTAACCATCCACTTCTGATATTCTGGACTCACCAATCTCTGTTCCATCAAGAACTTGAGACTTTTTTGATCTGTCCTGACCACAAATTTCTGTCCCAAAAGGTAGTGTCTCCACTTTTGCACCGCAAATACGATAGCCATAAGTTCCCTCTCATACACTGATTTCTTTCTTCCCAGCTGATTAAAAGCCTGACTGAAGTATGCAATAGGTCGATGGTCCTGCATTAATACTGCCCCCAAGCCATGTCCAGAAGCATCCGTCTCCACCTCAAATGGCTTGTCAAAATTCGGCAAAGCTAACACCGGCAGTGACACCATGGCAGCTTTGAGCTGTTGGAAGGCTTGTTCAGCAGCCTCATCCCAGAAGAAATTACCCTTCCTAAGTCTGTCCGTGAGTGGCCATGCCATCTTGCCATAATCTTTAACAAAACGCCTGTAGTATCCGATGAGACCGAGAAAACCTCGCAACTCCTTCAATGTGGCAGGGGAGGGCCACTCCAACATGGCTTTTACCTTGCTATAATCAGCAGAGACTCCTTCTTGCGATATGATATGACCCAAGTACTCAATTTCCAATTGTCCGAATGAACACTTCTTCTTATTCGCAAACAAACGATTGGCTGCCAATACCTCCAGAACCGAGCACAAGTGTTGTGCATGCTGTTCATAATCTTTGCTAAAAACCAAGATGTCATCAAAGAAGACTAGCACGAAACGCCTCATCTGTTCTCTGAAGATATCATTCATCAGTGACTGAAATGTGGCTGGCGCGTTAGTCAAACCAAAAGGCATCACGAGGAATTCGTAATGGCCTTCATGTGTCCGGAACGCTGTCTTTGGAATGTCCTCAGCCTTGACGCGAATTTGGTGATACCCGGACTTAAGGTCAAGTTTGGAGAAAACCTTGGCCCCATGAAGTTCATCCAGCAACTCTTCAATCACTGGAATTGGAAATTTGTCGGCCACTGTTACCTTATTCAATGCCCGATAATCCACACAGAACCGCCACCCTCCATCCTTCTTCTTGACCAGCAGAACCGGACTAGAAAAAGGGCTGGAACTGGGTTGTATGATCCCTGCTGCTAGCATCTCTCCTACCATCTTCTCAATCTCGTTTTTCTGCAGATAGGGGTAACGGTAGGGCCGCACACTAACCGGAATGGTGTCTGGTAGCAGGTTGATGGCATGATCCTTCTTTCGGAAAGGAGGCAGCCCTTCAGGTTCTGAGAATACCTCCTCAAACTCAGCTAACACCTTCTTAAGGAACGGTGGGACCTCGACCTTTTTGTCACTGTAATCAGCTACCATTGTTCCCAACTCAAGCAATATTCCCTCTCCATTCTCCTTGAAAGCCTTCATCATCGCTTTCAGGGATACCAAGCTTTTGCTCAAACTAGGATCTCCCTGCAAGGTCACAGCCAATCCTCCCACCTGGAACTTCATAGTCAGGGCTTTCCAATCCACTCTCATCTTTCCCACCGCAGCCAACCACTTCATCCCAAGAATTACATCTGAGCTACCCAGCTCCAGAGGTAGAAAATCTTCCACTATTTGCAAGTTTTGTAGATGTAACTTTACCCCCATGCAAATACCGGCCCCTTGCACTGCCATCCCGGTTCCCATGATAACACCGTAACCAGTCGTTTCTGTTCGCGGCAACCCCAATTGTTGAACCAACTCCGTCGCTATGAAGTTGTGCGTCGCCCCCCCGTCAATCAGTACTACCACTGGTTGCCCTTCTATAACACCTTGTAGCTTCATGGTTTGTGGTGTTGTTAATCCAACCACCGAATTCATGGAGAGTTCAATGATTTCGCTGCCTTGGCGTACATCCTCTCCCTCCTCTTCTTCCCTCACTTCCGTGGTTCCCCGTTCGGATCCTTCCCTCTCTTTACCGTCATCATAAATCATCATAACGTGCAATTCCTTGTTCTTGCATCTGTGACCAATCGAGTACTTCTCATCACAAGGGAAACACAATCCCTTCTCCCTCTTGGCTTTCCACTCAGCCTCGCTGAGTCTTTTAAAGGAAGCATTACTACCACTCTCGGCCACTGGTAGCTTACTGCTCGCCTGATTCGGGGCTCTCGAATAAGAAGTCGGGCTTCTGGATTGAGTGGGATAGATTCTAACGGTGTTGGAAGTAGAGTAGGTGGGAAATTTACTTCCCACTGACCCGAACCCTTTACTGCAGGTTAGGATGGCTGCATTTTTATCCTCAATACATTGCGCCATCAGCATGACCCGATCTAACCCCCTGGGTTGAAGTACCCTGATCTCAGCCTTAATTTCAGGCTTAAGACCGTTGATGAAATGTCCTTCCAAAAACGCCTCAGAGACGTCCGACACTGGTACCGCCAACGTCTCAAACATCAACCTATACTCCTTAACCGTACCTTCTTGTCGCAAAGCTAGGAACCTCTCTTCCAGCGACCCTTCTTGAGTTGGGCGGAATCGGTTAAGAATTCCTTGCTTGAGCCCTTCCCAGCTGCGGATCCCCCTGCGCCTCGACTCCCATTGGAACCAAGCGAGGGCCCCTGCCTCGAAGCACAATGCGGCTGACTCGATCTTCTCTTCCTCCGACAGTTGGTTGACCGTGAAGTATCTTTCCGCCCTGAAAATCCAGTCGTCTGGATTGTCTCCTTCGAAGGTAGGCATTTCCAGCCGTCTACCTCTCCCCTCCGGTCGCCATGCAGCGTTCATGCTTCCTTCCATTCTGTGACTCATACCTCCTCCTGGTGTCATCTCGGAATCTGGGGTCGAATCCGGTGGCCATTCGTTCCCATGAGCCTTAGCCTTCCGCTCCCGTTCCTGTTCGTCCCACCTTGTGCGCATGATAGCGAACTGCTCCAGCATCTCGGCTACGTTCCGATTTATGGTTTGAACCTCTCCCCTCATCGTGTCAACCTTCCCCTCCAGGTCCCCCACTCTCTCGGTTAAGTTTACCATGTTGATCGAAGATGCTCTGATACCAAAATGTTGGAATCCAACCGATAGGAAGGATTTCCAATGGATAAACTGAATTGAATTACTCTTCAAAGTTGGAATTACAGAAATTAAAGGCAAATACAGCAGCAACTGGGCATTCGAGAGGCCCAAAACTCTCCTACAATTTCTCCAAATTCTTCACACCCTCTACCTCTCTTCCTACCCCTTTTATATGTTGTTATTCTCTTCTCTCTCCTGCATAACCGTATTTGGTTATGCAGGCCAGGCGTGTCTGCTGGTTTGTTACACAAACCAGCTAATTGTCTATCCTATCCCTTGCGCACATGCTGGCCGAAGCTTCCTCCAGCTGTGCTTCCAACTTCCTTCAGCTGTTTGTGACGCCTAGAGTAAGTATGCAAAACCGGGGGCCTAACAGATGCCTTATAAGATACTTTGAGTGTAACAAGACCATAAGTAACTAATTTATTGGGAAAATCTAAATAGAGATTGAGCAAGATGGTTAGTGTTACATGTCTGGCCAAGAGAAATGTTGCCTCACCTTATTATTTGCCCCTGGTTATCCGTGGTAAGATGTTAGCATAGATTTTGCCTTGAGTCTTCCCCTTGCCTCTAAAAAGATTGACTCAAAATTTGTTGATTGTGAACTGTTTTTCCAAAATGCCCATTTCATCCCACATAGAAAAACTTCTATTGCCTTTAAGGTTGCCAAGTATATTCCATTGGGATTGTCACGTTATATGGCCTTCCCAAGATCATAGCGTCTGACTGGGATGTTCTCTTCACTAGTTATTTTTGGAAAACCCTGTAGCATCTAGTAGGCACTGAGTTGAAATTTTCTATTACATACTTTCTCGGTCCAACGGAAAAAGTCAATAGGTTTATTGGTATAGCTTATAAGTGTGGTACATTGTTATAAACATGCTAAGCTTTTAACCTCACTCCCATGTCGCCTCATGTTAAAGAGTGTCCAAATTAATTGAGCCATTTACGTAACATATTCATGACAAATCAATAAGCAACTTGAGGTAAGTAATGCATTATACAAACTTTGAGCTGACATTCATAGGTAACTTGCTGAAATTGATATTGGTGATCATGTTGTGATCCATTGTAGGCTAGAGCAGTTTCCTCTTAGAATCATCTTCAAGTACCAAGCTCATAGTGTGGGTCCTTTTAAAATTCTAAAATGAGTTTGACAAATGCATGCCATTGATATACGACTTGACTTTGTTCTTTAGTTTGACATCTATCATTGAGGGCCTTTTTGCACACAAGTCATATTAACCCACATGATTATCCTTACACCAACCCAACCTATTGAACCTCAATTAGAGCCCAACGCTTCACCACCATTATTTTCCCCCCCTTGCACACCAGGATAAAATTGATGCAATTTAAGATGAGCAGACTGTTTTTAACATTAAAGGTTCAATAGTTCTTGGTTTGTTGGGAAGGTCTTTCTTATTCTGATTCCACTTGGATTACCAAAGCCCAATAATAGCAGCTTGACCCTGGCCTATTAGAATTATACAAGAGTCGGCAAGATCTTTCCATGGTAGCAACAAGTTCTTTCCACTCTAAACAAGTTGGTGTTGATGATATTGCTTGACCACTAGTGACATGAGTATATGGCATGTGATGAGAAGATCATACACCACTTTCCTTATAGTTGGGTGATTGAGTAGTTAGTGTCCAAAAAATTGAGGGTGAGATTTTCTCCTATTGGGGGAGATTGATAGTATATTTGATCTATTTTAATTTTTGATTCCTAGCTTTTACATTTGGTAGATTTGTATGAAACATTGAGACTTGAAATATTATCTTTTTTAGTTTAATGTCAGCCCCCTTAAGTAGGCATTAGTGATATAATTAGAGAGGAGGTTGATTTGGAATAAAATTTTGATTTCTTCCCTTTTCTGAGTTCTCACTCTTGAATCTTCTTTTCTCTTTGTACTTATTTCTCTTCTTCCCTAGATATGTTTTCTCCCCTCCCTGATTTTGTTCTATTCTCCAATTTTCTGTAATCTTTCTTGCTGTCCTACATCAGTATACATATGACCACCTAAATTGGGGACCACTTATTTATGAATTGGATAGGATCCATTATGGGGGACATATGGATTGGTTTGGTCAAGTTAAGTGTCTCTTCAATAAAGGGTTCTTAGTTTTGCTTAAGAGGCCTTTAGGCAAGGGACCCACTTTCTTCATTTTTCTTGAAAATCTTGGTAATGGAAGCACATAGCCTCCTTTTGTATAAAAATAGTAGCCTTTGGTGGGTTAATATTTCTAAGTCAAGTCCAAAGGAACACTAAGGTTTTCGTGTTACACCAGCTTTTACAATGTTATATTCTTCATTTTTGTGATCCTATTGAACAGACTAGGGGATCTTGGATGTGTTATTGTATTTCAAGACCATCTTGGATAGGATTACTCATTAACCTTGCTAAGAGTGAGATAATTTTTGTTGGGATGGTGAATTCTGTAAAATTTTGAAAATTGGGTTGTAGATTAATAGTTCTCCCTTCTTGGGTCTTCCCTTGAGAGCTACGTCAAGTCTAGAACTCTTTGGGATGAGGTGGCCAATCATTTTTTGGTTGGCCAATCTTGGTAGCGAATGGGTTGAAGAAGCACTAGAAGGGCCTTTCATTTTCTGTAGGGGTGTGTGTGTGTGTGACGGAAATGGGGTGGAGACATAGTGAACTAGTTCAAGTACCATTCATGAGTTGGGGTAAGAACTGTAGTCCATTGCAAAGTGGTTTTTAAGCATTAGAGATTTAAGGTTGTATTTGACTGTGCAAACCTTCCATCCAGGATGAGAGGTGTTGGTAAGTACTTCTAATATGTCAAAGGCACTGATGAGGGCTTCTCGATGAAGATATTACTTCATAGATGATGGTCTTTGATGGCTTCAACTTTCAGTGTGTTTGTTGGTGAGAATATTGGTTGGGGTTCTCAAAATGGTGGCTAGGGCTTTGATGCCCTCGGTGAGGATGGCTATGGTTGATTACTATAGTGATTATGGTGCTTTGTTCTGATGGTGATTCACAGTTGCTTTGTAAATAAGCTATGGTGACTTCGCTGAAGATGGTGTCCTTCAATGGTATCTGCTAGAGTTGACAATGGTGCCTGATGTTGTGAAACGGATGTAGTGTTGTTGCTGATAGGCTTGTGGTTGTAATGATCTGATGCCAACGACCAATTTGATGGATTCAGACTGTTTCTATGATGATCCCAATGGTTGCATTGATGATGTTCGAAGATAATGCTGCTGCTGCTGCACTTGTTTTATGGAATGTTACATGAATTTTTTTTGATACCATTTGACAGAGATGATGGTGGATGGTTCTGTAGATGGTGCTGTGAGCAACTACAATGGACTTCCGTTGTGTTGCAAAGATGATTCTGACGACAGTGGTGGACTCAACTGGTGTTGCTGAGGGCTCCAATGATATGGATTATGATGTCATTGTTGTTCTACAAGATGGATGCTGTTGGTTATTGATGACGATGAATGTTGTTGATGTTCTCTAGATGGATTGATGAAGAAGTGCTATTGCTGGAAGTTTCTGGTTAATGAAGATGGGAACCATTGTCGAAAGTTCATAATCCTATTTATAGGCTAAGATCCCAACTAAAAGATAATTACCCTAACTACAATTATATCAACAAAATAAATAAAAGATAAAATTCAAAGATAAAAACTAAATAAAATAAGATAAATCAAAATAACTGAATACTCTTAACACGATGGATGTGTGGATGTACAAGGATGCAATTAAAAATGTGGTTATTCATAATAAGGTTGGAGAAGCTTTTATTGAAAATAAGATTTGTGAGACACTATTAAGATGGTTGGTTTTTTGAGAAGAAGATTGGTGGAGTATTTTATGAGAAGAGTGGACGGAACAGATGAAGTCTTCAGCAAAAGAGATTTCCTATAATAGTTTGGTGGGGAACACTTGCGTTTATAGAAGATATAACAATAAATAGATATGATCGACAAGTGTTAATTTATGTGTCAAATCCTTGATCCAACGGACGTAACTCTCCTCTATTTAGAAGAGAATTAGGCTGGAATTGTAGAAGAGGGAAGGGAATTTGAGAATTGAGGGAGAAGGATTGAGAAGGGGAGAGAGAGAAATTTAGAGGAAAATTGAGAGAATAGGCAATTCAATTGTATTGGATGCCTTTCAAATGAGCTAGGACCGAGCTTTTGTACTCGTCCTCCGTGGGAAGTTGGCACCAGTAAACGGTTGCCACTCCCGAATTCAAATTAAAAAATGCTCATCTAATTACAACTTATTACTGCCATAATTCCCCCTTAATACAATAGTCCTAGCTTAGGAATACGACAATTTCCCCCTCCTTAAACTACTTCTTGTCCTCAAGAATGTAGAGCAAATTGGCCGGACTGGGAAAGTGCTAGAGAAGCTCTGGCAAGTATTCCGAGGTATTATTGTCAGGGTGTAGTGATGACCACTGAACTAATACTTGGGTTAGGGGAGCCCCTTGTTGGTAGGTTATCCATTTGTCTAGAATAGCTACTGGTGTGGCTGTTGGTTCTTCTCCACTGAGATGAGAGGGAAGGGCTTGATTGACCACATTATTTCCAGTTGACTTCTTCAGGAGAGCGACACGGAACATGGGATGAACGTGTGTTCCCTTAGGTAATTGCAGCTTGTAAGCTACCTGCCCAATCCTTGCGATAATTGGATAGGGGCCATAGAATTTGGGGCTCAATTTAGAAATCGATTTCTTAGAGAGGGACCTCAAGTGAGGTTGACTAGCTTAAGATACGCTTCTTTCCCTTCCTCAAAACACACTTTCACTCCTTTTCTTATCTGCTAGTTGCTTTATCCAGTTTTGGGTCTTGGCCAATTCTGTCTTCAAGGTCTATAGAGTGTGTTGCCTATGCTGTAAATAGGCATCCACGACTACTACTATAGTTAGCCCCCCAATAGATGGCAGTAGATTAGGCTTGTAACCATACAAGGCTTTCAAATAGTGTCATATTAATAGAACGGTGGTGGCTGGAATTATCAATGTTCTAAAACGCTCTAGGAGCTAGTCAAATGCCAGATTGGGGCCTAGCACCTAGGACGCCTAGGCGGACTGCTCTTTTTTTTTTTTTTTTTTTTAAGTTTTTGATGTAATTTCATGTTATTTTTAGATAAATCAAAGTTGAAAATATAAGTGAAATAATGGAATTAAACCTAAGAAAACAAACTGTTGTAGATTAGTTGTAGGTTCAAGAATGCAGAAGCAACAATAATACAACAATCAACATAAACCATATCTGAAGAATCTAACTATCTAATTGTACTTCTTCCTCTTCGTATTCTTCCAACACACGATCTTCATCGGACTCAAAATCAAATTCATTGATTTCTTGCTCATCTTCTTCTTCTGATTGAAAATCATCTTCATAAAGCTCTCTCACCCTAGAACTTCTTTGAGGTTGAAGCATCTCATCTGCTTCGGATGCTTCACCAACCACTTCCCAAGTGAGCCCCGTACCAAGCTCAACTTCTTTATCATCTCCTCTATCAACGATCCATTCTCGTGCATTACTAGCATCACTAGTAAGTAATACATCGGCATTCCTTTCCTTCTCCCTTTTTTGCTTGTTCATCAATTTCGCATTAAATTGGACATAGACTAGATTGTTCAATCGATTCACGTACAATCTATTTCTTTTCTTCGTATGTATAATAAAAGCAATATCAATACAATGAAATTAAAATATTGAAAACGCTTTAAAATATACACTAACCCCTTCAAAAGTGCTCCAATTTCTTTCACAACTAGATGAACTAGTGGTTAATGAGAGGATCCTTCTCGCCATTCGTTGCAAGTTTGGAGTTTGATTTCCATAAGTCATCCACCATATAACTACATAGGTCAACCAAGTATAAAGTAAACAAATTTATACACTAATACACAATAGAAAGGATTAAAGGAATTTTATAGCTAGATTATAATTGTCTTCATTTTTTGCACACCCAAGGGCTGCCCACGATTTTCCAAAAGCTCCCGCTTTACAAGTATACTTTGGTAACTCACCATTTATAACATGAGCTTGCAATTCACCATCATAAAACATCTCCACATAGTTAAAAGACCCATCCATCACTTCATGATCAAGTTGTATATCCATATCCTTAAAAAAGTAGTAAGGATTCGAAATGTCAGCTGCAAAATATTGTGGACTATCTAGCCTATCTTTCACCCTTGCTTCAATAATCTCCATAACAGGCTGATAGTTCTTTTCTAGATTATTTAGGGCTTCCTTAATATCTTCCTTTGCCTTCTTAATCTCTCCATATAAGAAGCCTATAAAAGGCTTTCTATCTGCATCAACAATTCGAAGCACCTTCACCAAATGTGCAAAAACCTTAAGGCATACACTCACACCATTCCGAAAAATAATGCTCATCAGAGTAGCATAGGTTGCTTTTCCTTTAACCCATTTGTGACCATTTGCACTCCTCCCATTTAGAGTTGGTAAACATTATCCTCATTTGGGCCTTTTTCTCCATCAAACTCTGCTGAGTAAGGAAAGAAGAAGCGAATCTAGTGACTCCTGGTCTCACTATATCTCTCTTCTTTGTAAATGACCTCATTAAGGACAAGGTCTTATAGTGTGCATAAATGAAGATTGTCAAACTTTTGGCTTGATCAATTACTTTCTTATACCTCGACAGTTTTCTAATACTTTCAAGAATCAAATTGATGGTGTGAGCAGCACATGAGGGCCAAATAAGATATTTGGCCTCTTCACCTTCAAAATTTTGTTGCTCCTATATTGTTAGCAGCATTGTCGGTTACTACTTGAATGACATTTTGTGGCCCAACTTGCTCAATGCACTTGTCCACATACTCAAAGATGAGTTAACTTATATGTGCTTCATCTGAAGACTCTTTGGAAGAAAGAAAAGTAGTACCCGTGTTAGAATTAACACACAGGTTCATGATACTCCTCTTTTTTCTGTCTGTCCAAGCATTTGTCATAATGGAGCACCTATTTCGTGCTCACTCTTCTTCATTCTTCTTCAGTAATTCTTTCGTTTTGTCAACTTCTCCCTTTAATAATGGTTCCCTCAACTAGTATTGACTGGGAGGTTTGAAACCCGGCCCAAATTGACCAACTGCCTCAACAAACAATTTGAAGCTTTCACAATCAATAGCATTGAAAGGTATACCAGTTTCGTACACCCATCTAACACAATATTCACGAACATACTATGTTCTCTCTTTAAAGAGTGCTTCACTGATATTTTGTTGCCTTTACGTCATTCCTGCACTCAAAACAAGTTTCAGGGCTGATGGAGTTTACAAACTTATCCATAGGGCTAATAGTACGAGTCACTTTTCTACTCCCTAACACTTGTAATTCATCTTCATCATCCCCTTCATCCCTTTCAGAAATATTAACGAAGGATCTCATCAAGTCGTCTTCCTTCTTATTCTTCTTCTTACTCTTTCCCTCGGCAATAGCATTCTTACATTTGGCTTGATCATTCGGAGAATATTTTGGACATGCAGAAACATTTTTGAAAATGTGGCCGATGTGTTCTTTTATTTTGTAAACTCCTCCAGACATAACTTTACTACAAAACTTGCGTTTAACTTTATCCATATTATTCGGATCAATTAATATTCTATACTCTCATCTGACATCATTTGACTTCCTTTTAAGAACTGAGGCAACCATGGACGATACTCCTGTACTCCTAGTCCCATCCGACATTGTTAATTTAATCGGAGAAGTCTGCATTAGAAACTTATATATATATATAAATTATAAAATGATATTATATATATTAAACTGATATATATAAATTGATAATATATATATATATATATAAACGGGTGATGGATACATACCGGTACTGGAGGACAGAGGAAGAACCACCAACAGCGAGAGAGACGTCTGGCAGCGGTAGCCAAGGGTCCAAGAGAGATGACCGGCGGCAGCAACCAAGGGGCCAAGAGAGATGATTGGCAGCGTCGGAGAGAGCTTTCGAAGAGGTGATTGGCGGCGATGTCGAGACTCGAGAGAGAAATTGAGGCACAACACAGGCACTTGACTTCCAGATTGGTTGGTTCTCACTTCTCTTGACTTAAAAACCCTAACTTAAAACCTTTGAAAATTAGGTGACCTGGGCAGCTAGGTGGCACCAATGACCGATTAATCAGATCGACGCCTAGGGAGGCCGATTAGCCTGTATTTGCGGTGGCCATGGGCTGCTTAACGCCTAGGCGGTCGCCTAGGCTGATTTTTAGAACACTGGGAATTATACCACCATCGAGCCAAGGACAACCATTTGTGCCATCCCTTAGGCTGTAGAAAACAGAAGCACGTCAGGTAAGTCTCAAGTCATTGATTCACTCGCTTGGATTGGCCATCCGTCTTAGGGTGACAGGCTGTGGACATGTGGAGCTTAGAGCCTAGGGACCTCAGTAACTCTTGCCAAAATAAGGTAGTGTACACCTTATCCCTATCAAAAACAATTGTTTGGGTTATGGCATGCAACTTAATCACATTGTCTAGGAAGAGCTTGGCTACTTCTTGTGTGGTAAACAAGTGGGATAAACTCAAGAAATGACTGAATTTAGTCAACCTATCCACCACCACTAGGACACAATTCTTCCCTTCTGACCTGGGTAAGCCCTCTATAAAATCCATAGTGATATTGGCCCATGCTTGATCTGAGATGCCAAGGGGCTGGAGAAGTCCAGGTCGTGCCACTGACTCATGCTTGCACCTTTTGCACATGTCACAATTGAGGACGAATTCCATCACTGACTTTTTTTAAACTAGGCCAATAGAACACCTACTTCACCTTTCGGTGGGTGTTTTGAATCCCTGAGTGCTCTCCTAGGGGAGAATCATGCATGATTTGAAGGATTTTGTCCTTTAAGGTCTCACAGTCCCCGATCACCAACCTCCCACTATATCTAATCAACCCATTAAGTATAGTGTACTCCTACTTGCTATTGTTGTCAATGCTCAATTGCTCCATTAATTCCCTCATTTGTATCCCCAACTTGCTGCCACTTCCTGGTACCAATTCAGTACCAAGGCAGTGATGGCTGCACTAGTCCCCTCCTCATGGCATCTTGATAAATCATCTACAACCACATTCTCTTTCCCCTTCCTGTACTGAATCACATAATTCAACCCCATTAACTTTGCCATACCTTTCCTTTGTAAGTTAGTGTGTAGTCTTTGTTGTAGAAGAAACTTAAAGACTTACATGATCTGTCTTGATTATGAATTGCCTCTCTTTTAAGTAGTGTCTCCATTTGTCCATTGCCATTAGTACAACCAATAGCTCTTTGTCATATGTGCTAAGGCCTTCGTGCCTTGGGGCCAAGGCTTGATTAAGGAAAGCCAAGGGCCGACCATCTTGTGCTAAAACAGCTCCCAACCCCATGCCACTGGCATCGATTTCCAGAGTAAATGGCCTATTAAAATCAGGTTATTCCAACACTGGGACCTCACTCATTACCTGTTTTAACTGACCAAATGCAGACTCTGCTTTTTCATCCCACCTAAATCCATCATTCTGTAATAATTCAGTTAGCAAACCGCATAGTTTTTCACAAATCATCTGTAATAACCAATGTGCCCCAAAAACTCCCTCAAAGTCCTGACATTAGCTGGTCGAGACCAAGCAACCATAACAAATATCTTCTTAGGGTTTGTGCTAACTCCAACACTAGAAATCACATGCCCTAAGTACTCCACTTGTTTCTAAGCAAAGGCACATTTGGACTTCTTGATATATAACCGATTGAATCCAAGGACTTGGAATGTAGTCCTACGGTGTTCTAGGTGTTGGAAGAAGGTAGGGTTGTAGATCAATATATCATCAAATAACACCAGCACAAATTTTTTGAGATAGGATTCCAAGATGTGATTCATTAGGGCCTGAAATGTGGCTGGTGCATTGGTTAATTCAAATGATATTACTATAAACTCGTAATGTTCATGGTGGGTTTTTAAGGCTGTTTTGGGAATGTCGATTGGGTTCATCTGAATTTTATGGTATTCAAATCTTCGATCTAGTTTGGAAAAGACTGAGGCATGGCTTAGTTCATCCAATAGCGCTTCAATAATTGGGATAGAAAATTTGTCTTTGACTGTTATAGTGTTTAATTGGCAGTAGTCAATATAAAAACGCCGGGTGCTATCCTTCTTTTTCACCAAGAGGACAGGTGAGGCAAATGGGCTTATGTTGGGATGAATTATAGAATGGTCCAGCGTTTCTTTAACTAATTTTTCAATTTCGGTTTTGAGTTTGGGAGGGTACCTATAGGATTGGATATTAACTGGTTTTGCATTAGGTTGTAGGGGAATAGAGTGGTCAAATGGTCTCTTAGGGGGAAGGTCCTTAGGTTCTACAAATAAGTTTTGGAATTCAATCAGTAGTGTAACTAGGGAAGTCAATTCATGTACTTGCCATGGGGATGTCTGATTGTTGGCTGCCATCATATATTGTCCCTTCTGTTCCCTTTGATCCTCCATCTCCTCCCTAGCTTCAATTGAAAATAATTAAGCCACTTGGGAGAGTTTGTATTTGAGTAGCTTCTGCAGCTGTTTTCCTTTAATCATCTTACAGGCTCCTAATTTCGCATTAACTTGGAGGGTTACCCTCCTCCCTTCCTTCTCCAATGCGACTTCCATCTTGTTGAAGTCGAAGTTGATAAGGCTTACCCCCTTCATCCAGTCAACCCCCAAAACGATCTGACATCCCCCAAGCTTTAATAGTCTTAGATCAGCTTCAAAGGTTTCCCCCTGCATCATCCAACAAAATCCCAAACAGGCTAACTTACTCAACACCTTACTCCCATTAGCTACTGTTACCGAGAGGGGTTGTGTATTTGATAGCTCACAGTTCAATCTCTTAGCTATCCCTTCGTCAATGAAACTGTGGGTACTCCCACTATCAATCAATACCATGAGAGTGCCTTCTTAAACTTTTCCCTTAACCTCGATGATCTTACTGTTGGCCACTTCCTTTATGGCATGCAATGAAATAGCTCTGTTGTCTTCCTCCCAATCATTAAACCACGACCACTGTTTCTTCCTCGCCATCTTCTTCTATCTCGCCCCCTTCCAGCAAGAGCCATTGTCTCTTGCATTGGTGTTTGGGGAAGTACTTATCCCCACACCTATAGCATAGTCTTACTTGTCTTCGTTGTCTCCCCCCTCTTCTCCTTAGGAGCAGGAGGTGGCAATGCTTGAAACTTAGTCCCTGACCCTACTCTGAACATCTCCTTTTCTTGCACCCTTCTTACGGGGTTGTCTTAGGCCATAGTTTCCTCCCTTGCCTTGATTTCTCTGTTCCCTCATCAAGGCTTCTATTGTCAACTCCTATAATAGGGCATTCTTAGTCGCTTCTTGCACCATTCTTAGCCTCATCATCTTCACCATGGGTCTGAGATCATCACTTAGTCCACTAATAAAGCTTGACACGAAATACTCTTCGGTCATGTAAGGATTCCTATTGAGCATAAGCGACTTCAACTCCTCAAATTTGAGTTGGTACTCCTGCACCGATCCATTATGTTTCATCTTATTAAATTCCTCCACTATATCCATGGTTCTTCTCTCCCTGAACCTCTCGTACAATCCCTTCACAAATTCATCCCAATTGTAGTCATTCCTCACTCTTGACCACCCTTGGAACCATACGTCCCCTACATCGTTCAAATAGGCCATTGCCAAATTGACACTCTGGTCATCTGCCACCTTGTGTATACTAAACAACTTTTCGCACCTTCGAACCCACTAGCATGGTTTTGATTTATCAAACATGGGTAATTCCAATTTTGGAATTGGAAAATTGGAATGGTTTGAATTTACTTGAACTTTCGGCCTCCTCTCCACACCATTGTCTCTAACTAGTGTCGGATCAATCTCCACTTTTGACAATCCGATCCTTTGGCTAGTGCCAATGCTTGGCAGTATCGGATCCATCCTTTCATGAGGGGGAAAATCAGGGGATAACCTCACCTGAGCCTGACATAAATTGATGCATCTGATTGCGTAACATGTTGCTTTGTTCTCTCATCTCTTCTCGGAGCTGATTGCGCATGTCTCCGCGCAAACGATTTGAGGCCTCCTCCAACTTCTTATCAACCACCACTCCAATTGCATCTTCCACGGTTCCTACTCGCGTCTGCACCTCCATCATTGTGGCTGTCACTTGTTGGAGCTGCAGTTCCATCTGCTTCATGCGTGTGTCGTTTGCTATTGCACTGAAATTTTGGAATCCTTTGGCTAGGAGCATTGCTCTGATACCAATTTGTCGAATCTTTGATCCGACAAAGGTAACTCTCCTCGATTTAGAAGAGAATTAGGCGGGAATTGTAGAAGAGGGAAGGGAATTTGAGAATTGAGGGAGAAGGAGAGAAATTTAGAGGGAAATTGAGAGAATAGGCAAGTCAATTGTATTTGATGCCTTTCAATTGAGCTAGGACCGAGCTTTTATACTCATCCTCTGCGGAAAGCTGGCGCTAATAAACGATTGCCACTTGCCACTCTCGAATTCAAATTAAAAAACTCTCATCTAATTACAACTTATTACTGCCATAATTCCCCCTTAATACAATAGTCCCAGCTTAGGAACATGACATTATGTAGTGACCGACCTGTTGGAATTGAGGATTGATATGTTATTTTGCTACTGGTGAAAAGAAAAATATCTTGAAGGATAAATTCTTGGAGAAAAGTGGCATGCTATTGGGAAAAGCTGTGATAATCATTTTCCTCTTAATGAAACCATGCACGTGTTGAAAGTGGCCAAATTCTTATACGCTCGACCTGACTTGGCAACTAGAGGACATTTATTCCCTGCTGTTTTATCTGGCCTCTTTCCAAGCATTGTATGAATTTTGGTTGCAATGATATTCAAAAGGGGTTACAGAAGTCTTGCACTCCAGCTTCATTTTTGTGTCGAGCACATTTGGTGGGAACAGAAATATAGGATGTTTGAGGACGATGGATAATTTTCTTGTTACATACATTGTACTGAGTGATGGCGATTAATTTTTCTGAACCTTTTTAGACTTTAGCTGCTGTTACGGATTTCACGGGGGTGGGTTTCTTCAAAGAAACTATTCTATTCTAATTTTGCATGCACTTGGATCCACGTGTGAGATGTGCCGCCCTTCTGTGCCATCTTTTTTTTTTTTTGTGAATAATAATATAGAGTGGCCATGGAATGAATGATATTGGATATATAATTGAATGAATTAGTTTTCTTTTATTTTTATAATTTGTTTCCATATAAAAACCCAGCTTTGTTGACAACTTATATCACACCATTTTAAAACATTATTCAGGAAGATTTGTCCCTGGTTGTTACACGCTGGCAGTCTCAGAGGCACTCCCAGAAGATCTGCAGGTTTGCAATTTTTTGTACTTGCTGGAGTTCACGAATTTTGTTATTACTGTGGAAATTGGTCAGAGTATTACCTTCTCTTCTTCACAAGGCAGGCGGCAAACTACATTTCTCTGCAATAACAGCTAGCTAGCTACTAGCTACATGGATAGATGGATGGATGGCTAGAAATTAGTCCACAAAATCCACCTACTACTACTAATTATTTCTCAACCCGAAATGCTCCGACTCTTGGGCACTCCTGAGAATATCTCTCTATCTATCATATTGAAAAGTCCTAGGTCCTCCCCTGCCTACTTATTACCTCCATTTGCCGAATAATTAATTATTACCTATATATATATATATATATATAAAATAAAGCTTGAAACATGTAAAAACTGGGCGCTGGGTGCTGTGTGTGTGCGTGTGGATTTGAATTTTATTGTTTGATTTTGTTTTTAAGAAAAGCGCAGGCAGGCAGGCAGCTTTTTCTAGTGGATATGCGATTTTGGATTTACTATCGTTCTTTTCTTGACTAATAATAATAATGGTTCATTTTATTTATTTATTTATTTTTTTTTGTAGAATCTCTGCGAAGATGAACGAGTTCAATATGTTCCCCCGAAACGTGTATGATCGAAGAATGGGAATATGGCTGAAACATTATATATATATATATATATATTTTTTTTTTTTTTCTTTTTTGCTTTCAAATCAAACTATGTGGAGGCTTGGCTGCTTGAATATGTATGGCAAATGGCACTCGGCAGCATCTAAAGCTTTCTCCATGAATCAAAGCCCGAGACTCCGTTTCAGTTTTCAGTTTTTTACATCTTTTAGTTCATTCAGTTGTTATTTCAACCAAAAAAAAAAAAAAGAAAAAAAATTAATTTACCGGACAAGTGAATTACATCTCAAGATCTGCAAAATAAATTTAATTTACATATTTTGCTTTTGGGTATGTGAAAAGGAATATGAAATTGAGACCAACCTGTTATAATTTCATCATCTTTACTCTCATACGACCCTAATCTTAATACCTGTAGTGTCTGTACCCCCAATTCTCTTCCCGTTCAATCTAATTTAAAAAATAATATATATATATATATATTTAATCATTTCTATCTCAATTTCTTATAAATATGATGATATGATAAAATAAGGATGCAATATGATATGATTAAAAATGACAGGTCAGGTTGATGATAGATAGAAGACGCTGGCTAACTAGCTAGCTAGCTCCTTCCGCTGCTGCTTTTGCAGAGTAAGATGAGATCGATACAAAACTACTTTATTTTATATATATATATATATATATAAAGCATAATAGTTAGTTGGTTGGGCGGCTGCTGCTTGTCAAATTTGCTTTAAGAAAGCCCAAGGAACAACAACAAATGCAATCACCCACCCGGCGGCCCCAATCAAAACCAAATTCCTAACACACCTACCTGAGTGTGAGTACTTGCTGCTGCAACATTAACTAGAACTAGCTTCGGCAACAGTATCACCATCACCATCCCAACAAGTTCATGCCATGATGAAGCACTTGATAGTTAATGCTCTTCTACTCTAACTAATACATACAGGCACTGCACTGCACTATCAATTAAGTACACGCAATACATTCACCATAGTTTAGACAACACCAACTTATTTAAGTTTGTTTCATTACATTATACATTGACGATGATCCATGTAAGCCAGAGTTTATTATTCCTTGTTCTTTGTGTGATTGAAAGATCACAAATTTTAGTTATAAAACCTATTGGTGGTTTTATTGTGCTTTTAAATTACATTTTGGAAAACAACTTCTAGTTCTTATAGTGTAACTCACAGTATTATTATTTTCTTTTAACATTAATAGATACAACACTACACTCTGCTACTGTTAACATTAATAGATACACCCTGCTACCAAACCCTGCTTCTATTAACACTACTTTTACAATGTAGCACAAAGAAACATACAACACCACATCACTCACAACAAAGCACAGCAATGCCAAACAGATTTATAAAAACCTCTTATATACATATATATATATATTATAAAAAAGAAAAATAAACTAGGATAGAAACCTCTTTGAAAGGTACGGACAAGGCTGTGCATCTAAAAAACAGGGTAAATACACTAACCACTCTTGAGGTAAGGATTAATCCAATAGACCACCCCTCTATTTTCAAAAATTAATCTTGGCAATCCTGGGATAGCACCCTTCTGCTATTAAACAATCTTTAAATTTTCAAAAATGGCCTCAATCTTCTCTTTCTTCCGTTTCCGTCTCCCTATGGGCTAACTTCTCACTCCAGTTCTCTTCCCTTCTGCAACAGTGGCAGCGGCAGTATCTCCCCCCCCCCCCCCCCCCCTCTTCTCCCCAACAATGGCTGGGATTGAATCCCAGCATTGCTGGGTATGTTTCCCTAATGATGCTGGGATTCAAAACCCAACAGTGTTGGGATTAAAAAAAACCCAGCAAACCCTAGGTTGCCGTGTTATCAAACCCAACGATGGGCGGGTTGAATCCCAACTATTTCCCTCCCGCTCCTCTCTCTCTCTGGCTATCACCCACAGGTTGAGGTTCAAGGTGACTAGAGCTTTGTGATCTTTGCATCTCGACCAAGAGTTTTGGTTCTTCAATTGGAAAACGCCCTTGGCAATCGCGTTTATTGTTTTTATGAAAAAAAAACACTGCATGCACATCTCTCAAGTTCATTCATTACTTTTACCTTTTTAATACTTGTTCGGTAATTATTTCCAACCCAATAATGTTTCACTTCTGCTAAGAGGGGGGTTAATTCTGACACAGTCGCCTCAGCTAAGAGGGCAAAGACTCTACCGAGTAGAAGCCAGAAGAATCAAAACAACAAAAGATGCAGCAACAAGGATATACATCATCAATCAGAGGCCTATAAAGCAGGCTAATTGGTCTTAGCTTCATGGCATGAACTAGCACTGACATATCTACCTCCCTAATTACAGATCATTGCTTCTGCTCTCTCAATGCAGTTTAACTCCAACAATCTTCAGTTACTAACATGATGTTCCACAAAGAGAGAAAGAGAGAGAGAGAGAGAGAGAGAGTTTATAGCACCCCAAGTCTACCAGTACTTTCCCTTCTAGACAGCCTAAATTGAATATAAGGATCCATATTTAAGAAGAGGAAGATGAGCCTACCATGGTGCTAACCTTCTTCAGCAGGCCTTTTATTTCGCTTTCCAGTTTGGCTCTTGTATCTGGTGAAAGATTATCCCCAGATTTCTCCAGCATTGACGTCATCATCTCCAAATTCTGTCTTATATAGAAAAGGTCCGGCGCCTCCCCTCCTTGAGTTTTCAAACCATGAGGCTCTGCTGGAGCCTTGGATCCATCCTTGCTCTGGACGGGCATTGGCACAAGCAGGTCAACATCTGCTCCAGAAAGCGCCCTTGAAGCAGCCGAATGAGGATGGAGGCGGTAGTTGACTAGGGCTGGCCCAAAAGGGCTGCTCTTTTCTAAGCTACGAAAGGCATCTCTAGCATCAGAACCGCTATTGAAAACAACCTGTGCTGTACCAGAATGATTCAAAGGCTGTGTTGCTGATTCATTCACCGGCCCAAACCCACAAAAAGTTGCAGCCAGAGCCTCTTTTGAAGGCACTGGAAATCCATGAGCAAACCTCAAGAGAAGAGCAATTTCTGAAGCGTCTCCATTAACTTGGAACTGTCCCAAAATCAGGTTTATCTCTTTTTCTCATCTTTCGCCGGGGTTTACCTTCAACAGTAGTGGTGTTCACCCCTGGCAAAGTTTTACCCACCGAGCTAGGTTCAGTAGCATTTCCATTCAAATCCGGGATGGCAGGACTAACTTCAGTCGTCAGATTGTAAGCAGGCGTTTCTCCTTTTTCTTCCTCTTCTTGGGCCCAGGCTTGTTATCAGGAGAAACTAGGCTCATCGGTCCCTGATACTCAACAAATGAGCTATTTTCAGCATTTTTCACAGAAGCATCGGGCTTGCTGTTCAGAATCTTCAGATACAATGAAGCAGCCCCTCCCTTCTCCTCGTTATTTAGGTCATCAGCATTTTGGGATAAAGGACCCGAAAGTGGCACATCTTTAACGAGTGAGCCAAGGTTAGGATTGTTTCCATTCACATCAGTTAAGCCATTATTATTCTTGTTTGCAAAAGGTGAAGTCTCTCACTTTAAGGCCCCACACACTGTTTTGCATATATGAGAAGGGTTAATCATGGTACACAACAGCGTATCAGGTAGGAGGCACAGTGCATAGTACCCACAAGAAATTATCCCACAGAAAGATAAAACTCCACACTACGACTACTATAACTCGAACCTACATTCTTATCTGCAATCTATCTCTTGGGGCTAAGCCATTATTATTCTTAGTTCTAGATTGCACAGAAGCAGCTTTGTCCCTCTTTCTCTTCTTCAACGCAGACTTGTCAGGCGTAATGAGCTCTGTTACATGTGTCTCTTGTACCAATGAGCCCGGTGTAACACAGTTCCCTTTCAAATCGGGCAAGTCCACCGCTCCTTTAGCCTGCAGAAGCTTTGGGGTTTTCCCTGCCTTCTTTCTTTTCTTCTGTACTGACAGAACATCCGGTGCAGGGCAATCTGTCTCCTGGAAATTTATTACCAAAGACCCCCTTTTAAGATTCGAGATTGCATCTGAAAGGCCAGGAATGTTTTCATTATTTGAATTGACAGTAGCTATTTCCTTCTTCTTTCTCCCCTTCCCTTTAGAAGTCACATTGAGCCCTAGGTGACAGTAGCTACTTCCTTCTTCTTTCTCCACTTCCTTCTTCTTTCTCCTCTTCTTTGAATCTTTACCCACTAAACCAGGGTAGTCAGCAGAGTCATTCATATTTGGTGTGCCAGCAAAACTGCGTGTCCCCGGGGATTCTGTAGATCCTCCTACCATTTCATTTATTTAAACATATTTTAAATATAATAATTAAAATTATACATATTTTAAAAAATTATAAAAACCTTACAAATTATAAATAAATGGCCCATGGGCCGGCCCAGACAGCCTAGCCCACGAGCCAACCCTACCTAGTAGGCCCACGACATGGCCTGCTTGGCCCATTTATTAAGGGCTACAGGGCCATGTTGGGCCCCAATATTCATTGTCTCAGCTTGACCCATCTTTTTTGTGGGCTAAATTTGGCTCGATCCACCAAATGGGTGGACTAAGCAGGAGGTAGCCTGGCTCGGCCCGGCCCACCCATTGCCCATCTCTACCTCCAGATAATGTTTGTAGAAAATGCACCTCTGTAGACTCTTCTGCATGTTCATGCCTATAATTATCTATCTCCTGACGAGGGGGCAAGATTGTATGCATGGATTGTCGGGTGCTTGATTCGATTGAAGGAAAGGCAAATTAGTGTGCTTGCTAGATGTGAATGAATGTAAGGCACGTGGAGGTTATTGAAGAAAATAAAAGAAATTTGGGCCATGATATTTGAGTAAGAAATAATTAATTGGGCGCTAAAGATTTAAGTGGATCAATTAATAATTTTAAAGCAAGTTCTCTATGGGCCCATTACTCACTTAGAAAGACCGAGATAGCAGGATTTGTGTCTAACGGATTTGCCATACTTACTGAATTTCGGTCGACCAATGGTATGAGGCGTGTTATAACTTTTAAAAAATTATAAATTAAATATATTACTCTTTGTCAATCAATTAAATTCACATAATCAAAACTTTGCTTTTTTTTTTATTAAAAACATAATGAACTTAGAATATAAATAGATACATATTTTTTAATTCAACAAATATTTGAAAAATATATACTATTACTCCGTATGAACAAGAAGGGAAAATAAAATTATATATTTATTTAAAATTTTAAAAATATAGTATGTATATATTATAATTAAAAATATATATTGAGTGTAGTATATTAATAAGTGCATTACACATATTATGTATAATAATATTTAATATAAAATATTATATTAAAAAGAATTAATTTTATTATTTAATAATTAATTTTTTTAAATAAATTATTATAAAATAACATTTTATAAAATTTTAAAGCAAACACATTTTCTAATTTTTTGTTTTAAAAAATAATTTTTCAGAATGATAAAAAAATATATTTTTAAAAATCTCAAAACACACTCAAAATATAAATTTTAAAATAAATTTAAAATTTAAAATTAAAACACAAACCGAACACCAACTAATGTTACAATGTAAATGTGATGAGCTGCCTACCCACCTTTAAAGGAAATCCCCCGCCAATTTTCACCCCCCACCCACCGCCCTTTGAAATTCTGCAATTTTATATATCTAACAATACTTTTAATATTTATATATTATTCTTTAGTTAAAAGTAGCCATTCCAATTAAAGATCCATAGGTTTTTTTTTTTTTTAAGGGCATGAGGAGAGAGGTCATATATATTTAATAAGTTGTGCCCTTTATATTTTGTAATGTATGGGTGACCAAGCCAGGAGGTTAAAGTTGTATATAGAATGTTGTAATTGATTTTTGTGACTTTGCCAATGAATAATGGGAATGTGAGATGTTTTGATTCAGTTTGTGTCTGTATCATTTCCTTTGGCATCCCACTTCCTTGATTTCTCTTAGTAGTGGGATTTTTGAGAATGGGTGTCATGGTTTCTCCAGAAACACGTTTAACGATATTTATCGAGAAATCTTAATCTCTCGGAGTTTTTTAAGTTAATCCGCTTCTCTAGAGATTCATGCCATAATAGGTTATAATATAGACTAATTGTAATTACCTGTCTTAACTTTACTTTTATTTAGGATGTTATGTTAAAGGCATAAAAAAAATATTGAGAAATATTAGGATTTAAGTGTAATTGAAAAAGATTTTAAATTTCACAAGTTAGTAACAAGTTTGGAGAACGCAGTGTTACAAACAAATCCCTAATTCTTCCCTTGGCTATTATTAATTCCAAACTAGTCTCACACTAAGGCAAGAAAGAAAGCAAAGACTAGTTTAGCGATTACATGGGAAGATTACCATCAACTCATTGCTATACATTCCAACTTCAAACTTGAGGACAAATTATTTTCAAGAGGGAGGGAAATGATAAGAACTTGTTGAGGCCACCATCACCAACTGTAGCCAAAAGAACTGTAGCCAAAAGAAGAAGCAAGAGGCCGAGAAAAGTTCCTACTAAACTAAGAGATTAAGGGACCAAATTTAGAATGTGGGAGAATGTGAATTCTTGTCAAATTATTGCCAATTTATTGGTACAATTATGAGTTAAATGAAATGATAAATGTAATTGAAATGAAATGAAATGAAAATAGAAGATTCATGAAATGCATGTAGGAGAAGAATTTGCGCCAAATGTATAAAGAATAGGATAAAGTGCGAGGATTATATGTATTTAAAGTATCAAGATTCAATAAAAATTTACATTTCTTTTCTCTTTTCTTCATTCTTTCCTATTTCTTTACAAATTCTTAGGGGGTGATCAATGTCTTTTGAGTTAATAATGTAAATCATAATACACGTTGAAGGTACTAACATTAAGCATCATTTAGAACCACTAAACTCAATTTTTTTTAATAATTTTATTTCTATTTATAATATCTTTTAATCTATTATGTTTTTCTAAGTATTTTCTAGTCTTTTAAGAAAATAATCATATATTAAAAATAAATTAAAATACAAAAAAATGAATTAAAAACCCACATTATTTTCTAGTCTTTTTAATTAAATTTTATTCTTTTAAAGAAGATGAAAATACATTGTGGGCAAAATTTTATAATATCAAGATGAATAGATAGATTAAAATAAAACAAATAAATATATTAATTCATAACAAAAATAATAATAATAAAATAATAGATAACAAGTAATAATAAAAAAGAAAAAAAAAGCCCCGGGGGGGGGCGGGGGGGGGGGGGGGTGTTAAATAGAGCCCGCCAGCCTGGGCCTGCTGAAGCTTGGCCCAGGGGCAATGGCGAACCTGATGGGGCGACCCGCGACCCATCTGGGCGGCGTGATCGCGGGGCCCCGGCATGCAGATATGTACACAAAGGAACCTAGGGTTCCCCATTCTCTGTATAGAGAGACGCCGAGAGAGGGAGAGAGAGATCTCCTCTCCTCTCTGCGATTCCGGCCAGCTTCCGGCGAGTCCCCGTCCATGTCATCAATTTTTTCTCTTTTCTTTCTCACGCCCCACCGGCGATATGTCTGTCTCTGTCCTCCCTCATTCCTATCGCGTTTTCCGGCGAGCCCGTGCATCTTCTGCATCGTGCCACAGCGAGCTCCTCCGACTGGAGAGGGTGTTCGATGGCTTCGTCGCTGCCTGGAGGAACCGGCCGCGGTGGTTCGCTTCGCTTGGGGAGGACGGTCTGACGCTGTTGAAAGTAAAAAATTTGATTCAGTTGATAGATTTTTTTTCTGAATTTAGAAGATTTGTGTTTCATTTTATTAATGCAAATACAATTAGGAACAACAAAGCACATGAATTTTCCCTGTATTGCAATAATAGGAATGTAGGACCACTTCTTAGAGATAATTAACTCTAATTATCGTTGTAAAACAAACTAAGTAAGCCGTATTAGAGAAAAAAATTGAATTTATAACATTTAATAATTTGTAAATAATATTTTGAAATTCTTCTACTACTACTAAAATGTCATAGGCAACAATATTCTTTTTATTATAAAACTTAATTTTATATATATTTTTATCTAATTTTTATATTAAATTTATGTTATTTTTCTTGTTAAAAATGTGTGTTTACATAGATTTTACATAATTTGAATTATTATTTTTTTTTTTTGTAGAAATCAAGCAAAGCAAAAGAGATAAATTTAAAAAATTGACCTTTTAAGAATATATTTTTGATTAATTTATAATATTAATTTTGATATTATAAATTAATATTAAAAAATTAAAAAAAAGGAGGGAGCGGCAATTGAAGGCATTGATTACTTAGTAATATTTTTAATTTAAATATCATAGATAATAGTCAAGAAAAATACTCAAAAATTGAAAAAAAAAATTATATAAATTTGAGAAGAAAAGACTGATATTGCAATGTGAATGTGATAAACTATCTACCTATCTTAGAAAGGGATAAAATTATTGCATTACAACTGGAAGCCACGAACTTTAACTAAGACACATGAAGACGCGTACGTACGTGTCTTTAGAAATCCCCTCACCAATTTCGACCCCTTTCAAATTCTGCAAGTAATAGTACGCTGCTGATGTGATGTTGCGATGAAATATTTATTTTTAAACAAATTATTTTAAATATAATTTTGCATTTGGCTAAATTATCTAACAATACTTTTAATATTTATATATTTCTTTAGTCAAAAGTAAAAATGCCATTTTATTAAGAAAAATAATTTTCAAAATTTTGCAATGTTATTGACTTAAAGCAATTGTAATAAATTTTGATAAAATAAAAGATGACTGTAAAATTAAAATTAAAAAAACTAATCAAAATAATTATTTATTTAATAATTAACCTAAAATCACATAACTGTTAGGAGGACCTGACATTAAGATTTAGGTATCTTTCCACCGACAAGAAATCTATTTGAGAGTGATTGGATTGAGTGAGATTGGATGGATTAAATTAAGAATCCCTTAATAATTGAAATGAAATAGAAAAAGAGTTATAAATTAATTATATTTATTATTAATTTTAAATAAAATTATTATAATTATATTTTATATATGAGCAAATAGATTTTATTTTTTTGGATAAAATTATTTTAAATTATTAAATTTTATGAAAATATTATAATTTTTTAATATAAATAAATCTATTATTAATTGTATGTATATCTTTGAGAGATGTTTTTTGTGGACATAACATTACTCATGAAAGTTTATGTTTATTATTATAAAGTATTAATCATTAATTGCAGCAGGCAATGCTTTGCGAGCTGCCCTCCCTCAGATACCTAAATCTTAATGTCAGGTCTTCCTAATAGTTATGTGATTTTAGGTTAATTATTAAATAAATAATTATTTTGATTAGTTTTTTTAATTTTAATTTTACAGTCATCTTTTATTTTTATCAAAATTTATTACTACAATTGCTTTAAGTCAATAACATTGCAAAATTTAGAAAATTATTTTTCTTAATAAAATGGCATTTTTACTTTTGACTAAAGAAATATATAAATAATAAAAATATTGTTATATAATTTAGTCAAACGCAAAATTATATTTAAAATAATTTGTTTAAAAACAAATATTTCATCGCAACATCACATCAATAACGTACTATTACTTGCAGAATTTGAAAGGGGTAGAAATTGGTGAGGGGATTCCTAAAGACACGTACATATGCGTCTTCATGTGTCTTGGCTAAAGTTCGTGACTTCCAGTTGTAATGCAATAATTTTATCTCTTTCTAAGTTAGGCAGATAGTGCAATAATTTTATCCCTTAGACTAAGGTAGGTAGATAGTTTACCACATTCACATTGCAATATCAATCTTTTCTTCTCAAATTTATACATTTTTTTTTTCAATTTTTGAGTATTTTTCTTGACTATTATCTATGATATTTAAATTAAAAATATTACTAGTTTCTGCTCCGAATCAATGCCTTCAATTGCCGCTCCCTCCTTTTTTTAATTTTTTAATATTAATTTATAATATCAAAATTAATATTATAAATTAATCAAAAATATATTATAAAAAGGCCAATTTTTTAAATTTATCTCTTTTGCTTTGCTTGATTTCTACAAAAAGATAATTTAAATTATGTAAAATCTATATAAACACACATTTTTAGTGAGAAAAATAACACAAACTTAATATAAAAATTAGATAAAAATATATATAAAATTAAGCTTTATAATAAAAAGAATATTGTTGCTATGACATTTTAGTAGTAGAAGAATTTCAAAATATTATTTATAAATTTTTAAATGTTATAAATTCAATTTTTATCTCTAATGCGGCTCACTTAGTTTGTTTTACAACGATGATTGGAGTTAATTATCTCTAAGAAGTGGTCCTACATTCCTATTATTGCAATACAGGGAAAATTCATGTGCTTTGTTGTTCCTAATTTTATTTGCATTAATAAAATGAAACACAAATCTTCTAAATTCAGAAAAAAATCTATCAACTGAATCAAAATTTTTACTTTCAGTAGGATAATAACAATCTAGAGCAGCAAAACGAAGTTCATAGAGCATATCCAGCGAGCATGCCTTTGTTGCTTCTAGTATTCCTGAAGTGAAGCATTAGGCCCTTGAATTGCTTTTTTTGAGGACCTTGTTCTTTAACTTCTTCCCAGTATGCTTTCCAATTGGAAGGGATCCTACGGCTGGACAGAGATCCTGTTAGTGCCTTGCCCTCCTTGAGGAACTCCCTTACCGTTTTCCGTTTGATTTTCTTCTGAATCGGGCAAGTTTTTGCATGCCCAGTTAGTATTTACGTATGGAGGTGACAAATACTTGCTTCTTCTTCGTTCCCTTGATTCATGTCCTTTTTTGAATTTTCCTCCACTTCCTCCATCATCAGCAACTTCAACATTTCCATTTCTAGCTTCAGAGTCCACGTTTTCCTCTTTGTTCCGGGAGCTCAGTGCTATTCCTTCTTCGGAGAGCCCACTTGCATTTCTTAAGCACGATATCCTTCCCTTCTTCACAAAGCTCAGCTAAATCTTCAACCTTATTTTTTGATACTGTACCCACTGTAACCCCCGGCCGACTGTTTCAGTCCATTTTCAGTACTATGTTTAAGATCACTTGTTCCCCCTAATTGATGTATTGGCAATTGGCGGTGCCCAATGAAACGATATAAGGATGACAACCAATTTTGCGTAGAAGCAATTTTAAGCTTCCCAGGTGTAGAACCATCATATGCAAGGCATTTGATTAATACAAGAAAATTTCTAGGTTCAAACTCAGTAATATTTTGACCAATTTCGAACATTTTGTCTTTTGGCATCAAATTCCGTTCCATCCTTCCGCATGACCTGCCAATGAAGCTGTCACGACCCGAAAATAGCAGAATTGGTGGGGTGTGTATGAAAGAAGAAATACCAGAACTGGTGGAGGAAATACCAACAGCGTCGGACCGTCCTCCCCAAGCGAAGCGACCCACCGCGGCCGGTTCCTCCAGGCAGCGACGAAGCCACCGAGCACCCTCTCCAGTCGGAGGAGCTCGCTGTGGCACGATGCAGAAGATGCACGGGCTCGCCGGAAATCAGAGAAAAGGACAGAATCGCAGAGACCCTTCAGTAGATTGCAGAAAACGGGATAGGAATGAGGGAGGACAGAGACAGACATATCGCCGGTGGGGCGTGAGAAAGAAAAGAGAAAAACTTGATGACATGGACGGGGACTTGCCGGAAGCTGGCCGGAATCGCAGAGAGGAGAGGAGAGGAGATCTCTCTCTCTCTCTCTCTCTCGGCGTCTCTCTATACAGAGAATGGGGAACCCTAGGTTCCTTTGTGTACATATCTACATGCCGGGGCCCCGCGATCACGCCGCCCAGATGGGTCGCGGGTCGCCCCATCAGGTTCGCCATTGCCCCTGGGCCAAGCTTCAGCAGGCCCAGGTTGGCGGGCTCTATTTAAACCCCCCCCCGCTTTTTTTTTCTTTTTTATTATTACTTGTTATCTATTATTTTATTATTATTATTTTTGTTATGAATTAATATTTTTATTTGTTTTATTTTAATCTATCTATTCATCTTGATATTATAAAATTTTGCCCACAATGTATTTTCATCTTCTTTAAAAAAATAAAATTTAATTAAAAAGACTAGAAAATAATGTGGGTTTTTAATTCGTTTCTTTGTATTTTAATTTATTTTTAATATATGATTATTTTCTTAAGAGACTAGAAAATACTTAGAAAAACATAATAGATTAAAAGATATTATAAATAGAAATAAAATTATTAAAAAAATTTGAGTTTAGTGGTTCTAAATTATGCTTAATGTTAATACCTTCAACGTGTATTATGATTTACGTTAACTTAGAAAACATTGATCACCCTCTAAGAATTTACAAAGAAATATGAAAGAATAGAGAAAAAAAAAAAAAGAAATGTAAGTTTTTATTGAATCTTGATACTTTAAATACATATAATATTTGCTCTTTATCCTATTCTCTATACAATTGGCGAAATTCTCCTCCTACATGTATTTCATGAATCTTCTATTTTCATTTCATTTCAATTACATTTATCAATTCATTTAACTCATAATTGTAGCAATAAATTGACAAGAATTCACACTCTCCCACGTTCTAGACTTGGTCCCTTAATCTCTTAGTTTAGTAGGAACTTTTCTCGGCCTCTTGCTTCTTCTTTTGGCTACAGTTGGTGATGGTGCTCTCAACGAGTTCTTATCATTTCCCTCCCTCTTGAAAATGAATTTGTCCTCAAATTTGAAGTTGGAATGTATAGCAATGAGTTGATGGTAATCTTCCCATGTAATCGCTAAACTAGACTTTGCTTTCTCTCTTGCCTTTGGTGTGAGACTAGTTTGGAATTAATAATAGCTAAGGAAAGAATTAGGGGTTTGTTTGTAACACTATGTTCTCCAAGCGTGTTACTAACTTATAAAATTTAGAATCTGGTACAAGTATTTCTCGCTCCACTCTCTGTAGGCTGGACTTAACGTGGTGATTCGGCCTAAATGACGAAGGCCCAATAAATCGAACTGAGCTCATTAAAGCAAGCTCAGATAATGCTGAAGCTCAGGGTCAAACGTCGGGACCAAGCGAGCTCCTTGTAGCACCTCTAACTTGTTGGTATATTCGAACAAGCCCTCAGCTATACTCTGGGCAAGTTCCCAGCGACCTTCATAGCTCGTCGGTTTAGCCCGTCAGCTCGCATCATAGAAGGGGTGCATGTTACAGCATACCGGCAAGCCAAGGGCCGCCCTGACTAGACCCCTTGGGCCCATTCTCTCGGCCCATTTTGCCGACCCATGCCAGTCCCATCCTGGCCTTCTGGCAACAACATCATTACAGCCACACTTGAATTTTCGGACATTCACATTAATAGCAGATCCCATCCTCATTAATGGAAGATCCCATCCACATTAATGGCAAATCCCGTCCTCATTAATGAGGGTCTCATCGACACCTCGTCGCGGCAGGGATGCCCCCGTCGGCTACTCCATCCCATCGCCTGTACACATACGGAGCAAGAAAAGAAGCTTCTGCTTATATATATATATCAACCAGCCCTCTTGAGGGCCAGGGTATGTACTCTTTACCACCAACTCACGAACACCCGATATACTTGCTTACTCGCTCGCTAACTTGAGCTTCGGAGTACCTTGCAGGGACGGACCGTCTGCTCAGCAAATCGGATTAGATACCTCACTATTTCTCTCTTGGATCTACCATACAGGTGCGAGTTAACAAATCTCCGTCTACCAATTCCGAACGTCGACAGAATCTTTTTCAATTACACTTAGATCCTAATATTTCTCAATATTTTTTTTATGCCTTTAACATAACATCCTAAATAAAAGCAAAGTTAAAACAGGTAATCAGAATTAGTCTATATTATAACTTATTATGGCATGAACCTCTGGAGAAGTGGATTGACCTAGAGAACTCTGAGAGATGAAGATCTCTCAATAAACATGGTTAAGCGTGTTCTTGGAGAAATTGTGATGCCCATTCTCAAAAATCTCACTACTAAGAGAAATTAGGGAAGTGGGATGCCAAATGAAATGATACAGACACAAACTGAATCAAAACATCTCACATTCCCATTACTCATTAGCAAAGTCACAAAAATTGATTACAACATTCTATATATAACATGAACCTCCTGGCTTGGTCACCTATACATTACAAAATATAAAGGGCACAACATATTAAATATATATAACCTCTCTCCTCATGTCCTTAAAAAAAAAAAAAAAACCCATGAATCTTTAATTGGAATGTCACTGTACATATGCTAACCAAGACTCAAGTTTCACCACACTCGGCCCTTCCCTTAACCGTTATCCTCACCTAGAATGATGCAAAGTAAGGGTGAGTCACAAGACTCAGTAAGTATAATCGAGCATATTAGAAGCAATAGGAATTACTAACATGAATAGAGCAATGGAAACACAATAAGTACAAATTACTCATAACATTCACATAACCCATTTCCATACCTTACCGTATCACATATCAACAATATTATCACATAATCATCATGAGGACCAACGTTTTCCCATGCACTAGATTTACACTAGGTGAGCATTAACAATATCATCATATCATCATATGGATCAATGTCCTCCCACGTATTGGATTCACACCAGGCGAGCATCTAGAGCTGAAGCTCCCCATGCACTAGCCCATGCTAGGCAAGCATGATGGGCCAACGCTCCCCATGCACCAAACTACACTAGGTAAGCATCATAAGCAAATGCTCCTTATGCACTAAATCACACTGGACAAGCATCTTGAGTATACTCCACATATCTTCCCAAACATTATTCAACACAATTACATACTAGCTCTTCATCATACACATATGCATGCCATTTCTAACACATTTAATACAATCAAGTCATACACAATTTATAAGCATGACCACATATCAATCACTTATTAACATATTTGTGGCTACTCACCTCATCATACACATCATAGCCTTCTATATTCATGAAAATCAACCATAATATAGAAACCAATAATTGCACACATGAATACATTATAGATTCCCCACCCTCTAGGAACAACAATCAAGATTATGATTTGTGGAGGAACGTTTTAGAAGCTAACACGACGATTAGATGGTGAATTACAACCACATGGGAAAATTGGTTGACAGACAATAAGCATCTGTCGACCACCAGAAGAATTTCTTCCTGATCGGTAGATAGATGAGAGGCAACAGTTGATAGCTAAGGTTAAAAAGCTAAAACGGTTGACATATTTGAGCCAGTCGACTGGCAAAATACAAGAAGCTCACAAATAGCACAAAATCATCAAACGATCGACAAACCAGGCAAGGTGGTCGACAAACAACAACAAAAATGACACACACCAAGCCTGAATACATGCAAAATACATCAAACCCTTGCATGTTCTCAACCCTAGCCAATAAAAGCATCATTTTCAAGAAATATAGGGTGACACAAGACCTTATTTGAGGCCTAAAATGAGTTCGACTCGAATCAACGAGAAACAAGAGAGATTTACAAATTTTCTGCATAAACACAAATACATATCCCTTACACCAAAAAAGGGGATTTTCTTACACCAAATGTCACAAATAGAGATATCATAAGATTATGGGAAGACGGATGTAACACCCCGCCTCGCACGAGCGCGCCACTGTAAGGAAGTCCCCAAGAATCTTTTTTGTTTATTTAAAGTTCATCACGCGCAGTGTTTTAAGAACAATCGTCACATGCAGATAAAATTTCGAAAACCCCAATCTTGCCTATTTAACTAACAAGATTAATAAACTTTAAACTAAACGAGTCATAGCATAACATAACGAATATAATAACATCAAAATGTCGTGGCCTTCCACGAAGTTCTTACATGGGATTTCCCTAACAAATTACGTAGTACAAATCTACCAAATGATAACAACATTATCATATAACTGTTCATACATATATCAAAATAAGTGCTAATGTCTCAAAATGATACAATCGCTAACATACTAAACACCGTTGGCCCTCAACTGGCCACGTCTTCGTCTTTGCAACAGTCCCTGGCTAAAACATTGAATATTCTAGGGGCATAACCCAGATTAGATGCTAAAACATCTAAGGATGGCATGATACAGTTTACTAAATGCATAAAACACACACGAGCATGGCATTTACAGACAACGACAACATGCAACACGTCTAACTTGAGAAATCTCCCTGACATACTCAACCTCCCGTAGAAAATCCATTTCACACACCTTTGGAGTTGACCTTACCACAACATACTTAATCCCCGAGTGCTCTACCGTGTCACCCGATCATTGGGATTAATCTTGTACCATTCTCAAGAAAATCCCATCCCGTCCCCCAGGGACATAAACAACGACATGAAAGTCAATATATCGATGATATGAAAAATCACACGTCATACACCGACTCTTTTACAAATAAAAAAATAGTTGATGCAGAACAGGAAGTGCAATTTGGAAATATTATAGAAAGGAAACAGCTAGATATTTTATTCTTAACAATGTTTTCATCAAAAACATAATTGTTCTTTATTTTTTTCTAAGTATAATAGAGGAAGATAAAAGGAAAAAAACATCTCTGAGCAACTCTTACACATAACATGAGAAATAATGAATGTGCATCAATATATAGATTCGACATTATCAGCATTAATTCTTGCTCTGTTCGGATACAGTCCAGCACTAGGAATAGGATTTTTATTCCTGCAATCTATTGCTAAATAGGCGGGTGGGCATCTATGAAAATGCCACTGTAAAATTTATCAGTCCTCCACAGAACAACCTGAGAACATAAGTTTAAATCTCATTGAACTAACTTACAGACTCGCAGAGGGCCCATGATGTTGATCTTCCAAGTAGCCATAAGCACCTCACACCATTCCGTCGGGAATTCGATTGGAAGCTGGAAGTTGAGGCGGCATGTAGTAGTCAAATCATTAACACAGCATCAACAAGTAATATGATCCCTAAATTGGCCATCTTGAAATTAATTTACAGTTAACAATACTTTGTATATTGTTTTTGGTACAAAAATGTATCTTCCAGGTACAGCTCAAAGCTGTACGGAATGCTGCAAAGATAACCAAGAGCACTAATAGAATGACAGGCATAAGAAATTAATCCAACCATGTTAAATGAGTGGTTGTCTTGAGCCTGTAATTGACATTAGCCTCAAGCTTCGAATCCTTCTTCCTAATTCAGAACATAAAATCAGATTGCACACCTCAAATTCTTCATGAGCTCGGTCATAGTTGGATGAGATGAGACTTTCTTTTGCACTTGAATCTATATTGAACAGCAGCTCTCCGTAGATGCCAATGAGGTAGGAAATGCTAAATGTGTAAGAAAAGTTCGGCAAAGAATATCTGAAAAGAACCAAATTTCCAAAGGGTTCCCAGCCCATCTTGTACTCATTAATGCCGCTTCCATTTATTAGTTCAAAAAAGCCATGTAGATAACAGAATAATGACAGTGAACTCTGGAATCGAGATGGAAGGCAAAGTTGATAAGAAGCTTGCCTTTTCATACAAGGTGCTGATACGGCAAGCAGACCAAACCCAGACCTCTACTCTTTCTGATCAACTGAATTTTTTTCTACATTTCACATTTTGATGATATTTGTGGTTGATGCCTGGTCTCTCTCTCAGACCGTAGTTTCAACAAGAAGTCAGCAACATGACTAGGAAGCATTTCAATTTCACTAGGGTGGTCTCAAGAATTGAAGGCTAGTATACTGTACTTTTCCCCATGAATCCTTGTGGAAATGGATAATTTTGATGCCGTCATAAGTTGACCAAATCACAAGTTGTAAACTGAACATCAGAATAATCAACCCAAAGAGACCGAATTTTTTTTTAAGTGAACTCTGAAGTGTCCTGTTCTTTCTCATAACATCCATTTTCTCTTACCAGTAATCTCCACAAGAACATGTTCCACCATTGAAGTGGTGAAATCGATTCGAATCTCTTAGGATTATCAGCCTTCCTACAATCTTAGATATGTGTTTAATTGCGGTGTGGCAATCGTCACACACCCGCAAGTTCTTTATCACACGGATTGGTCGTCCAGTGGGTATATTCAAGATACCGAAAGCAACTGCTAACTTTTCACTATGATACTTGAGCATGTGCTCCTTTTCCTCCTCATCCACATCATGTAACACGAATTTTGTAGAACAAACATAGCCATCCTGCTTCATCCGAAAATCTAACTCTTCTAGAAAAGCATATATCCTACCTGTATCCGGGTGTGTTGAATCCCCAACAGAAAATGTATGAATCTTGTTTTGAGCTTCAACCCAACTATATCCAGGAACTTTTCTTATTCCTGTATCCCTCATTTTCAGCCTCATTTTACGAACATCACCCCACCTACCTGAAGCTGCATATAAATTTGAGAGAAGAACATACATTCCGGCATTATCAGGCTCCATCTTGAAAATCATTTGAGCAGCCTCCTCTCCCAATTGAGTGTTACCATGAATCCTGCTTGCACCAAGGAGAGCACCCCATGTTGCAGCATCAGGTTCAAATGGCATGTTATTCATTAGATTTTGGGCATCATCTAGGCGTCCTGCTCGACCAAGTAGATCTATCATGCAGGTATAGTGCTTTGAATTTGCAGTTAGGCCATAATCCTGATACATAGAGTAAAAATATTTTGTGCCTGTGTCCACTAAGCCGGTATGGCTACACGCAGACAATACACCAACCTAAACCAAAGGCAGACATAGTTGAGAGTGAATAAAAAACTGTCAAATAGTTAGAACTGAGAAGATATGCATATATAAAATAAAGAGAAATTGATAAAATAATATATCAACCCCTGAGAGAATTTACGTGGATGCATCAGAGTGATTACACTATATTAAGTAATCTTATACTATCAAACTCTACGCAACAAACTCAAGAATCATTTGACAAAATTTCCTGGAGTGCAGATGAGAAGCAAGGCTGCTGATAAAACTGAACTGGCATACAGTTCGTAATAGTCACAGCATTATTGACATTATGACATAAAGGAAACCAATTTGTTTTTCTCTTTTCTTTTCCTTGTCAAAAAATGATTTTGCTAAAGAATTAGGAGGTTTTTCTATCATTACTTCCAACATGTATGAGTATGTATGTGTGTGCACACTTGTGTATATTTAGCATAATCTTATTTCAAATATTTTTTTTTTTTTTTGCTATATCGTAGTATTCTATGCCAGGTGCAATAAATGTGAATAAATATATACATTATTATAAAATGCTTAAAAGTCATATTATTATTATTACCATACTTGCCTATATGATGTGGAGGTGATTGAACATGCTACCTAAGCAGACATACTGCAGCACCAAAAACTTTCTATTTTTAGCAAGCCATAAAGAAACCTTTGGAGGGTGACTTAAGGCAAGGTACCACCATGGAATTGCCTATGATGCTTAAGAAAGTTGTCTAAAAATACTCATTTGTAACATCTAAAACAAGAGGTTTATCACCAAGAACCAAATAAAAAACAGACTGACTGTACATTAAAGGCATTCTCTATGGCTACTCAAGGATTTCAAACTGCTTGAGATGCGACTGTCTCAATACTCTTGTTGTGTATAACAGTGCTTATGCAATCCAACAATTTTCAGCAAGTGAAAGGTGCAGAAGTGCAAACTGTAATCAAAATAACTAATAAGCGAAGACTTCTTTCCTGTATAATTTACCTGCAGTATATAAAGTTGCAATCCAAGGAAAAAAAAAAAAAAAAAGACAAGTAAATTTACCATTGTGACATCATCAGGTTTGCAACCCACAGCCTTCATTGATTCAAAAACCTCAAGAGCTTCTTTGCCAAATCCATGCCTTGCATAACCAGCAATTATTGTGTTCCATGAGACAACATCCTTCTCTGAAATACCCTTAAAAACGTCGTATGCTTCATCTATGCTTCCACATTTGCAATACATTGCAAGAAGTGCATTCCCCACGTAGCACCCATTCTCAAAACCTGCCTTAACAAGCCGACCGTGCAACTGCATCCCCAACTCCAAAGCAGCAATGTCAGCACATGTGCTTAACACACAAGTAAAGGATGACCTATTCAACTTTTCCCCATCTCTCATCATCTCTACAAAGAGGTGCAAAGCCTCCTCGCTGTAACCGCTATGAGCAAATCCTGCAATTATTGCTGCCCAAGAAATGCTATCACGTGACGGCATTCTATCAAATAAATTCCTAGCTTGATCAATCTCACCATTTTGAGCATAGCCAGTAATCATCGTATTCCAAGAACTTACACTCCGACAAGGCATTGCGTCAAAAAGTTCACTAGCCATGTCCATTCTACTGCATTGTGAATATCCTGCAATCATTGAATTCCATGAAACAGAATTCTTTTCTGGCATTTCATCAAAAATTTTGCTAGCTTCGTCTATCATACCATTTTGCACATACCCAGAGACCATTGCAGTCCATGTAAATACATCACGAATAGGAGATTCATCAAACAATCTCTGTGCCTCTAACAGTTGTCCATCTTGGGCATAACCAGAAATCATAGTATTCCACGAGACTTTATCTCTAAGGGGCATCCTGTCAAAAAGCTGTCTGGCATCACCTAACCTCTTCTTCCTTACATATCCACCCATCAAACAATTCCAAGAAACCACCTCCCAGTATGACTTTGATTCAAACAAGTGATGGGCCTCTTCCATTCGCCCATTCTGCACATACGCAGCTAATAGCCCATTCCACGAGATAGAGTTTTTGTTAGGCATTTTCTCAAAAGTCATCCTTGCCTCCTCAACATACCCACTCTGTGCATAACCCGATAAGATAGCATTCCAAGAAACAATATCCTTCTCAGGCATTTGATTAAACAACAACAGGGCATCCCCAAGATTTCTATTCCTAACGCAACCACTAATCATCACATTCCACGAGACCAAGTCTCTTTCGGGCATTTTCTCGAACATCTTTCGTGCAAGGTCGAACCTTCCGTTCGACAAATACCCAGATATCATGGAGTTCCAAGAAACCGAACTCCGACGAGGCATGGAGTTGAAGAGGCGGAGAGCGGATTCGCATCGGCCATTGCGCATGTGGCTGCAGATGGCTATGTTCCACCTCACTATCTCGGAGTCTGAAATGGAAGATGAAGATGATGAATGCTTAGTTGGTCGTACCGAGGCTGCTTTTCCCGATCGAGGTGACTTGGGCTTTCTGGTTTGTGGTTCGAGAGCGTTGCTAAAGAGTTCAGTCGTTCGCCGGGATCGGAAGCAGCTATCGTGGAGCAGCCTCACACGATGTGCAAAGCGCATGGCACCGGAACCTCGTCACCGGTTCATTACCTCTTTCAACTTCGATTTAAACCAACTGTTCCAGTTTTGGCGGTTGGGTAGATATATTGCGGACAATTAGACCTTTGCCCCATGTACTGTTTTGAAAGGGGAAAATCATAGGTATCTAAAAATATTAACAATATATGGGCATAGATGTTAAAACAAAACTCATTAATCATCCTTAATTAAAAACCGTTTGATGCTGATGTGATCTGATGAGGTGATTGATGTGGCTGACATGTCAGTAGCTTCAAGGGATAGATCTATCAAACGACATGCTCTTTAGAAAAATTCCTGACAAGGTTGAAGGGTTTTTATTTACAGAAAAAAAAAAATTTGAAGGGTTTTTGGCCTTAAATTTCTTTCTTTGGATGGGAAGAATGACTGAACTCATAATCCAAGTGTGGCTTAAGTGATGATTCTGGAGTGTTCTTGATTTATGGATTGTTATCTATCTGTGAAATTATCGAGCTCATAATCAAATTGCAAAACTTAGAAATTTATCGTCGATAAAATTTCAGATCTTCATTGCATGAGGAAGATGGACCCAGCCTAACTCTCATGATGAAGATAACCTGGTTGTTTGAACTCTTGATGAAAACATAGGTTTATTTTGGAAAAAGAACTATCTTTTAAGGAAAAAGCTTTGTCAGTGTTTTAGCCAACAATAAATGTGTAGGCCTTTCTCCATCTTACTTTGATCCCAATTAGTAAAGGTATGGCACTTGATTGACATCTTTAGTTGGAAGTAATGGGTCTTAGATGGCTCGTAACTAATAATTGAAATGAGAAAAAATTAAAAATAAAATGAACGCAAAGATTTACATAGTTCGTCGAATATATAAGCTACGTCTATAAGCAAACAAAAGAATGATCTCACTAGAAAGAATAAGGAAATTACAATTACTTTCAAATTGTAAGGAAAAAATAATTATCACTCTCTCTCTAACAATAGGAGTAAAACACTTCTTACAATAAGAAATGAGATGATTGAGGATGCAAAATTAGGATGATAAAATCAATAGAGAAGGGGGTATTTATACATGGAGCATACCCCTCAAAAGAACAAGTTAGGCTACCTAACTTATGCATCATTAGGCTGTCTAATTCTGCCTAAGTTAGGTAGAACTCAACAATTCTCTCACTTGAAGATTTGATTGAGAATCAATCAATCTTTACACCATTCTTTCTTATCCATTATGCATTTTCCATTTTCATGTCGCTTACATTTTTGCTAAGCTGATAGAGGACCCACGCCATATAAACTTGTCAGTATTGATTGGCTTAGTTAACACATCTACTAGGTTCTCTCTGGTGTGTATCTTTAGCATGTCCATACATACATCTTCTACTACTTCTTGAACGAATTGATATTGAACTCCGATGTGCTTTGTTCGTGAATGAAAGGTTGGATTCCTTAAGATATGCAAGGCACTTTGACTGTCACAAAACAAAGAAATTTTTCTCTTGTTTGTGCCCAATCTCCTTCAATAACCTTTGAATCCAAATTACTTCCTTACAAGCTTGTGTAGCTGCCATGTATTCTGCCTCTATTGTAGATAATCCCACAACTATTCGCAGTTTCAAAACCCAGTTTACAGCTCCTCCTGCAAGTGTAAACACATAGCTTATAGTAGATTTTCTTTTATCAATATCATCTGCAAAATCTGAATCCACATAGCCTTTGACAATAAACTCTGATCCTCCATAACATAATGCAACATCTGAGATTCCTCTGATATATCTCAGAATCTTCACAACATTCCAATGCTCTTTTCTAGAATTCATCATATACCGAATAATCGCTTCCACTGCTTATGCAATGTTTGGTCTTGTGCAAATCATAGCGAATATCAGGCTTCCATTGTTGATGCATACGGTACTGGAGACATTTCCTTCCTCTCTGCTTCATTGCTAGAACACATACATGAGGATAACTTGAAATTATTAGGAAGTAGGGTAGAAATTTGCTTATAATCTTGCATATTGAAGAGTTGCAAGATTTTCCTTACGTAGTTATTTTGAGAAAGCCAAATCTTCATGCTATTTCTGTCTTAGTGAATTTACATCCCTAGAATCTTGTTTGCTGGTCCCAAGTACTTCATGTCAAATTCCCTAGCCAACTGTGCCTTTAACTCTTGGACTCGATCTTTTTGGGGCCTACAACTAACATGTCATCCACGTATAACAGAAAAACGATAAAATCTTCATCACCAAACCTCTTGAAATAAGCACAAGGGTCTAAATTGAGTTAGTTGTACTCAAGGCTCATGATATAGGAATCAAATCTCTTATACCAACATCTCGGCACTTGTTTAAGACCGTATAGAGATTTGTTCAACCTGCAAACCAAGTTCTCTTTTCCTTTTTCTTCAAAACCTTCTGGCTGAAACATGTAAATTTCTTATTCAAGCTCTCCATGAAGAAATGCAGTTTTCACATCTAATTTTCTAGATGTAATTAAAGTGTAGCACACATCGATAGGACTATTCTGATTGTTGTAATTTGTACCAATGGAGAAAATATTTTGTTGAAGTCAATACCTTCTTTTTGAGCATATCCTTTTACCACCAGTCTTGCATGATACATCTCTACTTGGTCATTACTATCATGCTTGATCTTGTAAACCCATTTGTTTTCGATGGCTTTTCTTTCTTATGATAATGGAGTAAGATTACATATCTTGTTCTTATGTAGGGCTTATATCCCTTCTTACATTGCTATCATCCATAAGGATACATCTGGGCTCTTAGTAGCCTTATAGAAAGTTGATGGCTCTCCATCCTCTATTAAAAGACAATATGCAATGTTAACCTCAGTAACATATTTTAAGTGCCAATTCAGGGGCTTTCTCTCACTAGTTGACCTTTGAACCTTAGAAGCCTCAGGTTGAACTGGTTCTTGTATATTGTGTTTTGGTACTGCTTCAGAAGAATCTGCATCTTCTTCTTCTTGTCTATTTTCTATTTGAACTATAATAGTCTCTAGTTTCTCCTTTGTAGTGCCATCATTTTTTTTCCTTGTAGTTTATCTTCTACAAATATCACATTTCTGTTGATGACAACTTTGTGGGCAGTGGGACCTTACAAGCGATACCCCTTGACTCCATTAGCATATCCCAAGAAGATACACTTTCTGGATTTTGAATCCAATTTCATTGTTTCTTGGGCATTGTATATCAGGACTTCCAAACATATGGAGATGAGAATAGTCAACTAGCTTACTAGTCCATATTTCCATTGGCGTTTTCAGATCAATCGCAGTTTATGGAGATCGATTGATCACATAACAAGCGATTTTGATTGCTTTTGCTCAAAACAACTTAACTAGATTTACAGTCTTCAACATTACTCTTGTTCTCTCCAACAAGGTTATGTTCATTGGCTTTGCCACTCCATTTTGTTCTGGAGTGTATGTTATAGTGAACTATCTCTTGATACCTTCATCTTGATAGAATTCACTAAACTCATCGCTAGTAAATTCTCCTCCATTGTCAGTCCTCAAACACTTGATCTTCTTTCCATATTCAAGTTCTACCTACACTTTGAAGACTTTCAAAATTGGGATTACATCCGCCTTTCTTTTAATTGGGTACACCCAACTTCTCCTAGAGTAATTATCAATGAAAGATACGAAGTATCTTGCACCTCCTAGGGATAAAACTAGTGCTTGCTAAACATTGGAATGAACTAGTTCCAAGACAACTTTACTTCTAATAATGGAACTGCTGAATTTTAATCTATGTTGCTTACTCATGACACAATGCTCACAAAAGGGTAATGATACCTTGTTGAGCCTTGGAAAAAGCTTTTGTTCTGAGAGAATCTTCAAACCTCGTTCTAACATGTGGCTAAGTTTATGGTGCCATATCACCGTTGATTCTTCTGCAGAGCTTGTCGAAGCAACATTCATTTCTCTCTCTTGTAGTGTCTCTCCTTTAAGCATGTATAGATTTGCAGCTATCTTTTCTGCTTTCATCACCAAAAGGGCGCCTTTGACTATCTTCATGATCCCATTCTCAATGCAGGTTTTACACCTAACATCATCTAGTTGTCCTAAAAATAATAGATTTTTCTTTAGGCCTTTTAGATGTCGTACTTCTTGAATAGTGCAAACCGTATCATCATGCATCTTTATTTTGATAGTACCAATACTAGTGATATCTCCAAGGCATGATCGTTTTCCATGAACACAAATTCTCTTGAGATAGGTTCAAATTTATGGAACCATTCTTTCCGAGGGGTCATCTGCCTTCCGTACTTGTTGTTGCCTCACTATATAGAACTTCACCATCATCTAAAGTACTTGCAACATTCCCTTAATCATTTGATGGCTCGGGACCTTTTCCACTCTTCTGAAGACGCTAACACTCCTTCTTGATGTGTCATTTCTTGCCACAATGGTGGCATTTTATATTTTTCTTACTTCTTGATTTCGATCTGCCATGATTATGGCTCCTACTAGGACCACATTTTTTGACCTCCCTCTCGTCATCGATAATGCCTCCCTTTGTTGCAAATTTTCCAACCTGTCCTCCTTATTTCTACGCATTTGTTCCTCTTCCAAAACTGTGGCTGCAATATCCTCAAAGACTAAATAGTTAGTGAGAATTGATATTTCACTCTTAGCAATAAAATAGTTTTGATAATGACTATATGAAAATCAATTTCTACTATATGGATTATATGAATGAGAAAATGCATTTTTAGTATATAAATCTTAAAGCAAGATATGAAATATTGAGTATGCTTGTTAAGATTGATTTGTTTCAAATTATAACTTGCTTGATAAGATTGATTTATTTCAAATTATAACTCTTGATAATCTCAACTTGCTTTCAAGATGATCAAAATGAGTTTTTAAGAGAATCGAATAAGGATGTATTGAAAATTCAAGATTATCAAAAGAATAGTCGACTATCAGGTTCATTCTGTTGACTATGCTTTGAAATAGTCGACTATTTTGATTGTTCTATCGACTATTCAAGCATCTGTCGACTATTTTAACATATGTCGACTATCGAGTAAGGATAGTCGACTATGCCTTCTGATCTGTCGACTATTTTTGTTCATGAAATTCAAAAATTTCTTCACATTTCAGCAACTGTCGACTATTCAAGTATGTCTGTCGACTATTGGATTTTTGTATTAGAAATAGTCGACTATCAGTTTATGTCTGTCGACTATTCTTAATTTTACTTGTAAAAATAGTCGACTAATCTTTTTTTTGTTGACTATTGTGTTTCACAGATTTTATAACGGCTAGTTTTTTGTTGCATTAAATGCTCGCCAACCACCCACAACGGTCCAAAATTCAAACATACCCACTATCAACTATAAATAGGTGGTTGAAGATGCATTAAAGGTTGCTGAAAAAACCATTGAATATCTTGAACGATCGTGCCTTCACTGTTACATCGAATTTCATCTTTTTTCTCTCTGTACTCTCATTTAAGAGGCTTTGATATATACTGTTCTATTACTTTTAAGCCTCGTTTATTTATTTAAAGAGAGAAAATTGTAACTAAGAGTTGTACTCTTAGATTCTCTACTTCGTTGTTTGTATTTCTTCCTAGCAGTAGCTAGAGGGCCCATTAAATTGGGAGGTTGTACATTGCCTAGTTAAGGACTAGAGGACCTGCTCATATTGAGTAGGGGGCTGATAGTGATATTGGTTTTAAAATCCTTAGTGGATAACTAAGGTAGTGGATTAAGCTTGGAAGGCTGAACCACTATAAATCTGTGTCTTCACTACTCTTTAAACTTTCTCTTTTAAGTTTGCATCGTTGCACTTTTGACTTTGTGTAATCATCAATAAGACCTCATAATTATTCCTCTTTACACAAAAATATTTTCACTTTCCAATTTTTTTTTTTTTTATACACCAATTCACCCCCCCTCTTGGTGGATACCACATTAGCTTAATTCTATCAATTGGTATCAGAGCGTGGTTCCCATTTTTTTTCAATTAGGTCTAACAACCTAGGGTCAAGATCCACATAATGGCATACTTTTCTAGCTTCTCTCATCATGAAGGACAGAGTACTTCTCGTCCACCTTATTTTGATGGTACTAACTACAATTACTGGAAAGCTAGAATGAATATCTATCTTATGCAGGATTCAAGTCTTATGCAAGCTATTAAGAAAGGAGTCACCTTGGCTGACATGGAAAAGATGGACAAATGGACAGCTGAAGAGAGAATGAGTATGGAGACAAATGCAAAAGCAATGAACACATTGATTTGTGCACTATGCCCAGAGGAATTCAACCGAATATCAACATGCAAAATAGCAAAGGAAATTTGGGATAAACTGGAGGTAACTCATGAGGGTACAAACCAGGTAAAAGAAACAAAAATAAATATTCTGGTTCATGACTATGAATTATTTACTATGAAAGAAAATGAATCTATTAAAGACATGTACACCAGATTTAATGATATTGTTTCAACTTTAGAGTCTCTAGGAAAAACTTTTACAAATGGTGAAAAAGTTAGGAAGATTCTAAGAAGCTTACCTAGATCATGGGATCCTAAAGTCACTGCTATTACTGAGGCAAAAGATTTAGACAAACTTGAATTTGATAATGCTGAACCAAAGAAAGATAAGAATGTAGCCTTTAAAGTTGAAAAAGAAGAAAAATACTCTCAGGACAGTGAAGATGATGATTTTGCTCTGTTAGCTAGGAAATTTAAGAAATTTATGAAGAAAGGTAGGTTTAATCAAAGGAAGACATTTCGGAAAGAAAAAGATCAAAAAGAGTCTAATCCATCTAATGAGCTTCGATGTTTTGAATGTAAGAAGCTAGGTCACATTAGAAGTGACTGCCCCCAACTGAAAAAGATGGATCGCAAGGAAAGGAAAATGAAGAAAAAGGCTCTAGCTGCATGGGGTGAAGAAGATCTCTCATCAAGTGATAAGTCTCAAGATGATGAAGTTGCCAACATTTGCTTTATGGCCAATATTGAGGATGAGGTAAATTCTCAGCATCCTAATCTATCCTCTGACTTTACTTTTGAAGAACTTCATGATGCATTTAATGACTTGCTATGTGAATGTGAGCATATGAATGAGAAAAATATTGATTTAAAAAGAGAATTAAATTCCTTAGAAAATGAGGTAAATAATCTGAATGTTAAAATAGAACTGTTAGAAAATGAAAGAAACAGTTTAAGTGCTGAAAAGGAAAATCTTTTGAAAGAAAACAAAGACATGAAGGAATCGCTAGAAAAGTTGGTTGAAGGTTAAAATAAACTAGAAATGATACTTGGAGCTCAAAGAAACTTTGGAAATAAACAAGGAATTGGATTTGATCCATTCCAAGCAAGCTCTAGTAAGACAGTGTTTGTTAAAGCAGCAAACCAAAAATTTATTCAAAGAAAACCATTTTTCAAACCAAAGTTTTCAAAAAGAGGTATTACCTGTCACTACTGTGGAAAAGATGGTCACTCAATTAACAAATGTTTCATACGAAATTTTCCTCAAAAATTCAAACAAGTTTGGGTTCCTAAAGATGTAGTATCTTCTAACAAGAATGGACCCAAGAAGATGTGGGTACCAAAGAGAACAACGTGAATGATTTCTTGTGTAGGCTGCATTGGTTTCAAATGATCCAAGGAGCAAGTGGTTCCTTGATAGTGGCTGCTCAAGGCACATGACAGGAGATCAAGATCTTCTCGGCAACATTGGTCTCAAGGAAGGAGGTAAGGTTTTCTATGGTGACAATTCTTAAGGTAAGATTATAGGTATGGGTTCTATTTCTTTTGAAAATATTACTTTAGAGAATGTGTTTCTTGTTGATGGTCTTAAACATAATTTGATTAGTATTAGTCAACTGTGTGATTTAAACTATGAAGTTTGTTTTGATGCTAACTCTTGTAAAGTTGTGTGCTCTAAGTCAAAAGAAATAAAATTAAAAGGAAATAGAGTAGGAAACATCTATCTCACATTCCTAGAATCTCCCAAAATGGAAAACTGTTTAGTTGCAAATTCATCTCAATATTCTTGGCTGTGGCATAATAGGTTAGGGCATGCTAGTATGAACCTAATAAATAAGTTAGTGAAACATGATCTTGTTATTGGATTGCCTAAGCTTAAATTTGAAAGAGATCACGTTTGTGGCACTTGCATGAAAGGCAAACAAATTAGTATATCATTCAAACCAATAAATGAAGTATCAACATCTAGACCTCTAACACTATTTCACTTAGACTTATTTGGTCCAATGAGGACTCTAAACTTAGGAGGTAAACAATATGTCTTAGTTATAGTAGATGATTATTCTAGATTCACGTGGGTAATTTTTCTTGCATCTAAAAATGAAACATTTAAGTCATTTGAAATATTTAGTAAAAGAATTCAAAGAGAAAAAGGCTTTTGTATTTCAAAAATTAGAAGTGATCATGGAGGAGAATTTGAAAATGAATCTTTCAAACTGTTTTGTGAAGAAAATGGAATAGATCATAACTTTTCTTGTGCTAGGACTCCTCAACAAAATGGTGTAGTAGAAAGAAAGAATAGATCTTTACAAGAAATGGCTAGAACAATGCTTTGTGATAAAAACCTTCCTAAGTACTTTTGGGCAGAAGCTGTGCATACTGCCTGCCATATTTTAAATAGAGTTTCAATGAGGCCTTTATTGAAAAAGACTCCATATGAATTATTTAAAGGAAGAAAACCCAACATAAGTTATTTTCATGTATTTGGTAGTACTTGCTATAATCTCAACAATGGAAAAGAATCTCTAGGTAAATTTGATGCTAAAAGTGATGATGGTATATTCTTAGGTTATTCATCTCAAAGTAAAGGTTATAGGGTATTCAACAAAAGAACCCTAGTGGTAGAGGAAACAATTCAAGTAATAGTTGATGATATAAGCTTTGAGGTTCCAAAACCTAGAGAAGATGGTGAAAATAATGTAATTCAAAATTTTAAAAAACTTTCTATAAGACAAAATGAGTCTAATGCTCAAGAAAACGATTCAATTGAAGAAGATCAAGAACATCAATTTGAAAAAGAACCAACATTTCCAAGAGAAAGGAAATATGTCAAAATGAATGAAATCTTAGGAGATCCATCCAAAGGCATTAGAACTAGATCTTCCATTAGGAATGAATGCTAATGTGCTGCCTTCCTATCTCAAGTTGAACCCAAAAATATCAAAGAAGCTTTAGAAGATGAAAATTGGATTATTGCCATGCAAGAAGAACTAAATCAATTTGAAAGAAGTGAAGTTTGGAAACTAGTGCCAAGACCAAAGGATTATCCTATTATAGGCACAAAATGGGTATTTAGGAATAAGATGGATGAAAATGGAGTTGTAACTAGAAACAAAGCAAGGTTAGTGGCTCAAGGTTATAGTCAAGAAGAAGGTATAGACTATGATGAAACTTATGCCCCTGTTGCTAGGTTGGAAGCCATAAGAATGTTGTTAGCATTTGCTTGTTTCAAAAACTTCAAATTATATCAAATGGATGTCAAGAGTGCTTTCTTAAATGGGTATATTAATGAAGAAGTTTATGTAGAACAACCCCCAGGCTTTGAAAATCACAAATATGAAGACCATGTGTTCAAATTATCTAAAGCTTTATATGGTCTAAAACAAACCCCTAGAGCTTGGTATGAGAGACTTAGTAAGTTTCTCTTAGAAAAAGGATTTAAAAGAGGCCAAATAGATACAACATTATTTATAAGAAGTCATGATAAGGACATCTTATTAGTTCAAATATATGTGGATGACATCATTTTTGGATCTACAAATAAATCTCTTTGTGATCAATTTGCAATTCTTATGCAAGGAGAATTTGAGATGAGTATGATGGGAGAACTTAAGTACTTTCTAGGATTGCAAATAAAACAAGAAGAAGAAGGTATATCTATTTCTCAACAAAAATACATAAGAGATCTTCTCAAAAGGTTTGATGTTCAAGATTGTAAACCTATGGCTACACCTATGAGTAGTTCTCAAAGCCTAGATAAAGATGAATTAGGGAAAGCTGTAGATAACAAGCTGTGTAGAAGTATGATTGGCTCTCTGCTTTATTTAACAGCTAGTAGACCTGATATTATGTTTAGTGTGTGCTTATGTGCTAGGTTCCAATCTAATCCCAAAGAATCTCACTTGAAAGCAGTTAAAAGAATTTTGAGATACCTAAAAGGATCTACAAATCTAGAACTATTTTATGCAAAATCAAATATTTTTAAACTAGTAGCATACACTGATGTAGATTATGATGGATGTAAAATAGATAGAAAAAGTACAAGTGGTTCATGTCAATTCTTAGGAAATTGTTTGGTATCGTGGTCAAGTAGAAAACAAAATACAGTGGCTCTATCATCTACTGAGGCTGAGTATGTAGCAGCTGAAAATTGTTGTGCTCAAATATTATGGATGAAATACCAAGTAGAAGACTATGGCATAAGGCTTCAAAACATCCCAATAAAATGTGACAATACTAGTGCTATAGCTTTGACAAAAAATCCAGTGTTTCATGCAAGAATTAAACATATAGAAGTAAAACATCATTTTATTAGAGACCATGTTTAAAAAGGAGACATAAGTCTTGAATTCATAGATACAAATCATCAAGTAGCAGATATCTTTACAAAACCTCTTGATAGAGAAAAGTTTGAATATTTTAGAAGTGAACTGGGATTAATCATAACATGAGTAAGTGTGTTGTGCTCCTTTCTAATGTTTGTTTTATACATATATATTATTGATAAGGCCAAGATTCAATTCTGTCAAATCAATATATATAATTGACAGAATGTTGACGAGCCAAAATTCATTTGTGATGTTTGGGGCATCTCTGCAAGTTTATCAGTCTTATTCTCAAATATAGTCGACAGCAGTTGTGCTAGTGTTGACTAAGTCATTGAGAGATAGTTGACAGCAGGTTCAGCCTAGTCGACTATTCACCTTGTGTAAGCCAAATTAGTCGACAACTATTTTGCATCTGTCGACTATTTCCTTGTTCCTTTACTAAAATAGTCGATAATCATTATCATTTGTCGACTATCCCATCGCGCCTATTTAAAGACCAGGTGACTATCGGCCCCTATTTCTTTTAAAACCCTAACCGTCCGTGTTGTCGCTTCCCTCCTCTTGAAGTACCGAATTTTCTTTAACCTAGTGCATTCGGTTGTTTTGCTTTCTCGCGCTCCATCAAAGTGCCAAAGCACTTCATTTCATCCGGTATCCCTCGGCTCTAGCTGTCGCCCGATCTTTCGGCCATTTCGCACGGTTACTCTTGCTCTGTCTATCCCTCTTGCTCTGCTTCGTGTTTCAATCATTCCATATGGCAAGGACTAAGAACACAGACAAGGGCAAAGGCAAAGGAAAAGGGAAGGAAAAAGAATTGGGTTCTTCAAGCCGTCCTCCGTCCCATCCGAGACCTCAAATCCAACTTTTCATTTCTGAAGAGCAACAAGAAAGGTATTCCATGTACTTTGAGTCTTGTGAGGTCCTTGAAGGTCGTTATTTGGACTTATCATTTCTAGAATCCATTGGTTTTCCCTACATTCAGACATTTAAGGATTTCGGTTGGTGGGATTTCTTAACAATTCATTGATGCATATATGAAGATGTGGTTAGGGCTTTTTATTCCAATGCCAACAATATCTATCATAAGAGAAAATCGGATAAAAAGTTTAAGACTAACATTGGGGATGTTCATATGGAAATCACCATGATGCTAATCCACGAACAGTTTAAAATCCCTTTAGATGGAGAGGACTATGCTTCCTAGACTCAAGATTTTCTTCAAGCCAGTAAAGAAGTCATAGGAGATGACTCACTTACATTTAAGATTTCTGACACATCAAAAAGGGACTTGAACACTAGGATTCTTCATCTTATTTGTTGTCAGATGATTAACCCTAGAAATGGAAGTTTCTCTCTTGTTACAAGACTTGACTTGTGGCTTCTCCAATGTATTAAGGCCCGGAGAAGGCCAAATCTGTGTTATCTAATGATCAACTTTATGGTAGGAGCTCTTTCCACAAAAAACTAGGTCCCTTCCTTATGGTATGGCAATCAGTCTTTTACTAGATCGTCTGGTTGGAGACATGGACAGTGCTAGAAAAGTATATCTCAGCCAATCTCAACACATTAATGATAAGACACCTATTAGAACTGGCTATGCAAACAGGGATGGGGAATGGGTTAAAGCAGACACACTTGAAAGGCCTAGCAAGAAAAGAAGATCAGAAGGACCATCGTCATCTCATGAAGACTTAGTGGTTCAAGGAATGACAGATCTTAAATTAGATATATCAAGAGTTGAAGCCAGTCTACAAGAATTTAGAGAAGAAGTCAGGCTAGATCTACAGAGTCTTCATCAGCAGCAAGAAGATCTATCTTCTCAGATGGGGTACCTTATTCAGATGTTCTCCTCTCAGTTTCCTCCACCTACTGCATCTCCATCCATTCCACCAGTTGACTCTCCTTCATCCGCCCAGTCTTCTCCTTCATCCATCTCTCCAGATATTTAGATGAGGCCCTCATCATACATTTCACTTTATTTTTACCTAATGTATGCTTATTTTGGCAGATTTACCAGTAGCCTTTGTTATATGTTTTGTTGAACTCAACTATTACTCTATGAATGAATGTTTTAGTATTGACATTTCACTCTTGTTAATGTATGTTTAAATAGGGCTGAATGATCTAGTTCATTTATTTATGTGTAGCTTGGTTTAAGGGGGAGCCTCAGTGTGTTTCAAAAATGGGGAGTATTCTTACTATTTGATATTAACAAAAAGGGAGAGATAAAATGAGTAAATTGATTTTCACATTTTTCATATTTGTTTTGTCATCATCAAAAAGGAGGAGATTGATATTTCACTCTTAGCAATAAAATAGTTTTGATAATGACTATATGAAAATCAATTTCTACTATATGGATTATATGAATGAGAAAATGCATTTTTAGTATATAAATCTTAAAGCAAGAAATGAAATATTGAGTATGCTTGTTAAGATTGATTTGTTTCAAATTATAACTTGCTTGATAAGATTGATTTATTTCAAATTATAACTCTTGATAATCTCAACTTGCTTTCAAGATGATCAAAATGAGTTTTTAAAAGAATCGAATAAGGATGTATTGAAAATTCAAGATTTTCAAAAGAATAGTCGACTATCAGGTTCATTCTGTTGACTATGCTTTGAAATAGTCGACTATTTTGATTGTTCTGTCGACTATTCAAGCATCTGTCGACTATTTTAACATCTGTCGACTATCGAGTAAGGATAGTCGATTATGCCTTCTGATCTGTCGACTATTTTTGTTCATGAAATTCAAAAATTTCTTCACATTTCAGCAACTGTCGACTATTCAAGTATGTCTGTCGACTATTGGATTTTTGTATTAGAAATAGTCGACTATCAGTTTATGTCTGTCGACTATTCTTAATTTTACTTGTAAAAATAGTCGACTAATCTTTTTTTTGTTGACTATTGTGTTTCACAGATTTTATAACGGCTAGTTTTTTGTTGCATTAAATGCTCGCCAACCACCCACAATGGTCCAAAATTCAAACATACCCACCATCAACTATAAATAGGTGGTTGAAGATGCATTAAAGGTTGCTGGAAAAACCATTGAATATCTTGAACGATCGTGCCTTCACTGTTACATCGAATTTCATCTTTTTTCTCTCTGTACTCTCATTTAAGAGACTTTGATATATACTGTTCTATTACTTTTAAGCCTCGTTTATTTATTTAAAGAGAGAAAATTGTAACTAAGAGTTGTACTCTTAGATTCTCTACTTCGTTGTTTGTATTTCTTCCTAGCAGTAGATAGAGGGCCCATTAAATTGGGAGGTTGTACATTGCCTAGTCAAGGACTAGAGGACCTGCTCATATTGAGTAGGGGGCTGATAGTGATATTGGTTTTAAAATCCTTAGTGGATAACTAAGGTAGTGGATTAAGCTTGGAAGGCTGAACCACTATAAATCTGTGTCTTCACTGCTCTTTAAACTTTCTCTTTTAAGTTTGCATCGTTGCACTTTTGACTTTGTGTAATCATCAATAAGACCTCATAATTATTCCTCTTTACACAAAAATATTTTCACTTTCCAAAATAATTTTTTTTTATACACCAATTCACCCCCCTCTTGGTGGATACCACATTTGCTTAATTCTATCAAGAATATTATTGGTCAGGTTGATGATGAGTTAGTCATATGAATCTGGCATGCTTTGAAGTAGAAGTTTTATATACTCATTTATATATATTTTGTAACCCAATTTTGAGAGTTTAGAAAATAATGTATTGATGGTGTTGATATGATCCGTCTCTAAAATAGATTCTGACATTTGAAGAGTGTAGAGTATTCTTTTTAAGAAGATTTTGTTGTGTAGTGACTTGGCCTCGTACAACTTTGTGAAAGCATCCCAAATCTCCTTTATAGTCTTCTTCTCTTCCACACTTGATAAGACTTTATTGGCTGGACTCATATGTAGATTGGCGACAGTAATGTCGTTCATTTTCTTCCATTTGCTATCGTCAGTGATCTCCACCGATCTTTCTTCAATTGCCTCTATGCAATCTTCTTTTGTTAAGATTGCCTTTATCTTCATTTTCCATAATGAGAAATTCTTCCAGTTAAATTTCTCCATCTCGAACTTCTTTGTCATTTTGCTCACCTTGATTTCAATTGTTTCACTATGAAATGTGAACAGTACTATATACGTGAATAGTATGTATACATGAATAGTACCCAGCACACTAAAAAAAGTGAATAATAATCTAACTTATTTTCTGATGTAGAGGATCCACTTTTCAGTGGCAACCACAAAGCATAAAATAAGTAGATATCAACACTCAAGTCAAGCTCTAATACCACTTGTTGGAAATAATGGGTCCTAGATGGCTCGCAACTAATAGTTGAAATGAGAAAAAAAAATTAAAAATAAAATGAATGCAAAGATTTATGTGATTCACCCAATATATAGGCTACATCTACGGGCAAATGAAAGCAAGATTTCACTAGAAAGAATAAAGGAAATTATAACTATTCTCAAATTGTATGGAGAGAACAATTGTCACTCTCTCTCTACAATAGGAGTAAAACACCTCTTATAATGAGGAATGAGATGATTGGGGATGTAAAATTGGGATGATAACTCCAATGGAGAGGGGAGGGTATTTATAAATGGAGCATACCCCCTAAAAGAACAAGTTAGGCTACCTAACTTAGGCATCATTAGGCTACCTAATGATGCAATTGAGGAGAGTACTTACCATTTGAAGACAATTAAGGAGAATACTTACAATAATCTAGATTTATGCAATTGCAACCATTTGAATCATGAACAAATAACATTGGAACTCGAATAACTAAATCAAATGATGAGAAAAAAATAAGACGGAGACATGTCATAGGGAACATTATCTTTTAGAGTGATTATTGTCCATTGAAAATTATATCTCAAAGTAAAAGGTTTGGCAATTTCATTGTCCAAGATGTAACAAGTATATCTCTTCAGTTGTGTATTTAAAATAAGGAGGCACAAGAATAACCTTAACTTTGTATTTTCTCAAGAAGAAAAAGAAGTTAACTAAAAATATCTAACTGAGATAGTGATTATGGCTTAGGATAAGATAAAAGAAACACATGCACACATATAGATTAGGAATTGGTACAAACCCTAATTAAAAAGAAAAGCCAAAGGCAAAAATCAAATCCTAAAATAATTAGGATTAGGAAACCAACTAAAATTAAGTTATTTTGAAGTAAAATCTGAATAGTCCAATTAATATTCCCACAAAAGCCCAGTCCTGGGTCTAATGGTTTCTCAACTTGGCTTTGAAATATCCATCAAAGAACATCAAAACACAACAATTTGCCATATATTTCAAAGACAAGATAATGGAAAGGATAAAAAACACAATATATTGAGAAAGCACGAAAACACATTGTATCAATATTGGTGTCTTTTGACTTTGAACCAATGCCATGGAGAAATGAGCTCAATTCATAGAGAATAGATGAAATCACTACAAAAAAACATGGTATTTAGCGGTGATTTTGAAAGTTGTCGTTAAATCAACCGTCGCGGAGCATTTAGCGGCGATTTTTAGCAACTGTCGTAAATTATATTTTTTGCGATGATTTTTAAAATATTTAGCAGCAGTTTTTGAACTGCCGTAAAAATTTAAAAAAATTAAAATTTTTAATTTTAGCGACGATTTTTGGAACTGTCGCAAAAATTAAAAAAAAAATTAAAATGTTAATTTCTCGCAAGCGTGGGCGGCTAGGTCGACCGCCAGCGTTCACACGTAGGCTCACGAGCTTATCTGTCACGTGGCGATACTAGAAATTAAATCTCCAATCTTCCCCGATTTCGATCCCAAGACCTCCGCTATGCGCGTGCGCGCGTGAAACCATCTGATTTGTCAAGCCACCTTAATATATATCAACGCATATAAATTATATATTAATTCAACCATTATTTTTCAGAATTATATTTTATATTTTTTAATATAAATTAAAAAATATTAATTAATTTATTATTTTTTAAAAGAATAAAGGAATAAATAAAAAATAAACTAATTGAATTAAATAAAATAAATTAATTGATTAAAAAATAAAAAATATTTTATATATTTTTTAAAATTATTAAAATTTTATATATTAAATTTTTGTTAAATTTCTTTTTATTTTTATTTTTTTAAATTAAAAATTTTAATTAATTTTGAGATTAATTTAAATTAAATTTTAAATTTCTTTTTAAGATTTTATATTTCTTTTTATTAATTTAATTTTTAAGTATTTTCTTAAGTAAAATTCAAATTTTTAATGAATTTTGCAATGATTTTTCAAATTCACCGCACATGTTAATTTAATTTTAATTTTAAATTATTTAATTATTTTTAAATTTAGCGATAACTGCCGCTAAATTCAACTTTTAATGAATTTTGTAACAGTTTTGAAAAATCACCGCAAATGTATTTTAATCTTAATTTTAAATTATTTAATTTTTTTAAATTTAGCAGCAGTTTCTCAAAAATCGCTGCTAAATTCAATTTTTAATGAATTTTGCAAAATATTAATTTATTTTTAATTTTAAATTATTTAATTATTTTTGAATTTAGCAACAGTTTCTCAAAAATCCTAACTAAATTCAAATTTTTTGTCAATTTTGCGACGATTTTAAAAAATCGTCGTAAATATATTTTAGTTTTAATTATTTAATTATTTTTTAATTTAGTGAGAAACCGTCGCTAAATTCGATTTTATTTTTTAATTATTTTCTAAAGTTAGCAACAATTTTTTAAAAATTGCCTCAAAATTAAATGTTTGAATGAATTTTGTAACGATTTTTCAAAATTGCCGCAAAATGTTAAAAAAATCACCTTAAAAAATGTATTTTGCGGTGGTTTACAAACTGTCGCAAAAAATCAATTTTTTTGTAATGAATCTAGGATTTTTGTTAACCATAACTCTTTCAAAATCAAGTTGTCATCCCCATAATATGCCTTCAAGTTAAAATTTCTTTAACATAATTGGGCACATTTTACCCTTGCACCCTACTTAGATTTTGTTGACGTTTGGAGTTAGTCGATCGTGATTCTTAGAATCGTAATGAGAAAAATGAGCATAAATGCAAAGAGGAAGAACCAATAATAAATCGAACACAGGGAAGTTTTTTCGTGGTTCTACCAAATCATGATGCCTAATTCATGACTGTTCTTTGGTTATTCGAGTAGAGTAACAGTATATTATTATTGTTCATCCCCCTTACAATGGTTTTTTGACCCCTATTTATAGTATGGGTATTTACAATTTTAATAAAGTACAAAAGTGGAGTGGGTTCCATGTTACCAGGGATTTGGTTTGCCTCAAATAAAATAGGTGGGTCCCAAGCTCCGAATGTCCCGCGATCTTTGTTGTTATGTGAACTGAACAGTTAGGCCAACGAAATATAAGCATCCTGAGAGCTCGCTTAGTTTGGCCAGCGAACTAGAAACATCGCTGGGAATTGTCTTGGTTCTGCGATCTAAACTCGGGTCTCAAAGATGTGTGACCTTGTTCTGACGAGCACGGCCTTGGGCCCATTGGGCTTTAGGAGATTGGGCTGGCCTGCTGAGTCAGGGTCGGCCCATAAGAAGTGGTCTGGAAAATACCCATAACAGATTTTCATGAATGCTATAGAGATTCTATCTAAGTCTCATATGGCCCGCTTCTACACTCAAATAGGTGATTCCATGTATTACAACCAAATACATCCAACAAGGGTTATGGAATACCTTAAGAACAAATGCTCAATCTCATGTGTTGTAGTTACATTATCTTATACTGTAAGGATGGACCACACTATATGAAAATTGGATAATGCCTCGATTGGTTTATAAGTGACTTGTTATTACCAATATGAACCTTTTTCCTAAGATCACCATTCACATAAGTTATGATCTCATCACTTTGAATGATAGTTATAGGCAAAACTCTCATCCCCCTTGATGTACCACTCACTAGCTTTTTATGTAGTGGCTTTGTTAGAAGACCAACCTAGTTCAACTCTAACCTCAAAATTTTAAATGACATCACACAATCACATTTAACAGTTATTTCATAGTATTATACCTCAAGTGTATATGCCTTCTTTTACCATTTTACACTAATTTAATTCTCTTACCAGTAACATTTTGGTGATCACAATGAAACGACTTAGATAAAACTGATCTCATCCACAAAGAGATAACTATTAAAAGGTGTCTCAACCACTTTAGTATCTAGATTCATCTCTTTAAGGATATCTACTAAGAGGTTTCTCAACTAATTGCTCTCAAATATAGTCCATAACGGGATATATTTTAAGAGGTTTGTTAACCAGTCAATCTCCATATATCATCCTTAAAAGCATATTTACTAAAAGGTTTATTAACCCCTTATAGCATTAGAACTTACCTTTCTCTAAAGCAAAGAAGTTGAACTCCATAGTAGACTGAGTTGTGCAAGTTTGCTTGGAATATTTCCAATAGATTGCACCACCATTGAGAGCAAACACAAAACCACCTGTGGATTTGTCTCATGTAGATCAAAGATCTAGTTTATCATCATTGGACCGCTCAAGTATATATAGTGGGAAATCCATAATAGTGTAGAGTATATTCTACATAGCCTTTTCAAAATATTGAATACTCTGCTAAAAGTAATCCAATGATCACTATTAGGATTATGCATGTATCTACTCAATATGCAGTACGTATCAACTCTGGTACAACTCATGAGGTTAATTAGGTTACCAATAACTTAGGTATAGTAACATTGAGAGACACTGTCACTGTAGTATCTCAAAAATTTGAAGATAAGTAAAAATAATTAATTTAGGTGTTTGAGAATATTTTAGAATATTTAGATATTTTTGAGAAAATACTTATCTATGATATTTTGAAAAAATAGGAAATTAAGTTGATTAATTAAATTAATTGGAAGTAATAATAATAATAATAATGATGATGATGATGATAATAAAAGAGTTAATTAAGTTAAATTAAATTAAATTAATATATATATATATTTATATGTGTGTGCGCGTGGCCGCATCCTTGGCCATTTCTTTTTGTGGCTTAAAAACCACTTGAATTGTGTATAAAAGGGACAAATCTTGAGTAGTAAGTTGTGGGATTAGAACATACAAATTGGAGTGAAGCAACCAGTAAAGTGAAATTAAGGGATTGAGAGGGAGAAAGAAGGGATCGGCCAGTAGCTCGCGGGGGTGGAAAAAATTGAAGAAAAAGTGGAAAAAATTTGGTTTAATTCGCGTTTTAAGTATTCAGGTAAGTTAAATAAATTATTAAGGGTTTCGTATGTCAAGATTATAATTTTACACGGTTAAATCTAAGTATTTTGGAGCCGTAATTTTATTAATTTCTATAAAACGTTTTACTTTACAGCGGGAATGCAAGGAAAGCCAGAATCAACCAAATAAAGGCAAACTCCTAACCCTCTCCTCATGTTCTTTATTTCCCGTAAAAGTTCTCGTAGTTTCTCGTATTTTATACCCTCCCTCGCCATGATTCGGTTCCACGCATTAATAACAATAATCTGCGTGGCAACCACCTTATGACTTATATTTTCTTAATGAGGTTATTATTAATGGAATGAGCTAAGCAATGATGTCCTGGTGTCTTTTATTTCGACCGTCACGAAACTTCGTATTGCTCTATTTTCCTTGGGAATGATGCCAAACCCGTTAGTGTTAGGTTCTTAGAAAATGGATGTGGTCATGATTATGGGGTTAGGTTAATAATTTAATATGAATATGGAGATGATTTTCTAGGTATGAGAAGAGATAAGAATATGAATGACATAATAATGTCTATGTTGTCGTGAATAAAGTGTGCGAAATGATAAGTATAAAGTATAAAAGTTTAGTGTTGCCTATATAGGTATGGGGTACAAAGTCACTGACTGTCGACTGTAGATTATGGTAGTTGATAGCTGGATGTATGGGCGCCAATCATCGACTGTTATGATAAGCGTTAGACAAGCCAGAAAGCTGATACTGTCAGATTCTCGTCTTGGGTTGTGCATATCATGATGTGTGTACTGCATAGGGCTTATGTTGCATTCATTTGGGGACATGCTTTGTGTGTGATGAGAAGTGTGAGCATTTGCATGACCCGGTTGGTCTAAGAGCTAACTTGAGTTCTTTAGGTGAGCCGGTGCATTTAGAGGCATATCGCATGTGTGACTTCTTATGTGGAAGTAGGATGACCTGATGTTTGGTTTATGGAAGCCTTGTCATCACGTTTATGCTACAAAAGTCGTTACATTTTTTATTTGTTGCACTGCATGGTGAGAATGTGCGATTTTAAGTGGAGTAGGGGTGGTGAACGTGGCCACGGTAAGACCTTAGGGTGAGACCCACGGCGGCGTGGTCCATGGTAAAATCGGGGGTTAGAGTCCCACGGCAACGACAGGATAAGACGATAGTGACAGGGAAATTGACGTGTAAGGGAAATAGAATGGTAGCCTATAGAAGGCTACTAACAGGTTTGTATGTGGGACTTTGGTACCAATGTGTGTTTGATGTGGCCTCAATGACCGTTTATGTAAAGTTTATTATATGTTTATGCATCTGAAAATAAGGCAGGTATTGGGCATGGCATGATATGACGTTGCATTGGCATGAATTGCATGGAATGTTATGGGAAGAGTCTTGTCTGTACCCTACAACCTTTCTTTCTAGAGCTTAGTAAGTCTCGCGACTCACGTTTGCTTTCCATCATTCCAGGTAAGGGAAACATCTGTGATAGCAGGTACGTTCAACGAGGTTTGGCTCTAGACCGTCGTGTCATGGTAGCAAGTGCAGAACTCTCTCGAAACTAAATCCTGGGTGTCATGGTGCTTGTGTTAAGAGTAATGTTTTATGTTTGTGAGATGGAGGTATGTTATGTAAGCCTAGGTGGGCCCAACTTGTGAATGATTATGTAAAGACGGTTATGCAATGTTATGTAATGTAAAAAAAATAAAATAAAATAAAATAATATGGTTTTTAAAAGAGTTGGGTGAGAGGTTTAGTTTGTGTTTTTGTTCGATATCACTCAAATAATGACTCTTTCACGAATCCTCTATCCGCGGTACGGGCTTCGGGAGGCGGACCGTTACGGTCACCATAATTTTTCTTTAAAAGAAAACAAGAATAAATATAAGCAAATAATGACACCAACCGTACCATAAAATTTAGAATAAATATATTTATCACCCTTACGAGACTTATATCCATTACTCACAAACACATTGTTAAGATCGTTAGGATTGTTCTATGTTAATAAATATATAATTTTAGATTTGATTAAATAAAAAAATAAAGTAAAATAAAAATTAATTAAACTCAAAATTATTAAATAACGCGACGTGATGTTAACGACCCGACAATATACCTTTATGTATTTCTCCAAAGTGGGCTAGGGGTGTGCACAATCTAGTTTTGTCCGGTTTAGAAGAATTTTGAGACCAAATCATATATTATGATTCGAAAAATTCCAAACCAAACATATTAATTCATTATCAGTTTGATATAAAGATTTGAACTAAATTACACAGGCGAAGATGGTACAGCTCGAGGCAGAAGGGTTGGAGAAGATTGGCGACAATAGGAGGTTCTTCTTTGCCGAGGGACTTCATAGATCAGCGGCATTATTGACTAAGCATAATTAACTGTCTGTAAAATCTATCCCGCAATAGGAAGTATGGATAGTAACAAATAACACAATGATGAATGAAATTTCATATCCACGAGGATTGATTAATAATTTTTACTTTAGTCACACTTAACCTTAACAAAATACATACAATTAGATGCTATGAACAGTTAGTTTTATAATAATTATAACTAAATCACTAATTATAGAATCAAAAATAATTTTTTTTGGTTTTGGAACTCAATAATCTAACGCACTAGGGTTCATGAATCCACCATTGCTCTTGAAATGGCTTAATCATCAATTATTTGAGTTTGCTACTTCTTGTTCTGAGTTGAAAATCAATGATCCGATTACAATCAAAAATCTCTCTCGATAATCATTCAATTCTATGCATATGTATGAGATTAATTATCTTTAATCAATCTACGAATTATATATAAACATGCATTCATTCTCAATGATCATCACAATCTGATTTCACAATGCATAATAGTATCTCTACCTAGTATAGGATCTTATGTTATTTATTACCATATGCAAATTCGTATTGAATCTCTTGAAAGCAATATAAATCACAAACACGTTTTAATGGTGATCAAATATCAAATCAAAATTAGAGTATAATAAACAATCAAACCAACCGACAAAAATACAACAAAAACTGAATAACTTTGAATTAAACCAACAATGAACGAGGTTTCATCATTTACCCTAGCTACAAAACACCTAACTCAATATGGTCTCAAATACTAGAAAAACAATATAAACGAATGTCATGTTGTGAGATAGAAAGAAGAATCAGAAAAATACAACTAAAAGCTTCAATTCTACCAAAATTCCGTTCTTTTTCTTTTATCAACTTGGCTTTGTCTTCCTCTAAAAATGTCCCAAATCCTCTAAGAATCAGTTTTTATATAGTTCTTTTTAGGTTTTTAAAGTCGTGCATCTTAAAGGAGTCCATCTCTATTTGATTTGAAAATAAACGGGGTTAAAATAGCCTTTTCGCAAAGCTTTGAGCCCTATAGCGTTCTCTTGCGGAATACATTCCGCAGCAGGACTGTGAGCTTCAACAAAGATGTGCAATCGTAGTCCTACCGCAGAATGCATACCGCGGTAGGACCGTGAACTCTAACAACTTCCTTCCACAACAGTCCTACTGCATAATGCATACTGCAATAGGCCGCGAGCTACTTTCACTCAGCCTCTCAACTCTTCAACTTCTATATTTTCATCTCACTGATTTGTGACTTCCTCAACGTCGATCCTGAAATGTCCATTCATACCTTCCATGCCAGGTCCAGCTCCAATCATATACTATAGTAATCATTTTCGCTCCAAATATCATCAAATGAGTTTTTCACCTACATGACCAAATATAGAACTAAATTAAGTAGAAATCATGTCCATTAAATGAATAAATACTAAATTTATAGGTCAAAATAAGTGTATAAAAGACGCTTTTATCATTAACCTATACCATGTTAAAAGAAATATAAAAACAAAGTGATAAACGGTTGTTTTGCATTGAGTTAGATTAATAAGGCCTACAACATACTGACAAAATTTTTAATAAGATAAAGTCTAACTAAGATGAGATCGACGAACTAAATCTGATCGTGAAAGAATCTAAATCAAACTAATGTAAAGATATACGCCAAATATTGCTGTGAAAAGCAGAGACTGCTTCTTCCTCAGTGCCAGTTTCAGAAATGCATGAACGAAGGTCATGGTTGTTTTGTCTTCATCCGTCCTCTTAATCGATCGCCATGAATGAATGAGAGCCCACTGATTGAAAGCAACCCTACTTCTGTCCTGCACTTTTGGTTGAGCCAAATGTCACCGTGTGATCGCATCTCCTGGGCGGAGAGCTCACACGTGGCACGCCCAAAAAACCCTTACAATTATTTTCAATAATAATTAATTAATAACAGCAAGATGACATAATTGCAATTATTATTATTATTATTATCATATGGCAAAAGATTTCAGAAACTGCTGTTTGTGGGCTATATATACTGATACTAAAGCGATATTTGAGGCAATAAGCAGTTTCTGGGTCTGGGTCTGGTCCATGCATGTCCCTGGTGACATGGCGGCTTACGTAGATCCACTGGTTTTAGGGCGAGTGATCGGGGATGTGGTGGACATGTTCGTTCCCAGCGTCGTAATGGATGCGTTCTTCGGTTCCATGCATGTCACTAATGGCTGTCATATCCGCCCTTCCGTCTCCGCTAATCCGCCCCACGTCACCATCTCCGGCCGCTGTCGTCAACTCTACACTCTGGTAATTCATTATACGTACATAACTATAGGAAAATTTTTGAATATCAAATAGATTGACAGACAGACTTATAAAATAAAAATTAAAAAATTAAAATATCTTCATTTACATTATATTGTATTTTTTTTAATATAATGTGAGTAACGATATTTTAATGTTTTACCCCTCATTCTATAAGTATGTCTGTTAACCTGTTTGATCTTGTAGAAGAATTCGTACCGTATATCTACACTTTTCTCTCATTTTTTGTTCTATATTGTATATATAAGAAATTATCTCATTTGGGGTTAAAAACTAAAATTTTGTCAATAAAATTAATTTTTAACTCCTTTATTTAAAGAACTTAGAATAACTTTTTTGCGCCAAGATTATTTTTCATTTATAATTCAAATTTAAAATTTTAGTTAAATATTACAGTAAAATTGTTCTTTCAGCCCATTAATTAGTTGTCTTTTATAGAAAGGGATATTTGTCTCAGTTTCCGAATAAAGCCTAATGCGGTGACGGTATTATATTGCACTAAACTCTTATTTTGTAGAATATCTTTCGCTCAACGGTCTCTCTCTCATTATATTTATATATATATATATATATATATAGGTAATGACGGATCCTGATGCGCCGAGCCCTAGTGAACCGTCCATGCGTGAGTGGGTGCACTGGTAATGAGAGTTTTCCTTTTTGATTTATTTAATTTCTCCACCATTAATTAATTAATTTATTTATGATGAGTAAATTGCTTTGCTGCTTCTTAAATATATATATATATATAAATTATGATTATATATATGTGGGGTTTAGTTAAGTAGATGCGTGCATGGATTCATTTTATGATCAGGATTGTCGTGAATATTCCGGGTGGTACTGCTGCTACTGAAGGTATGTCATCTCCTCTCTTAATATGAATTCAAAAAATATATATATATATATATATCCTTTAAAAGCTTTTAATTTAAAAGCATACATATGCATCATGAGTTGCATTATAATTAATTATCTCACTAATTCACTGTGTTAGCATACAAATACAATACAAGCATCCACTTGATTAATGGCATCCATGCGGGACGTCGGCGAGAAAAATCTCACATGGCAGAATTGCCTTCGAGTCTGTGAAGGCACGTGAATTGCATTAAATCTTTGTACACGTGTCGAATAACGAAAAGCGGTAAAAAAATAATTTTAAATTCTTTTTTTTTTTTTTTGGCTCCAGCTGGACACGGGTTTGCAGGACACATGACTCGCCAACCTACAAATAAATGTAAAATATTTAAAATAATAATAATAATAATATTATTATGTTATTGCCCTTAATATAATATTTTGTTAATGAGTGTTCAAATCATTCGTCACGGTTTATTAAATGAATGTTAATTTATGCTATTAATTTCATTTTATTATTTGTCTTTATATTAAACATAAGGATTGTATATTATCTTTAGACAATAATATATAGTCTATGCATTAAATATTTGATTTAAGAATAAATAATTAGTCGGGTGAATTAATATTTATTTAATGAATCTTACCGGGCATTAACGAGTTGAGAATAATACCCTTTTTTTTATAATGATTTATTATACATTTGTATTTTAATTATATGATGATAATTGATTAAACTTTAAAATTAAGCTTATTTTTACTAATTATTATATTTATTTAACATATAAATGCATCAACTCAATTACGTAATACGGGGACACGTCGTTGCCACTCCCTTCCCTCCGTCTACAAGTGGCATGGTTTGGCAACTCCATGTGGATACATGTCAGCCTTATCATCCACCTTGTAGTTTCAAGTTACTTGGATTATTAGAAAAAAAAAATGAAAAATAAATTAAATCTTGCAGTTGGTGGGAATTTTTCTTTTTCAAAAAATATAAAAATGAATTATTTACTTTGCCTTAGAAGTACAAGATATGATCAATTTCAGCATTATCCTTATTTAGCTAAATATTTTCCAACTCCTCAAGAGACCCAAAACATTGTCCTTATTTGGCTGTATACATACATGTAGAAGATAGAAGTCAGAAAGGTGGTTTGGTTAGGCTGAATATTTTCGCCATTAACAAAGGAAAAAGAGGAAAGAATAAGGAATGAGAGTGGCTTGCAATTAATGGACTGAATATTATATACACAGGGAAAGAAGTGGTGGCGTATATGGGGCCGCGGCCGCCTGTGGACATCCACAGGTACATCTTAGTGCTCTTCCAACAGAAGGCGGTGCTGACGGACGGAGAGGTGGAGGCGCCGCCGTTGAGGGCCAACTTTAACACGCGCGCCTTCGCTCAGCAGCTCGACCTTGGCCTGCCGGTTGCCACCGTCTACTTCAACTCCCAGAAGGAGCCAGCTGCCCCCAACAGAAGGCGTTAAACTACTACTTGTAATATATATATATATATATATACAGGACTGATCGATATATTGTCAGCATTTTAATTATTTCTATAATTTTGTACTAGTTCTAGCAAATATCAATGTTCTAGTCGCCAGCTATGGTTTGAGGTTTATATATATATTAAGGTTCTCGTATTTGGCTTAAGGTTAATTGATCGCTTGTTTTATATATGTTTTATATCTGTCTCAATTAATTGACAGTGATGGATTTTAGGGTTCATCAAGTCGATGGATGGATGGATGGATGGTGACTTACAGTGATGTAAACATATTTATATAATATGATTATGTATGATAATTAACAAACAATTATTATGCCTAAAATTTTATAATCTTATATTTTCTACTCAAGAAAATTAACTAACTTGGATCGATCGATGTGAATTGCGAAATTTTTTTCGTTTTGATTTTGTTTTTCAAAGATCGGAAAGAGGAATAAATTTCATACTTACAATGTATCAAACATAACCTCCCACTAAGGTATATGTAAAGTCATGAGTACTCTACTCTTCACTAATAGTTACGACTTTTTACTAATAAAAAAGAGTTAATTATTTATATATCATCCTACTAAACTCCTTTAATTATCTTTTCAAAATGTAAACATTAATATTATATGGGCCACAATAATTCTTATATACTCCCACTTTGCACATATATATGATACTACAATTTAGTGATATTTAATAAGAAACATATATAATGTGCACAATAATGTAGTGCTAACTCATTCTAATACTAGCGATATAACATCACATTATGATTAAGTAGAAAACTAATTAATGTGAGTCATGGCAATTGTATGCCAATTTTTTCAACATAGTCCATTCTATGTACTACAAAACTAATCTCTACGAAGAGGACAATATCAATCCAATATAAGTGTCTTTGTTAAAGACTATTCCTGGTAACATTATTCTAATCCAATCATTTATACCAATTAGAAAATAGGAATCATCATAAACATATTAGTGAGCTCAGAGTGTCAAACCATCGATTTTTGTAGTATCATAATACAATATCGCCCAATAACATCTATTCTATCAATATGTTCATTAAATGAATCTGTAATCATAAGGTTGATGCTAATGTGTTCAATTGATCGGCAATCTTTGTTTCTAAACTTTTTCTTTAACGATAAAGTATTTGATTTTCATATGCTTAGCACTCTTGGAATACTTATCATTTTTTGAAAAGAATTATCACAATAAATTTTAAACAAATTGGTTATACTATCGACAATTCTAAGTTTTGAAATAAAGTTTCACATTCATAATTCATAAAAGTGACCTCAAAGCATGCCACAAACTCATCTTCCATATTGAATGCAACAATTGTGGACTGCTTTGCATTTTTCCATGAGATTGCTCCAATAACTAATAGGAACAAATAACCAACTATTGATTTTCTTGTATCAATACATCCAACAAAATCTAAATCTAAATATCCAATCACTTCTAAATGATTAGATGGTCTATAAGTGAGCATATAATCATTTGTTCCTTGCAAGTATTTGAGAACATTGAGAACTTTCTTTGTAACGACCCGATCGAGCGATAGGAAGGACTAGAACAACTTACCTTGATGGGCTTACGCGAACTTCTCAGGGGGTCACCCATCACTGGATTACCCCAGGTCAAGCACGCTTAACTTGGGAGTTCTTTGCCTATATTCAGCCCAAAAGGTATCCAGCTGGTGTTGTTTCCTTTCTTACACTATCCTTGATATATACTAACTTCTCTGGGCTCTCGGGGTATTACATTCTGCCCCCCTTAAGCACATGACGTCCTCGTCATGCGACCTTACAACCGGTCTCAGATCTCCCCCCTTGCATGGCCGATGTGGGATTCGCCTAAGGTGCCTACACGCACCCCCCATAGGGGCCTACACACACCCCCTTCGGGATTCATCCTCCTCGCTGAGGTTTGCCCTACCAACGCGCTCAGAGGTTCGGGGGTCGGCTCTGATACCACCTGTAACGACCCGATTGAGCGATAGGAAGGACCGAAACAAGTTACCCTGATGGGCCTACGTGAACTTCCCAAGGGGTCACTCATCCCTGGATTACCCCAGGTCAAGCACGCTTAACTTGGGAGTTCTTTACTTATATTCAGTCCAAAAGATATCCAGCTGGTGTTGTTTCCTTTCTTACACTATCCTCGATATATACTAATTTCTCTGGGATCTCGGGGTATTATATTCTTTTTATTCTTCTAGTGATCTAATCTTGGATTACTTTGATACCCGTCCAGCATTTCAATAGCAAAATTGAGGTTTGGCTTGGTGCAAGTGTTATGTTTTTAAAGTAATTTTGATGATGAAAACTTATTGATTTTAGAATTTGAAAATGAAATAGTTGGCATATGCTTAAAATTTCCAAATGAAGTTTTCATGGCTTAAAGATCCTATTTTCTTCTAAATCCTTAACATTTTTGACGTGCTCTTTTAAGAGAAGTGTATGATTTTGAAGAATAAGGTTAACAAATTTCAACGCACTTTAACAAAATATTTGTCAAGAGCTAAAGAGACATTTTTTAACATAGAATATTTCTCATTGAGAATTTACTTCTTTACAAATGTCGACTTTTTCATGCCTTTGGTTTATAAGATTTTGTAAGTTCAAAATCTGTTGTTTTTCAAAAGAATATAGTTGACTTCTTTTGTTCTATGACAAAAATCAATCAACAATTTCAAAATCTGTCGAGAAACAAAATTCATACTTTCAGTTCAAGTGTTTTTAGTTTAAAATATAGTCGATAGTGACTATATATGTAACAGCTCATTAGTGAGATTAGGCCGCTTGGATGATATCGTAGTGTGGGTTGGATTTTCATTTTATTTGCATATTGATTTTGTGGAAATTATTTACAATGTTGTAGGTGATGGTGGAAATCAAAGCAAGAGGAGAATTATGCATGTTGAGTAGTCAAAGTAAAAGGAAGAGTAAGCAAGTGAAGTGAGGTTTGAAAAAGTCAAAATTGAGGTAATTGGAAGGGGCAGTCAAGTGTAAGGTGTGTAAGTATATATATATATAAAACATGTGAATTACGGCTTTGCAAATTATGGGAAATAGAAAAAATGGGTTAATAAATATATGTGAAATATATAAGAATGAAGGGTAAAAGGAAGGAAATTGGAAACTTTTCTAGAGCTTGGCATGCAAGGTTCTTCTCCACCCACTTTTTCTTCCTTTCTTCTTTTCTCTTTCTCTCTTGATCAATAGTGCTCCATGAAGGGATTTTAGAGGCAGTTGTTGTACTTTCATCACCTTCTCTTTTCCCTTGAGAGGCTTCTCTTATTTTGGTGGCGGTTAGTGTATTGGACCACTGTAAAAGCATTTCTTAAACTTAAACAAAAGGAATCTAGATAAGGTAAGTCCTGATCTCTTCTCTTGTCAAGACACTCTCTCAGAGATCCCGCTATCAAAGGATTCTAAGAGAAAATCTCAAAAAAATTGATACAGATAAACACTCGAATAAATAAATTACCCAATATTTTTTTTATAGCAGAAGCAAAATAAATATTAAAACCATAAGTTTATTTAATACAAACATTAAGAGCTTATTTATTTACAACTCTCAAAAAGTTCAATTACAACATAACAGATTGTGTCAATCTTGCCCCTACACTCAAAATACTCCCAAAAACTTTTTCAGTCGAGATTGCTCCTTACACAAGACTATCCCACGATAATCAAACTCCATTGAACTCACCCTTAACCTTTGCTTTCTCTCTTTCATGGAATGATGTTAAAGTAAGTATAAGCTACAAGGTTCAGCAAGTATAATTTAAAAGGAAAGTAAAGTAATAGAAATCAAAGCATTACATAATAACTTAACACATTATGTGCACCCATGCCATGCTTAACCTAATCACATAACCTTATGCATATACACAGACGCGCACATACAGTCATTGGAGCCTACATAAGACATTCCAGCCCCCAAGACCCTAAAATACGAGTAAAAATACGTATCTGTATCTGTAACCAAATCATTAAACTGTGGATTGAAGTCCTTCCTCGTGTCAAGCTTACACCTATCAAGCTTATGGTATAAAAATCATCAACTATGAAACAAAGGTCCCTCGTGTCAAGCTTTCACCTACCGAGTTTAAGAGTACCCTACGATCATAGTTCGTTATGCAAAATAATAGATGCGCAAAGTAATTATCATACACATATATCAACCCGTAAATATACGTGACCATATGTGACCAAATATTCCATGCACATGACCATATGTGACCAAATGATATATATACACCACCACGCCTATACTTACTTGTACATTAACAATATACATGTAATCTCAACGATGTCAATCATAATATTAAATCAACAAATACATGCATGATTGACTGATACCCATACAAAATGCAACCACACCTACTCTAAATGTGACCCAACATGAGAGAGGGATCATTCTTTTGAGAATATAGGGTGAATCAAACCCTATTTAAGTTTTTGGATGAGATCATCAAGTATTTAAGGAATAACACAAATTTAGAAATAATAATTAATTTTTTCAAAATAAAAAGAAGTTTAGAAACTTGCATATGAAAGAATAACGAAACAAGAACTTGCATTCGAAAGAAAAAATAGATATAAAATTTGGCTCCGAAAAGAAAATAAGTAGAAAAGAGAACTTGTCTTACATATGTACTACCCAGGAATAAATTGAGGATAAAAAGGATATTTGATAAAGGGCATAAATGGAATTTTGGGAAAAATAGGGCTATAGGGTACACTAACATAGCTTTGGACGACCGAATTAGTCAGAGGGAGAAGCCCGGACCCAAGATAGCCAAGGAAAACGGTATAGCATCAACGAGCGATTTAAATTATGATTTTTAGTGATAAAATAAATGAGACCAGGAACAGTTTTCGGTACAGCAAAAATATAGCTGCCAATTAGATCGTATTACCGAATTGTTATAGACAATGCCCGAAAAATTAACAGAGTGTGTATAGGAATAATATTTGATGTATAGAACAACCCTTAAGTAGTTTCAGGTTGAATCAAGTGGATTTGAGGTCAAATCGATCAATCGGGCCTAAGTGTAATTTTCTAAAATTGCCCGAGGGAGAGGTCAAAACGGTAATTTTTCGGAAGTTTCAAGGGAGAAATGAGAAGTAAAAATCTTGAAGGTCTTAGTGATGGTGCTAGAAAGATCAGGGGCTTGAGGATAAGGGCCAAAATGCAAAAGAAAGTTTTTAAGGGGCTAAAATGCAATTTTTGAAAATCTGCCAAAGCATGGCAGATCTGGCCGTGAAATTGGCCAAAAAAATGGGAGATTTGGGCAGAAAATCTCATCAGGGCATGGCCTAGGGTAGCCTAGGAAGCGTGTGGGGAAAGGTTTGGCCGGAAATCGGCCACGTGGGGGTCGGATTTGGCCTATAAATAGCCAAGGGTTTCGGCCGATTTTGAAGCACCAAATAGCTTGGGTTTGAGGGCAAATCGAGGGAAGCCAATAAGGGGCTTTTGATCCTTGAGGCGAGAGGAGAATTTTTGGAAATTTTGGTGAATTTTCGAGGTGATTTGAAGGGGTTTCGAAGGCTGGTCGGCGAAGGGAGGTGGAGCGCCTACCGCCGCCTGTAACCGGCTGTTTGGGGGGTTTTCCAGTGGCCTTTCGGCCTAAAACTGGTGGGGTTGGGATCGATTCTTCGGGGGATTTCAGTGGGTACCGGTTTTCGGGGCATCGGAGCAACCGCTGGTGATTGGCTCAAGGTTGAAGACAATGGCGCGTGAGCTGCACATACCAGCCTTTGCTTGCACCCACGCGCCAAGCGCATGAAGGCGCGTGATGAGGGGCTTTATGGTAATTCAACTTCCATAAATTTTATTTAATTATTTTATGAATTATTATGTAAAAATATTTGAGAAAAAAAGTTGTGTAGATATTTATTTTGGATTATTAGAGAAGAAAAATGGGAGAAAAATAGGAAAATGTGAGAAAATTAAGGAAAAATTATAATTGTTGGATAAATATGCTGATTAGGATGCCTTGAGGGTTGAGACGAAGCGACTCGTGCGAAGTTCGAAGTGGGGCACGCAAATCGAGGCATACCGCACTTTTCAAGAAGAAATTCGAATTGCGCCTAAAGGTGAGTGGTTCTACCCGAAAAGACTTATAGTAACATGTGAATGGTTTACTGTGAGTATTCATCCCTGTGGCTTGGTTTATTGTGATGGTATGTCCAAACGGTTATTTATACATGCATTGAATTTTGTACGATAAATTGCATAAATCGAAATGTTGATTTTAAGTTATGCATGTTATGATTTTTCGGCATTGGCATGTTGTGTTGTCCATGTGGGACGTGGGTTGTTAACTTATGACGTAGCTCTCGAGTGTTAGCACTCGGAATGCGTGCCAAGGGTTAATGCTATGTGACCCACTTGGGACGGGGCTGAGACGGACTTCACCCTACGGTAGTCAAGTGGTGGGGTTGAGAGTGGACACCACCCCGATTGTTGGCTCGAGTGGCGGGGCTGAGAGTGAACACCACCCCAGGTTCCTTTGAGCAACAGCATTAAGGCCGAAGTGTCATGTATTTCGGGGATAGTGCTGATGTAACACTCTTGGGGCTAGAGTTACGATAGGTCTTGGAATGCTTTTGAGTAGGAGCGTAAAGCCTAACAATGACAATGGGGTGATTCTCGGGTCCATATGCCGAGGTTGTCCCTTTTGAGCATGATTGGTTTGCCAATAGGGTCAGTGTGATCGTGTCGCCTTTAGAGAGATTGCATTTTCTCCGGTTAGGGCTAAGTGCTATGTGGGATTCTCTTAGGCTGGGACATGTCGGGATTTATCAGTTTTATATATGGTTTTGCATATCTGCATGAAAATATTTTTGAACTCTCACTTAGATGATTCAGCATCTAATTTGGACTATGTCCCTGGAATATTCAAACGTTCCAGGTGAATGTAGTGGCGCCAAGGGAAAGAATGTCATCGAGATGTAGCTGCTATGTAGTTTTCGTAGGTTCTTGTCTATGATTACGATGTTCAGAGGTTATGTAATATTTTGATATTTTCATGTGAAACATCGATTTGGTTATTGTAAAAGAAATTGTCGGTTATATATCATTGAGGTTTCGATCTTGCTTCCGCTGATGTGATTGATACTACCTATCTTAGTCTATTAATTTTAAATTTGATATGCTAAGAAAATATAATTGGGATTGTTGGGAAATGATTATAGACTTATGTTGTGTGTATGATGATATTAAAAAAAAAAAATTTCTAAAATCTCGAGGTAATGCACGTTCTGAGAAAATGAGACATTACAAAATATATATTTTTTATTATTATTACTTGAATCGATCTGCTAAAATGTTGAAAATGTATTTAAAATTATGAGAATAAGAAGAGAGAGTGAGAGTTACACCTTATATAGGCGTAGGGGAGAAGGGCTGCCAGCTTCTCTTCATTCTATTTTTTTTTAATATATGTTATTATATATATATATATATATATATAAACGACACGCACACAACACCCGTGACTCCCCTTGTCTCCCTCTTTCTTTTTTTTTTTTTAAATTATATATATATATTAAATTATTTTAATAATATAATATATTATATATACTATTTACCCATGAGCTCTGCCGAGGACTTCTCCCATTCTTTCTTTTTTTTAATAATTTATAATATAATATTATATATATTTATATATATACACATGACAACTTTTTCGTCCATATTTTACTATTTAGTTTTTTTTCTTAAATAATATAATAATTCATTATAATATTATATTATATTATATTATATAAGTGAGAGCGATTTTGTTTACCCTTTAACGGGATGATGGTCACCCTCACTATTTTTATGAAGGTGACAAGTAATAGAACGGCATGAGATCATTTTTAATTGTCGTTTCATTACTTATCACCCTCACAAAAATAATGACGATGACCATCACCCCGTTAAAGGGGTAAACAAAATCACACTTAAGTCCGAATAGCTTCATGTGAAGCTCCTCCCCAATTGTTTTAATAATATATAATAATTTATTATAATATTATATTATATTATATATATGGATGGAGCCAGCTTCACGTGAAGTTGCTCCTCCCTAATCTATTATTATTATTATTATTTATATTTTAATTTTTAAATTTTTACAAAATTATAAAATATGTTAAAAAGATCAATTTTTATGAAATTACACATAATCTTGATTGATCATAATCATGCATATTCCATCTTCAAATATTAAATATAACAGTTCAAATTTATTAATTAATAAAAATGTGCAGCACATGTGAAAATATTGATAGAATGACCCAAACCCTGTTAATAGTATCTTTAGTTCTAAAACTCTTGAATCAAGATATCTATATGATTTATCCATTAAGACTCCCTATTTTGGAAAAGTGGTTCTTGGAAAATGTTTATGTAGAAAATATTGTAAATCTCTCTTGATTGTTGTTAGCTTTTGTTGGAATCTTTTGAAACTTCAAATATGGTTTGTTCCACTCTATAATTTCTAAGAAATGGTATTGTTGTCCAGAAAATATCCAGAATGGGGTGAATTGGAGTTTTAAAAAATTAATAATTCTAGCTCTTTTTGAAAACTCTTAAAATGTGATCTTAGTTAAATGGTGATTGCAATATGATTAAGCACAGTAAAATTAAGTAGCCACAAAGAATAAGAGAATTTATAAAGGTTCAACTTTAAAGAGCATACTCATCTCTCTCAAGATTTATCTTAAGATTCCACTAGGGAGAATCGACTCTAGCTTTTAATTAGAGTTAGAACTAATACTAACTTTTAATTAGAGGTATAACCAACATATAATCCTTTGTCTAAGCAAGAATTACTAGAATACAACTAGCAAATACAATTTTCTCACAATATGTGAGTAACAATAACAAACTTACAATCAAAAAATAATCTTAAACAAGCTACCAACAATTTGAGAATTCCATCAACTAGCAAACCTGCAGCACTTTTCACTCTTGTTTGAATGCTTATGTTAAGTTTGTTCAGTACTATATTGTATTTCTCTGTTATGTTTCTTCTTCATACTCATATTTTATTTATACATAATATTATAGAAAATAGTTGTTATATAGAAAGAACGAAACAACGTTTGAATTTCAAGAAAATCTTCAGATTCTTCATCTCTAGCTAGCATCTGTTGACAACTTAAAACAATTGAGAGACTTCAATGCAAAAGTCAATTTGTAAGGGCTGAAGAAACATTTTTCTCTAGCATTAGATTACATAATTTGCAAGAGATAATCAATCTATAACTTTGAGGAACAAGATGAAATTATATTTGAAAAATTGTACACTTTGGGTGCAATTAAAAATATGCAGAAAACACAACATTCAAGAATGATTGTTAGACTTTGGTCGACCCAAGAAACAATTTCGGTTGATCGAAGTTATCCAGTGACCAAAATCATAACTTCGGTCGAAGCTTAGGTCGACCTAAAATATGGGACCAATATTTTAGCCAACTTTGATCGATCGAAGAATAACTTCAGTTGACCTAAATGACATATCTTCGAAAGACAAGCATACTACCTCACTTTAATCGACTTAGATAATTTATCAATCGACCGAAGATATATATATATATTCGATGAAAAAAGAATTCCATTGCAAGAATTTAATTAACCTAAATAATTTATATTCTTATTTATCTACTCTTTATCTACCCTTGAGCCTTAACATGTATTTTTTTTTTTTTTTTTGTTAGGGTTAGGACCATGCAAGGTTTGTTGTGACTTGCATGCATTTTGGGTTCTTGATGTTTTATTTTTTAGTAGTAGGCCGCACTAGCAGTCAACAGCGTGTCCGGAGGCTGTCGATTGTTTTGCGTCGCCTACGTGTGGTGAGCACTGCCGGTCGATAAATGAGCCCATGGTTGTTGATCGTTTGTCCCAAAATAAGGAAGTTGCTAATCGTTGTTGCTAGCCCTCTACTATTGAAATCATGTTATTGTTTGGGTGTTCTCTTTTTTATTCTACATCTGGAATAGATATTTTTTTGGGAGCAAGTGTGCATATTTAAGCATAACAAAGAGCTAGTGTTCGGCCATATGGGGGCTTATTAATGGAAGGCATTTTATGTGTATGGTTTCATATATTATGTTGTGTATATATTTATGGCCTTGGGTTAAGCTATAGATGGGTCCCAAGGACCATATATTATATGGACACTGTAACGTCCCCCTTCTTCATAATTAATATTTATATATTTTTCTAGGGGATGCGATACCAGCACAGTTACCAACAACTTATGGCGACCTCTTCCTTGGAAACCCTGGCCGAGGAATTCAAGGGGAAGCGTCTGAATAGTTTGCACCTACCAGAGTCTTAATGAAAATACAACAACTTACATATTTACTCCTGATAACAAAGCTTTGTTATTGCCTCATCAATCCACTTAATACATTCTTAAGCATACAGCGAGATCAATTACATTAGGAAATACTGAATCTACCACGTTGTCCAATTACACATCTACAACAAGAAGGTACCTCTAGGACCTTATGGACAGGATTGCTCTGTACACGTCTAATCCCCGCTCGACCACCTACCTCGTCCTTGGTTGGTACCTTGCTCTTACTTGGAATTACGCAAGAAAAGCGTGAGCCGTAAGGCTCGCAAGCATAATAATATGAAGGCGATATGTTAAGAATAGACTTTCCCCATACCACATGCAATCTATATCAATGCAACAACATATCATGCCATGATCCATGCGTGTCTTAGCTCTAAATGCATAAATATAAAGTAAACTACACATAGAGGGTCCTTGGGGCTCACATAATGGCGCCCAAGTCCTATATACAAACCTGTAGCAACCCAGTATAGGCTTCCATGTCTTGCCATCATACATAACATGTCATCATAACATAGCATAACATAACATGTCACTGTCGTGGTCTGTTCCACGAGCTTAAGCCATGGGCCTAACCCACATCTCATAACCACTATTCCTCACCATGCAATGCAACACATAGAAAATGCAATGGCATCTATAGCATAAACGTGATGTCAAGACCCCCATAAATCAAGCATCAAGTCATGCTACGCCTACATAAGAACACCCACATGCGAAATGCTCTAAATGCATATGTTCACCTAAGGAACCCAAACTGGCTCTGAGGCCAACCGAGTCATGCTAATACTCACACACCCTATCATACACAAAGCATGTTTCTTCCAATGAATGCAATCCAAACCCCATGCATCACACAATATCATGATATGCACAAGTCAATGTGGGAATCCAGCAATACCAACTTTTCTAGCCCGTCTCTTGCTTATCGTAATAGCTGATAACTGAAGCCCATACATCCAGTCATCAGCTGTCACAACCCACAGTTGATAGTTAGTGGCTTTGTACTCCATACCCATGGCTAACATTTACTTATATTCTGTAAACTTAACATTTCATGAGTTTTCCTCAGACTCCCCATGCACCTCACCCATTAAGACTCTTTTAACATAACCATCTTTTTTGCAAGGAGACACAATTCGTCGCATATTCTGAACCTAGCAACAATGCATCATTCCTTAAGAATTTGAGAGCGGTTCAAACACTCGTTTAGAATATGGACATAACTCAATCGAAATTTATGTTATAGACCAAATAAATAAACTAGATCAGACTTATTCAATATAAAAAATGATAGTGCAAGAAGAGTTTACAACCGAGACTAAACAAAGGAATAACTCAGGATTTGTAAGAGGGTTAGGAGCTTGCACAAGGATCAAAAATATGATAAGAGAGTTATGAACTTGCATAAAAGAAGTAAAGGAAGTGGGAACTTGCGTATGCAACGTCACAGGGATATAAAACAATATAGCAACTAATAGACAAACAATTAGAATAGACTAGATGGCTAGAGTCTGTAGTTGTTAACTATGAGATCTTAGGTTCAAGCTCTCTTTCCAGCATTTCTAAATTTTTTTCACACTTTATTTTAATAAACAAACAAAGAATAAAATAGAATTAAATATTATAATGACAAAAGAAAAATTGCAACTAATAGTAAATCAAACAGCTTAAAAAGAAAATAAAATAAAATAAAAAAACATATATAAATTTTTTTTTTCTTTTTTTCACTGATTTTTTTTTTTTTAATTTACTATTATGGGTTATAGTGGGGAAAAGTAAGTGTGCCAATTTCCATGAGCATACTTGATGGAGGCCAATATGATGGAGTCAGTTGTTAAGGTTTTACTTTATATATATATATATTGTTATTTAAAAAAAATCAAATATATAATAATAAAAATAAAAAATAAAACACACAAACACTGAATTATAATAGTAAATTAACTAGAATGAGAATTGATAAATAGAATCTAAATAGTAGTTAATGGAACAAGAAATATTAAAAATACAACATATATACTGACACGTACACAAAAGATAAAATATACAAAATTAAAAGAAAAATAATACAGAATAAAATAGGTTTAAACTAAAAAATGAATTATTTGATAGTGATATTATCAGTTGTCGATCCCCGTCAATGGCGCCAAAAACTTGATGTCGATTTTTACAAGTGTACGGATCGTACAAGTAATAGAATAGTGAGTAGAATATCATTCTCACGAGGATAAGGTGATAATTACCAAAATTATATTAAGCTAAATGTTATTTAAACAATTGATTAAGAGGAATTAATTTAAGAAAAGAAAATAATAACACACAAAATAAATATGGAGAGCACTAAGGTATTTTGATTTCACCTAATTAATCCAATTTAATTTAAATGGTTGATAATCTAAATTTAATTATTCATGCAATGATAATTAACCACACAAGTCAAATTTTTACTTCCGCTTCAATTATATTCTTGTGATGTTTATTATCTAGATCAAGTTATAGATTTTTGCTTCCAATCTAAATCTATATCAACATATCAATCAAATATTAGCCAAGTATTTGATAGCATTAAGCATAATAATAAACACTTGCATGAATAATGAAAATCAAATTATCATATTTAAGTTATATCAAAACACCCTAGTTATAGAATTTAGTTCATATTACAAATGATAGAATCCGTAACAAAACAAATGAACATAAATATAGAATTTAAAAGAAATGGAAGAAGAGAATAGAACTCTTTTGATGTGTAGGATTTCCTTCTTCAAAAATGTTGTCACCAATTCTTGAAGAAATTTTCCACCAAGAATGCTCCAATTCTCCAATCTTTCAAGCTCTCTCACCTCCAACTCTTCAATTTTTTAGCTTTCCTTCTCTATTTATACTCATCAATTTCTTCTTTTCATTAATTTTCTCCTTAAAACATGGGATACCCTACCTTCATAATTTCCTCTTCCACGATTTCCTATCCATCTTTTCCTCTTCTATGTTTTCCTCTCCATATTTCATGCCACCCATGTTCACTTAAAAGTTTATGTCCCAAATTCAATACAAAATAATCTCTCAAAATATCAAGAATTACAATTTAGGGATTTTTGTAAGATATGGGTTTAATTTGATTAGACTTTTGGGCTTCTTAGCTCCAATTAGACTTAATTCTTCATGAAATAGGCAGTCCAAATAGCCCTTAAAAGGTCTCTTAATCCATCTATAAATCAGCCCAACTTGGAGAAAGTGGAATGAAAAATTCGTAGGTAATGCTGAATTTTTGACAGCTTTGACATTTTGTCACTCCAACAGTTATAACTTTTTTGTAGAAAATTCGGATTTACGCACCGTTTGAAGTGTAAAAAAGTAGACATATAGAGTTCTCACATATATGTTTTTTTATAATTTTTCAACATTCCAATTGGTACACCTTTTATTTTTAATTGAACTGTTGAGTAGCCAAAATCCATAACTTTTTCTCTTCTTTCTCGCTTTTCCTTCAAATCCTATCAACATGATAAATTACCTAAAATTAATATAGAAAACATATATAATCATAAGAATTAAGCATAAAATCAAGTAAGAATGGTATAGAAAATATGTAGAAAATATTAGCACATCAATCACCCTAACAATAAAATGAGTTTAGGGAACTTTTCGATGCTCGAAGGCAACCAGACCCCAAGACTAGGGGCATGGAGTGGTTAGAACAGGGAGAAATACGCGTAGTTGGATTGAGCAGACATGCAACAAGGTAAGGGAAGCAAGTCCCACATACAGCGCCTGCTAGTCAGGAACAACATTCCTTTGGATAATCTTTTATTCAAATAGAAACCTTGTGGTGACTTCAGTACCTCTGGGACCCATAGGGATAGCTCCACCCACAATCCTACTTTTAGATTATGAACAATTGCAGAAGGATTTTGAGGAGTTGAAACACCAAAATGATAAACTTAGAATGAACAATGAAGAGAATATGAGAAGACTACAGGGAATCATTGCTTTGCTACATGAACTAATGCCAGACATCCACATTCCCTACAAGGGACAAACTCATACGGGGAGAGAACACCAGAGATCTCAAGACAACCCTCCAAGGACCACACGGCAGGGGATAAGAATCGAAACTCCAAGGAATAACCAAGTCCCAGAAATGATAGACCCGAGAAAGGAAGATGACAGGAAGGTAGGGAAAGCTCCCATGTATAAAGAGACAACATAAAACACCTACTCAATAGCTCCTTATGTCCCACCTCCTTGCAAAAATAAAGAAGAATAGGAAACACTCAAGGCGTCTGACATCAAACACCTCATAGAAGAGGTGATAGAGTAGAAGCAAGTAATGATGGTGCCAAAGAAAATGCCCCTGAAGGGAGGACCCAGAGAAGCACCTACAACACTTCATCGCAATGGTCGTGTTACATAGGTGGAATGAGGTCACTAGATGCAGAGCTTTTCCGCTTTCGCTAGCATGACAGGCTTAGCAGTGGTTCACTGAATTACCAGCAGGACATATACGATTATTCGAACAGTTGAAGAAAGAATTCCTAAAGGCATTCTCCGTCTACCTCCCGAAGAAGAAAAGTTATATATCTTATGAGCTTGCAACAGAAGCCTAATGAATCCCTAAAGCAATACATCAAGCGATTCAAAGTCGCAACGTAGGAAGTAAGGGATCTTCTAGTCGGATTGGCAGCGACAGCCCTACTTGACGGAACTACATACACCCCGCTTAAAAGATCCCTAGTCTTCTTCGAGCCGAATTCTATGACTGAATTATTTTCTTGGGTAGAACAGTTTATCATCCAAATGGAAATTTTGGATGCATGGGAAAGTAATAGAAGAGGAAAGGAAACCCAGCTCGAATTACGAAGGACCCTATAAAATTCAGAAGATGTTAGGACCCAACACATGCATACTACAAAAGCTACAAGGCAAGGTGATGGGAAAAACTTGGAACACTGTACACCTCAAGAGGTACTTCCCAGCTTTACCAGTCATTAACTCCATTGAAGGGGACGAAGCATGAGACGCAAAGCTGAGCTTGTCACCAGAAATGTTGCTCGATCTGGCCGAGGGCCGGGATTCTCTTTAATTTTCCATTGTAATAATATCTCCTAATAAATAAAAGAATTTACCCTATGTATTCTTGTGGAGTAGGCAAAACTATAAGTTGAATCATGTAAAATCTTCACGAGCCCGGATTACTTGTATGTGTCACAGAATGTGATGCAGGTACTGCGACTCAAGCACAACCCGCTCCCGAAAGTCAAGTCACCTAGTGGCAATCTGGTACCGATAACCATGAGTTGGCTCGGGATCACCAGAAGGTCCTATGCCTATGCCCGCATATTCAACCAGATCCCTCGTTTGAGTTTGGTGCTATGCCTTTTTGGCTAGACGCAACTTCTTGTTTGATCTAGTGCCTAGGTCTCCCGACAAACTTGGATGTCTGGTGGGAATCTCGCGTTGGACCACTAGCCAAACCCAAATCCCTTGAGGTAGACTAGCCCAAGGAAGACGTGAAGAGAGATGGAGAGACCAAATGACAGTTCTGACATGATTTCGCTTATTAGAGTTAAGTCACCCAATTGCAATCTAGTACTGATGACCACGAGCTGGCCTGGGATCACCAGAACATCCAATGCCTATTTTCGCAAACTCACCTAGATCCCTCGTTTGAGTTCGGTGCTATACCTTTTTGGCTAGAGCCAACTCCTTGGTGATCTGGTGCCTAGGTTTTCTAGCAAACTCGAATGTCTGGTAGGAATCTCGTGCTGGACCACTGGCCAAACTTAGATTCCCTGAGGTAAACCAACCCCGAAAGACGGACACGGATGACACAATAGTCAGTGCGCTATGATCCGTCCCTGGATCACCGGATGCTCCGAAGCCTATGCCCGCAGGCTCACCTGGATCCCTTGATTGAGTCCGGTACTATGCTCCAAAGCTAGACTCGACTCCTTGACTGATCCGATGCCTAGGCCTCTTAGAAAACTCGAACGCCTGGTAGGAATCCCGCAACAAAACCTATCCTTGAGGGCCTGGTCACCTAGAGATAATTTGGTGCCTATAACCCCAACTGACGTAAGATCTTTGAGTATTCTGACACCTATGCTCGTAGGCTCACCTGGATCCCTTGATTGAGTTTGATACTATGCTTCCAAGCTAGACACAACTCCTCAACTGATTAGGCACCTAGGCCTCTCCGCAGACTCATATGACTGAAAAGAATCTCGTGTCGGACCTAGGGCCAAACCTAGATTACCTATGGTAGACAAGCCTGTAAGAGGAAAACAGACGCTCTTAGAGGGTTCTCCACTCAAAGAACACATGTTTGCCCTCAAGACGTCTCATAAAGGCTTGATGATGAGATGCCCCCCAAACTGGAACACTTGGAGAACTCGAGGTCACAGAACGGGTCCCACGATTTAAATTAGGGACACCGTGCTCATTCCTCGTGACGAATGGTTCTTGAACACGGACTGTAAAGGGGAGCAAAAGACGTCCGATCATAGAAGCAGTTAAAGAAAAACCTAAATTTAAAGCATTCTAACTCCACAACAGGAGAATGCCAGAAGCATGATGGGTGATGAAGAAATTACCCCAGGAGGCAAAAGCCAAGCTAACGGTAGTGCATCTTTATCACCACCCTCAATTCAATTGAAATTTTACTTTTCAATTTTGTCTAAAGACAAAACAGAAGAGTGGGGGGCAATTGTTATACCATAAAAATAGGGAGGAGAAAAAAAATGAGGAATTTTAAATAAAAAATGAAGGCTTGTGGCAAAAGACTGGTTGTGAAATGGCCTCGAGGTAGCCTTTTCGCAAGCTGCCTCGGGGCTAGAGGCTGGCCGCAAGGGTTAAACTCGCGAAAATCTTACCGCGAGCTGCCTTGCAACAGTCTCACGGATAGAGGTTGGCCGCAAGTGCCAGCCTCGCGGTAGTCTTGCTGCGAGTTGCCTCGCAGTTAAAGGCTGGCCACAAGGGCCAACCTCATGATTGTCTTGCCACGAGTGCTAACCTCGCAACAGCCTTGCCACGAGCAACCTTGCAGCAGCTTTGCCACAAATCTCATGGAAAAAACCTCCTCTTGGTGAGACCAAAGCTCCATTCAACAATCGTCGCGTGTCAGCACCAACCATCCATGAGAATCGTGCCCTATATATACCCAGCTACAAGACATTGAAAGAGACTTTCGATTTCGATAAATTTTGACACCTTGACTGCATTTTCACTGTCTTCGTGAATAGTTATCGAGATCCGATAATGACTTAGGCATCGGAGGGTCGTTAATGGCGAGGATTACCGCGAGCCTTCTAACCCATTTCTGGGCATCAACAGAGTCATATCCTTGCAGAGAAATCTTTGCGACTAGAGTCTTAAGGCGAAGGAGCTTGAGGTGAGATCCTTGTGGCGAAGTCAAATCCTTGCGGCGAGACCTTATGGCGAACGTAAATCTTTGAGGCAAAGTCAAATCCTTGCGGTGAGACTTTGTGGCTAAGGTAAATCCTTGTGGTGAAGACAAATCCTTGAGGCGAGATCCTTATGGGGAAGTCAAATCCTCACGGCAAGACCTTGTGGCGAAGGTAAATCCTTGTGGCGAAGACAAATTCTCGTGGCGAGACCTTGTGGCGAAGGTAAATCCTTGCGATGAAGATAAATCCTCGCTGTAAGACCTTGTGGGGAAGGTAAATCCTTGTGGCCAAGACAAATCCTTGCGGTGAGACCTTGTGGCAAAATCAAATCCCCACGGTGAGACCCTTGTGGTGAAGGAAAAATCCTTGCGGTGAAAGTCTTAAGGCAAATGAGCTTGATGTTGTTGTACTTTTTGTATATTAGTTTTGATGATGAAAAACATATTTTGTTTAATCCCTAAGTCATGAGTCAAGGTTGTGGTTTTCAACATAAATCAATTTCAATATCAAATATTACTTTGTGAGAATGAAAACCAAATGAATTTCAAGTATCGAGATTTCAAAGTCATATTTTTTCTAAATCTGGAAGGTTAGCACTTTATAAGGAGACCTATAAGAAAATTTTTCTTTTTTAGAAAACTAACTCCCGGTATTTCAATAGTTAACATTCATTAGTGATAAAATGATTTTTAATGAATTTTTCAAGAAATATAAAGTGTATATCTTGGAGGTGGTAAAATCACAAAATCCTAAGTTTGTACTAAAACCCAAATTCTACTTTCTTATTCTCATGGATTTTGATTTTCTAAATATTTTTATTGAATCCAAATGGGGGGTACTTTCTTATTTACATTTATGTATTAAAGTAAATGCAAGATAAAATATATAAAATATAAATTAAACAAAATGAGAATGTAAATATGTTGTAATGTATTGGATTGAATTTGCTCTTGCTTGGTAGACTAAAGCTATGGGATTTGTCGACTAACAGTGTGTTTGTTTGTGCCTTAGTCGACTAACTATAGGCATTGGTCGACTAACAGTATGTATGTTATTGTCTTAGTCGACTAACCTTAAATCTTGGTCGACTAACAGTGCTTTTGATATGACTTGGTCAACTAATTCTTTGAGTCTGTCGACAGATAGGTACCCTTGGTTGATTAACTACCATGCCTATTTTTATCATGGTCGACTAAGTGCCTTGTTGTCTTTATGACTTGGTCGACCAACCTATTTTCTCTGTCGACTAAGCTTGTTATTTTGCTTGATATTGTCGACTAACCATTTTCATCTGTCGACTAAGTTTCTTTCGCAAAAAGCACAACGACTAGTTTTTCAAATCCCAACAGTCACAAACGGCTAGTTTCTTCTTCAATCTTCTGGGATGCCTATATATATAACTCAAGGATGACCAAGAAGAAGCTAATGGATGGGAATAAAGTGAAGTGAGCTTAAGGATTATTTCATACTTCTCGATTTACATTTGTGCTTCAACTTTTCTCTCAAAAAGCTTTGTACTAAATTTGTTTCATTTGATTTGAGCTTTGTATATTTATTGAGAGTCATTGTAACTAAGAAGATATACTCTTAGAAACTTTCTTTTGTATCTTTCTTGTTTTTCCTAGCTTGTATTTCTAGAGGGCTTGCTTGAAAGTAAGAGGTTATTTTTACTAGCTTGTATTGCTAGAGGGCTTACTTAAAAGCAAGAGGTTGTATTTCCTACCTTGGTGCTAGAGGGCCTATCCGAAGTGATATGAGGTTTTAGTGGATTGTTTGCAAAATCCTTAGTGAGGAGCTAAGGTAGTGGATTAGGCTTGGGTTAAGCCAAACCACTATAAATTCTTGTATTCTTTTATGCTTACATTCTTTGATCTATTTATCTCTCCAAGCATTTGATTATTCCTCACTTAGTTCACTTATATATCTTTGCAAACTTATATTTGTCATTTTATAAGATTTATGTTTTTAAATCACTAAAATCTTAATTTGTATCAAAAAGTTTTTTAAGTTCAATTAAGTTTTTAAATTATCTAATTCACCCCCCTCTTGGTGTGTGCCATAGCACTTCCCAGTCTAACACTTGAGGCAAGATCTTTCTGGTAAGACCGATCCTTGTGGCAAACACCCTTGCAGCGAGCATCCTTGCAACAAACTCTCTTGCAGCAACTTCTCTCACGACAACCTCACTTCACCAGACACCGAGCTCTAGCAGACCCCACATCATAAAATTTAATTGTTGTATTTTTTGCAACAACAACAGTTTTCCTCATAAACAGTCGATAGTCTCGGTGGTCAGGACACTAATGGTCAACAGCTCCCCTAGAAATGGTCAACAATTCTGGTATCTAAACATTGGTAGTCGACAACTCCCCTAGAAATGGTCGACAGTTCTGATATTTGGACACTAGCGGTCGACAACCATCACGATCAGTTAATAGTGTCCTCACACAGATGCTAGAAATAGTTGACAATCTAGGTGAAATTGTTGACTTCCGCTGCACCCTTCAACCAAAAACAACATACAAAATGCACCGAAATACACACAAATGCAAAGCCACTTACAATATTTAACCCAAACTAGAATGGCATCATTCCTTATAGAATCATAGGGTGAACCAAACCTTATCTACTTTTTAGCTGAAGTTCAACAAGGGTTCGAGAAGGACCACAAGAGCAACAAGGTAGCTTAGACCAATTCTAGATAACCAAGGGAAAATGAGATCTTACAATAGAAAAAGAAGAGTGGAAATAGAACTTGTCTTAACCTCCTTATCTTAATAGAAATAAAGTTGGAAAGCAACCCAAAGATCCAACTTATTGCTACTTCTATCTAGGCATGTACATAAACATGGTTGAACTTGTGGATAGTTGGAAGAAAAAGAAGAAGAATATGGAGCAGAATCTCTTACAGAAAAGAAAGGAAGAACGAACGCACGGAAGGCTCTCACGGCTACTCATGCTGCTGTCTTTCTTTCTCCTTTCACTTTTTCTTTACTTTTACAACTCAATTGTGCTATAATTTTCTAAAGGTTGCTATATATATATATATATTCACTTATTTTTATATTTCTTAATTCAACAAATATATAATACACATATATGTATACAAATAGCAGCTACAACTAGTAGCCTTAGAGGGCAAGCCTCCAAACTCGTTCATCATGCCCTCTGTCAATCTCCTTATCTCCTCCTCTCAATTTCCAACCACTATTGTTGACTTTGGAGCAACCTATATATGTGTATGTATAAATTAACTTCCTTTGACTTTGCATAACAAATTATACTAATATAATATTTACATACATTATATATATATATACTAGGGTATACCCATGCCTAAAGACACGGTGTAAATAATATTAAGATTAAAATATAATTATAATTTATACATATTATATTAAAAATTATAAAGAATTTGTAATAATTTTTCTTATATTAAACACTCTACAAAACTCAAATAATAAACAAAAATATAAGATTTATAATATTCACCAATATATTGCAAATCAAAATATAAGAGCAAGTAAAAAAAAATTGTAAACACTGAATAAAAAATAAAAATAAAAATTATTGTATATACTTGTTAACATTTTATAATAAAAAAATTACTAAATCTATATAATAAAGTACATCAGTAAGTGTTATACAATACATACTAGTTGTCGTTGGCTGCCATGGGCATGACCGTGAGTGGTCGGGAACCCTCGTGTTCTCGAACTTTGTGTTCCCAAACCCTTGTGCCTAAATTAAAAAATATAATTAATAAAATAAAATAAATGAATGAATTCTTTTTAAATATTTTCACAAAAAAAAAAATAGGAATGGAGCCCGACTTGTAAAACCCACCCATCAATAATTTTCAAACAACACCAATCAAAGGTTTAATTCAACCAAACCAATACTTATTTTACATTGTCTCACATAATATAAATAATTTAAAAATAATTATTTTTACATCAATCAATCTAGAAGAGAAACCCAACAAAAGCTTACACCCGCGTCACCTCTTTGGCTGCCTCCCTTACTCTAAAACCCACCTATCAACAATGTCATTTCCCCCTTTTTTTTTTTCATATTTTATATTTTCTTTTCTTTTCTTTTTTCCTTTTTTTCTTTTCTTTCTTTATTTTTTGTTTTCCTTCCCATCTTCTTCTTCCTCTCACCCACGCCAGCAGCCTTCGACTGTCGATCGAGGGTTCCTCGAACCTCCCATAGTCACCGATTGGGGGCGTTGGGCTGACCGCTACCAGCGGCCAACCGATGCGAGCATCGTTGTCGCCCCCCACCGCCGCGAGTAGCATTTACCGTCCATTGCTCCCCGCCATGAGCACATAATGCGAGTGTATGTGTGTATGCATATGTGTGTGTATATATGCCTCTATATGTACATACATGTGTGAGATAGTGAGTGGGTGGGTCTATGAGAGAGAGAAAGAGAGAGTAAAGGAGTGGAAGAAAGAGAAAAGCTGGGCGGGAAGTCTAATTCATCTCAACCATTCACTAACATTCAAAACTCATCTCAATCATAGGATAGGGTTAGGAATTTGTCTGACAGAGACTTGCATAGAGATTGAAGAACACGATGATAGGGTTAGGAATTTGTCTTGATATGACCAATTCTCGAGTTACACGCACTCCCGCTAGCTCAAAGCCTTATTGGCTGCCATCCTGTACCTTAATTCTATTTTCGAGCCTCTGACATGCTACTCGAACTCCAAATTAATTTTCAAAAAGATACATACATATATATGTTGCTGCTAAAATATTGTTGATTATTTATGAGTGGGAAGTTCTGTGGGTGCGTCAATATACAAATTTGTTATTGCTCCTTGCTTGTTGGGTCTGTAGTATTTCTAGGGGGTTTGCTGTTATTATAGTTATATTTGTACTGTTATTCCAACAGGTAATCCCAAATGTCAAAACCACATAAATCATACAATGTTGTGTTACATGTGATGACCATGTACTGATGTTTTGGATGAAAGTCAAATAGTTTCAATACACAAAATAATTTAAATATCATTTTTTTATAATTTTATTTTTATCGATAATTTAATTTAAATATCATTTTTAAATAAACAAAATTAAATTTACACAATAAAAAAAGAAAATCGCTATAATGCTTTCGATTAATTTTAAATAATTACATATAATTCTATTATTACAAATCATTGACAATTAAAATACCAAACTTATGGCTAAGTAAAAGAAATTTGTACCACTTGATAATTTGAGAAGGAAAAATAGATAAAAAAAGTAAAAAAATATAACCACCAACTTTAAACATACCTTAAACCTAAACAAAATCTCAATTTATTCCAAAAAAGTATAAAAATCAATTCGTCCATAACACAACAAAATCCAGTTCATTTTTGAATTTTGGGTAAGATAATTTTTAAAGAATTAACTTTGTTAAGTTTTCTTATTTTGTCTTAGTAAAGATGGTTTTTTTATTGACATTTTAAATAATAATTCTTTAAAATTTCTTGTTTTTTTATTTAATATAGTTTTTGATTGAATTTTAAAACACTATATTTGTGTTCTAACTTTTAAAGTTAAAATTAATTTACTTTCGCAATTAAAGATAAATTTGAGATTAATTTGATTTTGTTACTTAAAAATAAATTGAATTATGCTTAGGTTATGGACTTATTGGCTTTTTAATTTCTTTAGAGGTTAAATTCCTTTACTTTTTTCCTATTTTTCCTTTTAAATTATTAATTATCGTTACTTTAAGTTTGAAAAAAATAAAAAAATTTCTTCCTTCCTCTTCTTCTTCATGCGCACAGTCCGCTGCACTCAGAGTTGCCACTGATTAGCGCCGCCTGGGCCTTATCCGGCCACCGTTGTAGCCAGCCTCGCCACCTCCGACCGCCGCGAGCCACCGCAGTTGGTCCCCTGCGTCTCCAGCCATCAACCGCCGCAACTGCTTCAGCCATCACCGACCACCGACGCTCCTGGCCACTTCGTTGCGGCCGCTTTCCACCTCCGCTGAGACCCCGACCAATCGCCTTCCAACTCTGCTGAGACCACTGCTGCACAGCCGCCCCTGTCGCTGGTTCACCCCTTACAGATTGCTGGTTCACCCTCGCCGCTGGCTCGGTGTGTATATATATATATATATGTGGTTGTGTGTATATGAAAAATGGTTGTGCTGTGGGTGTGTTTGGAAGGAAGATGGTTGCGCTGTGCGTGGCTGTGGGCAGATATATATGTGTATATAGATATATATGTGTGTGTGCCTGTGTGTATATGAAAAATGGCTGCGCAGCGCGTGGCTGTGGGCAGGAAAATTTTTAATCCCAACCATCAATTCATCAAAAATTAATTTCATTCATTGAAATGTCTTTTTTTTTTTTTAGACATTTTCAAAAATTATTCTGTTTTATTATATAGATATATAAATAAGCAGCGCATGGCAGCCCCATCTCAACCATCTTATCTTAATTTTGACTTTCACCTCTTTTCAATCTCAAGAATAATTTCTTTAACTTTGACTTTTCAACCCTTAACATAACTTTTCCAAGTCTTTGACCTAATAAACACAGAAAAATACAACACGCGCGAGAACGTCATTATAGCGACATAACCCACTAACAGGTCGTGACAGAGAAAAAAGAAGAGAAAGAAATGTAACATCCAAAATTTTAGAGGTAATTGATAATTATTAATTTTGACGTTTTAGAGTGATTGGTGATTTATGAAATATTGGTGATTTAAAAAAATAATAATAAATAAATAATAAAAAAAATATATTGTAATAATTAATGTGCTCATATATAATATAAAATAATTAAATAAGGGAAGTGTTTGCAATTTGGAGAAGTTGCTGTGCGTGAATTGCTTTCAATTGAAATAAGTGAAATATATATATATATAATATTAACATATACTATATTAATGGCAAAATACTTGATATTGGCATATTAATATAAGGGCAAGGTGCAGCCACGCGTCCAAGTCATTTGAAATTAAGTATGGCTAGCCTAGGGATGTGTGAGTGGCTTGGCTGCCAAGCTTTGCTTGCCAATTTAAAGGCCATTTTGGCCAGTGTGTTGGCATGAAGCAGAGAAGAAAATAGATAAGGAAGGAGAGGAAACTTTGGGAGAAGATGGGAGTTCGGCCAGCAGCGCGCGGGAGAGGAAAATTGAAGAAAAAGTCAGAAAAATCTGATTTAATCCGTGTTTTAAGTATTCGGGTAAATTAAATAAATTATTAGAATACTGTACACATAGAAATATTAATTCTATACGGTCGAAATTAATTAATTAGGGCCTGAGAACTCATTACCTATTTCAATTGTATTATTTCGCAGCGGAAGTGTGAAAATCAGGAATCTATCGTTTTCAGGCAAGTTCATAACCCTCTCATCTCGTTATTTATTTTCCGCGAAAGTCTTCGAAGTTTCTTGTACTCTAAATCCTCTCTCACCGTGACTCGATTTTACGCATAAATAATAATAATCCGCGTAGTAACTATTTTATGACTTTTACTTTATTAATGAATTTATGGTTAATGGGATAAGCTAAGTAAGGATGTCATGGCGTCTTTTATTTCGACCGTCACGGAGCTTCATATCGCTCCATTTTCTTTGGGAATGATGCCGAACCTGTTGGGGTTAGGTTCTTAGAGAAATTGATTATGGTCAGAATTAGGAGAATGTGTTAAAAGAGTCTATTATGTATGTGGAGATAGTTTTCTATGAATGAGGAAGAATGGGAATGGTATCATGATGTTATGTGGTTATGTACGTGAAGAGTTTTGGAGAAATGTTAAGTTTATAAGCTAATAAGTTAATGGTGTCAGTAAGTGTGTCTAAGGGTATGGGTACAAAGCCACTGTCTGTTGACCGTGGGTCATGGCAATTGATGGCTGGATGTATGGGCGCAAGTCATCGGTTGTTACGATAAGCGCTAGACGACCAGAAGAGCTGGTACTCCAGATTCCCGCCTTGGTTTGTACATTTCATGATGTGTGTGCTTTAAGGGGCCGGGTTGCATTCACGTGGGGACATGCTTTGTGTGTGATGGGACGTTTGAGCATTTGCATGACCCGGTTGGTCTAAGAGCCAATTTCGGTATCCTAGGCGAGCATATGCATTTAGAGCATGTTGCATATGTGTATTCCTATGTGAGGCGTAGCAGGGCCTGATGCTTGGTTTATGGGGGCCTTGTCATCACGTTTATGCTACAACGGCCATTGCATTTCCTATGTGTTGCATTGCATGATTTTATTATTATTGTTATTCTGGACGGAGTACCGTGCCAGGCGTCGGGAGTACCGACTCATGTCAGGATGTATCAAGTATCAGGAAAAATCGACCATGTCAAGAAGACGGGTCTTTATGGATCATGAAATGGTAGCCTATGTTAGGCTACAATAGGTTTGTATGTGGGACCCGGGTGCCAATGTGTGACTTATGTGGGCCCCTAGTTCCTTATGTGCAGTTAACTTTATGTTATGTATGTAGAAGTAAGATACGTATGGATCATGACATGGCATGATTGCATTGGCATGAATCGCATGGGGTGTCATGGGAAGAGTCCTATCCTAAACCCTCAACCTTTCTTTCTAGAGTTTGCTGGGTCTCACGACTCATGTTGTTTTACATCATTCCAGGTACGTTCATCGGGGTTTGGGTCCAGGCCGTTAAGTCATGGTAGCAAGTGTAGAGCTCTCCCAAAACTAGATCCTGGGTGTCATTGTGTCTTTGATAAGATTAATGTTTATGTTTTCGAAGTTTGTCGTATGTTATGTAAGCCTAGGTGGGCCAAAGTGATGAATAGTTTGTAAGGATTATGATGAGATGTTATAATAAAAAAAAATTATGATTTCTAAAAGGATTATGTGTGTGTTGTAAGTGCGTCATTGTTCGATATTATTTTAATAATGACCCTCTCACGGATTCTCTTTATGCACGAGGAGGCTCCGGGAGGCGGGCCGTTACAAGAAAAATGAAGAGGTGAGGGTTTTTAAAAAGAAGATTAAAATGATCAATTAACATGGGGAGTTTAACAATAGGGAAGTCTATGCCATTTAAAAAATATAAGGGTTGTTAGTGTAAATAAGGCAAACCTTAAGGGTCCTCTGTGAAATTTACCCCAATAAACATTGGGGAAATTCTATTCGCAGCCAGCTTTTTACTCTTCGCAGCCATAATTAAAATAAATTTAACAAATACTCTTCACACCTACTATTATTACTTGTTGCAGCCACCTATATTCCAAAATTACCCTCATATATCTCATACATCATGTCGTTCCCTTCTCTACAACTACTCGCCGTCGTCCCCTTCTCTATAGCCGCGTCTCTCTGCTCTGCGCTTGCTAATAACACTGGTAATTTTTACATGTTTGAACTTGGAGGCTGGAAGGGGAGAGGTTCGATAGGCAAAGATGGTGGCCGCCTGGGTTCCGGATTGGTCACCGCCATCGAACCGGAGGCAGCATGGCCTTCGAACTGGGTTTGGAGGCGACCTGCGCCTCCAAAACCTGGATTTCGGAGGCTTGGGCCGCTTCCGAAACCTAGGTTTCGGAAACGGCCCGCTCCTCCGAACTCCAAGTTTTGAAAGTGCTGGCCGCCTCCGAACCCTAGAGTTCGGAGGCAGCCCATGCCTCCAAACCCTAGAATTCGGAGACGACCTATGCCTCCGAACTCTAGGGTTCGGAGGCATCCAATGCCTCCAAAACTTGAATTTTGGAGGGTTGGGCCACTTCCGAAACCTGGGTTTCAGAAATGGCCCGTGCCTTCGAACTCTAGAGTTCGAAGGTAGCCCATGCCTCCGAACCCTAGAGTTTGGAGGTGTTGGCTACCTCCGAACTCTGGAGTTCAGAGGTGCTGGGAGCCTCTGAAATCTGGAGTTCAGAGGCTCTCAATTTTTATTTTATATATAATATAATATGTTATATATTTTAATTTCTATTTTATATATTATATAATAAAATATATTACAGATTTCAATTTGTATGGACCCTTCACTATTTTAATTTGCAGTTAAGTTAATATAATGCTATAATATGTATATAATACATATATATTATGATAATAATAATACTATTAATATTAATATTATTATTATTAAAATTACTACCTCCGAACTCTAGAGTTCGGAGGCGCTAGGATCCTCCGAATTCTAGAGTTCGGAGGCTCCTAAAATATATAATATATCACATTATATATAATATATTATATTATATATTTTTTTACACTTAATTTGTATTTAAGTATTGTAGTAGAATAATTTAATTTTTAATACAAATAAATATATATTTTTTACTTAATTTTTTTAATCTAATAACGGATTTTCCGAACTCCAGCGTTCGGAAAATCCGTAGTTCCCCAAACTCCAGGGTTCGGGGAACATATATTTTATTTTCTTATATTTTATATTTTATATAATTGTATTAACATATTTTTTATATAACATATTTTATATTAACATTATATTACATATTTTTTTATACTTAATTTTTTATTTAAGTATTGGATTCGAATAATTTATTTTTTTAAAAAAATAAATATATAATTTTTTTGCTTAATTTTTTTTTTATCTAACTATAATTTCCCGAATATGTGGGTTCAGGAAAATCCATAATTCCCCGAACTCATGGGTTCGGGGAACACATCTTTTATTTTTTTTATATTTTATATTTTATGAAATTATATTAACATATTTTTGTATACTTAATTTTTTTATATAAGTATTGGACTTGAATAATTTAATTTTTTTTAAAAATAAATACATATTTCTTTCTAAATTTTATTTAATATCATGTTGCTGAACTCCAAAGTTCGGGAAACACTATGTCTCCCGAACTCCAGGGTTCGGGGAATTTGGAATTCCCCGAACTCTGGAATCCCAGCTTCCCCGAACTCCAGCATTCGGGGAAGGCTAGCGTTCCCGAATGCCAAGTAGCCATTCACAAACATTCATTTCTTTAATATCTTCAAATCTCAACAATTTCGATTTACAAATACAAGCTTCACAATACACAAAAAATAAATGAATATAAATAATCGCACACTATATATGTATACACAAAGACACACATACATATATATACGCGCACACAGACACACAAACATATATTTATATATACTTACACATACATATAGAGATATATATATATATATATATAGGAAGGAAGCTCGGCGGCCATGGCTGCCGAGCTTCATCAGTCACGCCCAGAATCCCGTATATATATATATATATATAAACACACATACATATATATACACGCACACACATATACACAAATATATATATATACACACACATACATATAGATATATATATATATAGAAGAAGGAAGCTCGACGGCCATGGCCGTCGAGCTTCCTTCTTCTATATATATATATATATCTATATATATGTTTGTGTGCTTCCTTCTATGTGCATATATATATATATGTTTGTTGTGTTAATGTATATATGTATATATATGTGTGTATTTTTTGTTGTATTGATATTTTTTTTGTTGTATTATATACATTGGATATGATAGTTTTTTGTTATATTGTCTTCATTTTGGAAGAGATAGATGGCGGTTTTGAAAGGAATGGGTGGCGGGTAATTGATTGAGGAAGAAAGTGAATATAAGGGTAAAAATGAGTTTTCAAAATAGGGTATTTTAGGTATATTAAACTATAGCTGCGAAGAGTAAAATCGTCGCTGTGAATAGAATTTCCCTAAACATTGTTAGGCCATTCACTTTCAAAAATAATTTTTAGTTTTTAATTCTAATTTTATAACTAAAGATATTTTAAAATTTTATATTTAAAAAAGTCATATCATTTATTTTCAAAAAATTTAGAAAATATCAAAAAGATATTTTCTAATTCATAGTACAAAGTTAAAAAATTAAAAAATAAGAATTTATTTTTTTAATGAAACCTTCAATTATTCAATAAAAAATAGAGTTAGAAAACAAAGAATGCTTTATACAACCGAATAGGCCTTTACCTTTTTATTTATATATTTGGGTGGTAATAATAATTTATGTTAAAAGTGGTATTAATATATCAAAATAATGAAAAAGATGAAAATACGGTTATTGTTCTTCTTTTGGTGCTCTTCCACCGAAATGATTTTCTCTTTAAAAGTAGGGTATTTTTTTTTTTTCAAATATTTGGGCGTGTTAACATCTTTTTTAGGTGCTAATATCAATATTTAGGCCTTTACCTTTTTGTTCGCCTTTTTTTATTTTTTTAGTATTTTAATAATATAGAAATTATTATTTAATTTATGTTAATTGTATTTTAAGTATTGTTTGACGATTTGAGAAAAGTAATAAACTAGTTAAATAATATACGTCTAAACATATAGACCAAAAGGCCTACTATTAATTGTAAATAAATTGAAAACTTGTAAATATATTAAAAATATATTCTCATAGTATAATTGCATTATTTATTTTTTGAAACGTAGAACATCTAAATTTAGCCAAACAATACTTATATACAGTAGCGGAGTCACGTTTTGGCTAGTTGGGGCCTTGGCCCCAACTGACTTTTTTATTTTTTTGATTTTTTATATATATTACTATAAATAATTATAATTTTTATAATTTGCCCAGAGCTAAAATTATAATTTGGCCCGAACTAAAATTCTTTCTTGGCTCCGCCATTGCTTATATACACCTTACATTCCATGTGCTCCATGATTGGTATGGATTTAAAGTTGGGCTTGAATGGAAGCTCGATTCAGATCTAAAATAGAAGACTATTTGGGATACTTGGAGCCCAAAACTTAAATAAAGATGAGCCTCAAATTTTAGACCAAGTGAAAGGTATGGTGTATGTGAACTAAGATTAAAGAGATTTTAGCCCATGCCCCCCCCCCCCCCCCCCCCCCAATTTTTTTAGAAAATAGATTTTTTAGACTAATAAAATAATGATTTTTTTCCAACCCCAACCCCAAATTTGTTACCCCCTCTCTTGTAAACTCTTTTCTTTTAAACAACCTAACATTTGGACTTATTTTTTAGAAGGCCTAAAAAAGCCAAGTTCATATACAATAGCAAGCCACTAGGGCTTGGAAATTTTTTTTTGAAACCCCCCTAACTAAAAAATCTTAACTCCGCCCCTAGGGGGAGAGAGAGAATGCAAGGGTTAATTATATGAAAGAATAGGCTAGTTAAAGTCGAAACCTACATACCAAGAATTCATTGTAGCCATTGGAGTTGGGGACAAGGGTTTTCCCAGAGCAAGACCCCCTCGTCAAAAGCAAGCTGTCGATCATATCTTTCAAGCACTCTCAAACCCCTGATGCCTAAACATTCTCAAACCCTAATCCTAATTGCAACTCAACTCAACACGCACATGCCTTTTACAATAATGCATTCTCAAATATTCCACAATCCTTTTAGCAATATTTTCAAAGATTTTCATAATCTTAAAAAATATTCTGAAAGATTTTTAATATTTCCAACTCTATAAAAGACATGTGCGTGTTGGGTTGAGTTGCAATTAGGATTAGGTTTTGAGAATGTTTAGGCATTAGGGTTTGAGAATGCTTGAAAGATACAATCGATGACTTGTCTCGCTCTGGCAAAACTCCTCGTCGAAAGAAAGTCATCGATCGTATCTTTCAAGCATTCTCAAACCCTAATGCCTAAGCATTCTCAAACCCTAATCCTAATTGCAACATAACCCAACGCACATGCCTTTTATAATAAAGCATTCTCAAATATTCCACAATCATTTCAGCAATATTTTCAAAGATTTTCATAATCTTAAAAAATATTCTAAAAGATTTTTAATATTTCCAACTCTATAAAAGGCATGTCCGTGTTGGGTTTAGTTGCAATTAAGATTAGGGTTTGAGAATGTTTAGGCATTAGGGTTTGAGAATGCTTGAAAGATACCATCGACGACTTGTCTCGCTCCGACAAAATGCCTCATCGGAAGCAAGCCGTTGATCGTATCTTTCAAGCATTCTCAAACCCTAATCCTAATTGCAGTTCAACCCAACATGCACACGCCTTTTATAATAAAGCATTCTCAAATATTCCACAATCCTTTAGAAATCTTGAAAATCTTTCAGAATATTTTTTAGGATTCTAAAAATCTTCGAGAATATTAGAAATCTTGAAAATCTTTTAGAATGTTTTTTAAGATTCTGAAAATCTTCGAGAATATTGTCGAAAGGATTGTGGAATATTTGAGAATGTTTTATTATAAAAAGCATGTGCGTGTTGGGTTGAGTTGCAATTAGGATTAGGGTTTGAGAATACTTGAAAGATACGATAGACAGCTTGCTTCTGATGAAGGGGTCTCGCTCTGACAAAACCCTTGTCGCCAACTCGAATGGCTCCGACGAATTCTTGGTATGTAGGTTCCGACTCTAGTTAGCCTATTCTTTCATACAAATAACCCTTGTAAGTAAGCACAAGTTATCTCACTTGTCTACTACTTTGTGTATAGGGCAACAACTAAACAAAATCCTTCGCAAGGAGCTTAAAACTCAATTTGATTCAATTTTATTTATTTATATTTAATTAAATAAAGAATTTTAAGTTTGATTTTTAAGTTAGTTTAGTAAATGAGTCCAACTTGAGTTAGTTAAATATTTATTTAAATACACTAATTAATTTTATATACTATATAAAAGTCAAACATAATTTTAAAATGAAGCTTATAATGATCTTTAAATTCAAAATTTACAAAAAGATTCATAAAACTTTCGTTTAAAACTTGTTTAATACAAATGAATTGAGCTTGTGCTTGACAATTTTCTAACTAAACAAACTCGAGCCTCATTTTTTAATTCGACTGAAGCTTAAATTTGAGATCAACTTTAATAAAATTCTAAATAAATCAACTTGAACTTTCTATGGACTCAACTTGAATTACCTCATTTACAACCTTGTGATATGTAAACATCACAAATGACAAATAAGCTTTTTAATTACATTAATGACCCATCTTCCTTACCCATTGCAACAGAGACCCATCTTCCTTTCCTCGTTGCAATATATATATATATATATGTATATATATACATACATATACATTGCATCAGAGACCCATCTTCCTCTGCTGCAATGTATATACATATATATATTTTTGCGTGTAATCTGCATCCATCTCCTTCCACCCCCACCCGATGTAGCGCCTTTTCCACTCTTACAAGAAGGCCACCGCCCCACCTCCGCCTCCCGTCGCCAACCAGCCCCTCAAAGCCAAGGGAAAGACCAAGTTTTGGTCTATCTTCTCTCCAAGACACACTTTGACGCTCGCCTGGAAAACAAATTCTCTACCTCTTCATGGGAATTCATTTTCTAGCAAAAGTGAGAAAAGAGGGTTACGTAACCCTAAGTGAGAAAATTATTTCTATGGAAAATTTGGCCAATCAAACACTCCAAAAGTTGAAATTTAGGTAGAAAATGACTATTTTTCATAGAAAAAATGGCCAATCAAACAGACCCTAATAGTATTAATTTATTGCATTACTACTCATAAAAGATGAGTGAGATAGTAATAATAATGTTGTTTCTTTGTTATTTAAAATTATGATTTCGAGTCGTGAATGTTGTTGTTTTCTAATATAAGAATGAATCTCCCTCTCAACTTTACTAATCTTATCGTTATCACATTTTAATGGTAAGATTTTCATGGTGTGGGATTTAATGACATACATTAGTTTTTGTAATAATATTACATTACATTTATCTTCTTCTACTGATCAACTATTGGTCGTGACCTGAGCTCAAGCTATCAAATGAAAATAAACCATTATCTAACACTTGTTAGAGACCCCATCGATGATTATCCTTTTGCTTGGATTTGAGTTTTCAAGTTTAAATTGTAATTCTATTTTTGATCTTTTGTTCTATTTTTAAATTTTGAAAATAAAATTTAAAAATCAATATTTATTTTTCAAAAGAATTTGAAAATTTTTCAAAAACTTTTGGTGTGTTGAGTTTTAATTTTGTTTTTGTTGCTTTTGACCCAAAAGGGAAAAATCAAACAAAAATTTTGAGTCAACAGTGATCTGCATGACGGGAATGAAATGTACAAGCACTCCGACGCTAAAATAAATAATAATTTAAAATGGTAGAGTTTTTGTTAAGTTGAAAAAAACATATATTGATTGGTGGCCGATTAGTTTATATAAAAAGGTAGGGGATAGCCCCCTTATATGTCACCGACTATTGTAGGTGGATTAGGAGTTGAAGATCTCGAGACAATTAAGGTCTGTTGTGGACGTAGAGATCTTGTTATGGCATCGATGGGATAGGGGGATGCTACAGAACTGACGTTGATAAAATGGGGTGTGGTATCCCAAAATTCTGGAAAAAAAAATAATAATAATGATAACAATAATATCAATAAAAGATTAAATTAAATTAAATTAAATTAAATCAATTAATTTGATTAAACGTGTGTGCTGTGCTTGTGTGCGTGGAAGCTATGGAATGGCCAGTGGCCATGTTTTTCAAAGAAGAACAGAGAGTGAGCAGAGGAGCAGAGAGTGAGAGGTTGAGATTGGGAAAAGAAAAGAGAGCTGATGCGAGAGAGAGGGATGGCCAATCGGCCATGGCAGCCGCTGCCATGGCCGACAAGGAGCAGCCGCGGCTTGAAGAAGTCGCGGCCATGGCGACGTGAAGCAGCGGCAGTCGGGGCGGCGCGGTGGCGCGCGATGATGGCAGGAGGCAGGCCCGGCGACCAGCGGAGGGCCGGACAGTGAAGGCCGGCCGTAGGCATGCGTGGTTGCAGGCGGCCGGACGCGTGGGAGGAGAAGAAGGAGGCAGCAGCGCGGGGAAGAAGAAGAAGAAGAAGAAGAAGAAAGGAAGAAAAAGAAAAGAAAGAAGAAAAGAAGAAGAAAAAGGAAAGGAAAGGAGAAGAAGAAGCTGGGTGCGCAGGAGCAGGGACGCAGAGAAGAAGAAGAAGAAGAAGAAGAAGAAAAGGAAGAAAAGAAAAATAAGGAAAAAAAATAATAGAATTTTGGGATGATCAGGTACGTGGGTAAAAATTAATCGAAGCATGTCATGTTTAAATTATAAATTTTACGCGAATAGAATTAATTAATTTGAGTATCGGTTGTATTATTTGGTAGGAAATGATTTAATTTGTCTCGGGAGCTTGAGAGAGGTCGGAATCAGCTAATTTCAGGCAAGTTCCAATCCATTTCCTCGTATTCTTTAATTCCCGTGAGAAATCCTGTGATTTCTCGTATTTTATACCATCCCTTCGTCTGTTTCGGCTCGTTTATTAATTATGAAATTTTGAGTTGTTTGATTTAAATTTAATTTATTAAGGTGGCTTCGAGGATTTTATTAGTGTGAATTAATTTAAAATAAATATAAGACTCGTTGAGATTTTAATTATGGTGTGCTTACGTGGGATTTTAGACGGCTAAATTAATTATATTACACGGTAGATTTATTTAATTAAAGCTGCGATTTTATTTATTACCAGCGAACGTTTTACTTCGCAACGGGTGCGCAAGAAAAGCAAGGAACAGCCGTGTAAAGGCAAGCTCTTAACCCTCTCTTCTTGATCTTTAATTCCCGCGGAAGACCCCGTGATTTTCTGTATTTTTTCACCTCCCTTACTCTAATTCGGCACCTAACTTTATTTGTTAAATTATTATTCATTTGTTTTAATTTAAGTTAAATCCGAGACTTCTAAGTTTATTTGTTGAGTGCCTATGGGGGTTTGTACCGCCCCTACACCTTTCGGGAATGATGCTGAACCAGTTTGGGGACTAGGTTCCTAGACGTGAGGGTTTATTTACGATTTTATTGGATTTTCTTACAGTTTTTCTCAAATTTATTTATGGTTCGGTTAGAGCTATCGAGCAGTGGGGCAGGGGTCGGTTGTTGGTGACGTTGGGGTAGACTATGGTACGGCCCTGAAGTGGACCGTCGGGTGGACACCCCTAGTCACTGGCCGTTGACCGGTGTCGGGCACTGCTGACTAGCTCTGCCGGTATGTGATTTACTGCCTGATTAGATACCTTGTATTACTGTTCATGATTTGATATGCACATGGGTACGGGATGCATGTTGGGATATTCATTTATTGAGTATGCTTGGACACGGACATTCTAGCTTGGTTAGGTTGCATCCAGCGCGGCATATGCATGGCGTGTGGTTTACTATGTGGGCAGAGCATGGCCTGATGCCTGGATGTATGGGCGTCTTGTATCACGTTGATGCTCACTACGCCATTGCATTTCTATGTGCATTGCATGGATACTGGTAGTATTTAGTTCTCGGACGGGAGTACCGTTCCGAGGGAGCCTATGGCTCGGTTGTCGGGAGTACCGACGAATACAGGTGACGGGAGTACCGACCTGGGACAGCGCGCGCAGGTTTGTTGCAGATATTTGTTGCCTTTCAGGGCAGCGGCAGGTTGGTATGGGACTTGGGTGCCAAGTGTCTTATGTGGGCCCCAAGGATCGGTATGTGCTTTTATTTTATTATGCTATTGAGCTTTTGTGTTGTTGCGTCTCATGGCTTGTGTGTACCTGGGGGTTTATTCTGGGGTGAGATTTCTGGTTTTGTGTAGCCTTCAGCCTTTTCTTCCTTATGCTTGCTGAGTCTCTCGACTCACCTTGCTTTCCATCATTCCAGGTAGTGACGGCGTGGGCTATGGCAAGGGAGTCAGCTTTAACGGCAGAGTCGGTGTGGTGTACAGGCAGTCTCGTCAATCCCTATCCACTCTGATGTCTAAGTAGAATTTACTCTATTATTTCGTACTGTGCCAGGTCTTTTCTCGAGTCTCGTGTGTGTCGGCACAGGAGTTTGTATTCTTTTACTTATGTTGTGACCACTGTGTTAGCGGAGTACCCGTAGTGCATGCATGTGTTTTTCTTCGCTTCCGTTGCTCTCATCTTTGAGTATGCATGCCGGGGTGGTTTTTGTCTCGTGTTTCATTATTTTTCTCCTCCCGTAGGCGCTCCCGTTCGGGTAGTCCGGGTGATTGGGGATATCCGGGCGAGGGTGCTTACATTGTTGGTATCAAAGCGTAGTTTGAGTCAGTTTTGAGGGACGAGTTCCTGTACACCAAGGTTGTCGGGTAGAGTTAGGGATGTCTAGGTGAATCGAATAGGGTTAGGCTGCGTTAAGTTGAGTTTTGTTGGTTCGTGTGAGGGACTGTGTCCCAATTTATATTCATGCAGGGGTGATAAGTGCACGTTAGGATGGGATCGTGGGGAGATATGAATGGAATTTATATAGGACTTGTGCATGCTCTTAGGTGTTTGGGTAAGAGGTTAGTGTAGTCATAATTTATGTGCCTGAAAGTTGGTGTTGTATGCAGGTTTTGAGGATTCCCAATGGAATCTGGAGGCCCAAACCCCGGTGTACCCCTACCCAATCAGGATGATCTCCCAGCATTGGATTGCTTATGGTGTCGGTGGGAACAGGAGTTTGCTTCGGGATGAGGAGGCAAGCAAGACAAAGAAGAGTACTTAGTGAGATTATTAGAGGGCTATAATGTAAGTGTATGATTGTAACTTATGAATTTGGTAAGGATGGGAATGGTGTGAGAAATCATGTGCAATGCTTGGAGGTATTATGTAATTAGAGGTATTAGGTAAATTTGTGAGCCTTGGGATCCTTAGGAATCAAGTGGTTGTTGCTATTAGTAAGGAAGCTTTTAAAGCTCCATTTAGAGTGTACATTGCTTAGGATAAGAGCGTGTATGGCTGGATTCTTTCACCGGTTGTGAATGAGCGAGGGATACTCTAGATTTTCTTGGAGATTTACCAAGGAGGTTGCCTTATTGAGGGATTGACTTGCAATTGGACCGGACAGCCTTGAGGCATAAATATCCTTGTTCCCGAGTAGATGATTTGTCGGGTTAACTCTGGGGTGTTTTCTAACGACTGCTTGTCGTACTCGTACGATTGCTATAAGTTCGTGGCCATGCCATTTGACGCCTTCGTAGTATTTATAGAATGGTCGGGACCGGCAACAGAGATAGAGGTCTGAAGTTCCTTGGTCTCACCAGGTGTTGTCGACGCCCTATTAAGGCTAGCGTCAATTTCATATGAGTTGGAGGTCTATGATTGAATTTTGCCAGGAGTGGTACAGGAAGGTCCCACATGGTGGAAAATGTGTTATAGGAGTTCGATGGTTAATGGTAGATCCGTAGACACCGAGATGTGTGCTTGGTGTGAATGTATTTACGATAAGCCTAGGGTCGATCTTATCCCAGGAGAGATCTGTGATCATGGGAATTTATTGGGAGACTATTACGGACTTGGGAACTTGGAGTTTACAGCGGTTATGCTGTTTGGAGATTTAGCATCACTACCTAGACAGGGTATACACGTTTAGTTCTCACAGGTGGAGCGGAGTTCAGGTGACGTCGCAATTAGCGTGTCGAATGACTAAGGCTGTGAGTTTCTGTAATAAATAGGGTAAAGCAAGGTAGTAGCAGACGTTTTGGGCTACCGTGGAGTATCCGTGATAAGTGAATTAGAAATAAGAAAATCCTTTCAAGGTTGTTGTGGGAGATATCGGGGTGTATGGCTAGAATCGAAGTTGGTTGTATGTCTAAGTCACTGTTGGGTTTTGTTGTAGGGATAATGGTTGCTATGAGTACGTTCGGTATTGATCGCGGACCACATGCCCTAGGGTCGGTTATTGACCAAGTGAGGAGATGAGACTCCTCTGGGTGTTGGTCAAGTGGTACATCGGCAGAAGCATGACATGGCATGTTATGCCAGTCAAAAGAATGCTTAACCCACTTCAGTTATTTTTCGTTGTTGGGGAGACCTATGAGATGTCTTGGGGATTAGACAGTTACTAACACGGTGATGTGCTACTAGTCGAGTAGGCTACGGAGTTGATAACACCAGTTCTAGAGCTCGTGTTCTAGCTAGCCTATTGAGTCTTCGAGGAGCTCAGGATTCGTAATTAATGGTCAAGAAGAGGTACAGTCTAATTAGTTATTGGGAGTTAAGATCAGTAGCAAGGACAAGACTTAGGATTGGTGGTCATTGAATAAGCCACAATTGGGTATCTTGATTCCTTTAAGGAGGGGAGACTATCGGGTGACATTTTAGATCTCGAGATATGTTGAGTAGAAAGCGTATAATCTTTGATAGTCCTGGTTAAGTGACTACCCCTATTTATTGACGGGACCCCGAGTATTCGCAGCAAATTGTGGGAGAAAGTACTACCGAGAAAATGCTGTGTATCTGGTTAAGAATCAGTTGGTAAAAGTCAGACTAAAGGATATTGCTGTTGAATTCTTGATCGAATATGTAGTATCGTTTCTCGGTCACGTTACCTAGTATTAATTTCTCGACATGCAAGGAGGTGGCTCTACTCCTGTCACTACCGGTTGTATCCGGAATTAGTTGCGTTAGCATTGAGCTTTGTGTTGCGAGTCTGTTTATCATGGGGATTAAATATCTCTAAATTTTAAGTTGCCTTTAGATTGATATGTGATCGAGATAGTATCAACGGATGTGTGATAAGAATGCGAAAAAGCTCTGGGGAACGGTTGAGTTATGATATTGTAATAGGCGAACCTTGTTGTTGTACGTAATATGTTTGATGATGTTCCGTAAGCTGGTTAAGGTATTAGTGGTCATAACATGGTCCAAGTGAGGTGATAGATTGGGGAGATGTGCTAGTGTGATAAGTCAAGTAGGATACGTAGTAGACTTGGATTTGTGGGAACTGAAAAATGATGATATGGAATGTCCTGGAGGTGATGTTGGATAATATCATGAGCGGTGTAAGCGTACCTTGAGGAGATGGATTAAGCACGAATTTCGAGGGCGAAATTCTAATAAGGAGGGGAGAATTGTAGTATCCCAAAATTCTGGAAAAAAAAATAATAATAATGATAACAATAATATCAATAAAAGATTAAATTAAATTAAATTAAATTAAATTAATTAAATCAATTAATTTGATTAAACGTGTGTGCTGTGCTTGTGTGCGTGGAAGCTATGGAATGGCCAGTGGCCATGTTTTTCAAAGAAGAACAGAGAGTGAGAGGTTGAGATTGGGAAAAGAAAAGAGAGCTGATGCGAGAGAGAGGGATGGCCAATCGGCCATGGCAGCCGCTGCCATGGCCGACGAGGAGCAGCTGCGGCTTGAAGAAGTCGCGGCCATGGCGACGTGAAGCAGCGGCAGTCGGGGCGGCGCGGTGGCGCGCGATGATGGCCGGAGGCAGGCCCGGCAACCAGCGGAGGGCCGGACAGTGAAGGCCGGCCGTAGCCATGCGTTGTTGCAGGCGGCCGGACGCGTGGGAGGAGAAGAAGGAGGCAGCAGCGCGGGGAAGAAGAAGAAGAAGAAGAAGAAAGGAAGAAGAAGAAAAGAAAGAAGAAGAGAATAAGAAAAAGGAAAGGAAAGGAGAAGAAGAAGCTGGGTGCGCAGGAGCAGGGACGCAGAGAAGAAGAAGAAGAAGAAGAAGAAGAAGAAGAAGAAAAGGAGAAGAAAAAAGAAGAAAGGGAAGAAAAGAAAAATAAGGGAAAAAATAATAGAATTTTGGGATGATCAGGTACGTGGGTAAAAATTAATCGAAGCATGTCATGTTTAAATTATAAAATTTACGCGATTAGAATTAATTAATTTGAGTATCAGTTGTGTTATTTGGTAGGAAATGATTTAATTTGTCTCGGGAGCTTGAGAGAGGTCGGAATCAGCTAATTTCAGGCAAGTTCCGATCCATTTCCTCGTATTCTTTAATTCCCGTGAGAAATCCTGTGATTTCTCGTATTTTATACCATCCCTTCGTCTGTTTCGGCTCGTTTATTAATTATGAAATTTTGAGTTGTTTGATTTAAATTTAATTTATTAAGGTGGCTTCGAGGATTTTATTAGTGTGAATTAATTTAAAATAAATATAAGACTCGTTGAGATTTTAATTATGGTGTGCTTACGTGGGATTTTAGACGGCTAAATTAATTATATTACACGGTAGATTTATTTAATTAAAGCTGCGATTTTATTTATTGCCAGCGAATGTTTTACTTCGCAACGAGTGCGCAAGAAAAGCAAGGAACGGCCGTGTAAAGGCAAACTCTTAACCCTCTCTTCTTGATCTTTAATTCCCGCGGAAGACCCCGTGATTTCCTATATTTTTTCACCTCCCTTACTCTAATTCGGCACCTAACTTTATTTGTTAAATTATTATTCATTTGTTTTAATTTAAGTTAAATCCGAGACTTCTAAAGTTTATTTGTTGAGTGCCTATGGGGGTTTGTACCGCCCCTACACCTTTCGGGAATGATGCTGAACCAGTTTGGGGACTAGGTTCCTAGACGTGAGGGTTTATTTACGATTTTATTGGATTTTCTTACAGTTTTTCTCAAATTTATTTATGGTTCGGTTAGAGCTATCGAGCAGTGGGGCCGGGGTCGGTTGTTGGTGACGTTGGGGTAGACTATGGTACGGCCCTGAAGTGGACCGTCGGGTGGACACCCCTAGTCACTGGCCGTTGACCGGTGTCGGGCACTGCTGACTAGCTCTGCCGGTATGTGATTTACTGCCTGATTAGATACCTTGTATTACTGTTCATGATTTGATATGCACATGGGTACGGGATGCATGTTGGGATATTCATTTATTGAGTATGCTTGGACACGGACATTCTAGCTTGGTTAGGTTGCATCCAGCGCGGCATATGCATGGCATGTGGTTTACTATGTGGGTAGAGCATGGCCTGATGCCTGGATGTATGGGCGCCTTGTATCACGTTGATGCTCACTATGCCATTGCATTTCTATGTGCATTGCATGGATACTGGTAGTATTTAGTTCTCGGATGGGAGTACCGTTCCGAGGGAGCCTATGGCTCGGTTGTCGGGAGTACCGACGAATACAGGTGACGGGAGTACCGACCTGGGACAGCGCGCGCAGGTTTGTTGCAAATATTTGTTGCCTTTCAGAGCAGCGGCAGGTTGGTATGGGACTTGGGTGCCAAGTGTCTTATGTGGGCCCCAAGGACCGGTATGTGCTTTTATTTTGTTATGCTATTGAGCTTTTGTGTTGTTGCGTCTCATGGCTTGTGTGTACCTGGGGGTTTATTCTGGGGTGAGATTTCTAGTTTTGTGTAGCCTTCAGCCTTTTCTTCCTTATGCTTGCTGAGTCTCTCGACTCACCTTGCTTTCCATCATTCCAGGTAGTGGCGGCGTCGGCTATGGCAAGGGAGTCAGCTTTAACGGCAGAGTCGGTGTGGTGTACAGGCAGTCTCGTCAATCCCTATCCACTCTGATGTCTAAGTAGAATTTACTCTATTATTTCGTACTGTGCCAGGTCTTTTCTCGAGTCTCGTGTGTGTCGGCACAGGAGTTTGTATTCTTTTACTTATGTTGTGACCGCTGTGTTAGCGGAGTACCCGTAGTGCATGCATGTGTTTTTCTTCGCTTCCGTTGCTCTCATCTTTGAGTATGCATGCCGGGGTGATTTTTGTCTCGTGTTTCATTATTTTTCTCCTCTCGTAGGCGCTCCCGTTCGGGTAATCCGGGTGATTGGAGATATCCAGGCGAGGGTGCTTACATGGGGCCTAAGAATCGAACCCAGTACTGAACAACGAACTTCTTGTTTGGGTTGAGTCCAATAAAATTAGTACCATCCAGTTTCCATTTTGGTTCGTCTCTTCTCCGTCTCATTTCATTGTGTCATGTTGTACATAACCACAGTCGACTGCTCATTCTAGCATATCCTCACTAGTCAACAACCTCTAAAAAAGAGATGTCTGTCAACTGTTTCAATGAGTTAATCAATTCGCTAATGGGAGAATTACAATGGTACTCAAATACTTTTCAGGTCTGAAATAATTATTAAAATTATTTTTGATATTTAAAAAATATAATAAGTATTCTTGATATTTAATATTATCTTGCAAATTTCTTTTTACCGTTAAGTAACCTCATTAAATATTATAAAAATGACTAAATTATTTTTATATATAAAAAATATCTCTTTTTTTTTTTTCTCTTTCCTCTCTTTTCCCTCATTTTCCTTTCTCTCTCATTTTCCTCTCATATTTGCAAACTTCATTGCTGATCTTCCTTCATCGTCAAGCGTCGTCGCTACTGCTTGACATCATCTCTTATTAAATTTCTTGCCTCCAATTTTTCTCTCTTTATTTTTTATTAGATGAAATCTATATTTCTTCTTTTCTTTTTCTTTTTCTTCTTCTCTCTTTATAGGGTAGCAATGGGTTCCCTGTAGTGGCAGACCCAGCCCATGGGCAGCTGAAGCCCCCCCAATTTTTTTTAAAAAATGGATTTTTTAGTCTAAAAAAATATTAAATTTTTTTCTAAGTCCCTCACCTCACCAGCCCAACCCTAACCCCAACCCGCCAAATCTATTGTCCACCCTTTTCTTTTAAATAAGTTGGCCTTAATTTTAAGAAACCCAAACCCATGTGATAATAACATGCCTAGGGCTCCTATAACCTTCCAAGCTCCCCCACTCTTCTTGTCTTTCCCTTAAAGCCTCTTTGTCTCTCTCTAGTTCATTCTCCTCCAAACTTTAATATGATAAAGCTCTCTTTTAAGTTAATGAATTATATTCAATATAGATGTAAAACTTGTTAAATTCTTTTTTTTATTTTTTTATTTTTCTTTTATTGATAAAACTTATAGTTGGAAAAAAATTTGAAGCCCCCTAAATAAAAAAATTCTAGCTCCGACCGTGTTTCATTTTACCATGGGCTTTTTTAGTTTTTTTTTTTTGTTTTTTTTTTTAATTTTAAGAAAGAAAAGAGAAAATGAAGAATAAATGGGTATTTTTTATAATTCTACCAAATCTTAAATATTCTTTACAACTTACCGTATAGTAAATTATACTATTCTTTTCAACATGTTATTTCTTTAATTATTCAAATCTTAAATTACGTTCTCTTTGTGTTTTTAATTTTTAGTTTTGAGTTTTAAATTTATTTTTAATTTTTTGTTTTGATAGTGTCTATTTTGAGAAAACAAAAAAAATGTTCTTTTTATCATTTTAAAAAATTATTTATTAAAACAAAAAATTAAAAAACGCATTTACTTTAGAATTTTGAAAACATTATTGTATGATATTTTATTTAATGAATTTGATTATTAAATGATAAAATTAACTCTTTTTAATAAAATTTTACTATTAAAATAAAATTATAAATTTGATTAATAAATTACTAACATTTGAGTGATAATTTATATTAAATATTATTATACATAATATGTATAATATATTTAATAATATGTTATATGTAATCCTATATTTTTAATTATAATATAGATATATTATATTTTTTAAATTTTAAATAAATATATAATTTTATTTTTAAAATTTAAAAAAAAAATTTCTTCTTTTCTTTTACTTTTTAGAATCAAAACATGAAAAATGGATTGTGTTTTTTATGTTTTGGACTTAGAGATTATTTTGACTGAAAATAACTAAAATAATATTTTTATTGTTTTAGGTTTCTTTTATAAATTTTTTTCTTATTTTTGAAAATATATTTTTAAAAATAATAAAGTAAACATATTTTTATTATTTTTAAAAATTAAAAATAAAAAATAGTTTGAAAACAATAAAGAGAAGGTAGGCTTAACTTTTATGTAAAAAAAAAAAAAAATACTGTTATAGAGATCAAATTTTTGAGTCAATTTGATAAAAAGAATAGATAAAAACTCATTCAGGAGACTTAACACTATTCAAAACAATAGAATAATAATAATAATAATATGGATTCAAAATAATGGGCAAAAGTTGGTGTCCCCATGATGAACCGACAAATTCTATCGCAATGTAAAATTTAAAAAATAAATTTTGTAAATTAATGCAACACACAAATTTATAATAATTTTATTTAAATTAAATTTTGATAAATACTTTTTATTATTAGGGATTTGTTTTAAAATTATATATTAAATTTATTTATTTATAAATATAATATTTGGCAAAGGGTCGCAATTCCCAAGGACCGAGTGGGCGTTCCGGACGAAATTGAAGTTTGGTGGCAATGGTGGGTGGGGCACCCCCATTCACGAGGGGTAGCAGTCCGAGAAGTGGTTTTGGCACTTTTGTAACCGACATGGTGGGGATGGGCCCACCTATCTCTATCTTCTTGTCACAGTGCCCGGGAACTGGGACCCCCTTTTATTCCTCCGCCTTCTTAGTTTTTCTTTTTAAATTTTAGTAATGGTTTCGAGTGTATGTGGGGGTTGTTTTCATATGTGTGGGCAGTACGTACTGCACGTATTATACAGTACATATTATACACGTCATGTAAAAAAAATAAATAAATAAAATTATTGAATAAAATTTGACAGTTATAATTTATTTTTAAATTTTTTGATAAAATTTAGGTGTAATAGTAAAATTATTTTAAGAAATTAATTGCTCTTTAGAGGGAAAGAGTGTAAATCTTGTTAATTTTTATTTTTTAAGTAAGATATATAAACAGTATCTTAAAAAAATATTTTATGGACAAAATTTCATAACACTAAGACACAATGTTTGTTCATATGATACTATAGATATAGATAGATATTTTGTATTTAATTTTTAAATAATTTTATTATTTGAGGATACCTAACATATAATAGACACACTTTATATGATACGCCTAAGAATTATGCCTAAGAATTATACTCTCGCACAATTCAATATCTAAACTACTCTTCCTCGATTCATTAAAACAAACCAATCTTGTTTGATCCTACCTCAATCTTCAAGGGGTCTCTCAAATTTAAAGACAAACAAATTCTACTCAACCTTGAATTACTTAATTTAATTAAAATTCTCTCCTAGAATTAAGAGATAAACTCGATCATGATGTCAGATTAGTTACTATAATTCAACAATCAATCGAGATCTCAATAAATTTAAGATAAACCCCTTCTCTTAAATCTTAAGAAGACGATCTTCAAGGGATAAAACTAATTTCCTTAAAATTGTTTGTAATAATTATTCATAGTCATTGTCCAATAAGAAGACCCAATCTTAAAAAGTAGAATTATCTCTAAATTATCATAAATAAAGAATGATATTTTCTTTAGGATAAACATTCTCAATTATGATTTTTGTTAAGCCAACTTGTTCATATTAATTAAGTTTTGATAATTAAAAAAAATATTTTTATAATATAAATATTTTCTTTTTCTCATGCAAAAAGTAAATTTATTTTGAATTAAAAGAGAATAGTTTTTAGATATATTTTCTTGTTTTAATCATTTATGTCTCAAAAACTTATATTTGAATTTTCAAATCTTGATTTCTCATGCAAAAAGTAAATTTATTTTGAATTAAAGATGAGACATGTTTTCTTATTATTTAAGAAAATCTAAATATTTTTTGAATTTCAAATTTTATATTAACATTTTCTTTAATGGCTAAAATACTTATAAATACCCCCCAAACTCATTTTTTGAGTATCCAAATACTTTCATTGCATATCAAAATATCCGAAAGCTCTCAAACGCTCTCAAACAAAGCATCCAAGCAATCTGAGACTCTCAAAATATTATTGTATATTCACCGAAAAATCACAAGGCAATAGGAGAAAAGTTCTTCAAGTCTTCTATGACAAATCTAAACTTATCTATTTGAGGTTACAAATTTATTTATTTATTTAAATATTATTGCCTTATATAATTTGTTCTTAATTGCTTATTTGTGTCAAAGTATGAAAAAATTATTTGTAAACATTTAAATTATTATTGAGCATTATATAAGTTTTCCTAGATTCGTTAAAATCTAGGTGAATCTAGTTTCTAAGGTAAGTTAAGGAGAAAACCTTGATGTAGTGGTTGTTTAGAACCCATTGTAATGTAGGTGTGTGTTTAGTTTTCAAGGTGAGCTAATGTGAAAATCTTGGTAATTTTGATTTAGTAGAACCCCAATGGTAGTTAGATCTTGGAAGAGTGAATTAGGTGTGTGTGGAAATACTGAACCACTATAAATTGTGTTGTGCTTCATATTATTATTTTTTTCTTATATCTTGTGGCTTACATTTATTATTAATCTTAAACATAATTTATTATATTTATTAAATATATTTTTTAATAAAATATTTAATCAATAATATTTATTAAAATTGAGAAAAATTTTAATCACTCAATTCACCCCCTCTTGAGTGGCCATGTCCTGAGACACCAACATTTTCAACCTCTCTTATTTGCTTAATATTATTCTATGTTTAACTTAGGCATTGAAGTGACTCTCGGTCCTAGGACACTCTCACCATTCTTTTTTGTAAAAATTCAACTCCAAACTTTGAAGTTCAAGACTTTCTCTCATCTGGTATGTTTTCTTCATAAGTATATGTTGTTTTGGCTTTTGATATTATTTTGATGATGAAAAATTTCATGACTTTGGATTTTTCAAAAGTCTCAAAATGAAATACATTTTATATCTTTGAAAGTTAAAAATAAAAAATCATATTATTGCCTAAGAATAATGTTTGATACAAATGTGCTGTCAATGCATACAAATGTTTGATACAAACGTGTTGTCAATGCATGTAAAATCCTCAGTGGCAAATTTGTTATATTGGAAAACATCATTTATGCCATCCAAGAAAAACGATTTTGAAATTAAATTAATTGGCATATATAGTATATGAAAACCATACCATCTTTTCAAGGGAAAATTGTTGACTGTTGTTTGTCTCCTTATCGACTGTTTTGTACCTTTGACAAATAGGTTGAAAAAATGACCAAAAATTGTCAATTCCCTTGAGAATAAAGTCGACTACTTTTAGCTTTAGAAGTAAAATAATTGATAGTACTTGTAAACTGTGGACAGGGGTTTTTCAGTCTCTTTGTTGTTTTCGTGTAACTTCAAAATATGTTGAAAACCACTATATAGTGTCAAACTTTTCCAAAAACTATCGACTTCTTATTAAAACAGTCGATCGTTTGTTAAAAGAAGTTGATATCTTTTAAAAAATGTCAAATATTTGCTAAAGCTTAAAGAAATTTTCAAATGTTTTGATGGAAATAGTTAATTAGTTTGAGAATCAATATATAATTTTCTCTTTAACATCTTAAAACGACTAGTTTTGCAAACATTAAATGCTCCCAGTGACTCCACATAATGACTAATTAATCCAAGCTCGGAAGAAACCTGTAAATACCACCCAAAGATGCATTGAAAAAGGTTAACCAAGTTGTGCAAATATCAAAGCAATATTATTCGTTTTCAAATGCTCAAACATTTAAATTTTTCTCTCAAATGGCTATATATATCATTTGTATAATCCTATTTTAGTCTTTATATATTCATTTGAGAGATTCATCTCTCAGATCATCTTCTTTGCATCCATTATTATATATTTCCTAGTGATTTTACTAAAACCCCTATTTGGGTGCAAGTAGTAGCTTGCACTAGTCTATTCGGTTATTAGAGGGTCTACTTGATTTCAAGTAGGAGGTTTTAATATATTTTAAAATCCTTAATGAGGAGCTAAACTAGTGAACTGTGATGGGTTGAGCCAAACCACTATATAAATCACTTGTGTCCATTTTATTCTTCGCTTTGATTTTTTCAAACTTTACAAATTTTGATTCATATTTACTATTTCATTGCATTAAAACCAACTTTCAAGCAAAAGTTTTTAAGACTAGGCCTAATTTTTAAAACGCTCAATTCATCCTCCCTATTGGATGTGTAGTGAGATATTTGTGCCAATCTAACAATATATTGGCGATCACTTTTGTATATTACCAATTTTATTTGAAAAACAATGATATAACATTTCTTAGGACACTTGTTAATATTTTCTATAAATTTTAAAAAAATATTATGACAAAATTTTTCTATATAAAAATCTGTATGATCTAGCTAATTCTATATATCAATTTTAGCTCCCAAGGTCTTAGAACAAGCTCCTAGGGTGTCTGCAAGTCCACCGCAAACAAATGGTTTTTGAGAAATAAAGAAGCGTTAATGTGATTAAACAAATAAAAAAGCGTTATATAGTAATTATAGGAGATGAGACATTGAGATTATTATCGTTGGACAATTTTTTATCGCTCATGTCCTCGATTTTGATAAAAAAAGATAAATCACAAATAAAAACTTTATCTCATTATATACAGAACAATGAATCAGACTTATATTCTACTAATGCATATATTAATTTACCATGATTAAGTATAAGAGGGGGGATCTTACCTCTATCAAACCTTAAAAAAGCTCCTACACCCTTGTAGTCTTCCAAATGTTAATATCTTTAGCAGCGCCACCCGCCAAAGTCTTGTGTTCACCCACGTGGGTTGCAAATACATTAAGCACCTCCTTTTGGGGGATCCTATGCGGAGGACTGGCAACATGGACCTTGGTCTACAAATATATTTTATAGTTCTAAGGTAGATTTAAATATATTTCATACTTTAAATATATATTTTATCTAAATATAATAAAGAAATATTCTCTTAGTAATCCCGTACTATAGCAGAGATAAAGACAGATGTTTACTATTTGATCCCACATTGAGATTATATTTTAGTGGATCTAATATTTAAATAGAATAAGGCCAATATAGTTAATAATATTATATTTAAATAATGATCCCATCGAGATTGACGTAGGTTTAAATATATATATTTCATACTTTAAATATATCTTTTATCTAAATATAATAAAGAAATATTCTAGAGGTAATCCTGTACCTTAGCAGAGATGAAGACGTATGTTTACTATTTGATCCCCCGTTGAGATTAATTATTTTTTATATTTTAAATGAGTATTTTACTTAAGTATAAAAAATATAATTTAATTAAATAACAATTTATCATTTATTTAACTAGGATCCCATGGAGATTTAATATTTTTTATTTTAATATAAATTTGAGAACTAAATTTTGAAGAATATATTTATATTTTGAATATATAATTCATTTAAATATAATTTGGTTATGAATACATTTTATGTTTTAAATCTTTTTTAATATATACTCGAGTGATGAGATCATGTGTTTATCTCTTTTATTGCATATAGATAAAGATAAAAAACTCGATAATATTGAAATGTGTAAAATATATTTTAATTAAACAAGAAATTATAATTTATTTAAATAACAATCCAATCAAGGCTTTAATATATTTTATATTTCAAATCTATTTTTATTTAAATATAATCGATTGTTTAAGTATATTTTATATTTTAATCTATCTTTTATACATTTATATTTGAGATTAAAGGGAACTTTTTATATTCTATATTTAAATACAATCTCAACTTAAATATATTTTGTGTTTTAAAATTTTCCTTTCTTATATATATTTACAATTTAATTTTTTTCTTTAAATATATTAAATAAACATTATTTCAAATTCAATCTTATCATGATTATTGTCTATGGTTTATAAATAAGCTAAAGTTAGACAAAGAAAATAAGGAAAGATTTCAATTCATAATCTAGAAGGTACTATTCTTTTTTTTCTCTTCTATTTTTAAACACCAATTTTACTATTCTATATTTGATGTGTATGTAGAGCAAAACTTAGTAAAATAGGTCCATGGGAGACCTAGAGGAAAATCTTGAGAAACCCTTATAGGGATATTATAAGAAAAAGGTTCGAAACAAAAGGATTTACTCAATAAATGTATATTAGTCCAAACATGAAGCTCACAAGGGTTAATGGCCACCGATAAAAAGCCCTTGTCCAAGGGAAAGGAAGACGTAAAACGGGCCAAAGAAGATTGCCAAAAGAGGTGCTTAGAAACTTGGAGTCTCCTGAAGACCCTTTTGTTGAGTAGTCCGCAAAATAGAGGAAGTAAGCTCTAAAAGACCCCAAAATCTATCGAAAACTCTTTGACGGGATATTCTCGTTAAAGATACACAAACTATTACCTTTGAAAATACCTTCGAGAATCAGGTAAGGTATAGGACTCATTTGAAAGAATCCAAATTCAAGTTAATTTTGGAATACAAATGTTGGAGACCCCTCAACTTAAAAAATGTGTGTATCTAACACTAGTTCAAGAATTCTACAATAATATTATATGTTATTTTGAGAGTTTTAACTTAAATATTAGAGTATTTGTACATGGAATACCATGCGTCTTCTAATCGATTTTTGTCTTACATAATTTAAACGGCTAAAAGATGAATTTTTCAACTACAAATTTTATTGTTATATTCTAGCAACAATACTATTGTTTATTTTGCTATCATTTTTTGTGTAATATATGATTAATAATTGATCTATTTTCTTTTACCTTTTTTGTGAGTTTAAATGTATAAATCATTTTCAATATAAAAAATTATATTAATTTTTATGTAAGTCTAAACCATATTTTAAATTAATATGTCATTAATAAGAGATAAGTTTTTACAGACTCAAATATTATATTAATGATCATTTACCAATGCTTTCATCCTTATTTTAAAAAATATATTGAACTCGGAGTATAATAAAATAGTTATGCTTATTTTCTTAATTCTAGAAATATATTAAAAGTATATAAAATCAATCATTGAAAAAATAAAGCAATGAAAGGTAATTTATGCATAACATTTCATAAAAAAATAATTATTTTACCGAATGCTTTGGCCCACGAATTACTATTACTAATAATTATTTTATGGCATCTTGTTTAAATGACAATATTTAAGAAATATACATAAAATATGAAAATCAAGCCGCGTAATTGCAGGGGCTATTTAGCTGGTCAAGTTTGAATAACATCTACCTAATTGGGTCCACTTTGAATTTAGACCAAACCCAATCATATATGCATATGCATCTATCTATGGACCACTTTTTTGCCATACAAATTCAAAGACATAAACCCTATTTGTCACACAAGTTTGATTTGAATTTTATATAAATTTATATTGAAATCAATCATGAATGGTTATACAATTTTAAATTAAGAATAGACCCAATAAAGATAAAGCAACTCCAATCAACTCAACTCAACCCAACACAACTCAATTAAATTTGAGTCGGAGAATACAGATTCTAAAAAATTAAACATCTCCAGAGATTTTTTTCTTTAATTGCTCGGGATTTAGAAAATTTTCCCATGTTTTTGGATGAAAGATGGAGTCTATGTGGAGACTAAGATCACATTTAGTTAGATAGAACTAGAAGTGATGGAATAGGAATAGGAGAATTTTCCAAAAATGTGGTTAGTTGAGACTAGGAAATGGAATTATTGAGTCCCTTGGAAATGTCCATTTGTAGGTTGGGCCATGGTTAGATCCATAGAATGAACCCATCTATTGTGATTTACAAAATTTAGCTCGCAAAAGTTGTAGATAATCAATCAAAAATAATACTATAGTTATATTAAATTGATGATGATTTTAAACATAATACAATTTCAAGCTGATAACTAATTTGTACTTACAAATGTGTGCTCGGACCTTGAATCAACAAATTGTGAGGTGCCCTTTTTTATGTGGGTCATAAGAAAAAGCTTAGCTGTAGTGGGCTCCACACCATTCTTTTTAATTTATCAAAAAAATAATAATTTTTTATTCATATAATTATATTTATAGCAAAAAAATGATTGAATTAAATGAATAAAAGAAAGAGATTTGGTAATTGGATATCTGTTGAAACACCCTACTCTTTGGAGTGTTTCTTCATGTCATAATTTGGAGATTTTTTTATTTGAAAAAATTTCTCGGAAGGGCTCTTTGCCATCTTTTTAATTTACATTTTATTTTCAAAACCTTCATTTTCATTATTTATTTTTTAAATTTATTAGATATTATTCTCCAAAGTGATACTTAAGGAGGTTTACCTCTAGAAATTTTGTTTTTCTACCAAAACTCTTGCAATTGGTTTAGTTAGTCAAGGCAAGACCTATGAGTGCGCTTATTTTAATGGACTGAACCTTGTTTGATTCATAACTTGTCTTACACTTACTTCGTTCTCTTTTCCTTTCTCCGTTCTCTATTTTCTCTCTTCTCTTACACTTACTTCAAATCTCTCAAATGAGAGATCCTTGCCCAATTTATAGGCCCCCTATCTTGTCCATCAAGAAGCAAATTAATATAAGGGACTTTGTATTTTATTTTTGTTTTTGAATCTTTCCATTTTTGTGAAACATTCCTATATATACATTTGGACATGGAGGAAGAACAAAAGAGTCAAGGCATCAATAGAGAATGACTTCCAAGTCATCCCTAAAGGTGTAAGGGCGATGTCCAAGGTAGCCCCTCGATGTGGGCATGTAAGCTAGCAGCTACTCCTTATAAACAGTGAGTAGCTATTTATTGTTTTCTTTTGTAGGGAACCATGGTCCCTTTCATGGAAAAGGGACCTCACGGTCCATTTGGAAGGACCGGGGGGATGAGTAGTCAATTGACACTTCCTTCCATATAGTGTCTCGTAAGGAGTCATTCCAATGCTACTATGATAGCTATTATTATATGGGAACTCCACTTATGGTAGATTCTACTCTCAACTGGTCTTAAAGTCCAAGGTGCAAGCCCTCAACATATCCTTAATTGTTTGGATCGTATTTTTCAATTATTCATTAGTTTACGGGTGATAAGCGGTGCTAAGCTTTAACTTAATCCCTAAGCACTCTTGCAGATTTCTTTAAAACCTCGAAGTAAATCTTGAGTTCCAATCCAAGATTATGCTCACATGTGATGTATAGAGCCTAACCATCTCATTGATATATTGCTTCACAAACTTGCACACAGGTTGACCATTCTCATTGCCAAAAAGTGTGCGAACTTCATGAGTCAATCCACGATAACCCATATAACATTGTTACCTTTCTAATTTCTAGGAAATCTCATTATAAAATCCATTGTGATATGTTTTCACGTTTATTTTGGGATTTTTATTGGTCGCATTTGACCCACCATTTTTTGATACTCGATTTTTACTCATTGACACGTGTCACATTGTGTGATCCTTTTAATTTCCCACACTTGTCTTCATTCTTGGTCACTAATATATCTCTTAAAGATCTCGATACATCTTAGTAGCGCTAGGGTATATGGTGTATTGTGTTCAATGTGCTTTATCTAAGATTAACTACATTAATCCCTGTTGGTTAGGTATATATACTCTACCTCAAAACTTGAGAATGCCCTCGTGCATCTCAAAATTAGAACTCTTTGTTTGACCATGCTCTTATACCCACAGTTTCACACGTTTGTCCCTCGCAAAAACGTTGGATACCTGGTTTATCAAATCTATCTGAACTACAAGGTTAACGATAAAAATAGATGGCCCTTTAAGAGCAACATTCACTGTCAACTAGTTAAAATCCTCCAATATATGCCACTCATAGGCCATCAACCCAACCACAACAGTTGGCTCTTTCCTACTTAAAGCATCAACCATCACATTAGTACGCCTTGGGTGATACTAGATGGTATAGTCGTAGGCTTTGAGGAACTCCATCCATTACCACTACCTCATGTTCAACTCTTTCTACATGAACACATAACTAGTGCTTCCATACCTACTCAAACTCTAGATAGTTATCAATCAATTTTTAGATAAGCTTTAGAACAAACACTCAATTGAGTAATTTTTTGTATTCGACTAGTCATATTATCATTCAAGTATAGATTTCTATCAGTCAATTTGAAAATGAGATACAAAAACCTATTGTATGTTCTTTTTAAAGTATTCAATTGGAAAATTAACCTACTTGTTTGCTAACTTAGATCAAGGACTTGATATCCTACGACACTCGATTTGATGAAGTTTTTAATCAATTTGAGATATAAGCATAAAAACTTGATATTTTAGCACGTTGTATCCAATCGATTGGTGAATAAGATTCACTCGATTACTCACACAAATACTTAAAATCTTTTTGAGCACTTGATTGGATAATTCACAAAGCCATTTAAGATTAACAAGATGATACTCCATTGAACCTTACCAAGCTTGTTTTGAATACTCGATTTAAGTAAGCCCAAATATTTTCTACTTGATACCTAACACAAGTTCACTCGATTGGTGGTTTGAAAGATGATTAAAATAATCTTTCGCATTATATTCACTCGAATACTTATAAAGCTCCTACTTGAGTAGAGATGAATTCTCTTTAATCATGCGTAAGGGGCTTACTCAAATATTTGTTACATAATTAAAGTTTTGCATTAAATATTTTATGATCAACATCATTGTTAAAAACATCATTAATATATTATCTTAACACTTTACAAATAAGATCGGTGCATCCTGCATCATTTGTCAATCTTCTTGTAATTTACTCTTTAGTTCTATTTCTCTCGATACCATCCAATATGGCTATATCCATATCGAGAACATGCCTAGTGCCATCTCGATAAAGAACTTGATTTCTCTCGGTGGAGGTAATCCCGATAAGTCTTCTAGAAATACATCCATGTACTCTTACAACATTTGCACGTCCTCGGGTTTAGGTGCTCCCTTCTTCTTCGCTTAGGCATAGGCTAGATACCCATATGCTCTATTTTCCATCTATCTGGCCACTTTTAAGGCTTAGATCATCTTTCTAATTCTTTGACTATTTTTCCTATGAAACTTGACCATAGTCCCAAAGAGTCCTTTCAAGGTCATAGTCTTCATTTAGCAATCCACATTGGCATCATACTTGCATAGGAAATCCATCCCTATGATGATGTTAAATTCGTGCATGCCCAATAGAATCAAATCTACTTGAAACTTGACATCACTTTCGTCAACTTTGCAATTTTTACATGTCCTTGAAGACTCCATAGTCTTCCTTATTGGGGTTAAGATCAACATCATGTATGTTAAAGGTTCAATCTTTACCCCCAAACTCCTAGCCAATGCATGCGATATGAAAGTACGTAGAGCCTAGATCTATTAATGCATGCACAATAGTATTTAGTGCAAAGAGTACCTTGAATAACTATCAATTTGGCTTCCAAACTTGTCCATGGTGGGCTTTTTTTCTATCATCCATTCTAGGCATCTGCCTTCTTTTTTTTTTTTTTTGAGTAATTCTTTGAAATGTGTCCAGGTTGATTGTAATTATAGAAGCTAACATCCCTTGGTGCGACCAATGTGTTGGTTGTATTGCCTTTGTTCTTCAAACACTCTCTCGAGATGTGTCTCGACTCCCCATAATTGTAGTAAACGACAAGTTTGGACGGAAACTTCTTGCCTAGATGCCTCTTTTTGCACCTAGGGTACCAATTGCCCTTCTGAATCTTTCTATCATGATGTCCCAGATGTGGGTTCATCTTCTACACCTGTTCTACACTCGATGCTATCATTGTGCCCCTTAGTTCTATCACCCTCGTCATATTCGCTTTAGCCATTATTACCTTCAACACCACGCTCACATATGATTCAACATAAATTAAACTCATTTGTTCCTAGAACTCCACCCATAACCCTTGAAGGAACTTTTGTCCCTTCTCAATGTACTAAATTCATACAATGGCATGGCATGTACTTAATTAGCCATAAGAATTCTACCTCGTATTATTCCATCGACATTCCTAGTCCCTAGTGGAGGCTCATAAACTCTCGGGCCCTCGCTCTTTCCAGCACATGGGGAAAAATTTCTCGTTGAGTAGCCCTTTAAACTATTCCCATGTCATTTACAAAACTAGTCTTGTCACTCTTCCTTGAATTAAGTCTACACGACTCATTGTATAGCCTTCCATCACTAGGCTACCTTTTTTTTTTCCAGCATATTGGTCACATATTCGATCTTGTTGTCATCCTTTATCCTTAGCCTTTGTAGGATCTTTTACATCAGATCCAACCAATACCCATTCACTTCCGATTTGTCTGTTGCTCTTCCTCTAAAGATTGGCTGGTTTTATCCTAAGTACAGTTCTAGTGCATTCACTTGGCTTTTTTCAAGTTATAATTCTTGAACAAATTCAACAATATTCTCCAAGATTCACTCGACTCAATCCATCTGGCCTTCCCATTCGCTAAACCTAGTCTAGGCTTTTCACCCACTACCACCTCCCTAATTGGGGTCCTTGTTACTGCCCTCATTGTTGTCATTTTCATTCCTAATTCTTCTATTCCAATAGCCTACTCTAGTACAAGCTATCCGTAGCAAATATGATGAGTTAATATTACTCACACAAAGCATCTAAAGTTGGTGGAAATATGCATGCATGTGGATCTATATCCTTCTCTGAGCACAAGAAAAAAATATAACACTCAAAAATATTTTAGAATAGTTGGAGATTTATGTTTGTGATAATGTCCTAAATGCTAGATTTACATTTATGTTATAAGATGTAATTATATGGAATTGTTGATTTATTCTTTATATTAATAAAGGTCATACCTTCATTTATATCTCTCATTCTCATTTATATGAATGAGTCCTTAGATTTCTTGGTAGAGTTCGTACTCTCAAGGTGTTGAGATTGTGTGACATGGATCTCTAGTTCAGGATTTCTTAAAGGTTCCCAATCCTTAGATTTATTAGAAAGGGACTATGATTTGTCGATTAATGGATTGGCACATGGGCTACTACCATTGTTAGCATGCGATACTAATGGGAATGGGGTGGTGAGTCGCACGCCACATTACATGGGATGCATGTAGTAGATATATGGGTGGGTGTTGAAAGAGCATCCACCGAATGTGACGCCTGCAATAGATCACGTGGCTTGAGAATTAATGATTTGTTACTGGCTCTCAATTATGTATCTAGTCCTTAGACCAGAGGCAACATGGTATCATGTGCACTAGTGTCATGGATTTTTCGTTGAATGAAACCATCCGGTGTAAGAGGTGGGGATGCTTTCTGTGTGGTCTTTGGTAGTGATGTATAAAGGCAGATGTCTGCTAATGGGATCCATTGATCACCATTGTCTGCTGATGGGATCCATTGGATGAAGGTGTACGTCCTATGTAGTCTGTGTTGGTGGTGATTGGAAATCCCTTAGCCAGGGTGAGCATGAGATTGGAAAAAGGTCTAATGTTGGATTGGATTCGACATGATACCTCGATCACACATTACTAGATCAGACTCAGCTATCAAGTCCTATGAGTTTAATTAGTTTATAACTCTCACTTAATTGGGATGTTAGTCAATGGAGAGACTATAGTGCACGGTAATCAAGGACTCCTAATAGGTTCATATGAAGTTGGACTTCGTTAACATTAGAATCATTTTGAGTCCTAACCAAAGGATACTTAGGATCTTTTAAGGTGCTCTGGGAATTTGGAGAGATCATTTTAGTAGGTCGATGGGATCGACTGATGTTAAAGAATTGATGTGTCCTGATTAATTACTACACAGTTGTGAACCTAGAAAGTCACACGTGTATTGAGCAATGTAATAGATTAGTGATCCATTGTTGTTTGCGTGTTCTTTGTCATTATGGGACAATGATGTTGGTTGCTATCATGTGTGGGACACATCGATCTATGGTTATGGGAGATTGTTAATGGATAGCGAATCTTAAGTGCCATTAGACAAAGTTGGAGCATTATAGAAGGAACCAGTGAACAGGTTCATGAAGCGATCGATCGATCCTTTCATGCGGTCAACTGGTTAGGCTTTGTAGACTAATGCATAAGGAAAGTCAGCCGTTTCAGGCGATCAAGCGGGTGCCTCATAAGGTCAATCACTTATTCCATTTAATGTGACACAAATTTGTTGCATCAGAGCAATTAATGCTCTAATGTTGTGATAATTAAGGCATGGGAGAAGGGAGAGGCGTGGATAATAGAAGCAAAGAGTTGGAGGGATTTGATGAGAGATTGAGAGGGTTAAGGAAGCAGACGCTTGGTGTGAACAACTCCTTTCTTCTTCTTCTCTTCCTTGTTATTCTTCTGCCTTAGTTGTTCGTCTTCTTCTTCTTCCTCCTAAGCTACGGCTTCTTCTTGTTCTTACTCCAAGATAAGTTGGTGTAGCTGCTACCTTCTTTTTCTCCCCATAAAGAGGCTATTGGATAGCCATAGTACAACCAATGAAGGAACCGTTTAATAGCTTTGGGTCACCTCCATTGAGAGCATGATAGCACGGCTCTGTTTGAGGGTTTCGTGGCAACTCGAGTGTGGAAGAACTAGGTCCTCTACGCTTGTGGAGGCGAGTTGATCACTCTAACGGTTATTGGTAGGAAAAAACTTACTGGACAAAAAAGGAGAACACTGCATACACAACCAACACCAAACTTCATCTAAAATGTATACTAAAAATCCTTTTATGGCATGGGCTTTTCTGTTTTGCATGTGGTTGATAGATACCGAATCTTACAAGGTCGATTTTGGTTTTCGTTGTATATGTTTTATGTTTCCGCTGTGTTATTTTTCTGTTGAAAATGCTACGAAAATAAAACCCTTACATAGATCCATGCCGAGTTGGTATTTTTGGCACACCTTTGGCCACTGCCTTTCAACTTAAGCTAATAAATTCAAATTTAATTTTGACAAAAATTTAATTGACCAAATAAGTGAGTCAAGTGATTTAAAAATATGTGGATATATATGTAAATGGGTTTAATATATGCGTGGGTGTATATATATATATATATAAATGTTAGGGCCTGCTTCCGGATAAACCCGCTAGCATAGGACATCCGAAAGAAGGTCCTTCCAAAATGGAATACAGAAACCAACATAACCCAAAAACTTCATATTATAAACGGGCTTACTCCTACTAGGAGTAATAATCATTCAAACAAAATTTCTTAAGGGTTTAAAGCCATACACTTTTCAAAATAAACAAGGGCGCCAACAACATACAAAAATAAATAACCTTTGACATCGGTCCTCCACACAAATCCCAAAATCTTTAGATCGGGGGGAGATCTCTGTACACGTCTACAATCAACTTCAAGCCCTACTAGACTCCCCTTCTGCTATAGATTTTCCCTTACTTGGAATGACAACAAGAAAACAAGTGAGCCACAAGGCTCAGAAAGCATAAATACAACAAAGGGAATAAGATAGATGGATCTGTGAAGGCATGCATAAGATAAGAGTCAGTGGAAGACTTCTACCCGATAGTTAAAACAAATCGTTTGATCATGCCTTCCTCATTGATAATACCTCAAAAATTGGTATTTCATCACTTAATAACAATGCACACATTTAATTCATAGAGTGATATTCACACATTTTACACAATGGCATAACACTCTTCTTCCATACATGACTCGTAGCAAGAAGTCATCAACCCATGCTCATGCAACATTATATAATGATAGAAATACATGCGCTACTATGGCCCTCTAGGCCTCCACATCCATGAGACTATGTGACTACATATATAGCAAAATTCATCAACCACCCACAATGGTAAGAGCATCGCCTACCGGGTTTATGGCCATCTCACCTGCGTCAGGCACTCAATGGGATATCCCGTCTCACACTTGCTAAACTTAGCCTCTGTGCCAAAATAATAATAAGAGGTGTAAAGATAATGATAGCAATGCATCACACAAGAGAAGAGATTTTCGTGGACATGCCAACCAAAACATTACTTAACAATTTCCCCAAACGAGCTCGTTATGGTTAATATAGATTTGAGAAAGCCTTAACCGACTTAAAAAATATCCAAAATATATGATATTATATATCAAATCGAAGCCCTAGAAGTCTAGTTTATGACGCTTCAAATGGATTCCAATGAGTTCTACATCAAAAGTTATGGCTAAAACAACGAAGTACACACAATACAATTAAGCCGCGACTGAGTCGACTCGCCCAAAATCGAGTTGACTTGGCCAAAAATGGGGAGAAAAGGGCAAAAGAAACCAGCTTCGGCCGAGTCGACTTAACCCACCAACAAGTCTACTCGGCGTAACCCGAAATGCACAAAATGAATACAAAACATCCAAAACCACCCATGGCTAATCCCCTAACCCTTAAGTTGCCATTCCATGAATGAAAGATGGGGAAAAACAAGCCCCATAGAGACCCAAAAACTAGACCCAATGAGCTCTTTGAAAGAAATCCACATTTAAGAAAAGATGGAGACAAACCATTTAACTCAAGTTTTCAAAACACCATTTGGAGATATGAACATATCAACTTGGCTAAACATAAAGATATAATCTTGCATCAAAAGATATGAGAAATGAAGAGGGATGCTTTCCTTTTTGATGACGTAAACCAAGAGAAGGAAAAGCACTTCAAGATCTTCAAACCTCCTGATGATGTAGTGGCCGATCACCTTCCTCTGCCTCGGACCAAATGCCTGCAAAGAGATGAAGTCGGGGACTTACTCCCATGTGATCACTCTGATGTTCAAGTCAGTTCACCGGTCTATCTATATTTTTACAGTATATGGTCAAGAACTTAGGAAAAAAGAGAGTGGAATCATTTACCCATCCCTGTTGCTTTCCTTTTATCCTCTTGCCGAGATAGGGATTCTCTTTTTGAATTGCATGGATCCCCATCCCATCTCCTGCAAAGCCATGATCCTAATGATATGCTTATGGTAATTGTTTCCAAGAGGTTCGGGATAATCCCTATCTCCATGATTCTCGGAGTGATGGTTGATCTCGAGGAATCTGAAGAATCTTCGTTGAGTAACAGGTTAGCCAGTGTGTTAAGTCATATTTTCCACATACCCTATCTGGGATTAAGTTGGATGACGTTAGTGGAGTGGCTCCCTAGTGAGCATGTGTCACTACTGCTAATGGTTGTATTCCTGGGGTATTGGAGTAATTATGGTCCTGAGGGCATTTTCCCTTATCACTTGCCCCCCCCCCCCCCCCCACTCCTCAAGCCCTCTAGCTTGAATGGCTCAAGGAGTGTCGAAGTTTGTGAAGGTTTGCGCTCCCTTTTACCCTGAGGGTCGAGATCCGTTAGGTTCAAGGAGCTAGGGATTTTTTTTTTTTCTTACTTATGTTCATATGGCGTGGTTACCAATTTGTTCCGATGTTGATATCCGTTCCCCAGACACTATCCAAACCTTTCATGTCTCAAGCCACACAATCTCTGGGTACTTAATGCTCATCATTACCTGCTATTTGGTTCTCCACCTTCAAGGCTTTAATAGGCGACTCTCATCCTTCTGTTCACTTCTTATTCCAATCCTTTTCCTGTCCAGCCCACTACCGTGTTAGCGTGCATTCCCTTCTCTTTCTGCATCTTCCTTGCTCTTTCCCTCAACTTTCTTTCATGGCGATTATAGGATCTGGACGGCTTAACTCGGCCGGCGCAGAACTGATTAAGTGGGAAAACCACCTCGCCTCTTCCATTCCCTGCCAATGGATGAGCGAATTAGAGTGCCAGCAGTTCAGAGAAAAATATAAGATTCCTGAAGAATGGGAGGTTGAGTTCAACACCCATTTGTGGGCATGCCACCTCGTTGCCGGTCGTCTCTGTGTTTACAAGTGTGCCTTCGACAGGGGCTTCCGCCTGCCCTTTCGAGGAAAGGTCATGTCCCTTCTTCAACATCTCACCATCGTTCCAGCCAACTATCTCCCTTCGGATGGAGGTACTTGATGTGTTTTATCGTCATTTGCCACTTTGCTCGGGTAGAGCCTACGAGTGAACTTTTCGATTATTTCTTTACTACCAACTGCAACTCGTGGGGTTGGATGTCTATCTCGCCAAGGATTATGAAGGAAAGCAGCTTCCCAGTGTCCAATGAGCATTCTGATCCTGAGATCAAGGCCACATCGCTCATGTAGTTTGGGGGCTCCAAAGATTCAGATGACTGGAAGGAACGCTTCGTCTTCATCCGCCCCAAAATGTCCAACTCCTCACAAGAGATTTGGTCCGTGAACAATGGGTGGGCTTTGGATACCAAGCACAAACGCCTGAGCATCGAGGAAATAAAAGAGTTAGCCAGTAGGATCATGGCCCCCAATCAAGACTAGAAAGAGGAATGGCTTTCTAATCTGACGCTTAGCCAAACGGGCCTGGATGGTGAAAACTGTAAGCGTTAGCCTTTGTCTTTCTTCCTTACTTTTTCATTCCTTTTATTTTTACCAAACATTGATTTTCCTTGTTCTTCTTGCACAGTTGAAAATCTCTAGGAGATAACTTATTCCCCTATCACCGAGGGGATGATCTTAAACTTCCCCGAAAGCAAAGGACCTTCTACCCTGGCCAAAACAAAGAAGAGAGCTGAGAAGGCCCCCAAGACCTCTCAAGGTAAAGGTCTCTCTGCTCTGTCCGAGAAGGCTCTGAAGGCCTCTCAGAGTAAAGGACTTTCGCCGCCTTCTTCTTGAAGAAGATGGTTGTGGAAGACCCTAGGACTTTCCAGGAGGCCCCAATGGGCAAGGTCGAGGCTCGCCAAGGAGTCCTTCCTCGAGATCCCGAGCCCTAAAGAATAAGAGGGACTCCCAACCTTCCCAGCAACCGGCAACAACACTTGCATCCTCTCAAGACCCGTCCGAAGGTGGCTAGGGCGGAGGCTCAGGGAAGTCAGCTACCTATAGGTATGGAGTCAACCATAACTCATCCCAGCATTCCTATCCCTTCTGTTTTTAAGCGGATATTAACTTCCCTATCTCCAGAGGGGCACCTGGGATTAACAAGGAGAGCTACATTAGAGGAAGCTTCTACTCTTTCTACTAAGGAGATTCTGGCCTAAATGGCGAAGAGACGAAGGGTTGAGACTGCCCCCTCTCCTTCTTCGGCCGAGGCGACCTCAGTTCTTGAAGCAGTTGAGGCCCCTATTAAGACCTTGGCTATTTCCAGTGCTTTACTGGCTGCGAGAGAACCAGATTACTGCGTTGAGATTCTAAGGGTAACCTTTACCGCTTGGCTTTTCCCTCGAGTTCTCTTCATACGAACATGCCTTAACCTTTATTTTGTTTCTGTTTTTCAGAGCCTTTCGGCCTTTCAAGATTCGGTTACCCAGTGAGAATTAGAATTCTAGGCCTAGATCTCTTCCTTGGAATTTGAAGTTGAGAGGCTTCGAGGGCTTGAGGCTCTCTCTTCTAAGCTAGCAGATCTCGAGCATAGCGTGCATATCCTCAACAAGTCAGTTGAGTTGGTGCAAGAGGAAGCAAAGCTTGCCAACGAAGCTGAGGCTCGAGTTCGTGAGGATCTGAAGCTAGCTCAGAAGAGTATGCTGGAGGCTCATTAGGCCAACTCCAGGCTCGGGGACGAGATGGATACCGCGAAGGGCGCAAACGACCTACTCTGAGAGAATGCGAAGAAGCTCACCTTGGAGTTGAAAGAGGCCAAAAAGGGCTATGTAGAAGCCATGGAGTCCTACTCTCTGTGCAAAGAAGACCTCTGATAGCTAATACCATGCTTCAATCTGCCCTTAAGGATGCCTATGTGGCCTTCCAAAATTGTCGCTAGGATTTTTGAAGCTCCGAGGCTTATGCTGCGGAGTTAGAAGGTGTCCTTCGGGGTGGATTTGAGCAGATGAAGAAACTTACGAATGAGGGCTTCTCGAACCTGGACGTGGACTCCATCGCCTTTGATGTCTCGGCAGCTTTATCTTCTTTAGAATATATGCCTTTGTATTTGAACTTAATATCTCAATAAAATTTAACCTTTTAATTTTGCATCTTCTTTTTCTTTGTTTGCTTGTTTTCCCAAGAACTTATAAGATTTTCCCCTTTTCTCCCCGAAGCTTGAACATTATCCGCACTAGTTAATCACTCTTTTAAGAGAAACTGTAACTCTTCGAAGGAGATCGTAACTGGGGGGGGGGGGCTACATCTAACTCCTTCTACGCTTAGAGGATTGTCTTTTGCCCCTTCTCAGGGATAAGGTATCCGGGGATCAGATTTGATCCTTTCCCCATTTTTTTTTCTTCTTTCGGAGGTTCAGGGCTCCCCGAGGATCACATCTGATCGTTTTTCTTTTAATCAAGGGTTTAAGGCCCCCCGAGGATTATATCTAATCCGTTTTCTTTACTCAGGGTTTTAATCTCTCGAGGTTAGCCTTATTTTTGGTCAGGGGTGGTCCCCTGGGATCTTTTGTTGTGAGGAGCTTCAACTGTTGGGAAAAAATAAATTTATTTCAGAAGTCACAATAAAGAACATTACTAATAAAATTTCCTCAAATTTTTCACATTCCAAGTATTTTTAATGAGTACACCCTATGTGGTCTGGAGTTTATAAGCTCTAGGACTGAGGGCTTTCACCACTCTGAAGAGCCCCTCTTAATTAGGTGTTAACTTGTTTGCTTCTCGGGTACTTCGAACATCTACTCTCCGTAATACCCAATCTTCAGGAAGAAAATCCCGAGCTTTTACCTTTCGGTTATAATACCTTTCAATACGCCGATTGTACGCTACCTGTCGAATCTTCACCTGATCACGAAGTTCATCGAGGATATCTAAGTTGTCTCTTAGATTTTGTTCATTAGACTCCGGGATGAAGAGTTCCACTCTGAGGGTTGGCACGCCTATTTCAATCGGGATCAAAGCTTCCGACCCATAACATAAGCTAAACAAAGTCTCGCTCGTAGATACCTTCATCGTGGTTTGGTAAGACCATAAAATACTTGGTAACTCATCCACCTAGCCCCCATCTTCTTTTCCACATGGGCCTTTAGACCATGCAATAAGGTTTGGTTAACGAGCTCGATTTGGCTATTGGCTTGCGGATGGGCCACTGGAGTGAAATGCTGTCGTATCTTCAGCTCCTGGAACCATTCCTATACCGATCGATCAGTGAACTGAGTGCCATTATCTGAAATTAGGACTCGAGGGATTCCGAACCAACACACCACATTCTTCCATAGAAATTGCTTCACTCGCCGAGTAGTAATGGAGGCCACTGGTTTCGCTTCAACCCACTTCGTGAAATAATCTATGATAGCAATAATGTATTTAACCTGGCCAACTGCCAAAGGGAAAGGACCCAAGATGTAAATGCCCTATTGAGAAAAGGGGCAAGGTGCGACCAAATGAGTTAAAGTGACAGCTGGTACATGAACCAGGTTAGAGGTTCGCTGGCATCTATCGCAGGTTCTGACCAACTGCTCTGAATCCTTCGCCATCGTTGGCCAATAATACCATTGTCGAAGAGCCTTCTGGCTAAGGGTTTGGGCCCCAATGTGGCTTCCACATATACCTTCGTGGATCTCCCTTAAAATATAGTCTGCTTCGCGGGGCCGGATACACTTGAGTAAGTGCTGCAAGAATGACCTTTTATAGAGCTCCCCATCGACTATTACGAAACTTCGGGCCTTTCTTTTGATTTCTTGAGCTTCTGAGTTGCCGTCGGGAAGTTTTCCCTCCTTCAAGTATAAGAGCAAGGGATCCACCCAATTGGGCTCGGCATTAACACACATTTATTCAACTAACTCCTCAATGCTCTTCTGTGGTAGAGACTTAATTCGAATCTCCTGAGAGCTTGTTGAGAAGGAGGACGAAGAGATTCGGGACAAAAGATCTGCTTCCATATTCCTGGCCCGAGGAACATATTCCACCTTCATCGATTGGAAGCACGCCATCAGCTCCTTGACCATAGTCAGATATTTCGCAATGTGACCTTTTCAAGCCTCGTATTCCCTATTCACTTGCTACATGACCAGATTGGAGTCCGAACTCACCTTAATTCGTTGCGCTCTTAACTGCTCAGCTAGTCTCAAACCTGCCAACAGGGCCTCGTATTTAGCCTTATTATTAGATGCTCGAAACTCGAAGTGCAAGGCATAGGGCCAAGTCTACCCATCAGGGGATTTGATCATTAGCCCCGCTCCGCCACCGCTCGAGGTCGAGCTTCCATCCACGGCTAACATCCATGGCCTCTGGTCCTGTTCTGAGGCCTCTTGGGATCCAATCTCTTTGCGATAAAATTTGCCAATGCTTGGGTCTTGATAGCCGGTCGAGGTCTGTACTCAATATCAAAAGCCGTGAGCTCCATCGCCCATTTCAACATCCTTCCTGAGAGCTCTAGTTTGCTAAGCACCTGCCTCAAAGGTTGGTTAGTAAGCACGATAATGGTATGAGCTTGAAAATAGGGCTGAAGTTTCCTCGCCGAGATTACTAAGGCAAAGGCCAACTTCTCCATGGGAGAATACCGAACTTCAACCCCTGTCAATCGTTTACTGGCATAGTAAACAGGCCTGTACCTTTTATCTTCTTCTTGGACCAACACCGAACTCATGGCCTCTTCGGTGATTGCCCAATAAAGATACAACGATTCTCCTTATTGAGGCTTGGTGAGAACTGGAGGCGAGGCCAGATGTTCCTTCAGCTTGCTGAAAGCTTCTTGACATTCATCGTCCCAGAAAAAATTCTTTGCCTTCGACAAGACCTTATAGAAAGGAAGACCCTTCTTCGCCAACCGAGAGAGGAATCTCCCTAAAGCCGTCATTCTGCCTGTTAAGCTTTGTACTTCCTTGATGATCCTCGAGGCTGGCATGTACAGAATGGCTTTAACCTTCGCTGGGTTCACCTTAATCCCTCGGTGATGAACTAAATAACCCTTGAACTTTCCTGCAAAAACTCAAAAAATACATTTGACAAGATTAAGTTTTACATGAAACTTACAAAGAGTTTGGAAGCATTCTTCCAATTCTATAGGATGATGCTCGGCAACGAGGCTTTTCACCAACATGTCATCTACATAAGCTTCCATGTTTCGATTTAGTTGATTTTGAAAAAGCTTATTCACTAGACACTAGTAGATAGCCCCCGCATTCTTCAGCCCGAATGACATTACTGTGTAATAGTAGGTTGCTTTATTAGTGATGAACGCCGTCTTCTCCTGATCTTCGGGATGTAGCGGAATCTGGTGGTATCCCTGAAAGGCATCTAGAAAACTCATTAATAAACAGCCATCCGTCCCATCAATCAGGGCATCTATCTAAGGAAGGGGGTAGCTATCCTTCGGGCAAGCCTTGTTAAGGTCAGTGAAGTCGATACAAAGCCTCTACTTGCCCTCTCCTTTGGGCACCAACACTACATTTTTTGATCATCTGGGATAATCAACCTCCCAAATGTATTTTGCCTCCATTAACTTCTCCACTTTCGCTTCAATCGCTTTGGCCCTTTCCGGGGGAAAACTTCACTTCTTCTATTTGATAAGCCAGAAACCCAGATGTATTCCCAACCTGTGCATTATGACTTTTGGGTAAAATCCCGGCATGTCTTGAGCCATCCATGCGAAGACATTTACGTATTATCGAATGAGGGCTAAAATTTGACCCCTTAGGGGTTTTTTTGGTTCAGCACTTATCTTTATACAACGCTCAGGGTGGATCTTCCCTCAAGGGTAGTTCCTCAAGCTTGTCCATGGGCTCTTCCGTTTTCAGATCCCCCGACCCCTCCAATAGAAAACTGACAGCTGATGGGGGTCTCTTTTCTCCTTCCAAGTCTTTTTTATAACAAAAAATTTCCCCTTTCGGCGAATTCTCCTTCCGCTTCCCTCGTAAGGTCTCTGCACCCCTCGCTATGCCTATAGAAAGCCATGTAACATTCCTGGGCTGATCGCAAATCTCCTCGCACTTCGCCTACCCCATTGGCAGTGGGGAACTTCATCATCATATGATACGTGCTAGGAATAGCCTATAGAGCGTTGAGGCCTGACCTTCCTAAAATCATGTTATAAGTTGCAGGCACATCTGCCACCAAAATATCCAGCACGACCTGAGAGGTTCGGGAACCCTTTCCCAAGATTAGTGGAAGCTGAATGACTCCATCTGAATACACAACTTCCCCATCAAATCCAACTAAGGAGACACGAGCCAGTCTCAGCTGCTCCATTCGGTATCCCATGCCTAATAAGGCTTTCCTATACAAGATCTCCGAAGAACTATTCGGATCTACTAGGATCCGTCGAAGCTCCCACTTTTCAAGCTCAATTGTTATTACCAATGGATCGTTTCAGTTCGGATACCCGGGGAGGTCGTTGTAATACCCCAGATTTTCAAAATAAAAAATGAGGTAATACCTGATATTGTTAGGTTCTAATACTTAAGGAAATAGGTCATTTTGAGGGATTATAGAAGCGTTGAGTCAAAGGTTTAGTTTTTGAGCCAGTGGCAAAATCGTAAATATTGAAATTTGGGTAAAAATATAATTTACCTAAAACCTTTGGGTATTAGCATAATTTGTCTATTTTTTGGGGGACCAAAAAGTGCAATTAAAAATGGCCCGGGGACTAAGTCACAAAGGGTCTAAGTGTAGTTACATGAAAAGTTTGGGTCAAATCGTCATTTGTTGAAACCTTAAAATATCTCTTCAAAATATCTTGGATTTCAAACTCAAATCAAATGGAGCTTTGGATCGTTTTAAAGTCCAAGTCCAAGTCTTTGCTCTAAGTCTTCTCCAAGTCTTCCCTAAGTCTTTGCTTAAAGTCCAAGTCTTCTCAAAGTCTTCCCCAAATCTTCTCCAAGCCTTTTGCTTAAACCTCTAAAAGTCTCCAAACCTTATCCTCAAGGACACATGGCAATCAACCATTGGCCACTTGGAAGATAAGATAATGTCACATGATGGCTCATAATGACCCCCTGAGATGGCATCGTGTGATTGGCCAAGGAAAAGCTTACTTAGTCTCCAAGTTTGGTAAAGTTTCCAAACCTTATCCTTAAGGACACATGGCAATCAACCATTGGCCACTTAGGAGATAGGATTTGAACTCTCATGATGACGTGACACATGGCGCGATTTGGTTCGCCAGAGTTTCTTATAAATAAGGGCTTTGGGGTTATTCATTTTGCGCACCAAGTAAGGAGGAAAAGAAAAGAGAGTTTGAGAGAAGAAACGCTATCGAAAAGAAGGGAGAAAGTCGAGGGAGAATGAGTCTTGACGGAGTTTTTGGGTCTTTCTCGAAGTTTGTGCCAAGCAGTAAGAAAAACTGCGAGAAAAGCCATCCCGCTCGTTGTAAACTGTGCTTCTTAGGGTAAACCTTCAAGGTGAGTGGTTTCTGCATGCTTTTTGATTCTTCTTGAATATCCTTCGTCTCACTTGTGTGGGGTTGGTGGCTACATCTCATGTTTCCTTGCTTCCGAGCATTTCTTTCCTATTTTGCCTGCATCACAGAGTTTGTGCTTGTGGTTTGTTGATGGGGTTAAACATGATTACTCTTGCATGTAGCTTATGGTTTGCATATCATATTTTCCTTAGTTTGTGCACCGTGCCTATTGGTGGGGTCGTGCCTACTTGATATTCCTTAGTTTGTACATATTCCTTCTATTTTGTCTCCAATATGTTGTTTGGTGACAGTGGATATTAGTGGATCGGGAATTTGTATATGATGATTGGTCGCTTGTTGGTGAATCATCACGATGATCGAGGGGGCAATCCCATGCCTACAGGTGGGGCTGAGGGGTTGAACTCCGATCACGTGCCTACAGGTGGGGTTGAGGCGTTTCACACAAGTGCCGACAAGGATGATGGAGGCTCGGGGGGACTTCTTGATATATTGCATTTTTTTTTTCTCTTGCATGCACTGTTTCCTTTCTTTCTTACCACTCACTTAGATGTTATTATTTTACTTTAGTTGTTTTATACCCCTGGAACATTCAACGATCCAAATATATCAAAAGTGCCAGGTGTTCTAGGTTCCAGTTCGAGTAAGCGCAAAGAAGTGGAGTTGGGATAGCTTTGGGTTTTATAGCTAGCTTCGGGTTTATTTCATTATGTACCCTGGTAGTTCAAACGATGTATTGTAAATAATGACTAGGATACTCAAGGTTGTAAGAGGTGTGTGTGAGTGTTCTACAGTTGTTGTACCTATAGTGATGTGTTGTGTTTTTTTTGGAGTATTGAAAGTCGTATGCATTTCTTATGCTTGTAAAGGAAATCTAGTGGAAACCCCTTTGTTTAGCTATGATTAAGCTTTTAGGTTCGATCCAATGCTATCGTTGATTAAGGGTTTCCATAATGCCCATAGGTGATGTCAGTTTATATTTCGCATTGTTGCATATTTTTTGAAAGTGGGGCATTACAGTCATTATCTGAAAAGGAGATTGCCTCCCCTCTTCTCGACCTCTTCACCCCCGAGGTTTGGCTACCCCCTGAATTCTCCTCACCCTTCAGGCCCGGGACCTCCCCCGTGGTGAGCGTATGGAACACTAGGGGCTGAGGATGATCTTCTCTTGCTTGTGGTGGTCTCTCCCATTTAGGGTGAATTCCAAGAGCGCTCTCACTCTTCACCTCGGTCCCTCTTGGGGTGAGGACTTCGCGAACGTCGCACTTTCCCCTTTCGGGGATCTGCCTCCCTAGCCACAAAACTCCTGAGGAAACCCCGATTGATGAGCTCCTAGATCTCCTCCTTCAACTGGTGGCATTCCTCTGTATCATGCCCATGATCTTGGTGGAAGTAACAATACTTATTCCAATTCCTCTTATTGGATGGTGCCCGCATAGGCAGTGGTTTCTTCAAATAGTCATTTCCCTCAATAGTGGCAAGGATCTCCGCCCTTGGAGCATTCAAGGAAGTGAAACTGCTCGATTCCCACCGAGGGCGATGCTTCTCCTTTTGATCCTCCCTTCTACCTTCACTCTTATTTTCTTCGGAATGCTTCTTTTTCTCTTTCTTCTCGATGTATTCGGCTCTTTTCACCTACATCATCTCCTCAGCATTAATGTACTTCGTTGCTTGGCCAAGGATATCCGTGAACGTAAGCGAAGGAGTTTTGGCCGATGACTGAGCGAATGGGCCTGGCCTTAGGGCATTATGGAATGCCACCATAGTGACACTATGGTCAAAGTTCTCGATGCTCAAGGCCTCCATATTAAACCTCGAGACAAAATCCTTCAAGGACTCACCCTGGTTCTGCTTTAGGAAAACGAGGGCCATAGTAGATCTCTGATGCCTCCGAAGAGGTGCGAAGTGAGCCAGAAAACTACTTTAAAGCTGGGTGAAGTTAGCTATTGAGTGATGGGCCAGATTTGAGTACCAGGCTAGCGCATGCCCTTCCAACCTTGCCAGGAAGACTCTACACCACATTGCGTCAGACGCATCTAGCCCCATCATATGGGAAGTAAAAAGATTCAGGTGATTAATTGGGTCGGTAGTTCCTGCACAGGGCTTGATAGCCGGAATGTGAAGATGCTCAGGCAGTACCACGGCCATTATCTCAGGACTAAGGGGCTGATTCACCACTGTCCCCCGAGACTCCCCCTGCTTCGGCTTTTAATCCGCAATCTCTTTTTCTAACTGACGCAGCCTCCTTTCTTGCTATTGTGCATGCGATATACTGGAGGATTCTTCGGCTTCCCCGTGTCCGTCTTCCTGCCCCCGTCCTTGTGGGTCCATTTCCTACGGGCAAGATCCTTCCTTCAATGGGGGCTTCTGCCCCCTCCTGCTTGAGAATGATGGGCCTGCTAGTGTTGGTGGTCCAGGAAGTCGGTAAGCAACTCCGTCAAGCGTTGAACCTGATTCTCTAAAAGCGTGATCCGATCGGGCGAGGGATGAGGATTATCCGGGCTACGCTCCCTCCCTTGTTGGCTCCTCGAGGGATTGTTCTGACTCAGCTCCTGGGTAAGGTTACCGCTAGCAACCTGAGATTGGTGCCTCCTGGTTTCCATTGGGACAGAGAGAGAACCTGAACGTCGAGGTAGACGACACTGGAGAGATAGGAAGAGAAATGTCTCGGCCTCACGGTGGGCACCAAATGATGATGCGATGGTCGATCACCTTCATCTGCCTTAGACCAGATGCCTGTAATGAGATGAAGTCGGGGACTTGCTCCCCTGTGATCACTCCGACATTCAAGTCAGTTTGTCGGTCTATCTATATTTTTACAGTATATGGTCAAGAACTTAGGAAAAAAGAGAGGAATCCTTTACCCGTTCTTGTTTCTTTCCTTTTATCCTCTTACCGAGATAAGGATTCTCTTTTCGAATCGTCGGGATCCCCATCCCGTCCCCTGCGGAGCCATGATCCTAACGATATGGATATGGTAATCATTTCTGAGAGGTTCGGGATAATCCCTATCTCCATGATTCTCGGTGCAATGGTTGATCTCAAGAAATTCGGAGAATCTTCACTGAGTAACAGGTTAGACGGTGTGTTGAGGTGTATTTGCCATGTGTCCTCTTTGGGCTTAAGTAGGATGATGTCAGTGGAGTGGCTCCCTAGTGAGCATGTGTCACTGCTGCTATTGGCTGTATTCCTAGGGTATTGGAGTAATTATGGACTCGAGGGCATTTTCCCTTATCACCTGCCCACCTTGAGAGCTTGCTTCTACCACAACTATTGGAAGAAAAAAAGAAGAAAAAGATGAAGAAAGAGATTGCCGAGAGAAAGAGAGAGAGAAGGAGAAGAAAAATTGAAGAAGAAGCAAGAGGGTATGGACAACCCTTTCGCCAGCCACCAAATCCCCCAACCTTGCCCCCCACTTCCACATTTGCCCCTTACACTCACACACACATCACTACTTTATTAAGCCTATTTTAGACTTTTACCTTTATTTCCATTTTCATATCCCATTTTTCTTTAATCACCACTTATACACACAATTCACACACACATAATTATGCAAAGGCCCACCTTTATTTATCTATGGCCCAAGCCCACTTAAAAGCCCATCCATGCTAGGCCCATGAAACTATTCAACCCATCACTTCCTTTGGGGCTACAAACCCTTGGTCCAAGCCCACTTCATAACCACTATTTATACCTTAACTTTACACACTCTCAACAATTTACTTTCAAGAAAATTTTAACCAAAAACATAATATATATATTTTTTTAATTTAATGGCATCTAACAATTAAGGCCCACATGAAATTAATTACACAAAAAGTATATTTATCATCTAAGACCCATTAAACGGGTCATTACATAAAATGGAGAAGCTAGCGGGCTGCAACCCACCAACTCCACCCCTTTCCCACGCCCCTACATGGCCACACCACATAGTCTCTTAGAAAAGAAAGTAGCAAGCACCTACTCACCTACGTGACTAAGCCAAGAGGCTCCCTTGGGTAACCCCTTTATACTTTTAGGGATGCCTTGGAAGCCATCCTGACTTTTTTTTTTCTTCCCCCATGTCCACATGTAAATATAGGAATGTTTCACAAAAATTGAAAGCTTTAAAAATAAAAATAAAACATAAAATAGTTTATATTAATTTTATTCTTGATAAGGAAAATGAGGCACCTTATAAATTGGGGGAGAATATCTCATTTGATATATTTGAAGTAAGTGTAAAAAAAGAGAGAAAACAAGTGAAATGAAGAAGAAACATACCGTTAAAGTGACTAAGGAAAGGCTAGAAAGCTAGGAAGAGCAAGCAAGAGCCCCTAATGTGAGGTTCTCCCACTCACAAACTCTTATTTTTTTATCTTTTTGTGTTTCTTGAGAAATCAATTTGGAAATGTGCTTTACTTTGGCTTCTCATTTGCATCTTGAGAAATGAATTTTCAAAATAGACTCTATTTTGGCTTCTTATCTGCATCTATTATCATGTATGTGTTGGATTACATAGATCTCATCATATACTCAGCGAAATAAAATTTAATTTTGCAAGTATCACGTTTTTCAAAACTTATGGTTTGCAAAAAATGAAAGACAAAAATGCAAGAATACCTCTCGATGAAATCCGATTTCATTGTTAGGTTCCCCGCCGTATAATTCTTCAAGTGTAAGATGCTGAGTCGGTCCACCCAAAATTACTTAAATCTAAGAATCTCAAGAGAAAATGAAGTAGATTTTTTCTCAAAATTTCTATCTTACTTTGGATTCATGCGCGCACACACACACACACACACTTCTCAAAGAGTTCTCTCAACTCTAAGTGTTCCAAGAAAGTGAGAAGTGAATTTTCATGAGTGTATGAAGTTATTTATATGGAACTATCAAAACCCTAGTGTTCTATTGGGCCTATCTTAATAAGCCCAACCCAACTAATGTTTTATTGGGCCTTGCTTAACAAACCCAACCCAACTACTGATCTATTGGGTTAAGTACAATCCAATTGGGTTAAGCCCAATTCAAATAGTGCCATTCGGTCAAGTTTAATGTGGTAGCAAAAAATTCAACCCAATTAATAATTAAATAATAATTTAATTATTCTTATTTATCCAATAAATAAATGAACTATTATTAGTATTTCTAAAATTACTAATTTATCCTTCTTCTTTTTGAAGGTGATTTCTTTTTGGGTGAGACTTTCTGTGTAACATTTCGCATCGAGCAATATGAAGGATAGGAACAACTTACCCTGATGGGCCTACGCAAACTTCCTAGGGGGTCACCCATCTTTGAGCTTCCCCAGTTCAAGCACGCTTAACCCGGGAGTTCTTTGCTTATATTCAGCCCAAATGAATTCAGCTGGTGTTATTTTCTTCCTTACTTATCCTCGATATATACTACCATTTTCTGGGTTCTTGGGATATTACAGATATCCATGTTATCTCAGGTTTAAGAACTAGTTGCACATCCGCAACTAACATTAAATCATTGACCCATGAGATACAACCCATGTGATTCAATGTTAACAGTCTCGTTCAGTGAACTCATTCCTATAACAAACACCCACTCATCTTCCTTCAATATCTCATACAGAATGGCATGATACCTCACCAACTTTATCTTTTAGTATCTCATACTGAATAAAAATGAAGATGATGTACTTGCCTTTGCGAGTTGTTACAATTTAGTTTAGGAACTCTATGGGTAGGAACATGTTTATAATATAACGAATTGTGAATTATCCGGAACTTGTATTCTTAACATTTAAGAATGGTATTCACCCCTTATCATACTAATGGATATATGTTTTTAATTTAAAGCATATTGTAATTTAAATAAAAATATAAACTTGTCATTTAAATATTATTTAAAGAATTACAAGATTGAGTGTCTTTGTGTCACTAGAATTGGTCTTTAGGACTCATATATAACATTATGACCATTCTATTTTGCCCTATCGCTCATGCCAAAGGCGATGTAGTCGAGGACCTTTCAAAAGGTACTTCTAGCACTAATTGAGAAAGCTCTTGGAAGGAGGCTGACGTGGTCCCAAGTGATACCGTAAAGTGGAAACTTGCATTTTTCTTACTGCTTGGGCTTGAGGTGATGTGGTTAGAGACCTTTCAAAAGGCATTTCTAATGCTAGTTGAGAAAGCTTGTGTATGGAGGTTGACACGATCACAAATGGCACCTTTGAGTAGAAACTTGCATTTTCTTTTATGAAGACATTTATAAATGTTTTATTTTGGGGAAATCTTTACTTAGAATGTTCATGTTCTAACTTAGGTTTATCTTATAGGATAGTAAAAAATTTTAGGTGAATAGGAATGAAATTCTTGAAGCATAGTTTTGGGAAGTTTTGTTATTTTTGTAGCATGTAATGATTTGTAGATAATATCAAGTGTATTAAGCATGTCAAATCTATTATACGAACTAGATTTTCATTTGAAGTCTGTTATTTTATTTTAGTGAAAATAAACAACTTTTACATTCATATCTAAAGTTGTAGTGATTTAAAAATTTATTTTAAGGGTCCTTAAAGATATTTTTTCGAATGCCTAAAACATCTTTTTCTTTTCTTTTTTTTTTTCCTTTAAACTTAGTATTTCGAAATTATTCAAAAATTCAAACTCCTTAATGCGAGTTATGAATCAAACTAAATTCGATTTGTTAAATTATGCACACCCAAAATTACCTTGTTTTGATTAACTAAACCAATCACACAAATTTCACTAAAAAGTAAAGCCACTTGTTAGGATTTATGATTCAAAATGTATTTTTTCATATAATTGATATATGTTGTTTGTATGCATTTTGTTATATATTTGGGTTTCATCTTATGTTCATTTAACTAACATTTAAATATATATACATGATTGATTTGCTGATTATTTTGTGGGCCATTAGCCATTTGGGCCGAGATCAGTTTTATGAGGCAAGCCCATCTTTCATGTGGCCCATGCGCTTTACCTAAGCCCAGCCGATTGCCTGCAGCTATATAAGGGCAGTTTCTTGCCCTAATTTGCACAGATCTGCTTCTACTCTCTCATTTGAAACCCTAAAATCGGCGCTCTTGAAGTGAAACTCTCTCTCGCTTGTGAATCCTTCTCTTGTTCGATTGGCTTCGGTTTGTTGGTAAGATCACTCGGTAAGGTTGTATTGCTTTAATCTCTGTTGTTGAATTGCCTGAGGCGTGAGAGATTTGGTGTAACTGATAGATCAGATTCTTAACTCGATCTTGAGATCGGTAGAACAGATTCTATACTTGTTCTTGTATTTTGTTTCTGATTTCAGTTGATGTATTTGCAATACGTTTTTATTCTTGCTGTGATCTTGTAATCTGGTTGTAATCGAAAGCTATTAGTGGATTGACTAGAGGCGGAACCTCTACCGTGAGTAGGATCTATTGATCCGAACACGTAAAAGCTTTGTGTTCTTTCACTTTTCTCGGTTTTATGCTTGTTCTTGGTTGGTTTGGCAGATTAAAACAGGGTTAATACATTAACACCACTGGAGTAGAGGTAAACCTTACTTTCTATAATCTTTTTTTTTTTCATTTAAACAATTATCACAAATAATATTATAAGCTTCCAAAGCAGAGTGTTTGCAAGGAACATGGTTTAATTTGTAACCCATTCAAAGAAGTAAGTAACTCCAATCTTATATAGTATGTCATAACACTTCTAACTAAAATAGTATAATAAGACGATAAAAAAAACTAAAACATCTTTAAAGGCTTCAATGTCTCTACGATACAAAACTTTCTTTAGTTAAAACATAAAAACAAAATAAATAACATAAACTAAACTTTCGCTACCTTTTCTTTTCCTTTTCTAGAGCAATTGACACATTTGAATATATCGATGCAAGAAATAAACTTTTTACTGAGGGTTAAAATTATATTTGAGCATAAGTGATGAAAATATGAAACTCTTTGGCTGCGTTCTCTTTGTTTTTTAATTTTCAATTTTGATTTTTGAATTCATTTTTAATTTTCTGTTTTGCTAGTCTGTTTTTAGAAAATTGAAAATGCTTTCTCTTTGTCATTTAAAAAAACTATTTCTCAAAATAAAAAATTAGAAAATGTGTTCTTTTTGAAATTTTGAAAATATTTTTTAATGATATTTAATTCAATAAATTTGATTATTCAGTAAATTATAAATTTTTAATGTTAATATATTATTAAAAAATATATACATTTTAAAATTAATGAAATTTTTAATATTTTTTTATTATAATAATAAAATATAAATAAATAAATAAATAAATATTTTTTTGAGTTTTGAGTTTATTTTGGATGAAAACACTCAAAACAACTTTTTGTTGTTTTGAGTTTTCTTTATAATTTTTTTTTCGTTTTCAAAAATGCATTTTTGAAAACAGTAAAAAGAATGCGTTTTTATTATTTTAAAAAATTAAAAACTAAAAATAATTTGAAAACAGTGAAGAGAACGCAACCTTCATGTTCTAACATTTTTATACTATCCATCACTTCACACCAAGCCATAAGAAATAAAACATAACCACCAGAATGTATTTATGTCATTAACAGCTGAATAAACGCAATTAGTAGATATAAAAATGACAAAAAAATTACAATTTAAATGTGAAAATTATTATAATAATGCAGTATGATTCTCGCAACTCAAAATGATAATTTAAATGTGACGATTATTTCCATACTTTCTTTTTTTTTTTTTCTTCTTCCTCTTCTTTCCATTCCTTGTTTACCCACAAAATTTGATGCTACCTCGTTGAAAGGGATTTTTAGTAAGGTGTCCATATTTTCCAATAAATCCCCAAAACACTCCAAACCACCAAAATTTACCCTACAACCACCAATTGTACCCTCAAAACCTCCCCAACAATAACTTCTCATCAATTTGGCCTAAAACTCTAAAAATCAACTGACTTTTGCTCCAATTTGTTTTAAGTTTTCAACAAAACCCTTGAATTTGTTGCTAAACGTGAAGCTTAATCCTCCAATCAAAATCCACGGCTGGTCATAAGGCCATCATCATCATTTTACCTAGTTCTAGCCCTTTGTAAGGTGTAATGGTGGTAATGTTGTGATCCGGGTTTAATACTAAAATTTTTTAAAATTACATTTTGTCTTTCTTTGTATTACACCTAGGGTTGACTAACTTCTGCTTGTTACATTTTGACCCTCTAGTTTATAATAAATATTGTTTGATCCTTCAAAATTAGAAAATTTTCTCCCTAAGTGTAACAACTTGCCTTTCGGAGCTTCTGCTAGCATAGAGGATCCGTGAAAGGGTCATTACTTGAGTGATATAGAATAATAACACAAACTAAAAACTCAAACACCACCCTTATTAAAACCATATCTTTTAAATCGCATAGCATCTCATAGTCATTTTTATATAAACATTCATGTCATGATCCTACCTGGCTTATATAATATATATCCATCTCAAAATTATAAAACATTATTCTAACACAAGCACAACGACACCCAGGACCTAGTCTCGGGAGGACTCTGCACTTACTATCATGACTCGACGATCTAGACCCAATCCCCGTTAAACGTACCTAATACCTCGGACGATTCTCTTACCTAGAATGATGGAAAATAAAGGTGAGTCGCGGGACTCAGCAAGCTCATGAAATAAAGGTTGTAGGTTAAAGACATGACTTTTTCCATAGCACCTCGTGCAATTCATGCTAATGCAACAACCCACCATGTCTTGATCTATACGTGCCTTAATTCTAAATGCATAACATAAAATTAATTAAACATAAAGAGGTCCTTAGGGCCTACATAAGCCACACATTGGTACCCAAGTCCCGCATACAAACCTGTTATAGCCTACTATAGGCTACCATATCATCATTCAATAAGACCCGCCTTTTCCTAACCTTGGTCGGCTTTTCCTAACATTCATAACATCACTTTTCTGTCATCCATCATATCATCCTATCATGTTGTGGTCTACTGCCACGGCCTACGATCCGTGATGGGTGCCACTCATCACCCTTACTCATCATAGCCACACAACCTTACCATGCAATGCAACAATTAGAAAATGCAATGGCTTTTGTAGCATAAACGTGATGACAAAGCCCCCATAAACCAAGCATCAGGCTATGCTACACCTATATAGGAATTCACACATGCAATATGCTCTAAATGCACAGGCTCACCTAAAAAACCCAAGTTGGCTCTTAGACCAACTAGGTCATGCAAATGCTTACACATCCCATCACACGCAAATCATGTTCCACCAGTGAATGCAACCCAGTCCCTATGCAGCACACACATCATGATGTGCACAAACCAAGGCTAAAATTTGGCAATACCAACTCTTTTGGCCCGTCTAACGCTTATCGTAATAGCTGATGACTGACGCCCATACATCCAGCCATCAACTACCATGATCCATGGTTAACAGTCAATGGCTTTGTACCCCATACCCTTAGACACCCATAGACGACATTAAACTTAGTTACTTAAACTTATCATTTTGCACACATAATCCATGACAACATAGACTCCATTATGACATTCATGTTCTCATATTTTCTCATACACAGGAAACGATCTCCACATTCATAATAAATTATTAACATAAATCCATAATTTTAACCACATCCATTTTCTAAGAACCTAACCCCAACGGGTTCGACATCATTCCCAAGGGAAGCAAAGCGATACGAGGCTCCGTGACGGTCAAAATGAACGACACTAAGACATCATTGCTTAGCTCATTCCATTAACAATAAACTTATTAATAAAATATAAGTCATAGAGTGATTACCACGCAAATTATTATTATTAATGCGTGGAACCGAGTCATGGTGAGGGAGGGAATAAAATATAAGAAATCACGGAGACTTTCATGGAAATTAAAGAACATGAGGAGAGGGTTATGAGCTTACCTTTATTTGGCCAATTCTTGCATTTTCTGCGCACTCGATGCGAAGTAAAACGTTTCCTAGCAATTAATAAAATTGTGGCTTAAATTAATAAATCTAACCGCGTAAACTGTATAATCTAACCGTGAAAAATTCACGATTTAAACGTATAAGACTTCTAGTTATTTTACCCACTTACCAAAATACTTTAAACACCGAATCTCTCCAACATCCGCTCATTTGCTTCCTCTTTCTCAAGCTGTTCGTGCCTCCCATTGTTTCTCTCTTCTTCTCCTCTTTTCCCTCTCTGTTTTGGCAGGAAAAAATGCCGAATTAGCCATTGAATGGCCAAAATTGGCCTTAAGATTGAAGCAGCGGAGAAAGCTTGGAGAGCAAGGCAAACGGGTGGCCCAAAGCGCGCCACGTGGAGTAGCCAGCAGCTGCCGCACATCCCCATCGCCTTAATCAAAACACCGCCGTTTTGGGTGCTTGGAGGCTAAATAAAAGCAGCCATTTTCCCCCCCACCATGCGCCTGCTCCTCCTCGGTCTCGATCCCGCACCCCTCACCTACACACGCGCATGCGTGTCTGCCAGCGCCCCTATTAATTTTAAACTATTCTTCAGCCCATTTTCCAGAATTGCATTAGCGCTCTAAAATTTCTAAACTTCACATAAACACCCCTACAACTCATTTTTCCCTTCTTTCACTTACATCCTGAAATTTTTAAAAATCCACTAATTTAATTTATTTCATTCTTTGATTATTTTCATAAATACCCCAAATAAAATTATTAATTACCTTAATTTCCTATTTCCTCAAAACAACATAAATGACTATTCACTTAAATCTTCAAATATTCTATAATGACTTTAAATACCCAAAATTAATAATTATTATTTATCTCTCAAATTTTAGGATATTACACTAAGTCCTCAAAATATTTTAATTTTTTTTATTTTGTATTTAAGCCATCATTACCTCATCTTAACTTGGTAATGATTATTATCCAAAATTTTTCTTAATTTCTAAATAATTTTATTAATTGAATCTTAAATTTTTATTATATATATATTTTTTCTCCTAATACCTTTATGAGACATTTGACCTTAGAATTCATCTCATAATCTTCTATGAGATTTCTTATAATTTATCTATCTTTAGTGGTTATTATTTTATTACCTATTTCAAAATTGAATCATTTTTCTTGTTTTTCAAAATTTTATTGTATTACAACTTCACTTTCTCATTACTTGGGAAAGTAATTTTACCACATTTCTTAGTGAGAATCACATTCTTATAAAATTTAAAAAATGGGTTTTCGATGGTAAATTCACTTTCTTGTAAATATAACATGCCAAATATGAGAATGTGATGCTCACATATTAATTTCCTAGCTAGGAAAGTGAATCACTTTCATGATACCAAACTCCAACATAACATAAATTCCCGAAAATGAAACTTTAATTTCTAAAATTCTAATTTTGTAGTTGGGAATGTTTTACCACTTTACAAAAACCATTCGTTATGACTGTTGCTGAAATCTACAACTTATTGAGTATACTAAGACAATATAGATAAGGTGTCTCGAATTATACGCCAACAATACGTGATGTTTAGTGATGAATTCTCTTAGGTCTTAAGTTAAAGATTTTACACAAAATTAGAATAAATAATGGTTGAAAATAAGAAAAAGAGGGGTTTAGGATTGCAGTTACGTGTATCCAATCCCAATAACATGTTTGCCTTTTTATTAGTTTGTGTCCTAACTATTTGGGAGGTTGAAATCACCAAATAACCAGGGTTAATGGGTTGTTACTTAGTTGCTCACGATTTAAAGCCATGGGTTATCATGTGTCATTTTACCATGATTGCAATTGTCTCTCATAACCTATAACCTATGATGTAATTGTTTGTCATGAGACATCATGATTGATAAGAATCTATCCATGATGGGACACCCACCACAACTAAGTAACCTCTTTCCCTATGTGTCATAATTAATAAAAAGAAAAATTACCTATCACAATATGACATTATTGTGATTAATACATAACTAATTGAGTTCGGGGTAGATATGTTTCTCTTATCAAGTAATTGCCCATGAGTGTCCATGAATGACTTGCCCTACATGTCATTTTAACCATGTGATAATTCATTATCAATCCACAATTTTTCTCCCATCGATCACATTAATTAATATTTGAAACTCTACATTTAAATTCTAATTTTGATGATGTCATAAAAAACTAAAAATTCTCAAAACTTAAAAGAAAATTGAAGGAGAAAAATGGGAGATAATTAAGGATTTAATGATTTTTTTTTTTGAAGAAAAAACTACTTTTAAAAAAAATCTTTTAAATTGAGAAATATTCTAACTTCTCTAAAGAGATTTTCTCCTAATGTTGAGAAAATAGAGATTAAAGAAATATATATAAGATACAAAATATATAAAAGTAAACCTTAGCGGTGCCAAATCACGTGGATCCATCCATCTGAATTCGACACATCTCATTGTGGGAAGGAAAAAGAGTAGCAATAGTGAAATTGAACTCCTCTTTAAAGAGGATAACTATCTACTACTCCTATTCCATTACTAAAAATAGCAACAACACTTATTATTGAAGGTGTAAAAGTAACTTTTTATTTTATAAAAAGTCGTGTATTTACGAATAACTTTTTTTTTTAACAAAATAAAAAAAAGAAAAAAAAATTGATGAAAGTGGATTGATTCGCAAGTCGATTCAAGAAAGAATAAGATGACACGAGTCAACACAATAGAGTTACATACAAACATGTTAGTGCCACCACCGTCGATCGTCACACCTATTCTGTAGTTGACACATCTCTTCTCATTTGATCATCACTTGATTATTTTTGTCTTTTTCTAAATCTGTCTTCTTGTCCTACTATCTCCTTACTCTTCTAGAGTGATTGTATTTTATGTTTTCGAGCCAACAACATTTAAAATTAATCATAAGATAGATCATCTTAGAAATTGCAAATTTGGGGGAGGGGAAAAATTTAACCGGAGGGTTAAGATGTATTTTTACCCTAGCATGGGAAGGTGAGCTAGAGTAAAAAAAATTAGCTATGAAACTAAAAAGCTTAACTTGCCATGCAGTGTAAAAATGTCTTTTTAACCTTTTGACTGAAATTTTCACCTTTTCAAGTTTATTATCTTTATAATTATTTTTAATCATATATTGTCACCCATTTGTGTTAATGATAAATTTTTTAAAATAATGCTATTTATAGTAATTATTAATTAATTTTTAAAATTTATGAACATTTTTATAAACAAATATCACTAATTTTATCTAAAGCCTAGAAGAAATTCTATATACAATATATATATATATATATTCAAACTTATATTAAGCTCATCATTATCGAGAAAGCCTGATAATATGTGATTAGTTTAAGATACGTTGAACCGGTCTCTGAACGGATAAAATCGTCTCTCCTCCTCCTCCTCCTCTATATATACCACACCTAACAAGGCTCATTTCACTCCAACACACTCTGCCTCTCTCTCTGTAGGGTATAGTATGAAGAAGAAGATGCTGAGAGCAGCTCTGCCATTGCTGTTATTGGCCTCTGTGCTGTTCACTGGGGCTGTCGCTGACAGCGGCGATTCGTCGGTGGTGCCGGAGACCGTGCGCTTCGACACGGGAGGGCTGAGCCGAAAGAGTTTTCCCAAGAACTTCATCTTCGGCACGGCGACCTCCGCTTACCAAGTCGAAGGCATGACCGACAAGGAAGGCCGTGGCCCTAGCATTTGGGACGTCTTCGTCAAAATTCCCGGTTATTAGCTTTTCTTCTTTTTTTTTTTTTTTTGTCTTTTCTTTCCAATGATTGCTCTCATCTGTTATTGGCATTCGTTCAGAAATTTTACATCGCAACCGATCTGCGGTCTGAAATTAGTCCCATTGCCGAGAAATCTGAATAAGAGTTGTTGATAAATGTCATTTCTCTTTTATCTGATCTCTCTCCTTGATATATATCGATGTGTGTGTGGGTTAATTTATACTTTCTTCCATGTTTAATTTTTGAAGTTCTGTTTGCTAATCTGGTGTAATAATCGGATGCAGGAGTTGAAGCTAATAATGCTACTGCGGATGTTACCGTTGACCAGTACCATCGCTACAAAGTAAGCTCTTGCTTTTCCTTGCCACTGTTTACTTTTTCTTGACAGAATTGCTACTCTTCTGGTTCACCAAGGTAATTGTTTTATAAAATACTTGACTCTCTGCCAAGAGCCTGTACTGAAGACTCCAGATCTTCGATTTGGTAACAAAACTGATCTTCATTCAAATTTCAAATATATTGTGGGCCCTTTACAGATCATTTTATACATTTATTTCACTTTTTTTTTTTTTTTACAGTATGAACTACCGTTACAGTTTAATAATTTGGCAGCACATACCATTTGTATGCATATAAAACAAACAAAAGTACGTATTTAAATAAATAAATATATATAAGGGGTAGGAGTTGTAATTTTGTGGCTTTTAGTTTTGACTGATTAAGATTTCCAGGAAACATGATTTCATTTGAGAGACTGAAATAAAATTTCTCCGTTTCTGCATAATTGATCGGCAGAAAACTTGCTTCCTAAAAGGAGGGTTGGCATGTATGTCACTTTCCAAAAGGAGGAATGTTCTTCTTATCATGTGATGCCTTTCATATTAGGATATTACAAATCAAGGGTGGCACCAACTATCACAATAGACAAGTGACACCCATATGGCAGTTCTCATACGGATCGTCACCCATATGGCAGTTCCAGGAAACATGATTTCATTTTAGAGACTGAAATAAAATTTCTCTGTTTCTGCATACTTGATCGGCAGAAAACTTGTTTCCTAAGAGCGTTGGCATGCCACTTTCCAAAAGAAGGAATGTTGTTCTTATCATGTGATACCTTTCATATTAGGATATTACAAATTAAGGGTGGCACCAACGATCACAATAGACAAGTGGCACCCATATGGCGGTTCCCATACGGATCGTCACCAAATTTTTTTTTTATTATTATTGCTGGATTTGCTTTACGAAGTTGCTTGTCTTATTTAGTTCTCACATATGATCAATCAATTACTTTCTAAAGTTTGTAATGACCACAGAGACAATTTAGATCAATCTCATTCTAGTATTTCTTAAATTTATATAGGCGGCATCTTTAATATGCTTCAAAGCGTTTTCCTACTGCCCTTCTTTATACATGCATATTAAAGTGATCATCCATTCGCTCTAAAATTCATGCAAAATATGAAGTTCTTTACCAAAGAACTTGGATCTGTGAAAGCAGATTTGGGGGAAACATGAAACTTATATTTCATTTCTCTGATAACAGGAAGATATTGACATCATGAAGAAGCTGAATTTCGATGCCTACCGGTTCTCAATTTCATGGTCCAGGATATTTCCGAGTAAGTGTACAATAATTTGCCATTAGCTGCATAAACTTATCAATAAAGAAATTCGTATTTGTTGATCATTCCCATTTGTGCAGATGGAACTGGGAAAGTAAATGAAAAGGGAGTTGCTTACTACAATAGATTGATCAACTACATGCTCAAAAGAGGTAATTTTCCATTTGATAAATCAAGAATATGCGTTCATGAAGAACCCCTGCTTCCCTTATTGTTTGCAATAAGTAATCACACCAAGAGATGTATAATATGATTTTAATACTCCCTGTAAATGTTTCTACAGGAATTACCCCTTATGCAAACCTTAATCACTATGATCTTCCCCAAGCACTTCAGGAGAGGTACTTGGGATGGTTGGGCCATGAAGTAGTGTAAGTATTATCACAAGCAATAACATTTATTGCATACGGTTTTATCATCTTTTGAACAAGCATGCTGTTAATTGTTCACCCCCTTTCCCCAATGTCGGCAATTTTTTTGACTAAGATTTCAAAATGTACAGGAAAGACTTCGCAGATTATGCTGATTTTTGTTTCAAGACATTTGGAGACAGAGTGAAGAATTGGATGACGTTTAATGAACCTAGAGTTATAGCTGCTCTTGGATATGACAACGGATTCTTTGCCCCTGGCAGGTGTTCTAAAGCATTTGGAAATTGCACTGCTGGAAATTCAGCAACTGAACCTTACATTGTTGCTCACAATCTGATCTTATGTCATGCTGCTGCAGTTCAGAGATATCGTGAGAAGTATCAAGTATCTTTCTTCCTTTAATTTATTTCTAATCACTTTGTTCTCAGAATGACTTTCCTCAGTCCGTTTGATTGTTATGGTAAAGGTAAAAGAGAAAATTGAAGGAAGAAAGAGACAAATGGGGTTGTATACTTACTATGCATTTACTATTCCAGGAAAAACAAAAGGGAAAAATTGGCATTCTATTGGATTTTGTGTGGTACGAGCCTCTCACAAGATCGAAGGCCGACAATTATGCTGCTCAAAGGGCAAGAGACTTCCATATTGGATGGTAAGAACTCCTATGCATGCATGGTAATTCACAGACGTGATAGTTACTGTGCTTGGTGACAGACAATTGCAAGATTTGAAACATGAAAACTACTTGATATAATTTGGTAGTTTGAAGGCATTAAGTGCTAACATATTGTAGTAGATTAGAAGGAAACTCGTGAAATTAAGTGGGAAAAGACAACAATGCCATAGAAAATTTAGCAGGAGGAATCATGCCACGCCATAATGGAAGATACTAGAGTCTACAAATTTTTTTGTCAAAGACGAGAATGAAAGATACTATTATGAAACAATTCTTTACTAAATTTGAAGGTTTTGAAATAATATTGTTCTTTATTGTTTTTCCATGTAGGTTCATCCATCCCATTGTATATGGCGAATACCCAAAAACAATGCAAAACATTGTCGGTGATCGGCTGCCCAAATTCACGAAGGAAGAAGTTAAGATGGTGAAGGGATCAATGGACTTTTTGGGTATCAACCAATACACTACTTACTACATTTTTGATCCCCATCAAGGCAAACCGAAAGATCTGGGCTACCAGCAGGACTGGAATGCTGGATTTGCTTGTAAGACACTATGCTCCCTCCTTTTCTTTTGTAGGACCAAAGAAAATAATTCTCATAATAACAACCTTATCCACTGTCCATTAAGATTATCTGTCTTTGCTTGTCTGAATCTCATATTGCCCTCTTTTTGCTGTTGAAATTAACAGATGACAAGAACGGAATTCCAATTGGGGATAGGGTACGCTATTGATCTAACTGAATCATTCGTGACATCTCTAGCAAACATGAGATTAGAATTCTAACCAATTTTACGAAACACCATGCTCTCAATCTTGGTCTTGATTAATTGGAAAATTGCAGGCATACTCGTATTGGCTCTACATTGTACCACATGGTCTCTACAAAGCCGTGACTTACATAAAGGAGAGATACGGGAACCCCCCAGTATTTTTGTCCGAGAACGGTTGGGCTGATTCCAACTTTTTCCACTTTCTTTTCAACTTTCATACGATGTACTTACTAGTTCAGTAATATAATTTTCCATATATAAATGGTTGATTTTGCAGGCATGGATGATCCCGGCAATATAACCCTTCCAAAGGGCTTGCATGACACCAAGAGGATCAACTTCTACAAGGCGTACGTGGGGCAACTGAAGGCGGCAATGGACGATGGGGCAAATGTGAAGGGTTACTTCGCGTGGTCGTTGCTGGACAACTTTGAGTGGAGGCTGGGGTACACTTCGAGGTTTGGGATAGTGTATGTGGATTTCACGACCCTAAAGCGTACCCCAAAGATGTCGGCCTACTGGTTCAGGAAACTACTCAGCAGAAACAAGCACTAGAATAATACCCACGACTAGCCTTAGCCTAGCCTAGAGGAATTAGCACGCACGTATCGTGATTAGCATAACGCTTTGTGATTATCCCAATAAATAAGATCAAGATGTAGTGGTAGTAGTGGGTAGCTCTATGCCACCCTCCTTTATGATCATCTTCGTAAATAAGAACACTACATCTTTGTAATTAATTAGTTTGTTCTATCTATTATTGTTTATTTGTAGTTAATTAATTGTTTTGCTGTTATAATATTGTGTTTCCAACCTTTTCTATTTGTTGAAGCCACGCTACAAAAGTGGTTCCAATGCCAATTACGTTAAACACACACTCGGCATCGCAATTGTCATCTTTTTGGTAAATTAGGCGTATGTAAGTTTGGAGCATACTTGTTGAATCTATGTTCATATCGCGGCGAATAGGGAATTGAATCGAATCTGAATATATATATATATGTATATATATATATTTTTCAAATTATCAAATATATAAAATTTAAGTATAAATATCATATTACTTAGAAAAATGAATAAAAATTCATACATATCTAGCATTCTAAAAGTATATTGTGAAGTGCTAAGGCTTTGTTTGGGAGTTTTGGAGAAGAGAAACAAGAGGTTTATTAAAGGAAAAGAAAGGAGATGGAAGAACGGGGAGTTATCTTATTTTTGGGAGTTTTAAGTGAAAATGAAATGGAATTTAAGGGTTAAATATTATATTTAATGGTTAGTTAAATATTATATTTAATGGTAAATTAAATATTAAATTTTAATATAACTTCTATATTTTATAATCGTATACATATAGTAAAAGATAAGAGGAAAACTAAAAAGGAAAATTGCAAAGAACACCCTTAAGGTTAGGCAAAATTGTAGAAAAACCCCTAATTTAGTATTAGTGATATAATTTAGTTTGCAAAATTAGGATTTGAGTTATGAGACGCTATTCAACAAACCCATACCTTCATATATTAGTAAAAGGAAACAAGAACATTCCCACCCATGATTAGGGTAAGTTCACATATTCTAGCAAATCTCAAACACTAATATATAAGACAATTATGTTGATTTAAGTAAGATGATCACTTACACATTGTAATTAATAACAAATTATTTATTCTTTGAGTCATGTTGCTTATTATTAATATCACATTTGGCGTATTGTTCAACTAACAATCGCCCACATATTTATTATATACATCTCATGCATGCTTCATGGCATGTGAATCATCGTCCTTTATTATAAATATCTCATAATAATCAAAAGTAAAAAATTTATATACTAGTTAATACTCGATTAATTAAAGTCACCATTTAATAAATTTAATAACTAAGAACAATTTAAGAAATCTTGTACTAAATAAGCTCATTCACACTTCATTACTGTGCATCTGTCAATCAGGTAAGTTATTTTTTGCTTCTACCTATCGATTAATCTTGATCTATCGACCGACAGCATGCATGTTAATTCAAATTTCAAATCCTTGTCTTGATCTGTTGACTAATCATCTAGAACTTGTCGACTAACAGAATGTATGTCAATTCACTTTCATTTGGTATCTATGATGCATCTGTTGACTAACCCATTATTCTGTCAACCGATTTTTGAATTTAAACACTAATCTGTCGACCAATACCTTACATTTATCAACTGTTTTTGTCGCAAAATCTTCAACGGCTAGTTCTGGAGCTCATTAAATGTGCCCCAACTACCTCAAACAGTCAAAATTTTGAAAGCATTCACCCACAACTATAAATACTCGGTTGGTGGAGCATTTAAAGTGTTAGAAGAATTTACCGTCAAGCTTCCAAGAGAATTAATCAATTTATTGTGTTTACATATTTCATTCTCTCATTTTTCTTGTAAGACTTGTATGTATATTAATGTTTTATTCTTTTCAAGCCTGGCATTTTTATTAGGAGAACTTGTAACTAATAACTAAGAGGATACACGCTTAGAAACTCTCATTTAAATTTCTTGTATACATTTTTATCTAGCCTGTATTGCTAGATGGCTTACTTGTTCAAGCAAGATGTTATAATTCCTAGCTTGGTGCTAGAGGGTCTACTCGGAGTAATAGAAGGATTTATAGTGAATTGGTTCTCAAAATCCTTAGTGAGAAATTAAGATAGTAGATTAGACTTGGTTAAGCCAAATCACTATATATTGTTGTGCTTGTTATTTGCTCGTACTCTTTATTTCATTTATTGCTTTAAGCATTTATTAAATTCTCTCTTTCACTAAATCTTTATTTTTCATTAGAAAAATTTGAAGTCTTAATTAAATTTTTAAACTACACAATTCACCTCCCTCTTAGGTTTTGGTGCCATTATATCAGTGTGCTACCAGCTAACGGGCCGATATGCTGATTAAGCAGGACTCAGTCTAGAGTATTATGGTTACTTTGAGAGACGAGCACTTAACGCAGGCAAGCTACGACTGTGAGCCCAGTAAGTGGGTCTCGATCCATAATTTAATGGATGTATTGAGATTATGTATATACATGTATTTCTAGGCCTTAGGGGGCTGATATATTATATGTGGGCCAAGGGCCGTATGTGAATAATGAAATGAGTGCATGACTTATATGATGCTAAGTGGCATGGCATGTGTGCATGTTGTGGTGAGGCATGTCATTAATTATTGTAATTGTTGTGGGTAGTGTTATTTTATTTCATTTCTTATTATTTATGCCTTGATTCAAATGCCTTTACTTGGGATTACCGCTTGTGCCCTTGATTTCGATAGAATAGGCAAATCGCAAATGGAGACTTTGCCTTACTGCGCAGATCAAAGAAACGAACCCACAAACTTCTGGTGCGAATCTCAGCTTATCGTGGTCCAACCACTTAACCTGTGCCAAATCCTCTCACTTGCTTTATATTATACTTGTTGAGTCTTGTGGCTCACCTTCCTTCTTTGCATCATTTGAAGTAAAGGGGAAGCTTAGATGATGGTGAGTTCAATGAAGTTGTTTCTCATGGGTAGTGTGTGTACAAAGCAATCCCGACCAAAAAATTCATGGGGATTTGTTTTGAGGGCAAAAGAAAATAGTTTAATTTTGTATTTTATTTTGTTGCCCTTTATTTTGAGATGTATGAGCGCTTAAGCCCTAATGTGAATGTTTAATGAGCAATGATGTAAATAATATTAAATGTTCAGAATTAGAGTTTGTAAAAAAAAAATGAGGAAATTTTGTGACCGTCACACTGATGCTTAATGAAAATATATGATTGATTTTTATTGAGTTTTGGTAAAATAAAATAAAAAAAATCAAGAAAAATTCCAGACCCAGACAATTTGATATCAGAGCTTGTAATTGGAAAAATGGAGTCCTCTCATCTAGCTTGTACTCGTTTTGATTCTTAAGAATTCATACGAGTGAGGAATATAATTTCCAATGATAAATTGAACAGAAATTAATGAGAATAAAGATAAACAATAATTACTTGTAAACATAAGAGAAATGTAATGACACAAGAAATTTAAATGTAGATATGGAGCAATAATAAAGAATTTAACTTTGCATTGCAATGATAATAAATAAATGACTTGTAAATGAAATACTTTACACAAAATAAACTTCAAGAAATAAACATAAGTTAAGATTTGATGACAAAGGAAAAACCTATTATTTACTCAACTTTAACTATAGTTGAATATTTTATGGATGCTCATAGATACACTTCGACAAACACCCATTCTAATGTCTATTTGAGTAATGAATATTACTCCTATTATTCTTAAATCTAATTTTTGGAACCTAGAAGAAATATATTCTATTAAAAATAAGCTAATAATTTGAGAATGAACAAGAACGTATAGAAAAACATATGATAGGATACAAAAGAAAATGAACACAAGTGAATAACAATAAATTAAATGAGCATAAATTAAAAGAGACTGTAATGAAGCAGTTATAAATTAAATACAGAAATTAAAGAGCAAGAACTATCATTTAAAAATAGCAATTTATCAGAGTATAATTAAATGTAATGCTGAAATAATATAAGCTAAAATGATAACACGTTGAAAATACAAAAAAAGGAACTATCAAAAAGAAAAAAATTTCTCCCTCAACAGATGATGATTTCAACTTTATAATTCTGGGAGAATATTAATTTGATTTCTCATCTATATATCATTAGAATAAAATAATCTTTGAAGATAATTAAGAAATCAGTTTTGAAGAAATTGCCAATGACTTGCCTTTTGAGTTCACAGATCTAAATAGTCAATTAGCACTCTTGATTGAAATTTGCTAAAGACATTTATGTAAGAAGTATACCTTAAGCATACTCCACCTTGAATGCACATTTTAGCAGATCATTTTTGCTAGAAGCAGGATATATTTTTAAAGCATTTTCTAGCTTTGTAGGATCTTCCTCAACATAACTGGTTCTAAAAGATGTTCCAGCAAGTTCATTCCTGAAAATTGTCCTCCTTAGATCTGAAAATGTAGAACACATGCAGGACACTTTGGATACCCATTTGCTTGTGCAACGACCCCTTAGCGGTCTAGGGCATTTTGTCACCATTTTGAGGTGTGATACAATTTGTAAGTACTGGATAGAGGTGTTGAGGATATATATATATATATATATATAAGTGTTATGGGTGGGAAGTCAAAATAAAAGAAGTGTGAAGTGCAAAGATGCTTGAAAAGTCAAAGAAAAGAGGGGGAGGCACACCAGGCTGTCAACTGTTGGCAAGGAAATTATTGACCGATCGCGAACAATTGCTCGTTCTTTTTCTGTTTGTCAACTGTATTCTGTTGGGCTTAGTATCCACTATATAAAGCAATGAGTAACTATTTGTCTTATGTTGAAGAGTTAAAATGAATAAAGTATTAGGATGTGAAATAGGCAAGTCAAGAAAGAATGTGAGAATTGAAAAGTCAAATGAAACGAGATTATAAATGGAGGTGGAAAAGTCAAAGTGAGAAGAGTTGCAATTGTTGGTTGAAAAGTCAAAGAAAGAGAAAGAGATTAAAGTTTAAAAGTTCAAAAGTTAAAATGGGATTAAATTGGGGGAGTAAGGGTTGTCGTGTGGGTGTATATATATATATATCTATATGTTCTATGTTTTATTAATTTCTAATGTATAACATGGGTTATTATATACGTGTGTAGATAAATATTATAAACATGTGTATGAGTATAAAAGAAAAGAAAAGAAAAGAAAAGAAAGAAAGGGGCAGCAAAAATCAGGGTATTTAGAGCTAGGGTTCTCTGTCTTTTCTTCTTCTTCTTCTTGCTTGAAGACCCCAAGAGGGGGTGGGTGCAAGCTCTAAATTCAGCCATCTCCTTCTCTCTTTGGTGTTGTTCTTCAATTGAGTTCGTGGGTTGGACCCATCAAAGATAAGTTCTCATCTCTTTCTCCTTTCAAATGCAAGTTCCTAAACTCCCTTTTCCATTCTAGAAATACATTCTTTTCATTTCGTAATGTTAGTACTTGGAACTCTTAATTTTTGGCGCTGTACATTTTGGGATATAACTTTCTATAGTTATATTCGATTGGAAATTCTCTTTTTGTTCCATAAATTAGACATCATAGGCAAATCTTACTATTACAAGTTATCTACCTTGTTTTGGTTTTTAGGGAATAACTTCTTGTGATTATTTCTAAATTCAAATATATTTGTTGCTTTAGGAACTAGAGGTTCTGAGCTTCAATTTAGCCTCATATTTCATGAGATTTGACTAAGTTATGAGCTCATAATAGGCTCTTGAAGTTACCATTTGTAATTTGGAAAATTTTTGGAATTCTTCCTATGGTTGAGATTATGATTCTTGCCTATTCTATCTTATTTAATCTTGTTGTGCTTCTTAAAATGCTTGTTGAGTTTTGTTGATAGCCTAAATAGGGTTTGATTCACCCTATATTTTTTAAGTAATGATGCATTTCTTGATTAGGGTCTAGATGTATGCAAGATTTTGGCATTTCTTGCAGTATTTTTGGGTTTATCAGGGTGGTCGTTCGTGTTATCGGGTTCTACCGGTTGATTGTTTGCGTCACAACTATCGATCGTTGGAACAGGCACTGGTTGTCGACCAATCATAAAACTAGGTACTAGTAGTTGACCATTGAGAGGCATCTGTCGATCGTTTCTATATATGTATATGGATTCTGACGGTCGATTGCTCTAAGGTATCTGTCGACCGTTCTGCTCCTATGGTCAATCGTTGCTTCATATTATGCTTTCATACTGGCCCAATCATCATTATTAACAATTATTTAGTCCATCAATAATTTAAAAATCGATTGGTCATTCTTGAGTGATAAAAATATAGCTATGGATGAAAAATGGGCATTGCATATAACCATGAGGGTGAAGTGGTAAAATACTTATGATTATGTGGAAGTTTATATATGTATATATATATTGGAATCATATTAACTATTAATATGTTCATTTGTTAATGTTTCATTATGGTTGGTTGCCATGGGGGCTATATGAGTTGAGAATGTATAACATGGGTATAGTGATGTGTATAGCACATAGTTATGAAGTAAGGCATTGTGTCTTATCATGCATGCAAGAATTTATTTATGCATTGAAATTGCCTTGGTGAGCATGATGTCGAGTTATTATTCTTCCATGTGTAAGTATATGCTTGGAATTGTTTTAGTCATGTTGGAAGTAACACATACATACTTTAATTTCATGTGATTGTGGACCATCATTGGGGTGATATGTGTTGTATCATATTTTTTGATATATGAGAAAATGTGTTTGATAAAAAATCAATCTTAGAATGAAAAATCTTTATAAGAATCTCATATTTCGAAATAAGTTTTTCATATTTCGAAACAAACATGATTAATGTTTTGGCGCGAATGTTTAAATATTTGAAAAACCCAAAATTCATGCATCATGTTTCAAAACTAACTTTCCATATTTCGAAACATCATCTTGTCATGTTTCTATACATGTTTCAAAATGTCTATTGATAAGGTTTCAATGTTTGCTAAGTTTATATACTATATCTCGAAACCTGTTTAAAAACTAAGCTTATGTTTCGAAACCTATATAGTATGTTTCGAAAGCTCTATCATCTTTGTCAGCAGAGCATTTAAAAACTATGTTTAACATGTTTTAAAATTTGTTTTTGAAGTATGTTTCTAAATCTTCATAGCATGTTTCGAAACATCTGACTCTGTCTGTAGAATATTTGAAAAACTGACATGCTTTTGCACTTTAATTCAAAAGCTATTTTAAAAGTCACCTTTTGACTTAATCTCCATACCCTGATATTTTAATTTCAAATATGTTGTAAGTGGAGAATAAAACAAAATCATTTTGTTTTAAAAGCATTGTCTCACACTCATTCTGTCTCTTGGTGCATAACCAACTGTAAAGACTGGATGTTTCGAAATATGATATGAATGTTTGGAAACCTCAGTGTAAAAATGTGTTGTTTCGAAACCTATAATGTGTGTTTCGAAACCTACTTTATCATCTTGTTTCTAATGGTTATAATTAGCCAAAATTCTATTTGTTGATATATATATCAATTCTTTGAAGACAAGAAACACCTCTTACAAGCATACACAAGTATACACACTTACAAAAGATATTGCTACAAACACAAGCACAAGTGAACAAAACTCTTCCAACAAGTTTTCAAAGAAAATCTTTTCAATTAATCCTTTGTGTGCATTGTGTGTTAGGAACCCACGACCGTGTAGGGTTCAATTCTACTCAATTTCAATCCACAGAGATGCAAGCGCGATCTCCTGTAAGTCGGTCCACACGATCGATCCTTCCACGGACGCCTTGGTGGTGCTAGCAACCCTATACACCTTTAGAGAGAAATTGAAATTTTTCTTCTTACTTTCCAGCTTCTTAAGCGACATATAAATAAAGTTTAAGAACCCTAATCATGCTTTGGAAAAACCCTAACACTTTAGGTCCGACCTTTAATCACATTGGGCCGACTTTCTCTTTTTAATTGTGGAATAGGCTCAATCTAAGTGTGTGACCCCTTAGGTCCACCATTAAACTAAATGTAGGGTCAATTCTATTAGGATATATTAAGGCCCGACTTATTAGATTAATTAAACTCATGGGCTTCTTAATTAAACTCTTTAATTAATAGTTTTAGAATTAATCAAATTAATTCTAAAACCATACATACCATGGTTAACATCTAGCAACATGCCATGAATACCTAGCCAACGATGAACAAAAAACGCGGACCTTTTCAATTGCAATTACAATGCAATAAAATCCTTTCATCGATCTATGTCCTAATTGAATTTAGGGTACGGTTTTATGAAAAAATCCTAATCATTCAATAACTATATATCCATTCCAGATTTATGACTTGACAGATGAAATCAAAACACCTTTTGATTTCCACCTCACCTTGGCCAAGGATTTCCTCAATCATGAAATCATCAAAATACATAGGACATCCTCTCATTTTGATGATAAGTGATGAATCCTATTTCGACATTCACAAACCTTCATATGTAATAAGGCCACGCCCAATGATAGTTTGTCAATGACTCTATTAGAATCCAAAAAAGTACCAAGACGTAACCAATCAAATATAAGACTACTGTGATGTCTCAAATCTAAGGATCAATCTATACAATTGCAACACAAGAATTCTAATTTGACATTAAATAATAACCATTAGGAATTCTGTAGCGGGGCAATTCAGTGTACTTATTCTTATAATAAGCATCCACATATATGCACTAGTGTCCTCACACCAATGTCCATGCACTACAAGAATTTGAGGGTTTTACCCACACATATTATACGTAGGTATTTACCCACACATAATAGTAATAAGTGTGGGTAATTAAATTAGATAAACTCGTTACATTATCCACATTTATTATGTGTGGGTAAATTGATATACCCACACTTATTTTGGTTAAAAAAATTCTCTTCACTTTTAGAGGTTAGTGGGATATTTTTCGATAAAATTTTAGCTGATGTGGCATTTATTTTGAATTATATTACCCACACATATTAATAAATGTTAGGTATGTGTGGGTAATTGTTTATAAACTTACCCACACATAATTATAAATGTTGTATATGTGTGGGTATCCACACATTAGCTGATGTGTCAATTTTTTGTATTATATTGCCCACACATATTAATAAATGTTACTTATGCGTGGGGAATTATTTATAAATTTATCCACACTTAAATTACCCACATATATTATACGTCGATATTTATCCACACATAATAGTAATAGGTGTGGGTGATTAAATTAGATAAACTCGTTACAGTATCCACATTTATTATATGTGGGTACATTTATATATCCACAGTTATTTTGGCAGGAAAAATTCCTTTCACTTTCAGAAGTTGATGGGATATTTTTCGATAAAATTTTAGCTGATGTGGCATTTATTTTAGATTATATTACCCACACATATTAATAAATGTTACGCATGTGTGGGTAATTATTTATAAACTTACCCACACATAATTACAAATGTTATATATGTGTGGGTATCCACATATTAGCTGATGTGGTAGTTTTTTAAATTTTATTGTCTACACATATTAATAAATGTTATCTATGTGTGGATAATTATTTATAAACTTACCCACACATAATTACAAATGTTATATATGTGCGGATATCCACGTATCTGTGATTTTATATTTAAATTACAAAACTAAGTCGTTTTAATTTTTATAATAATTTAAAATAATTTATTTTTATTTTATTTACAAATACAAATAATAAACCTAAAACTAAATCTTTACACTAAAATTCAACCTTCCCTAAAATAAAATTCCTACCCGATTTCTAATTTCTAAAATATCTCTTTTGTTCATCTGCTCATTTCTAAAATCCCTAAAACTTTAACAAATATATGGTACCATTAACCTCATAAAAAATCCCTATAATAATAGAGATAAAGTTGCGAAACTTTGGACCTTTTCTCCATAGAAAAGGTCTAGAGCTTTAATTATTAAGATTTAATTAACATTATTATAAACAATTTCTAATATAATTCTGTAAATACACGAATATAATTATTAAGCTATTATAATTATTTATTGATACTACAATATATTAAAATTACGAACATATTAAAAACAATACAATATATCAAACTAATTTATTATAATTATTAGATTTAGTATATAATTAAATTTTTAAATAAATATTAATTTGATATAATAATTTAAATTATTTTATTATCATATTTTAGATGATTATCATAAATTATAATTTAAATTATTTTAATATTAATTTTATAATTTATTTTAATATTATTTTTTTATTAAGGATTTCAAATAATCATTATCGCAACAAATATTATCTTAATTTAGCATTTATCTCACAAGATAGAAGATTCCACACATAGAAACCAAAAGCTACTCTCACTATTATATACACTAGCATGTTGCTTACTCATAATGGTCTCTCTTTCTCCTATTCCTATCTTCTCTCTCTATTATTTTTCTAGGACAGTTAACTTGCGTATTTTCTTCCTAAGTCTTTCTTAACACAAGCATTAGAGGATTTTCCCAAACTTACAAAAATAAGTTACCTATCTTGAAATGGTCTCTCCCTCTCCCTCTCTCTATGTGTGTGTATTGGTATAATGCATCATCTCTTTTATTTTTCTATAGTTATAAATCTAAATATTTTCTTCCTGAGTCTCCCCTGACTTGGTAAGAAAATGGTTAAAATAATCAAATATGCATTGTCTCTTAATAATATTACTTCAGTATGACTAAGGTAAGTATAATTTTTAAAATAAGAAAATATTATTTATAGATCAGTATTGTTACATATTGACTGTTAATTCAAACTTGAAAATTTTAAAAACAATTGCTCCCTCTATGGAGGCTTGATCCAATTATGCTTGTGTGCTGTAGTGTTTTTACTGCTGTTGGTTCACAGCTTTCCTTATGCTTGCGCTTTACCTGGCAAACCCACATGGATACAAATATGTTACTTTTAATCATATAATATTGATTGAACCCCTAGTTATCAATTGTGAATCACCGCTGCTAGTTTGATGTTTTAGTTCTGTGTTTGGTTTGGATTTTATGGCTATAGTTCGCATTCTTCATGACAATAACATTATTAAGTACTCATGTCAAACTTGATAGAATTGGCTGTTAGTTCTGACTTGTACGGGAAACAAAACTTGATAATAGATTCCTTGTGTCTGAAGAGAGACTTCAGTTAAAACTCTGATAGAATTGCTTATAGTTAATATAAAGTTCAAATCTGTAAATGAATCTTACTTGCATAAGTATCTGTGATGAGGGAACGATAAATAGGATGTGTTGGTTTACATATGCAATTAAGGATTTTGAGACTGTTCAATTTGAACTTGTAGGATAGGAAAAATTAAAAAGAATGTTGTTTCAAGAACTTGTATGTGCGATTGACTCAATACTTTGTGGGAATTGAAGTTTGGTAGACCGCATGTTATCATCAAGAACACCTAAATAAGTGTTATTTTTAAATCGCATGTTGGCCTTCTTGATGGAAATTTATTATTTGATTACATAATTAATGATTCAATTTATTTAACACCTAAATAAGTGTTATTTTTAAACAATAGAGAATTCAAAATACCATCATTTGTATGATTCAATACTATTCACATACAAATGCAATTTATGTGGTCCTTGTAACATGGAAGAGGAAATCATACGATAAATTGTAGTCTTTTGGTATTGTTTGAATCTAAGAAGGGTTTATTCTTTAACTCAGAGATCTCTATAGCAACTATATCAATTGGTCAATTCCGACATTTTTTTCTAAATTCCCGCTCACAAATTTGTAAGTTTCTATTTTCTACTTTATGCTTTTGATTTATAAGAGCCTTTTTTTTTCCTTGATCTGTATATTTAACAGTTTTTTAAAAACTGGTTTTCCATTAGCTTATTCATTTAGCAGTTAGTTAAACTGGTTGCACTGCACTACAGGTCCCTTTTGGGTAACCACATTAGTGGTCCAATTCCTAAGGAAATTGGAGATATTGCTACTCTTGTGGAGCTGTAAGTCCTAAAAAACTATTTGGTCTGCCTGAGTAATGCATAAAGCTTGGCCTTGTTTTAACTTGTAATTTATCATCCAAGATCTTGGAGGATAACCAGCTTGGAGGAACCCTTCCACCAAACCTTGGAAATTTGAGGAATTTAAAGAGGCTGTGAGACTTCCAATCCCTTTTATCTAATGATTCTGCACTTAAAGTTCCTTGAAAGTCTACCTCAAAACATATCATGTTATATATGTGATGCTATCGCTACCAAAGTTTCTTATCTAAAAAGGTTTTCCTGATGGACTTAAAATGATTACTGTGTCAAGGAACAGCTTGTAAACATGATCTAGTCTGGCTCCGGTTGTCAAACATTGAATCAGAGTCCTAGGTGAAAATCGTTAAGAAATTAAATTTGAACTGGGAGAATTATGCTATCATTTTTCTCGATAAAATCTTAAGAACTTGATGTAACTACCTTATGTAAATGCCGCAGTTGATATTAAAGTATTGTGATCTCTTTTGAGGTACACCTGCAGTCTAGTTGCAAGTATACCATCCAGTTGTAAGTTATCAATGAAGCTTAAACATTATATAACTTATTTAGTATATATATATATATATGTATATGTATGTGTAGAGATAGATAATCTCTCCAGGAATCTGTTGATGTGAACAGAGAGATAGAGAAAGGCTCCTGCATATGGCTTTTTGGGCGTGAAATAAAGGATGATTTGAAGGAAATTGGATAAGCATAAAATGTGTAGGTGCTAGTAATTGTGGGCTTGTTCGTGTGGCTGCACAAGGACACTTTGAATGGTTGTAATTAGCTGGGAGCAATAACAAAGTTTCCTATGGCTGGGGATTGCATTTGATACCCTCATCATCCCTTCAACTGACCCATGAAAATGTTTTTACTTACTAATTAAAAACATTGGCATAATTTAGTATATACTTTATAAATTTAACTGCTTTACATTGGTATAATTGAGACTATATTTTTACTTTAAAAATAGTTGATTAAGAATATGTTGCATTTTTTACAGAAACAAATGATATAACTGAGGCGAGAAAATCCTCCAGATAAAATGACTAATAAGCATATCTTAAAAAAGGTCATTGGACAACAATTTGTTCACTTGTTTGGTTGGGGGCAATTTCTTAGTACTTCCGAGACAACATGCACTAGTGAGGAGTCCAGTCATCCAACCTATAATCAATTGGTAGAAGATTTGAACCAGTACAAGTCACTTTTTCGAGAGCTTCAGGGAGACGTAAATATGTTGCGACAAGTGTTGATTGAGAAGAATATTATGCCTCCTCCATCAACTTCACATGTACCATCGAATTATAGTTCAGGACAATCTTGCCTCGACCCATTCAGTTCCAGCCATTCCCTTCATTCTATTGAACAGGGGTTTGGCGACTAGATTTAATAATTTATTTTATATTTTTTTTCATATATGTTTGAACTTTTTAGGTGACTTCATGATTTTATGCTTATTTTGTGACTTTATGACTTTTTTGGTACATATATGTTTAAACTATATTGTAATAGATGTTGTAACAATTGAAATTTTAAATATAAAATTTTAGTTTTGTCTACACATAATGTATTTTTTAGCCACACATATGGAAATTATCCTCTTATGCGAAAATTATTTTTTATATTATTGTCCACACATAATATGTTTGTTACCCACATTATATTTTTTTTTCAAAAAAAAATTTAAATTATTGTCCACACATAATATTCTTTTTACCTACACATAACGTCTTTTGCCCACTCATATGAAAATTATTTTTTATATTATTACCCACATATAATCTTAACTTTACCTACACATAAACAAATACACGTGTCATGACACATCATCATCCAATTAAAGCCATGTCATCAACCACGTCATCAGCCACGTCACAATTATAACTTCCTGACATAAAAATACCTACACATACAGAAATATTTACCTACACATATATGTGTGGGTAATATATTAAGCTTTACCCACACATAAATATATGTATGGGTAAAAGTTATTTCCTAACCCCCATTTACTCACACATCTTGACATTTGCATTATGTGTAAGGAAAAATTATAGTTGACACATGAGGTAATTTTTACCCACATTTACGTGTGCAGGTAAAACCCTCAAATTCTTGTAGTGATGAAACTAGACATTCTCCTGATTGAGCATGCATCATATGTGTTAGTCTATCCGAGTTGTTAGTGTCCATTCTTAATAACTATATGACTAGAAACATTTAAGATCAAGGTTTATGAGGAATATGTTTCATGATCGTCATCTCTATGTACGGCCATATTCCATGAGCCTATTTGATCTATGGACTTTGTCAAGTATGGACTACAATAAATAATGACAACAATCATCAATGATAAATAAAAACATAATGCATTGTAATAACAATTGATTGAAAATAAAGAACCCCAATGTAAAGTATGATCAATTACATAAAACATGATGGGCTTGTGGGGTATAACTCTAATATTGTGGTGTAAAAAGGAGAAGCAAACTAAAACCGAAGCTCTCATCCTTTTAAGCTCTCCTCACTCTATACTAATAGGTTTATAACAACTATTTGGTAAGGTATTTTATTACATTCAAACTGTTGGGTTGTAAAAAGATATGTTTTATTTATCTTGTTGTAAGGTTTGAGTTGAGCCTGTAAAACTCATTATGTAAGGTTTTAGGGTGAACCGTGGTAAAACCCTTGGTATGGTTGATCACTAGTGAAAGTGATTCTGTTTAAAAATCCTTCAAATGGGTAAACTTGAATGTAGTGGAATAAGTGGGTGCCGAACCACTATAAATCTCGTGTGCAATTTGCTTTACTATTTTACTTGTTTATTCTTATTGTTCATGCTTTCAAAAGAATCGTTTTCAAAAGTTAAAAGGTTCAAAATAAGCAAAACAAAGAGGAAAGTTTTGAAACATATCATAATAGGTTTCGAAACATACTTAACAGAAAAGTTTATTTCGAAACATACTTCCTCATCTTTTGAAACATAGTGTCCTACAAGCTATAAGTTTCTAAACTATAAAAAATTTACCCAAATCCCAATTCACCCATCTCTTGGGATATGTTTGTCATTATATAAACTAACAACATATGTAGTGAAATGTTCGTTGTCCATAAGCATAGTGATATGGGGAGCATGTGATCATGCATGAATTTATATATATTTGCAAGTTTATGCGTGTGGATGATAACTATTTAGCATACTTATTATTTTGCGCAGCGACTATGTTTGCATGGGGGAAAAAGATATCCAAAACCAAGCTCATTAGGCTCTTGCCTAGCACAAGGGAGCTTTGGCTCATAATGCTCACCTGGTGAAAAATCAATGCATGGGTGGACAATGGTCCACAAGTTGATGATATGGTATTGTAACTCAAAGTTGGATGGACGAGCGCTTGGCGTGGGCGAGCTACAACTATGAGCTCAGTAAGTGGGACTTAGTCCACAAGTTAAAGATTTAATTGGAATTATGTATGTTACATGTATGTTGAGGCCTTGAGTGTCGATGTGTTATGTATGAGCCTCAAGGACTGTATGTGAATAAATGAGCATGTGCATAAATTGCATGGTGGTATGACTCATAGCACCAGGGTGCATGATGTGGAATGTCATGTTATGAGCATGATTTAGTTTATGGCCAGAGTTGTAATTAATTATACAACCATGAGTATTAAGATATGCATTACTTACCACTTGGGCATGAGATTATAAATGCATTGTAAAGTATTAATTAACATGATGATGAGAGTAATGTATGATCATGTATTAGCATTTTCATAGAGTAGTTGGGGCATATGGCCATGTTGGGATGGATGTGTTGCATGATAGTTATTATTATTTTGCATGATTATTATCATAAATGGGTATGTATGCATGTGTACATTTTGATATGTTGTGGTAAGACAAAGCATGGGTGCATTCAATGTAATAAGTGCTGAAACAAGTAAAGTAAAAAGTGATTCAACTGATTCTATCTTGCCTGAACTTCTTATTACCTCACATTCCATTTATTTCAATTATACTTATTGGGCCTTGTGGGTCATATTTGTTTTACATCATTCCAGGTAAAGGGAAAGTTTAGATGAGGACGAGCTAGTGTAGCTTGATCTTATAAGAGTAGTTATGTGTATAGAGCAGTCCCAATCAAAAGATCCGTGAGGGTTTGTTGCCATTTTTATTTGGAGATGTATGGGTGGTTAAGATATAATGTGAATGTTTAATGAATGGTGATATAAATATTTATATTGGTCTCTACTATTATTAAATGTTTGATATTGGAGCTTGTATTAAAAAAAAAATTGAGAAAATTTCAAACCCCTAATAACTTGGGTCTTTTAAGGGTTAGTATGATAGACATAAAAATAATAATAACCCTTTAGCAAGCTCATAATCATTTTAGGTTCACATAGAGATTTTAAAAGAACATGTAATGTAGCCAAATTCTTTTTGATTTAAAAGATATAACATAATGAACATATGATGTGACATGATAGCCTTTTTGACAAAAAATTTGAATTTCATATGCCATGAGAAAAGATTTGATTTGAAATCCATCTTGAAAGAGATATTCAATAAATAATGCAACCTTTTTGAATATGTGAATGATGTAATGAATTTTCAAAAACAACATTCCATAGCATAGACAATTTCATGAGATTTATCAACATTATCATTTATGCACTTTACTCGTGATAAATAATAAATGTAGAAATAGAGACTACCTACTCTTTTTCATATTCATTTAAGCACACTTACTTGAATGATACATTAGGAGAACTGCTTTCATGCTGTAACTTTTTCACAAAAATGTTAGAATAGATAAATCATACGAAAAGTTTTATTTGAATCAAAATGTTTGAAAATACATTTTCATAGATAAGTATACAGTAGAGAGAAGGCTGAGTTTATCAAAGTATATTAAAATCACCTAATTCTTATCAATGAAGCTCATATGATCATATAGATAGGAAATATCAAAACTTATTAATACTTCAAAAGAATTACTTTTCAAAAACAATGAAACTCAAGGATGGCAAGGATCACTCTTGATACCAATTGAAAGATCATCCAAAATGAGGGGTGAATTAGATTTTTTGACTATTTTTGAGATATTAAAAAATATTTTATCTTAAGGCTAATTCGAAATATATTTTTCATTACCTAAAAATGTTGCAACAACTCAGTAGGAAATTATATGGATTAAAACACTTTTGTATAAATTAATACAAACATACTTTAGATAAAGAATAAATATTTATGAATGAAAAATAGCATTTGAATATAAATATAAGAAAATAGTTATCATAATGACAATATAATTTGCTCACTTTTTGTTAAAGTTAACACTCATGGACCAATATGCAAAATCAAACTGGTTTGAAAGGCATTTATTCATATAATGAAAATTGACACAAGAATGCTTACTAATGATTAAAATAAAATAAGAAAAGATGTTTTACTAAAATCAAATTTAAACTTGTTTGAATCGTAGAGTTTTTATGAAAAAGTGAAGTGCAGCATTTGAAGATAAGAATAAGCAAGGCAATTAAGAAGATATGAAAGAGTTCTGCTAACTCCTCTAAAAATTGATCTTCGATTCATATGGAAAATGTATATATTTGTGAAGTGTGTAAATAGATAGAAATTTAAGGAAAAATTTCTTTATGTGAATATTAAAAATTGAAACTAATAAATATTTAAGATCATTCCAACCAAGAAAATATTTGAATCCGAGACAAAAAAAAAAAAAAATACTATCAAAGAATGAGAAGAAAACACATGAACACAACAATTTTTGGGTGGTTCAGTTAACAAACTTAGTCCACTATCTTATCTTCTCACTAAAGATTTTAAAACTATCTACTATGAGATTTTAGTTTTTAGGACTCAACTATAACCCATACATAGATTTTACAGGTTCAACTATAACCTCTACTTTTTACGAGATAAGTAGGAACCCTACCTTTTATAGGAGCATATGTAATCATTACATGAGGTTTTTCATAACTAGACTTAACCACAACCATTACCTTTTAAAGGATTAGACGTAACCTTCACTAGAGTTTCACAAAATAATTGTTACTACAAAAAATTTGTAATTTAGTGACTGAAGAATCTGTCACTAAAACAAAAAAATCCATTGCTAAAAAATTTAGTGACGGATTTAGTGACAGAAAACATCCGTCACTAAATTTGGCGTCACTAAAATTTAGTCACAAAATTTATCGATGGGCATATTTAGTGATGGAATCAGTGATAGGAGACCAGTTGTTGATTGGTGACGGGGTCTCCCGTCACTAATCAGTGACAAGTATAACTCTTTTGCTAAATAAAAAAATTATTTTTTAATAAAAATAAATAAATTTAAACAAAAATTAAAAAATAAATGATTTAAAAAATCTATAAATAAAATAAATATATTAACGAATAATATTTTTAAATTAATTAATTAAAAAATAATAAAATAAACGTAAATAATTAATATATATTAAAAATATAAATTATATAAATAAAATTTATGATAATTAACTATTTATTTTAATTAATTGAATAGAAATTAAAATTTTATTTATATAATTATTAATTTAAAGATAAAAAAATTAAATAACAAAAATTAAAAATAGTGCTTTTCTTGTAGTGATTATATTTGTATTTCTAATCTTAAAATTGTATTTACTAAATAACTAACTTGATAATAATATTTATAACATTATATTTGTACTTTTTATTTTAAAATACAAAAGAGAACTAATTAAAATACAAATATTAAGCTTTTTATTTAAAATTATTATAATATATTTAATAAATAAATACTTAAAAACAACTTTTACAAATAAATTATATATTCATTTTATTTTTTTATGTATAATTAATATTTTATTGAAAAAAATTGACATAATAATTTTTTATTTCTAATTTTTTTATCTTGTTTAAATAATTAATAATATATACACAATACACAATAACATATACATAATATGCAACTATATAAGTATAAAATAAATAATAATATACATGCAATAAATATGAATAACATGGATAATTTTCATTTAAAAAATATTTAAAGAAGCATTTAAAAGTTAAAATAATAAAATACTAAAAATATAATGCACAGAGAAAAAAAAAATACCTTATAAATTTTGGTGATACTCGTATCTTCCAAATGAAGACTCTACAACAAAAAAATATATATATATATATAGAATTTTGAAAGTGAAGTTGGGAGTGTAAAGGAGAGAGGAGAGGGAGAAGAAAAAAGAGATAGAGAGTGTCAGGGGACAAAAATGGGAGATTTATATATGGGGAAAATTTCAAAAGTTTGGAGGAGGGCGGGCATGACCCGGAAAAGGGGGTGCTAAATTCTATTTAATTTTATTTAAATTCTTTTAATTATTTATCGACGAAATATTTTAATTTAATTTTTTAAATTATTTAGCGACGGAATTTTTCGTTGCTAAATAAATTTATTTTAATTTAATTTTTTAAAGTATTTAACGGAAAAAATATTTCGCAATGAGAATATTCCGTCGTTAAATAAATTTAATTTTTTTAATTATTTAGCAACGAAATATTCTGTCGCTAAATTTAAAATTTGATAAAAAAATATTAAAAATTATTTAGTAACGGAATATTTTGTCGCTAATTTTTTTTTAAAAAAAATAGAGACAAAATATTCCTTTGCTAAAATTTAGCAACGGAATATCTATCGCTAAGACATCTTTAATTAGAGATGGAAAAATTTTGTCGCTAAATCTGTCTCTAAAATGTGTTTTTTTTTTTTTTTTTTTTTTGTAATGTGTGAAGGGATTTCTCAAGAGAAAAATATAAGATAAAATAATGATTTCAACATTCTCTTAAACAATAAGAGAGTTATATGGATATGATGAATAAAGTACTCAACTCTCTTATATCTAGTATCTGGTTTAAAAATATCTACTTGAAAACATTATCAGATAATTTGCTTAAAGTGAAGAGAATGAGCATGAAGAGCTAATCACTCAAGCAATGAATATAGGCTCAAAATAGTATGGCATTTGCTATGTCTAAATTTCAATTGGGTCTTCATTGTTCAAATATCAATGGCTCAGGCTTGCTTAATAGCAACAGCAACCAATTTGTAACACCTCGTCTTCCAGGGCATTAATATATGCTATGATTTTTTTTTTTTTTTTACATCAAACATAAACCGGCTGTAAGAAAGATTAGAACCTGTAAGAAAGATCAGAACCTGTAAGAAATTTCGAAAACACAACACATGTGGGTACATACAAATCACTCACCCAATATAACATCACCAATAATATTAAAATCTAAGCAATACATTCGAATAAAATAGATAGTCCTAGTTCCACAAGGGACCCACAAAATCTCCATCACGATCATGCCTCGATCACTTCCTTGCCTTTTCGGCTGCTTGCCTCGTCTGGAACGTGGAATATTCTAGGGACATAATCCAATATTAGAAGATGAAATCTTCTAAGTGAGGGTTAGATAAGCATGAATAAATAATGCATGATGCATGGACATTTATAAATATATACCATAATGTAACTTCCCAGGCCCACTGGCCCGGCACGGAACCCTAGGCAGAATCCCAAACCTCTGTAGGATAAGCCTAACGTTGTTCCTTTAATTGTCCTAGGAGAATTGCTGCTATACTCTTAGGGTAACATCCCAACCCCATGCACGAGTTTCAATATGATAAAAATATCGTGTCGTGCATATATCACGTTTTCCCATGCAACAGTATATGGACGAAAATGATTACAACATGTGAAAATATCATGCATAGAAAAGAAATCATATCATATATGGGTTATAGGGACAAAACCACTCACCTTTCACAGTTATCGGGATACCTCGAAAAGTGTGCAACTGCCTCGATTTGCGTGCCAACCTTGAAATTTGCACCAAATGTTTCACCTCACTTCCCAAAGCACCCTAGGCAAGATATTTGTTTAAATAATCAATAAAACCTATTTTTCTTCAATTTTCTTGCCTTTTTCTCAATTTTTCCTTACTAATATTCCAAAAAAAATACTTACACCTATTTTTCTCCAAATATTTTTACATAGGAAATTCTAAAATATTTTTCTAAACTATTTAAAAAAAAAATTGCACAAAAAACCAAGCCCGCACACGCTACCACATGCTAGGGTGAGTGAGACTAGTGAGTGGGGCCCACGCGCCGATCATCTTCTCTGGCTATGGCTTGCCGGAAAAATGCAAAAATTATACCTCGAGAAAGCCCATGCTTAATCGATCCTAGGGGTACTTGAATGGGCTCGAAAGGAGGTCGGAAAGCCGGTCAACGAAGAGCTTGAAGTCTCGGCTAGGCGGTCCGCCGAGGGTTCCGGCGAGGCTTCGATTTGCCTTCGTTTCTGCTACGTTGCTCACCAAATGCTCCAGATATGATCTTCAACCTATGGGCAACAAAAGCCCTCTATTCTTGCCTCTCAATTCGTTCAAAATAGCCTTCGATTTGAGCCTCCAACTTCTGAAAATTTCAGCCATCAAGAGCTCTATTTATAGGCGAATGTCGAGCTTCGAAATGGCCTTAGATGGCTTACCCACTGCCTTCGGCGTTTCCCCCTCCCCTAGATTGACTCGAAATCGACCTCACCCCACCAAAATGTCGAGTTGCAGGTCGCACCATTGCCGCCTGCAATTTGGCCAGAATTTTTCAAAATTCTAGCCACTCCAGTGCTCGATGGCAGCTCATGATGACTCCTACGAGATCCCCGACCATCCATCGTGCTAGCTCATTGCCTGAAACGACTGGTCAGAGATCGTGCGCCACTGTCAGAAGCCATGGCCGAATTTTTCTTCTTTTTTTTTTCACTTTGGCCTTTCAGTTTCAGTTTTTCCTATTTTAGCCCATTTCCTCACAACCCCTACTCTTTCCTTAATTGCAATTAAGCCCCTTAAGTTCCAATCTTTCCATTTCTTTTTTGAAACTTTTGAAAAAATGTCATTTTGACCCTCCTTGGGCAACTTTGGAAAATTGCACTTAGGCCCATTTCTCTGTGTTGGCTTTAAACCTACTCGTTTCTTCCTGAAACCTCTGAAGGGTTGTTCTACTCGATAAACTGAAGCTTCCCATAGCTTCCATCATCATTTCGAGAGTTTCCTGCGAGAATTCGATTTTGCAGCTTAAATAGCAGTTGCATTTTTGCTATACCGAAAATTGTTCCCGATTGCATTTCTTTCGATCCTAAAAATCATGCCTCGAGATGCTCGCTAGAGGCGTTCCTATTTCCTTAGACATTTAAGCTTTAGGGTACTCCCTTTGGCCAATTCGGTAAATTTTTTAGGCTTTTCAAATACCTAATTTTCTCGAATCTCTAGTTTTCCTTTAAAATAATAACCCAAAGTTCTTGGGTATTACACAATTGACTAACCCACATTGATCTAGTGTAGCACTTGGCCTTTTATAGAAGCTTAAGATTTAGGATTTACCTTGATACCTGTACATACTCACAACTTCTTTGATTTAACTAATAAAAGTCAAATTAGTTAAGAATCATACTCACCATAATCAGTTGTACCTCTTATGTATCTCAACCCTCTTTTTGCTACACTAAGATGAAATTGGCTAGGAGAATACATGAACCTAGAGAGCAAACTTGCTAGATACATAACATCAGGTCTTGTAGCTGACAAATACAATAAACTTCCGATTAGGCTTCTGTAGATTGAAACATCTGCTTTGTTTCCATTATAATTCTTGGTTAACTTCTCATTTACTACTAAAGAAGTACTCACAAGCTTTGATCTCTCCATATGGAACTTCTTTAGAATTTCTGAGCATATTTTCTTTGGTAAAGGAATATACCAACTTCATTTTGATCTATCTCCATTGCCAAAAAATACATCATTTCACCTAGGTCAGACATCTCAAATTCCTTTTCCATATTCAACTTGAATTGATTCAATGAGTTTAAATCACCACATGTGATCAAGAGATCATCAACCCTCTTTTTGTTGCACTAAGATGAAATTGGTTAGGAGAATGCATGAACCTAGAGAGCAAACTTGCTAGATACATAACATCAGGTTTTGTAGCTGAAAAATACAATAAACTTCCGATTAGGCTTCTGTAGATTGAAACATCTGCTTTGTTTCCATTATAATTCTTGGTTAACTTCTCATTTACTACTAAAGAAGTACTCACAGGCTTTGATCTCTCCATATGGAACTTCTTTAGAATTTTTTAGCATATTTTCTTTGATAAAGGAATATACCAACTTCATTTTGATCTATCTCCATTGCCAAAAAATACATCATTTCACCTAGGTCAGACATCTCAAATTCCTTTTCCATACTCAACTTGAATTGATTCAATGAGTTTAAATCACCACATGTGATCAAGAGATCATCAACCCTCTTTTTGTTGCACTAAGATGAAATTGGCTAAGAGAATGCATGAACCTAGAGAGAAAACTTGCTAGATACATAACATCAAGTTTTGTAGCTGAAAAATACAATAAACTTTCGATTAGGCTTCTGTAGATTGAAGCATCTGCTTTGTTTCCATTATAATTCTTGGTTAACTTTTCATTTACTACTAAAGAAGTACTCACAGGCTTTGATCTCTCCATATGGAACTTCGTTAGAATTTTCGAGCATATTTCTTTGACAAAGGAATATACCAACTTCATTTTGATCTATCTCCATTGCCAAAAAATACTTCATTTCACCTTGGTTAGACATCTCAAATTCCTTTTCCATACTCAACTTGAATTGATTCAATGAGTTTAAATCACCACATGTGATCAAGAGATCATCAACATATAAAGAAATAAAGAGTTCCACTTCACTTCCAGCCCTTTTCACGTAAAGAGTTGCTTTACTTTCACTTTTGTTGAACCCTTATTGTAGCAAATAGGAGTCAATTCTATTGTATTAGGCTCTAGGAGCCTGTTTATGCCCATATAAGGCTTTGTGCAGCTTATAAACTTTGTCTTCACTTCTAGCAACTTGAAAGCCTTTCGGTTGTTCAACATAAACATTTTCTTCAAGAAGTTCATTTAGATATGCAGTTTTAACATCTAAATGGTAAAATTTCCAACCCAATTTTGCTGCTAGTGCCACTAAAAGCCTTATTGTATCATTTCTTGCAACTGGAGCAAAAGTTTCAGTGAAATCCATACCAAACTATTGAAAATAACCCTTCACTACAAGTCTGGCCTTTAGTTTGTTCAAAGAACCATCTGGGTTGAGTTTGGTTCTATAAACGCACTTAACACCCATTATCTTTTGATCTTCAAGTCTATCTACTAAGCTCCATGTCTTATTCTTTTCAATCATACCCATCTCCTCTTGCATGGCAAGTCTCCAATCATCATTACTTGAAACTTTAACATAGTTAGCAGGTTCAAGTAAAGCCATATGACATCTTTCATAAATTTCTTCAAGAGTTCTAGTTCCTCAAACTATAGCATCATCAACCATATCAGAATCCTCTTCTTCTGTTGTGACATATTGTTCTTAGGATATATTTCCCCAATTCAAAATCTCCTTTAAGGCTTCAACTTTCATTTTATTCCATTTCCACCTGAAGAGCTCATCAAATTTGACATTTCTACTGATAATGATTTTTTCAGTTTTCAAATTGAAAATTCTATAACCTTTGGTGGTGGTACTATATCCCAAGAAGATGCCTATTTCAGATTTTTTTATCTAACTTCTCCATTTTTTTATTTTGGAACATGAGCATAACACACACAACCAAATACTCTAAGGTAATTTTGTAATGACCCCAGAGGTCTAATACAACGAATAGCAATAATTCCACCATTCTTCTTTTTCTTTTTTTTCTTTACACATAACATAGTAGTTATTGTCATGTACATATCATTAGGTTATCCCAAAGGGGAATACAACAAACCGCAATAATACAATGCAAACAATACCATAGTACAACCTAGCCAGCCAACAAATGCCCCCAAAACCTTTTATTCGAGTGAGCTCTATACACATCTGACCCAATAGATCATCCCTTGCTAGGACCACTCTCATCCTTCGCTTTACTTGCACCTAGAATTAGATGAAGAGAAAGAATGAGCCGCAAGGCCCAGCAAGTATAATACAATAAAATAAAGCGTAAGATATATCAAGATAGAGACTCAGTAAGCAATAACAAGCAATATATGGTAGGATCATGGCATAGAGTAATACAGGCAAAATTATAACATGGAATATCATGGTCGCAACCATAACCGAGATCTGTACAATCTACACAAGTAATAAACTCCTACCATAGCATGGGCAAGGTACACTCCAGTAGCCTCACTATTATATAATCTCTGGAACCCATCTAATGCTCTAAGAACATAACCCATTATCTTGCAATATCGTACATTCATGTCACAAGACAGCCTATCCTGGGTCTATAAATTCAATCCACTCTGTGGCACTAGCACTCGCCTGTGATGCCACAGTCTTATGCATCATAAGATAAGGCTGTTGTGGGTCTCAAATCCATAGTACTCCATTACCAATTGTGGAACAATATCCACCCATACCCTAGTCCATACTAGGCAGCATTACGAGCCGTAGCTCCCATGGCCAGGCACTAGCCACCAGGATAACAACCACAGTCGGGCATAGGCCCACTGACATGATAATCATGGTCGGGCATAAACCCATCGGTATGATAACCACAGTTGGGCATAAGCCCACTGGCATGATAACCACGGTCGAGTATAACCCCACTAGCATGATAACCATGGTCGGGTATAAACCCACCAGCATGATAACCACGGTCGAGCATAAGCCTACCGGCATGATAACCACGGTCGGGCATAAACCCACCAGCATGATAACCATGGTTGGGCATAAACCCATTGGCATGATAACCACTGTCGGGCATAAGCCCACCGATATGAAAACCATGTTATAGTTCATAGGGATAACTCCCATACACAATTATATTCTCACGTGCCTAAGTTATGTCCTCTTCACATTACACTCTCTATGGACACCTGCCATATCACAACCATCATAAATGAGCGAACATATTTATGTACATACCATTTCGTTCCCAATCATAAGCCCATACATGTAAATTTTAATGGTTGCACTAAGAATTAGATAGCAATGTTGATTGGTCAGAGAATACAAGCAAGACAACACCGAAGTCTTGCATAAGTTACACCTTAACTAAGAAAGCATCATTCCTTAAGAAAGATAGGGTGAATTAAACCCTATTTAAGCTTTCAGCAAGATTCAACATGAATCTAATAATACCAAAAGGTTTAAAATACAAGGAAATAGGCATGAGTTATGATTTCATCCATAAAAAGGATGGACAAAACAAAGGACATTCCATAGACACAATTTCCAATTTCTCAATTTCATGCAAGCATTTCAAAGGAACCTCACGGTTTCAATACTTTTCCAAATGACCCAAATCTTATACCAAATCAAATCCCTTTGACTCTAGTTTATAACGCTTTAAACAGTTTTTAAATCAGATATCCACACAAAAAGTTATGGCCAAAACCGTACGACTGCACAAAGCTGTCTAAACCCTTTAGTCGACTATTAAAAGGTTTAGTCGACTAATGAGAAGATTAATCGACTATTGAAAGGGTTAGTCAATTGGACCGAGACCTGATCTTCCAGGGGTTAACTAACCCACTTATTAGTCGACTATTGACCAAAATAGTCGACTAATGAACCCAGAAACGCACAGAAATGATCGGGAACACCCCAAAACCATCCCAAATCTTCCAATACTCCATTAAACTCAATTCACATCATTTCCCCTCATCTCAAAGGGTGCTACAACCTCTATTTCAAAATCCAAATGAAACTAATGGGATTAATTTGAGAGAATGAGGGTTTTACAAAACTCTTGACATAGAAGGCTATACAATAATTCTTTGAGGAAAACCATAAGATTTTCTTAACTAAATGCTCCATACATCAAGTCCAATAAGTTAGATGAAGAAGATGAGAGAGGAACTTGCCTTAATAATCCTTTCCCCCATGGTTTTGCTTGAAAAATCCACCACAAAAGCCATTAAACTTTCCTTTTGATATCAGGATTAATGAAGAGAGAGTTGAAGAATCAAGCCCTAGCTCCCCTTCCTTCCTCTCTCGTGGCTCCCCCCCCCCCCCCCTTTTCCTCTTCTTGATTTTTCCCTTCTCTCACATATGCATATATATATATATATATTTCACATTTCCTAGATTGCCCCTCTTCATTACCCAAAATGACATGCATCTCCCCCACATTTATAAATTCTCATTTCTAATATTATATAATAAAATTCAAACCAAATACAATTTAATCCATAATAAGATTTCCTTAAATTATTTACACACATACCTTGTATACCTGCAAATCCCATTACCTCTCAAGTCATCTCTTTGACCTTTGGGTATTTCCACTACCTTTGACACTCACATATAATATCACATTTAATTCTTTAAAATTATCATCCAAATAAAATAATTATTCTATGTCCACACATTGCACCGGTACTCGAAAATGGGTCGTTACAAATTCACTGAGGGCTTGAATCTATACCATTCCTCAAAGGAAGTTTTTGCACTCAAGGCTTTAGTTGGCAGCATATTCAATAGATAGACTGACGTATTTATAGCCTCAACCCAAAATTGCTTGGAAAGGTCCTTCTCATATAGTAGACATCTAGCCATTTCCATTACTGATCTATTTTTCCTTTCACTCACTCCATTTTGTTGAGGAGTGTAGGGAACAGTCAATTGATGTTGTATCCCTTCCTTATCACAAAAATTCTTGGACTCTCTTGAGACATACTCTAACCCATTATCAAATATGAGAATTTTCAGTTGGCAGCCAGCTTGCTTCTCAACCACAACTTTAAATTTTTGAAATTCCATTAAAACCTCAGATTTTTGTTTCAAGAAATAAACCCAACACATCTTGGAGAAATCATTAATAAATAACAAGAAATATCTATTGCCATTCAAAGATGAAATACTCATGGAACCACAAACATTAGAGTGCAGGAGTTGAAGTTTTTTTAAGCTCTCCAATTACTGTCCATAAATGGTAATTTTCTTTGCTTCCCATATTGACGCACATCACAAACCATTTCATTTGCATTAATAGCAAGCAAGTCTTGAACTAATTCTTTAGAATGCATGAGTTTTAATGTGGAGTAACTGAAAAGACCGAGTCTCTTATGCCACAGGCTTGAATCATCCTAAACAATATGATAAGGATGCATGGCTATTTGATTCCATTAAACTGAAAAACTCCTTTCTTTCATTTTCACAGTCATTAATTCATTCCCAAGAGGATTATATATAATGCAGGACTTGTCTTCAAAGTGCAAAGCATAATGGTTCTCAAGCATTTGTCCTCCTTAACAAATTCTGTCTAATCTTAGGAACAAGTAAAACATCATAGATGAACTTTGTACTTGAGGGTGTTTCAACAACAATATCACCTTTTCCCTTCATTTTAACATAGTCTCCATTTGCAACCTTTACTTTATTAATGTTAGACTTGCCTAAGCTTCTAAAGAGATCAGCATCATAAGTCATGTGACTTGTACATCAACTATCAATCAACCAAGTGCCTTTGTCACTACTGGTAGCATAAGAAGTAGCTACAAACAACTTCTCTTCAGCTTGCTCTTAAACCTTAACAATGTGTGCTTCTTGTCCCTACTGATTAATCTTGTTTTTACACACCTTCTCTACGTGACCAAGTTGATTACAGGCTCTACACTTCACATTTGGCCTGAACCAACAATAATTTTCTATGTGACTCCTTTTTTTACAATGAGGACAAGGTGGAAACTTTCCTTTCTTGCCTTTTCCCTTGCTTCCATTTTGATCTCTCTTTTCATCATTCCTTTTTTCACCTCTATATTTCCTTCCTCCTTCACTTTCTACCTTGCCTTTATGAGTTGCCAGAAGAGCATATTCATTGGTTTCCTCAAGTCTGTAAGCTTTTCTTTACTCCATAGCTTGAAGTGAATTGACTAATTTAGCTAATGAAAGTTAAGACAAGTCTCTTGAGTCTTCCAAGGAAGAGATCTTAGACTCAAATCTCTCTAGTAAACTTACCAACACTTTTTTAATAACCCTTTTTTAGGAAGATCTTCATCAATCAACCTTATTTGGTTTACTGTCTTCATAAGTCTGTCTGAATAACTTTCACAGACTCTGACTCCTTCATTATGAGAAATTCAAACTCTCCTATCAAATTTAGTACTTGCATTTGCTTAGTCTTTTCACTTCCATGAAACTCATCCCTCAATCTATCCCAAGCCTCTTTACCAGTTTCACAAGCCATTATTCTTGTGAATATGGTCTATGTCACGATTGTATGAATAAGAGATAGAGATTTAAATTTTTTAGCACATTCCTCTACATGGTGCTTCATTTGAGTCACTGTTGGGTTGTTTCTCAGGGGTGAAGGATCACTTCCAGTCTTTACTACTTCCCAGTGGTCCAAAACTCTCAGAAAAGCCTTAATCTTCACAGCCCACATCTAATAATTTTGCCAATCAAATATAGGAGGTGAGCCTGAACCATAACTACTGGAAGCCATAGCAAGGTCTTCGAATTTCTGGTATTTACTTTTTGGCTAGTGAAGGGAAATCTTACTGGTTTTCTCTTATTTGCACACAAGCCCTTAAAAACAATAGGGCTCTAATACCATGTTGTTTTTTTAGAGAAAAGAACTAGAAAATAATAGCAAAATGTTTAGAGAACAAGATAGGGCAATCTCTCCATTCATTTCTGCATAATATATACATAGAAAATTTCAAGTACAACACTGTTTGGTCAATACCAAACTTAGACAATTTTTACACAACTTTTCCAATACAATGATCCTGAAATCTAGGATCTCCATACCTTTCTGACAAATCTTGACAGAAGATAATAGATTGCACAGCAAAAATACAAAAAGTAATACTTACTTTTAGAGTATCTAGAAAAATCTCACAGCCCAACACACCCTTTGGGCTTCCCGCTCAGTCCATGAGACCTGAGTGAAGAGGTGGTCAGCGAGATTGACCCAGTTAATTGGCCTAAGAGGTGCTTGATCTGCTGGCAAGGAGAGTTGTGGAGCCAAAGAGGTTGAGATTGTTGAGAGGAGGCAAGAGGTCCTTCATCTTCCAAGGGGTTTGGAAGACAAAAAGCAGTCAAGGGCACGTGGGGATTTCTCTCGCATGGGCTTTCTTATGCTTAAGTCAAAAGAGGTGGTCATGCAGCACAAGATGTAGAAATGAAGTGTAGGAATGTCATGCAAGAAGAAGAGATGTGATGGTTGTGTTATCTACCTCTCCAAAAACAGATGAGTTTGGGGTATTTATAGGTAACATGAGGGATTGGGACACATGGCATACGCATGCGAGGGTACGATGCTCCTTCCCGAGAGGGGGCGGTGTGTCTCCATTTTCAATGGTGATGTCCCAGGGTTCCCTCTTCTCCTCCCCCAGTAGGGAGGGAGCCCCGAAAGTAACTGGGCCTAGAAGGGAGTCATATTGTAGCGTGACAATGCAGGGTAATGTAAGCAAGGGACGTGTCTCCCAGATTCCTCTTGGGAGTGAAGCTCGACCAGGGGGAATCATGCAAGTCCAAGAAGCTAGTCCTGAGTGAATGATGGGTGATAAAGGGCTTTCCTAGGGAACATAGGCTTTGATTGAGAGGGTCTTTCATCGAGGGAATCATTTCCTTTAGTATGACAAATATCCACTGGATACCTCAGGAAGACTCTCCTAGGAGGCTATGCCATAACATTTTTAGTGTGAGTAATTGACACATCAATAAACTTCTTTCCTAATCATTCATTCTAACTTGGCTAAGGATTTTCTTGTCACACTAACAGTAGACCACATAAGAAGTTCATCTCAACTTAATGAGGGTAACGGATCCTATCCAAAAGCACTTGCCTCTATGCATCAACAATACAATACCACATAAGATGATCATCCCCACCTCGCAATTGGATGGTTCAGCATATCAACAAATCTCGCACACTAGAGCATAAGACAATTGTGCCGCTTCAAGTCAAAGGATCAGTTACAAAATTGTAACCAGATGACAAGACTATTATTATCCATCATACCATGTGATCTGTCATCAACATCACATTCGGTGAGATGTTCAACCAACAACCACCCACGAGTTTACTACGAGCATCATATTCTCAGTGGTATTTAACTCGTAACCCTTTACCATTAGTATCTCATACTAATCAAAGTAGTAAACTTACATGCCAATCTGTAATTGATTAATTAGAGTCTCCATCTAAAAAATTAAAGGATCAAGAGCACTTAAGAAATCATGTTACTAGAGAACCTCATCACATATTTTTAACAACTTAAGAATGAGATCTCAAACAAAAAATCTAGGAACTTAATCATACAAAGCTGGAGAGTAATGAATGATGACAACTTGCCTTTATTATTAATATACAAAGATGCATCATATGATTTACACCCTAATAGATGTCATCTAAATCTAGCATTAGAGCACATCACTAACAATAGCCTCAACAGGCTTCAAACAAATAACCCTAATTGGACTTCCATTGCCCTTGGAAATTGTACTTTCTATGGTCTCATCTTAGGTGATGGATTTTCATATCTCCTATGTCTGTCTGCCAATATTTCTTTAGGGGTAGGTCTATAGGGTTGCAGCTTTTGAGGGTTCTAAAGAGGCATATACGACCTTCTTGAAGGTGATTACAGCTTGTTCCCTTCGAAAGCCAAGTGCCTGGATGACAAGGGTAGTTCAACACTAGGCAAAAGGACTTGCAAAAAATTAGTTAAGTCCTTTAAAGCTTTGGTATTCTCCTCATGGTTCTTTTTCAACTCATCATAATTTTTCTTTAGCTCTTCATATTCCATGAACGAGACAGTGGGTGGTAAACCTCCTTCCAAGGGTCCTAGTACCCCCTGTACCTTGTGGGTTCCTCCAGGGAGTAGGGGTGTGCAATCAATTATAACTGAACCAAACCACCCGAAAATCAATAACTAAACCGAACCGAACTGAAAACACTAACCAAACCGAACTGACCGCCAACAACGGTATAACTGAACAAACTGAAACCAAAATAACCAAACTCTAAAATATCCTAACCGAACCAAAATGATAACCGAAGTTTTGCCTAAACTACTAACTGAATCGAGAATTGACCACTATATAACCAAACCAACCACTATATAACTAATGTTTCTAGTGTTAAGAATTAGAGTTTAAAACAATTTAGACACCAAGAGCTGAAATATGCAAGTGAAGAAAAGTAAGCAGTCAAACACCTAAAGCATGAGCCACAAATTCTGACATCTCAATGTTGAACTTTATTAAAGTTATACCACTAGAAAACTCTGCATGGCATTTACACACGCGCGTACACACACATATATCTCCATGAGCCCATAAAATAAAACAGTAGCAGTTCCACTTCTTTGAACATAGCTAGCTCACTAGTATTAAAATACGATAATATCTAGTACCTTGCTACAGAGGGCAAAGGAAGACCAACTCACTTGTGGGTAAAGATCACAGGTCCCCAATTTCTTCACTACCAAAGGTAATCTCTCTCCATCAATAACCTGAGATGAAAAAGGAACAATGAATTTCAATGTCACATTAACCAGAAATTATTGTAATTTATTACATTCAAGTATAGATGAGAAGCAACTGAATCAAACCTCATAATCTGCTCTAACACTCTTAATGTTAACAGTCTGTATTTCATTATGCTTAGCCCATATGATTTTTCCACTATTGTCCATACTAGCTACAGGTATGTGTATCATATTAAAGCAGCAATAACTCATTAAGAAGGCCAATGTGATGCAATCATTTGTATATACTCTTAGCTGGAATCAATCCCAAAAAGTGTAAAAAGTCTTACAACAAAATAACCACACAAAAAAAGGATGAATGTGATCTCAATTAAGTCTGTTTCTAATTACTTTGGGTTGGTAACATTGAATCTCTTTGTCCATTTTCTTCTATCGATGCAATAACTTCAATTAGACCACGTGTTTTAATTTGTCCTCTCTCGTCCCTAGAATTAAGCATCAACCTCTTGTGGATAATGTCAATTCTCCTAATTGGGGGAATTATTGGTCTTTCCTGTAAGTCACAAACCATTTTTACAACATTCCTCTCAATTTATCTTTAATAGATTTTACCTTTCATACCATGGAATTGATTACTCTAAACCCTATTTTTTCGAGTTATAAATCAAGCATAACATTCCCATCTCAATTGCATCTATTTTCTAACCTGTTTTTACTTGTCCAACAACCCCTGTCATAGAATATGGTTAGATTTTTTTTTAATAAAATAATTACAACCTTAAGGGGGTGAATCTTGAATACAGAGCATTGGAAATGGATGCACTCCTTACAAAAGATGAGAAGGAAACAAAAAATTCATACTAGGATTTAAGCAACAAAAAATAGGTCACCCAAAAACTACACAATTGATTGCAAGCAAAAAGGGATGTCCAACCTCAACCAAGAAAATGAAGTACTAATGATGTTACTTTTCATGTGCAAAACCAAAATCTCCAAGTCATTTAAGACCTTCCTACCTCTCACCCTCCAAAAGCACCACCAGATGCATTAGGATAAAACATGATTAGAGTTATAGTTCTCCAATGAATTTCCTTTTCGCCTCATTAGTATGAACAATATACAATTAGAGCTTACAAAGATTGGGGGCAACTATTCACCATGCCTGCTAATAGTGATAAACAAATAAATACATCATCACAGACTGGGAAATCCAAAGATAGGAAATTAAATATTCTGAATGAAACAAGCTCATAGATGTACTAGTAAGATAATTTCACTAAATTTCAAATTTGCAACATATCACAATTACAATGAACCCCCCCCCCCCTCCCCAAACATGTGGGCAGGAAAAGAAAAAGAGAGGGAACCTCACCTACACGAACATTTCATATATCCAATAGCCCAAACTCTTTCAAGACCATAATTCAGAGTGTTCTCAAGGCTACAAATCAATAAAACAATTTAGAAATAGCAACAAACATTCCAAATACTCATAGAGTGATAGAAATTAAAAACAAATTTTCAGAACAGGTTATGGCATAGAGTGCTGGCAATTAAAAAAAACCTCAAACACAGTCAACCAAAGTAAACCAAATAACCAATAGATTTTGAAATACTGAGAGGTTCAAATTCACTTACTTACAAATGTATGAGTCTTCAAAATCTAAATTTCCATAAGTGCGGGGCAGTCAACAATAACCTTTGCCAATTCTAAAACAATACACATAATTAATTAAATAATTTAAAAGTAACAAGTATTGAACTGAAATTAAAAAAAAAAAAAAAGAGTAACAATGAGTTTACCTTCTTCAAGTTGTTCAACATGATACAAATCTTCTTCAACACTCATTAGGGTGGTAGATGATCGAAGCCAATCTTGCATACAAATTAGACTTTCAACCACTTTAGGAGAAAAATAACTCCTAAATGGATCAAGTACTTGACCCCTTATGCTAAAGGCAAACTCGGACACAACAGTAAAAATTGGAATTGCCAACACATCCCGAGCCATAGAAGATAGAATAGGAAATCGATGACAATTAACTTTCTACTAATTCAAATTGTCAAAGTCATCAATTTCTCCTCACACACTTCACTTAAATACTTATCCCTTTCTGAAGGCACAGTTGTAGACCCACTATGTAACTCCTCCTCATCTCAAATAGTATAGTAGGATTACTCTTAGTTGTCCAATAGGCGTTAGGAAACCCTAGCAGCGAAAACAACGGATCGAACCTTCCGAAATATTTGTAGGGTTCCCATGCAAGCTAAATATGCATAATTCTTTCGTTAAAACAACATGTAAGTCTAACATAACAAAAAGAGATACAAATCTCCAAATAGTTACAGTACTTTTGAATAGAATTACATAAAATGATAAAATAATGCTTAAACGTCCATTGATTCTTTCCTGTGTGCCTTGCTTGCTTCCTTAGTCCCTGGCACACCAAACATACCTAGAACGTGGAACGTTCCAGGGGCATCAACCCAAGTCAGATTACAAGAATCCAAGTGAGATGGTTTTAAGAAAAGAATAGCTCATGTATGTAAATGCAAGTATGCAAAAATGAAATCCCCTTTGTGGAAGTTATGCCAGGGTGTTGCAATCACCCCCGCGCACGCCATGCTCACCTCAAAACACGCATATGTGACTCTGTGAGTCACTCATGGCGGCCACTAGCTTGCCACAAACAACCACATGCCATGAAGTGATGAAATAAGTGAAATTTCATGCCAAACAAAGGAAGTAAGTGATCATGTCCACATGTAACACAAATGAATCAAAGGATGATCAATATGAAGAGCAAAAGATGTAGAGAACCACTCACACTTGCTATATATCTTGTTGAACCACCAATTTTATGAAATTAATCCCTTTTAAGCTACAGTTACATACAGTTCGAGTCATCCAACTAAAATAGTTTTACATAGGATTGTAGGAAATCATTTAAGGAGAAAACCATAAAAATTTTAGAGAAAAAGGCCCTACCACGCGCCCCAAGAAGGGTGGCCACGCGCCCCCATGCGTAGCTGCGACAGGCACGTGTGTCTCACGCGCCAAGCCCCTGGTTCTTGCGGATTCTGTTTTTTATGTTTAAAACGGCCATAACTCCTTCATTTTAACTCTGATTCGACTTCTGTTTGAACCTACGAACTCCCTTTTCAGTGTACTACGATCCTACGAAAAGAAAAGTGGTTTACCTTTTTGGTTTCTTCTCCGTTTTTGGTGTTTTCTCAAGCTGGTCTTCCTATTTTGGCTTCTTTTGCTTCCTTTCTTTGAATTCTTCTCTCCCTTGCTTTTCCCTTCTATTTTTCCTCTACGTGGTCCACCTCTCCAACCCTTTTATAGCCCTTTTATCTCCAAGTTCAAGATTGCACTTATCCCTTTTAGGTTGGCTACTTTCTTTCCTAGCTATAATTGCTATCTTTGAAAACTTACCATTTGATTCTATCTTCTCTTGAAAGCTTTTACTCTTCCAATCTAATTCCTCCATTTGCCCCTTTCGTGACTTTCTAAACAACCCATCTTATCTTCATCTTTTAGAGGGCCAATAGGATTCCTCCAAATCTACTTACTTTGAATTTAGGGATATGAGTAATTATGGTTATCTTTACTTTAAGACTTTTGAGTTAAATCCTCCAATACAATTTCACCAACTCAAGGCTTCTCAAACAAGCCTTTATCATGACAATTATTTGGAGAAGTTATCCTTTATTTTGCATTTAAGTCCTTAAAACCATTTTCACTTGCATGCAAATCCAAAACCTCCATTAAAACACACTTTATTACATCATCTATCCCTATTATATCCAACCTCTTCATTACATTTTTGGGGTATTACACACTACCACTGGCACACTTATACTTTTTGAAACGACAACTAAGCAAGTTTGGTCTAACAAATTTTCCCTTCTCGACATTCTCCATAACAGGTGGAGTAGACACTTGAGACCACTCTCCTACTTCACCTTGAGGTGCCAATTTTTTCTTATATTCTTCTTACATGAGTGGCAAAAGGGTGACGATCTTGAGTTGATTGAGATGGTTGGAAAAATGAAAGAACCTCATGGAAAAAAGTATTGGAGGTGACATATGAAGTACCCGAAACCCGCAAAGTAAGCTTATAAAATAGTTGCAACACTCTAACAAACATTCTGACCCTCGTCCAATCCTCTGGCTTGGGTCTCCCATCAATAGTAATAACCTGTTGCAAGTCATTATTCCAACTACTTGTACCAAGATCAAGCATAGAACATGGCTCTACCTCATCAAATCTCTCAAAAGCCCTCTCAAACTTTTGAGCAGTCTCTAACATCAAGTATGTGGAGTTCCATTTAGTTGCAACATCCAACGACAGTAGGCCCTTAGATTCTATTTTTTCCACTTCCACACATTCTTTTAATTTTCTTAGTCTTGTTGGAAATTGTCTAATATATCTGATTGCATCCCTAACTCTTGTTATTAATTCATCCAACTCTTTCAACCCATGTTGCACAACCAGATTTATTATATGACCCACACACCTGATATGTAAATAATTGCCACTTATAATGCTAGCATCCCATTTTTCCATTTTTTTCCTGAAGTTACCCACAACAACATCATTTGAACTAGCATTATCTACTATCAAAGTCAAAACTTTATCAACTTTCCATCCCATTAGACACTTCTCAATTTCCATAGCAATGGCATCACCCTTGTGACTATATATTGGACAAAAATTTAAATTTTTTTTCTTCAATGTTCAATTATTGTCAATATAGTGCGCCATCAAGCACATATAATTAACCCTTTGAATGGAGGACCATGTGTCAGTTGTTAAGCAAGCTCTTTCACATGAATTTTTTACCTTATTCATCAATTTCAACCTCTCTTCATTAAATAATTCAAAACAATCACGAGAAATTATCCAACTTGAAGGAATCCAAAATTTTGGACAAATCACATTAATGAAGTGCCTAAACCCCTCACGCTCAACAAATTTGAAAGGCATCTCATCTACCATCACCATGCAAGCTAAAGCCTTTCTAGCAAGCACTTGATCAAATTTTCAATTTACCAATCCCATACTCTCCCCCTTTCTCCCAGCCCCCGTTGTCATTGAAGTTGGTTGCAAGTTTAATTGCATTTGGTGGGTTTCCAAAGCATGAGGATGTTTTTTACATGTTCCCATATGATTCCTTAAAGCCATAGTCCCCCCCCCCCTTAATTTGGATCAGAGTGGAACTCCTTAGAACAATAGTTGCATTAACCTTTAATCTGACCCTCTGCATTTGTAAATTTAGTAAAATGATCCCACACATTTGATCTAGCTCTTATTATTTTTCTCTTTTCCTTTCCTAGTGATGTTGCACCTGTATCAGCTTGAGATTGACTACCTTGACTTGGTACTATTGGTGTAGGTCTTAAACTATCATCCATACTACTAGAGAAGTTTGTGGTGTAACTGGTGTCTTTTTCTCTAGCCATCTAAAATTAATACAATTGTAATTAATATGTATTAAAATAGTGAGTTAAAATGTCATCTTATGATTAACTTACAATCTTGTAATTTAAAAGAAAAAATAAGGGGTTGCATTAAAATTCTATCATCCTCCTAATACTAGCACTAGAAGTTCAGCAAAGTTGTTTTGTTTCTACCCTTTTTTCTCAATTCACCAACGCAAAATTTTGAGAATTTTGTAAAGAGCTTAGCATTCATCAGGACTTCACATCAGTCGAGCATCCCCACACAAATGGGTAGGCTAAAGTTGCCAACAAGGTCATCCTTGCTGGGCTCAGGAAGCAACTGGATTAGGCTAATAAGGCATGGCCGGAAGAGCTCCCTATGGTGTTATGGTCATACCATACCATAATTCAAATATCAACAATGGAGACCTCTTTCAGGCTCTTTTACAGGTCAAAAGCAATGATTCCAGTGGAAGTTGGGGAGTCGAGCCCCAGAAGAGAGCACTTCCAAGAAGATACCAATGGAGATGAGCAAAAAATCAATCTGGAGCTCCTCCAGGAGGTACGAGAGCTAGCTCATATTCGAGAATGAGCAGCTAAGCAAAGGGCAGCCCGAAGGTATAACTCTGGGGTCAATCCCTATAGTTTTCAAGAAGGAGACCTAGTCCTGAGGAAGGTAGAGATCACGAGACAGCAACTTGGAGAAGGAAAGCTCGACGCCAACTGGGAAGGCCCCTATCGAGTCACTCACAACCTTGGTAATGGAGCTTACCACCTCATCGAACTCTCAAGACTACCTCTGCCAAGGTCATGGAACACAACCAACCTACGGAAGTACTACAACTAAGTAACAGCCCCATAACCATCTTCGCGAATTGTTTACTGTTTAAAATTTAACTTACGTTACAGCCTGATTTCTTCTTTCTTATCTAGATTCAATCTATTCTTTAGTCAAGTTGTTGTTGCCTTAGTTTTGTTATAGGGAATGTTACCCGGTTCTACATCGAGATCCTCTTGTCAATAAATTCAGATGTTCTGTTACACGACGTGTTACTCGATTCAACACCAAGGTTTTCTTATGAATGAAGTCAGATGTTTTGTTACATGGGATGATATTCGGTTCTACACCGTGGTTCTCTTATCAATAAAATCGGATACTTAGAGGATTGGTTTTGTTACACTCCCAAGCCATGCCTTGCCCACCTGCGCAGGGCCAATCTTAGCGGGTAGACCTGGGGTCACCCTGGTCTCCCAAGCCATGCCATGCCCAGCCAGGCTAGTCTAATCTGCCCACTTGTGCCCAATCCAATCCCAATGGGCAGACTTGGGTCATCCTGGTCTCCACAAATCACTTTGAAGCAAACACTATCATGACCTAACGATGGAAGTAAAAGGAGGCAACAACGAATGTATTACTCGCAATCAAATCAACATATGAAGTCGATCTCTACTCAACACTTACACTAAATAATGCAGAAAATGAAGGAAAGATTATTACATTTCCCGACTTAACCTTAGAAGAAAATAGAGAGCAATAAAGAAGAAGATCAACGAACAAACAAAGTAGAATATCAAGGAAATATTATAGAAAAGTGCTGACCTATACTCAAATTTACGAAAAGAAAGAGAAGCGAGGAGTTAGGGTCTAGTAGGTCGAGGGCAAGATCGACTGCGGGCTCGATAATCACTCCAGAATTGAACTCGAAGGCAGTCACGAGCTCACTAGGCTGGTCAGCATCTTCCATAAGCCAGTCTCCCTTAGCCCCCAGCACCTCCACCTGGCGAGCTAGATCTGCCAAAGGCAAATCCACAAGCTGACTGGCCATAACTTCTTTGAAGGCACCACAAGCCAAGAAGTTAGCCTCAAGGAAAAGCACCTGAGCTTGGGACAAGGCCTTAACAAAACCCTCCGGGAATTGGTCAACGACCTTGTCCTTCAAGCTCTCAACCTCAATTCGAGTTGTGCCTACCTGAGTCCTCAGCTTGGCAGCCTCGAGCTTCGCTTGGTTAGTTTAAAAATGGTGGTGGCAAGGTTAACCGTTAACTTTTCCACCTTCTCGACCCCTTCCTAGGCAGCAATTTTGACAGCCTAGGCTTCCCCCTTTAACACCGCCAGTTCCTCCAAACTACACTCCCACTGCTGATGGTACTTCTTGGAGCGATTGTCAGCCCATATAACCATTTCCTCTGCTTGTGACGTTCGTTTCCACAGCTTGTCCATCTTGGCAACCACTTCCATTCTCGCCCATTCCATCGCCTTCTCATGAGCTCAGCTAAGTCGCTTTGATTAGGACCGGAACTCTAGCTCTAGTGTCTAATAGGCGCTAGCGGGACAAAGGGATTGCATCTCAGACCAATGGCACAACCCCATAACCCTGAGGTCCAGCTCTCTCTTCTTAATGAACTCGAGGTAGAGGCACTATTCAACAAAGGCCCAGTGTTAGAACTCCTTGCACTAGAGGCTGTTGGAAATGTATGCCCTAAAGACACGTTTTGTTTAATTTATGGTAATGATGTTTCTTTTATTCAGTTTATGGCACATATAATATTTGCATTTAATTGTTGGAAAAGTGTCCATGCTATTAAGTAAGTGATTCATGTGATGGGTCGTTCTTCACAGTTAGGCATGAATCATGGGTACTTAATAAGCAAGAAAATATTACTCTTGATCTTTTGATAGAACTGGGCATTCTATCATGATAAGATCATTGTACAATAGATCCTAATGGAGGATGGCTTGCCTTAGCCAGTAAACAGTCTGTTTACTCTAATTGTACAAGCGCATTTGGAATGCGTAGAGTGGACCTGTGATAGAAGCTAATGACAAAGTACTAATTATCATGGAGCTAGTCTATCACTACTACTACGTGGACGAGTACTCTAATACTTGAGTATTAGTTGGTGGTCTAGTGAACCTAGAGCTATATTCTTAGATTCACTGTAGGTGAGGTCTATCAAAGATCAATAACCTTTTGAGTTGGGAGTATGGTTTCTAATTAGCTAAGACAGACTAATACAAGATAGTTTCTGTGATTCACCCCCTTGTGATTGTCCAAGAATAATCAAATAATCCAGGGCCCTGGGAACGTGACTTAAGAGTGTGTGCTTCTGGGTAGCTCCCAGTGATAAGCAAGTATATTCGAGTAGTCACGGATTATTGGACTAGTGATCTAAGGATGGTAGAAATCATTTAGAGAGGTGTTAGTACATTATTCCTTTCTAAATGATGGGTGTTACGCAGAGGGGTATTTTCGTCATTACACTAGTAGGTCAAAGACATGGCATATGCAAAATTATTCGTGGGGTCAGTGTTACCATATGGTGATAGTTGGAACACTTAGAATGACAAAATATAGCTACTAGGTAGTAGGGATATTTTGGTCATTTTAGTAGCCGTGAATAATTTGTCTTTTGGTCCCCGGGGTAGCTCGATATAACTCATGTAGTATTTAATACATTTGGCTTGTTGGGTGAATTACATTGAGAGAGAATTATTTTATTCAGAATGGTCCATAATTAATTGGGCTAGAATAAAATAATAGTTCATTAGTTTTTAATTAATTAATTGGGCTAACCCAATTAGAAAATTAATTAAATGGACTTGGCCCATTAGGGTTTGGCCCACTAGGGTTTTAACCCTAGGATTCTCCCTATATATTCTCTCCTTGGTTGTTTTTCATCAAAGTCGATTTTTACTCTTCTTCACCGAAAGAGAGGCCATGAGTTCAAGTCATACTTCGGAAGATCGAAAGAGAGCCTTCAAGTTCTGATGCGAAGGAGCCGAAGGATTGCAGAACAGCCGTCGTCTCCACCACGAGAAGAAGCTCCCGCCCATCCTCCGCCTGTCGCTTCATTCTGTCCGGTAATCCGTAGGAAAAGTAAGTTTCCTAGATTCTAATCAATACGAGGAAAGTTTTTTTTAAAAAACGCTTCCGTTGCATGCTATGTATCCTCGAGATGATCCTTCAGAGGCTCCCTAGATCAGGCTCATTGTCGTCACAACCCCACAAGCTCGACCTCAACAAGTCTTCTTCGGAGCTCGAAGGCTGATCGATGGCCGAGCTTGAGGTCCTAGAGGGCCAAGATTCCTCCTCCTGAGCAGTCCTCAAACTCTTCTGCTACAATGGGGCTTCCTCAACTTCAGCCTATTCCCGGACCATCAAGAACTCCCACATTTCGAAGAAGCAGGTTAAGAAGACGAAAGAAGAGCCAGCATAGGACCGTTGGACACCCCGACACCATTCTCTAGAACAGGCGCCTTTTCAGCAACCCTACAAGCTAACCCCGAGTTTGGCTCAACCCCCCTGCGCAATGCACGTTTCCTTATCACCTCGGTAGTCATTTTAAGGGCCATCTTACTTGAAATAGAAAATAAATAAGGTAAGAAACAACAAACTATAATACCCAGCATTACATGGTGTTGAAAAATATAAGATTTCCAACTATTTTCAAAGCACCTTAAGTGGTCTGGAGAGCCCAAAAAGTTGGTTTCAAGAAATTAATCAATAAAATTATCGAATTAATGACAGGGAATACCCCAGGACTTGGATGTCTAGGAAAGAGGGCATGAGATTGGTGAGCGTCTCGAGGAAAGGCTAATAACGTTGAAAGCAATCAGATCGAGAATAGTTTTCAAAATTATTGGTGTATAAGCCCGAATTGTTGACTAAACCAAATGGTCGTGAGGGACATCCAGGAAGTCAAAAAGACCTTAGGGGTGGTCTGATTCTGTGTGCGAATCAATCCTAAAGCATTTTTGGGCTGAGAAAAGGTCCTATGAAGGCACAAGAACAAAATCAATTTTATCAAGTAAAGTCAGTTATTAATTTTGGAGAAATTAAGATTTTAGTGGCTTTATGGTAATTAATTTAAGGCCTTGGAGGGTTCAAGTACAAATAATAACTTTCCTAAGGGGAATTAAGGAAATTAATGAGAGTTAAATGTGTAATATATATATATATATGTACATGTGAACTTGGGAGCCAAGTTTTGAACAATGCCCATTTTCTCTCAAAATTTGAAATCAGAGAGTGAGAAATAGAGAGAGAGCATTTGGCCAAGAGGGGTAGAAGCTAATACAATAGAGAGCTTGGGTCGATCGGTGGCTGGCAAGGGGCTTGTTGGAGGCAACAGCGGCAAAAGCGAGCAGTGACCGGCGATGGAAATGGAGGTGAGCAGCAGTGGCCGCGATGGCATCAGGTGGAAAACAAGCAAGCGCGCAATGGCTCACTAAGTTGGCCGACAGTGGCTAAAGAGGCCAATGGCAGCAGTCGTGCCACAGCTAGGAGTGACCGGCAGTGTGGCTGTCGTGAGAAGTAGTCGAGCAGCAGCGACATTACTGTGCATGCAGGCTAGAGGCGCAAGAGGTCGCGGTGGTGGCAGTCAAAAGCGGTTGGCCAATGGGTGGAGGCGATTTGTAGCGTAGGCAGCAGTGGTGGCTGATGGCTATTTAGGCAAGCGCTGTGCGCGTGAGCGAGAGAAGGAAGAAGGAGAAAAGAAGAAAAAGAAAAAAAAAATGGAAAAGGGAGAAAAATAGAGGGAAAAAGCCAAAAAAAATCTAGAAAATCCTAAAAATTAATTTGGGGCTCGAGGAGCATGCCAAATGCTCGGAAATGCATTTTGGGCCCAAGATTTCAACCAAAGAGGCAACTCGACGTAGGCGTTTTGTCGGATTTCTCCTCCAGATTGGTTAAGGTAAAAAATTAATTCTTTTCGAATTATTTACATTATGTGATATAATATAGAATAAGTGTTGGTTGGATTAAACCCTCGGTTGGAGTTGTTTGAAAATTGTTGAGGGGTGGTTTTTGCAGTGTATGGCTAAAGCTTTGGCCCTAGTTTAATTTTTTATGTAGCAGGATTTTTGTCTATTTGCATCTAGGTTCTACCTAGGAGGCAGTGATCCTAGAAGAGCTCAGAGTCCAGTCAGGCGTCCTTATGAATGTTTCGTAAAATGATGAATATATGTTTTGTGCAGTTGCTTGTTGTGTATGTTCTATATATAGGTGTTCTAGTGGAGTCTTATGGCCATGGGGAGACTAGATGCATGCTATGAGTAATTTGGGAGGTTATTGCCTCAAACATGTGGGTTCGGAGGGTAGTGATACCTTACCATTCATGCATACTTACTTGTCATTGCATCTCATATATTATCTTGTTTACATTCATTTGCACCCTTACTGAGTATTTATGACTCATGAGGTTTTACCTCATGTTTTAGATGTTGTAAGTCCATATGCAAACAGTGATGATGTCGGGAGGATAAAGTAGTGACTAGCATTGTTGCCCGAGTTTTGTATGTTGTATATATTCTGTATATATTCTTGCGTATTGGATGTATATGTTGTTGGGTGCTAGATGGTATCTAGTTGGTTGTAATCAACATAATGTGTAAGATGCTTATGAGATTGTTTATTGTATGTGGCTTTAGTTTGGCTTGAGCCAAGTCTTCGAATTGTGTAAAGATTGAAAGGGAATTTTCCATAAATTCCCAGTATTTAGCAGATTTTTAATATGTTATTTTTGCGCCTTGATCACCTTTGGCTTGTTATGAGACAAGCTAAAGAAAGGTGAAGTTCACCCTTGTTTTGGATTTCGTTTCGCTATGCTTTTTTTTATGTTTGGGATCGATTCCTTAAGTGGAGCGAAGGGAAGGAAGAAGCCTAATCCCCACCTAGGGCGTTGCTTGTTGAAACATAGTTCATCTCTTTAGTTATTGTTTGATGTGTGAGTAATCCGATCGATTATTCACTAGTGGTGCCCATAGGTGGGAACGGGTCATCACAATTGGTATCGAAGCATGACTAGTAATATGAGTGGGGAAAGCTAGCGCATCGGCGGTGTTATGTATGGTCGGTTAAGCGATAGATGTGAACGAAATTGTCAGAGTTATGAGTCGAGGATGTCTGGCATAATTTGGATGTAACTACTGAGTTGGGGTCAGGAACGGTTGTTTGTAATCTCAAGGTTTGGATGTGAAATTGATACAATGACCTCGAAAGTAGGACATGTGGTCCTAGGACCCTAAGGATTGGGTTGAGGCGATAAGGCCTGTGATGATTTGAAGGGTATGCTCGGATATTCCTGCTCTAGGAATAGGAAAATATCATGGGTTGAGATGATATACCCGTAAGAGGTATACGGGTTGAGTAAAGAAGAAATTGAAAACCCAAGTGTGGGTATTAGTGTCAAGAAACTTGAATTTGGGAATTCGAGGAATATGAAGTGTTCTAAGAATGAGAATTCCTTTAGATTGAAGTGTTGAGACTTGTGTGGGGACACGAAGGTAAGTCATGACAAGAGTCATGATGGGGTAAGGAGAGCCTGAGGTATAACTAATCTGAGAGGGAACTCGTTCTTATGTTGGGGAATTGGCCAAGCATGTATGAGGGAATAGAGTTTTTCCCTTAGAATTAGTGTGATAAGGTTGGTGTGCTTAAGATAGAGTAAGCTAAAGTGGGAGTTAGCTCGAGGCTCAAGGAAATGAGTCATCAACAAGCCATGTGACAAGCTCTAATAAGGGAGTAAGGTTACTTATAGTGAGACTCTGAAGGGAGTATGCATGTTATGCATATGCATTTTATGGCCAAGGTAGGCATAACATAAGTAATTTACGGAAGGACTTCGAGGGGAGTTTTGTGTGATGTATGATTGTTAGACGTATATGGTAAGATGTGATAGTATCGTTATGACGATCTCGAAGGAGATGTACCTAGGGCATGAGTTGTCCCTAGTTGGTTTCAAGATGAAACGAGGTCTATCCTAAGGAAGGATAGATGTGTGGCAAATGGACCATAGTAAGCATTTGTATGAGATAGAAAATCCCTAACAAGTCGAGTTAAGATTCAGAGGAATCCAGATCGAGGATGAATGAGTCTGGCATGTGTTGATATGTTTGTGAAAGCCATGGGATTAGTAGTCTATGTTGTGAAGGGCTAAGAAACGATTCATGTGTTGATAGATGAGGGGCTAATCAAACCCTTATTGTGACGCTTAGGGTCAAGTGGGACACCTAAGGTCACGAGAGATGAGCGATGAATAGACTCTCATTGTGATGCTTGGGGTCGGGGAGGACACCTAAGCTCACGAGATCCTTGTTGGGATGATGAAAAGGTCGTCGAATGAAGGGTATGAATGGGTTGTGTGAGCCGAGGGAAATGATAGGCAAGATTGTGACAATAGGACATCCATGGGCTGTGCACGTGAAAGAAATGCCAACTACAGATACCTTAGTAGGCAAGGGTGTAACGAGTGATGTAGAGGCCCCAGGTTGCAATTCCAAAGTCTTGGCAGCCCAAGTAAGGCATGTTGGAAGGTCGATCTGGGCGTAGTGACTAAATGCATATGTAGGTATGCAAGGGGAGACATGAGGTCTCAACTCACCTGGAGGGTGACAAGATGTGCTCTAGACAATGGGTGCGGAACTTAAGCTAGACTTAGCATGATGGTTGTGGATTGAGAGATCAATGCTAGTCGGGTAGTTAAGAGATGGATGAGCTTGTCGACTTTGTGGCTAATGATAGACTTGGATCCATTGTTATGGAAAGATAGGTCTTTCAGATTTTGGTTGAAAAGTCGTGAGGTATGATCTCGTTGGGTAAGATCATTAGGCTTTAAGAGTTGGAATGATTTGAGACTCTCTTAAGTTGTAAGTGATATAAAGCCTTGAGGAATGAGGCTCATGGAGTGAGCCTAAGGTTATCAAGGCAAGGACAACCTAATAAGGTTGCTTTTGTTAGATGGAGGTGGAACCATCGTAACTCACAGAGGTTTCATCATAGCATTAATGTTACTGGTGCAAGGCTCGCAGTGACACATCTAATGCTATGGACCATATGGTAGAGGACTAATGAGTTGGCTCATGGTAAGAGTAGGTGGCCCATTGGCCGGAGCAACATAGTGAACTGCAGGTGATGATCAGATGCCAAAGATCTAGAGCAGCACCATAGGAATAATGTTGGGTAAGGGTCTAAGTTTCGAATGATCGTTAATCTTTCATGAAGGTCAAGGTGACTAAGGGACTAAGGTAGCACGGTTAATGATAATGACCCATGTGCTGAGATGATTAGATACTTAGTGTCAAAAGGCAAGCTCAGTTGAGTGGCTGAGAGATCACAAGTTAAGAAATGAATCAGTTATACGTATGGGATAATGTAATCATCTATGTAAGTAAAGATTGCTTAAAAACCAATTCAATAAAGAAAGTTGAGCCGGAGGGAACATGGTGATGAACCATGATGAGAAAGGATACTAAATTTGTGAGGGGCGAGTTGGATAAGTGTATGGAGGCCAGGTAGGGCAAAGTGCACAAAGACCCAAGTGGGGGTTAAGCCATTTGCTTTAGGGAAGCGGTGATGAAATGGTTCGACGAATGTTGAGACCATGTGGTGACTCGAGATGTCCAAAAAGTAAAACCCGTGGAAAAAGAATGGGTCTAACATGGGAATAATGCTATAGATGACGCCTACCAATGATGGTCTAATACTAGGGACCACTGAATGCAGATGGCAGGTGGCCAATGGGTTAGCTCATGATGAGGGACTATAGCCCTCTATGTGGAGTAACCAATCTGTTGTGGAGGTGATTAGATGCCGAAAACCTGGAGCGCATTGTAAATTAAGTCTGGGCTAAACCTGAGTTCCGTGGGTACTGAAGTGTCATGGTAGTATCACTAGCTTGTTGTGGCAGTTTGAAAGCTTATGAAATGATTGAGTGATATCTTGTGGTATAATGAGAAGATACGTGATGATGCTCCTTATTAAAGGATCCTAGCATATTTTTTGCTAGAGTTGATCGTGATTAATCTAGTAAATTAGGATGGTGGACCCAATGTGACCCTGTGGCAATACAAGAAAATAAGGTTAATTGGAAGAGTTGGCAAATGACCCTAGGATGTTATGTGATGTAAGTGTCGTGGAGGGCGAGACTTACGAGATGAAAGCCAACCGTGAGATGGGAATACTGAAACGTGTGAGGGTTTTAGGTATAAGGATCTATAAACTTGTGATGTTGGTTGTGATAGGTTGAACATGTAGCTATGGCATGGTTGTGGAATCTGTGAAGGGTCACAGTTGCATAGTCAAGTGTTAATCTTGAATGTGTCGATGTGATAATGAGGAGGCATCCTCATATAACACTGGATGGATTTCCAGTTGGTGACGCAAGATCGATTACTAGGTGGTAGCACCTGTAATGGCAAAGTTGGGAGTGTAAGGCTCGATGACTGTGAATGTAAAGTCTTGTTGATCACTGTGTATGCCACTAATTTGAGGGTTTAGTGAGATTTGATGGCTAGATCTATCAAATTTTGAGAAAGAGATCCATAGTTTCAAATGGTGATTGGTTGGAGAAAGGATGTACAAGTCGAATGAGTGTTGCTCCAAAATGAGGGTCAAAGATGGTAGTTTCAAGTGTGGCCTAGGTTAGAACCTAAGATGTTCTCTGAAGAAAAGTTAAGCATAAGGCAATAACACTGGATGAACTTCCTAAAGGACTACAACTACACCATGATGTATCACCCAGGGAAAGGCAACGTGATGGTAAATGCCTGAGTAGGAGGATGAGTCCTATGGCATTGAGTGGAAGCGTGAATTCCACAATTATGGCTAGGGTGATTTCTAGTGAGTGGAGATAAATTGAAGTGATAGTAGATGATTGCTAGTGTAGTGCCTAGAGGAATGTTATGTTACTTGCAAGCCTGATAATTCAACTAGATCTAATCGAGTGGATTAGATGAATGTTGAGGGCGAATTTGAGATTTTGCCAATGGGTAACGAGGGCTCAAATGAGTATTTTATGGGATGAGATTGGCTTCCATGAATGGGGTTAGGGTGGTAATTAGGTCACCCGATAGCTGTGAGTGATATGGCTAGGGGGATGCCCTGGTGTATGGGCAATTGATGAGAATTAACCCACCGGTTAAAGGTTAATAGGTGTGAAAGAAAACAACTAGTGGGGTTGTGGTGGCATTGGAGCTAATGTGGTTGCTAACCAAATGATGTGAGCCCAATTGAAGTGAAAGGTATAAGAAGAATTCGGGAGAAGTTGGAGTTTCTCAGGGATTAGTAAGCTATTCAATGAATAGCAAAGTAATGGGGGAAAGGCTAATCTAAGATTGTGGTCGTGATAGTTGAGACAACCTGTGAGATTTAAGATGCAATGACCTTGGAAAAAGCCTTGTTGTTGTCATGGCAATGAAGTTGTTGAGGAGGGAAAAGATATCCATTATGCATGGTAGAATCTCAAAGTCAGATGTTAGTTGCGAATTGAGAAATAAGCTGATTCGGGATGGCTATGAAGTCTCGTGCTTTTGAGGGTAAGGCTATGGCGAGGAATTGTAGAATTTGAAAATATTCTAATAGAATTGAAACTAGGTTGGTAAACTTGGTTAGAAGATTGTTACAAGGGTGGTGATGTAATCATGATGGTTTCAGGTAGTAAAGGTGGGACCCGAAAGCCCGGAGTCATACTCTTAGTGCGATGCAATCAGTGACAGACCTGAGCCATGTTGTTAGGAACTGATGTTGGACCCTGATGTGACTGTATGGGAGCAACACAGTTGTAAGGACTGGGTGTTGGCTCGCCTAATATACAGGGAAACATAGTGATTGTGTTGGTGTAGGTGCTCTAGACCCAATCAAATTGGGCATGTTTTACACTGACAATTGTAATCATATTTATTATTTGAATAAGGAGTTGTTGAAATTCACAAGAAGTCATTCTATTAGTTTCTTGTTATTATTGTAATAACCAAATGAAACTAGATAGAAGTCCATATGATGTATACTGTGATTAATCTATAAAGATGTGAGATGATACATCACAGTTTCTAAACATCATTAAGTGCCCCAAGTCGTAGCAATGTCAAGAATGGACATTGACAATTGCGGTAAGACTTGTATGTGCTATGTTTTTGCTATGTGATAGCAATGGGGGTCTCACACCCATAGGCATGGGGATGCCTAGACAAGTACATAGGTGACCAATGTTAGAGAACGTGTCACTGGACATGACTCGCCATGAGAATTCATTTTGATTATATGTTGATGGTATTCTCATACGAGGTGGGTGTAACTAATCCTTGGACCTGAGGTTGTCACAGTCATCTCATAAGAAGACCGGTATGCTTTGACATCGTTTCGATGGGCCTAGACAAAGGCTGCACGTGGGCGATCATTGGGTATATCGTGAGGCTTATGGAGATGGGTACATAGCCAAGATGGAACTCGTCTATCCTTTGATAGAGGATGATGTATCTAAGGCGCCTTCGGTAGATATTCACTTTAAATCCATGGCGATGGTAAAAGAGATCAATAAGGAGTTATTGATTTACTTTCTAATTAAGTGAAGATATCCGAAAAACTGAAGAAAACTCATGTGATCGTTATCAAGTAACACATCGCCATACTTGAGATCACATAAGATACATTGACGAGAGGATCGTATTAGACGGTAACCATGCTCGTGAAAGGTTATTTGTGGATTATGAATCTTTCTGAATAATTGGGTAGGCATGATGCCTTGCTAGAGGCCAATCTTATCTTATATGTTTGTACCGACACATTGCCAACATATTCGAAAGCCTAATGAGTCATACGCAATAGGCACGGTCCCTGGTTTAAACCAGGAGAGTAGACGTATGGTTAAGTGTGACACTTCGGCAAGAAGTTGTGCTGTCGTAGGTTCTCATGGAAAAAGAACAAATAGACGTAATGACGTCGATATGATGAGAAGTCGTCATAATGGAAAGAGTTTCCTAAAATGGCAATTGATTAAATTAGGAGGGAGTTTCTAATTTAATAATTTTCTATTTGTTGGAGTGACAAATAGGAAATAAAATATATTTGGACTTAAGTTAATATTTGGACTAAATTAGATTTGGGACAAATATTAAATTAAATATTATATTTGGACTAAATTAGATTTGGGCCAAATATTAAATATTATATTTGGACTTGAATTAGATTTGGGACAAAATATTTTATTTAAACTTATAAAAGGATTTGGGCCATTTAATTATATTTCTAGTTAGACTAGAATAAACCCACTTAAGATTCTAATTAAATTAGAATTGATGGGCTAGCCCAATCCATTAGGGTTTTAGAAACCCTAGGATATTTCTATATAAATATCCCTTTATAGGTTGTCCTAAATGGTAGTGGTTTTTGGTGTCGTTTTTCAAGAGTTGAAAAACATATTGCCACTCACTCTTCCCCGTTTCTTTTGGCATCAATTTGAAACGTGGGCGTTCTTTTTCCGTCCATATACAAGCCGCGAAAAGGAGAATGAGCTAGCACTCATATTCTGCTCTCCTTGCCAACGGATGCGTGTCGCGTATCACTAGTTAGAGGCCAGACGCTTGGATGGCTCGAATTCACGAACGACTCGATAATCTAAAGATTAGATTTATTTATTTGTTTGTGAATGATTTGATTTCGACGTTGATCCAATCGCTAAGATCGGGGTAAGGTTCAAAATTTTTAAACTACCCTGCTTACCCCGTAGCGATCTTGCTTTACTTTCAAATTGTGCGGGTGGTCAGGGGCCAAAGATTTGTGGCAAGCATAGTAATGGTGACGAGGGTTGGTGTTAAAGGTTCCATGAACCTAAAGCAAAATGGTAAGATCACTCACTCGTTGTAAGGTTTGACAGCTGGAGTAAGGCCTAGCATGGGACGTGATTGTGGGAAGCTAAAGTTTGGGTGTAGAATATTTAAGAGGGGTTGCCCAATGAGAGTCCCCATATGTGGGTAAGTGACCCTTGTTGGCAAGTAGTATTGGCCAATAATATAAGCCTCGGTATTTTTGTTGAATATAGACAGAATTCCTAGTTAGGGAAATGTTATGGCACGTGCATCGTTAAGCTCAGGGTGTGGACTTGGCTAGTGCACGTTATTAGCTGAAGCATGAAATTTCCCACTATGATGTATAGGTATGTGGGTTATGTTTAAGTTATAGCGATAAATGAAGGTTGGCTGGTCAAGGTAGTAGACCATGCGATGAATCGTCGATCATGGCTAAAGGAGCCAAATAGTTTCTTCCCATATAGTACTAACATGGTTATAGTTGATCGATGATGAGATGTTACCATGAGGATCAACTCAAGCTATGATGTATATGATTCAAGACGAAATGCTAGGTTTGAATGGGTGTCAACGTGTCTAATGGGCATTATAAGTGACACTGCTACGATTGATCAGTGCTAAGACATTGCCATGTTTGATCGGCATAAAATTCATGATCGTGTGTGATCGGAAAGGGAAACGTTGCCGTGTGTGATCAACATAAAATCATTGTTGACTTATCAGTGAAGAAATGTTATCGAGGTTGATTGGCATTGTCGTGGTTTGGTTTTGGTTTGATGTGAAAAATGGGAAGTTGGCTGCAAAGTGATGCTTAGAGGCAGTTGAAATCCATTAAGACGATGGACATCATTGCGGTAGTCACGTGTCATTGTGATATTACATGGTGTTGGAAAATATAAGATTTTCAATTATTTTTAAAGGAACTTGAGTGGTCTAGAAAGCCCAAAAAGTTGATTTCGAGAAATTAATCAATAAAATTATCGAATTGACAATAGGGAACACCCCGGGACTTGGATGTCTAGGAAAGAGGGCATGAGGTTGGTGAGTGTCTTGAGACAAGGCTAATGACGCTAAAAGCAATCAGATTGGGAATAGTTTTCGAAATTATTGTTGTATAAGTCCGACATGTTGACTGAACCGAATGGTCGTGAGGGACATTCGGGAAGTCAAAGGGACCCTAAGGGTGGTCCAATTTTGTGTGTGAGTCAACCCTGAAGTTTTTTCAGGCTAAGAAAAGATCTTGTGAAGGCACAGAGACTAAATCAATTTAATCGAGTAAAGTCGGTTATTAATTTTTGTAGAAATCAAGATTTTAGTGACTTGAAGGTAAATAATTTAAGGCCTTGGAGAGTTCAAGTGCAATACCCAGGGACAAAAATTTCGAGGATGAAATTTCTTTAAGGAGGGGTGAATGTAATATCTAAAAACTTTGGATTACTTTTGAAATAAGTATTTGGAAAGAAATGCAAAATTTCATAGAAATCGATATATAAATAGCATGAAAAAGTGACCGAATCAATCTGAGGGAATAACCAGGAGCTTAGATGCCTAAGGAAACAGGCATGTCCCTAACGAATGTTCCAAGGCATGATTTTTAACATTGAAAGAAATTGAATCAGAGATAATTTTCGATACAGCTACGGTCCAAGCTGAAAAATCGAATTGTCGTAAGAAACTTCCGAAAAGTCAATGGAACCCTTAAAGTATTCAAATTTTGCATATGGAACAACCCTAAAGCAGTTTCAAGTCAAAAAGAAAGGGTTTACAGTCAAATCATTCATTTGGGCCTAAGTATAATTTCTTAAAATTGCCCAAGGGAGGTTGAAATGATGTTATTTCTAAATCTTCGGGATGTAAATGAAGATTTTAGAACTTATGGGTCATTATGAAATTTTTGGAAACTCGGGGGGTTGTTCAGAGGGGTGTCAAAAACAATTTAAAAAGTTAAGAGAGCTATAGTGCAATTTTCAAAACCTAGAATTGCCATGGCCGACCAAGCTGCCGGCCACACCTTTCCTATTGCCTATTTCAACCATCGGAGGCTCGAGGGAGTGGTTGAGGGGTCTCAAGGCTAGGCTTAGGTCGACATCAGCCTTAATAGTGGCCCATTTTAGGGAAATTTTGGTCGTATCTTGGTTGAAAATTTTGATGCTCTGTAATTGGGATTAGGGGACAGATGTTGGTGTTTTTGGGTCAATCTAGGGAAGATAGAAGCGCTAAAGGCATTGGATGGGGTAGCCATGGGCATTTCGAAGCTCGGATTAGCTATAAATAGCCATCCGAGGCCAAGGGTTTTCTTCAAATTTAAACTCAAAAATTCGAGGGTTTGAGGAAGAATTGAGGTCTGTGGATAAGGGGCTTTTGTTCCCCATGGGTTGAGGATCATTTCTAGAGTTTTTGAAGGGTTTTCAAGTGGTTTAGAGGGAGATATGAAGCATGGCCGGAAAACCAAAGGGTTGTCGGAGCCGAGTATTAAACCGACAAATCGACGGCCTTCTGGTGGGCTTTTCGAGCAAGGGAAGATACCTTTGTGATCAACGTGATGAGAAAATCAGTTTGCGAGGAAAATCCAGCATCTCTGGTATGCCGACGCCAAAGAAAATGACCGACGCGTGTGCTACACACCCTAGTCATCACGCGTAACCACGCACCAAACGAATGAAGGCACGTGGGATAAGGGTAGGTTCTATAATTTTTTTTAATATTTTCTAATTTTATTTTATGAATTTTGGTGTTGAAAAATTGGAAAAAGTGTTTGAGAAGGTATTTATTTTGGAATTACCAAAGGAAAAATAACAAGAAAATGGAGGAAAATATGAAGAAATTATAGAAAAATAGACGTTAATATTCTTTTGTATAAACATGATGTCTAGGGATTATTGAGGCTCATCATTGAATATTTGTATGATTAGTTGGGGGTTGACACAAGAATCAAGGATTTGCATGCAAATCGAGGCGTTCTGAGTACGTATAAAGATGAATGATTTTCCCCACACACTTATACATGTTATGTTTGTCTATGTTGAGCATAATAGTCACGAAGGTTGCTAAGTTATAAGTAATTTATGTGCATCTTAACATACCTGTACATGTATTCTTGCATCAATAATTGTGATTTTTTACATGGCATGATATTGTTGGCATATCGATACTTGTGAATGGGATGGGATGTCGCCCTAATAGTGTAGTCGTATTTCCCTAAGGGTATTACCGAAACAATGTATAGGGGTATCCTGTTGCCTTGTGTGCATGTCAGGATGACTACCTAATATGCCGTGCTGGGTTGGATTGCCATGGAAGTTACACTAGGGCATCTGTTCGTTCATGTCTTTGCACCATGCGTTCATGTCTTTGTACCCATGCATTCATGTATCTATTTTTAAACCCTCACTAGAAGGTTTATCTTCTAATTGGGCTATGCCCCTGAAACATTCAAACATTCCAGTTGGGATTTGTAGCTAAGGCACGGAAGTGATTAAGATGTAACGGCACGAGGTGACGTGTTCGATGGGTTTGGCAAAATATTTTGGTGTTTTGATTCTTCATGAAGATTCGAATAAGAAGTCTCTTTAAATGTAAGAATGCTACGTATTACGGATGTTATTTGAGAAACGATCAAGTATTGTTATTATACTTCGATGTCATTAGAAGATAGTCCGTTGTTACCTTCGAGAGGTGTTTCTCTATGTATTCTGTTTTGAGAACGTGATGTTATACTATGGTACGAATTCTTATGTTATGATTAAAGTGAATTCGGTTATGGACCATATCAGGTTTCGATTGTTGCTTACACATTTGTAATGATATGTTGGGAGATTTTCTTTGAAATACGGTACTTGAGGTATTAAGGGATTATCGTGTCAAGAAAATGTGTATTTATATATTGAGCCGCAGCATAGTGACACGCTCGGGAAAAGCAGGGTGTTATAATCCACCATCAGCTAGTCCTCCAGATTTAGACATCGGTATTCCAGCTTCGTGATGGAACTCAATTCCTTGCTCCAGTATAAAGGGAAGTCGGCGGTTGCTTGATCGTCCAAAAAAAAATGTGAGCACATCCTGCCAAGAGGCTATTTTGAAGTAGTCGGCCTTAAAATTCTTATATAAGCATCAGAGGACTTCAGCAGCTTCCTTCTCGGAAGCCCATTCAAAGAGACCCATCTACCCTTGCTAAAGCCTTTCGACTAGAAGAAGGAAAAAAAGACTCATGTGCTCACTCCCTGACCTAGAAAGTTGAACAACACTTCAAAGGCTCTCACAAATGCTCAGTTGTTCGAGTGCGGCTAGGTCGGGGCAACATTTAACATCACCAACACCGAGCTTTGGAACTTGGTGAACGGAAGTCGAAGACAAAGACGTATAAAGAACGTCTCGTATACAAAAATCAACCCTGAGTCCGCAGCCATGAAGACCTGCTCCTCTTCCCCATAGGGTTAACACTTAAATAAACCCTCATCTTCTTCAACCACTAACAAATGGATCCACGACCTCAAAACAACAACATTATCCGAGGAGTTGTATGCGGAAGCGACCTTGGACGTGTCCTCACTCACCCAGCTATAGTCACTAGTTATGCCGAAAAGCGGGTTCGAGGATGACCCGACCATCGATGAAGCACCTACATTATCCCTAAGGGAACCAAAGAAAACAAAGTCATCAGAAGTAGTTCCTCTTTTTTCTACTTTGATTTATATTTCAACTACCCTAATCAACACATCAAATCACTTCCCTATGCTCAACCAGCAAAGCCCGATGGCCAAGCATCGAATTCCTCACCAGGAGCTCTCTTACGACATTCACGAAAACGCTTCCTTTCTCAGATTCACTCTTCGAACTCGTCACAAAACTCGATAAACTAGCCTAAAATAGTAAAAGAAAATGGAAGATTGAAAAATTGAAAGAGTTGGTTGCGCGAAGTTACTTGTATAAACGAGTGAATATGTAAAATAAGGTAAAAGGAAGCTTGAAGGCAGGAAGAATGTGAGAACTCTTGGGAAACTAGGATTCAGAAATCGATCGCAAGCACAAAAGTGAGAAGTGGAAAAATGGCCTACAGGTGCCCTTATATAGATATCGCACGATGCATCCAACGACTAAAGATCAAATGTCACCAAACACCTGCAGAGATCATGCCACTTGTCACTCACATTAAACGTCTAAGGTTAAAAAGTCGAAACAACTCCATGTCTGCCCACGACATCACATCTTCTGGAACAAGCATCCCAAATTTCAAAATTGTGTGTGTTACTTGTTAAAATCTCCAAAAAAATGCCCCCCAAAACTGTCTTACTCAGCCTTAGCAAGCTCGGTCTCAATGAGCTCGGTCCCCAACAAGCTCGGTCCTAGGTCAAGGTGAACTAGAACGTGACCACCACTTCGGCTATGTTCCTAGCTCGAATGTTCGTTCATGCGAACATTCGACCTAGGGGGCTCTAGACTGTACTAATCCATTGGGTAAGGGGCCCACAACTTGGCCCTGTGCGCGGCCCCCAAACTAGATCTCAGCCCAAGAAGCTCAGAAAACCTTTCCATTTAAGTTGAGATCCTGGTGCTAGTCACAGATCCTATCAACTTCAAGTAACTCACACAGTGATCCTCATCAGCCTATAATCTTCATTGAATCTGAGATCCTCAAAAATGATCCCTATCACTGCTATGTGTCTTGGCCCTCTATCCTCCCCTGACAGCCGACGACAAGCAAGGCACCCTCGTCCCTATATAAACTAGCCTGATCACAAGCCAAGATATATTATTTTCAAGCCTTACACATACTCTATTATCTTGAAACCTCACTGACTTGAGTGTCGGAGTGCTTGTAGATGCCAACCACCTTCGCCGAACCGCGATATTCCACCACCATTACGACCAATCTTGCCAACCCCGTTGGGCCGAAAGGAACACTTTGATTATATATTTCCTTTGTGATGCAAAACTTCTCAATATTAGTGACAGAGTAATGCTATTCATCTCCAATAAAGATGAACAGTAGTGATGTGGCAGCCCATGTAAAAATATTTAATTGGTATTACACATCTATTTAAAGAATATAAAAAATAAAATCTATTAGACGCCCTTTCATCTTTTCCAGGCAAACACTTCTGCATAGACTATCACATTACTACTATTCATCTTTGGATCTATCCGGAGATGAATAGCATTACTCTTAGTGACAACAGCCTGCTTGAGTCTGAGTTCTTCAATTGAATAGCCAGCCTGCCTTGTTAGAGATGAGTTCAAGCTTGACAGTGCAGTTACAGAATATTTACCACATCATAATATGTAATAAAATTAATACTTTTATGATGGATACTAATCTAATTGTACACCTCAACTCAAAGGTAATGAGATGCATGCAGAAAGGCACTCCACATTGCGTAGAGTAGACAAGCGTATCTACACTCGACTCACCACTGGAAATACACTGTTATTTCCATTTCACAAGTACTAATTAGCAGTTATTCATATATGTACTTCTTCAACCAGCTCCAATGACCCTCCCTCTCTAACTGGCATCTTCATCAAAAACAAACCTCCACATTACCGCACTGGTCTCAGGTACAAGGGTATGCAGGTCGTTGGAGTTGGCGACGAATCCCACACTGCAAAAGCGCTTGAACTTCTCATCCATTTCCTCGTCATCTCAGGGAAATGCCGACTGATTACATCCTTCAAGCTCTCTGTCTTGTTTACCCATTCGAGGCCTTTCTCTGTGTAGGTTTGCTCATTAAAGTTGGTTGTGAAGAACCGGTCAGCTTCAAGCCTCCTGAACATCAGTATCACATACAATACAAGAGTTAGAAACTTAAATTTGCTCTATTATTCCCTCAGTTGTTTAATTGCATATTTAGCCTGCTTCTTTGACTCATTCTTGGTTGAGCATACCTCGAGGCAAGGAGTAGAAAGATAAAGAAAGCTGTCTCGCCGATGGCAAAGCCTTTGATTTTCTTCTCTGCATGTAGGCCTACTAGCAAATCAAGTTTCTCAACATCGTCTCCATAGACTTCATGCAGAGCTTCAACTACCTTCTCATCATCGGTTAAATCCTCCCACTTGCTAATGGGAATCATGAGTAAGTTTCTTCTGAACTCGTTATATCGCGCAACTCTTCTTTCTCTATCTCTATAAACTAGTCACCCAAAAGTTTAGCATTGCATCACTTGGACATGGGAAGACCAAGTAAAATGATGCATTTGAAACTTGGGGAAAGTAAATTGCAAATATAAAAGGAAAGAATATTAGGTGTTCAAGAGAATTACTTTCCAAAGCTGCCATATCAACTGGATCCGGTCTATCTTCTCCATTAACATCATGAGCAACAAGATTCCTCATCCATGTAGGGTAGTTCCATAATGTTACAGCTCCACATGGCTGATGACCCATCGATACCATCATCTGCTCCATTCCGATTTTTGCTAGTCTTCTTTCTCCTTCTTTCCCCACCATTTCCTTCATAGGCAACCTTCAAAGAACAAAATCAAGTTCACACCCCTAACATTGGTTAAATTTACAAGGCATTCAATGTTGAATGTAGCTGTAGTTTTGCTTTTAGCCCCTTGCATGAAAGAATTAATAGTACTATCCTTTGGCCCCAAGTTTAAAAGCATGATGGCTTATTTGGCCATTTTGAAAATTTTGCCACAAGTCTAAAAGTATGAGAGCTTATTTGGCTCTTTGAAAGTAGAATTTAGCCCTCAGGCCAAATTACATCGTCTAATTTGGCACTTCACCCTATAAACCTTAAGTACCCAATCCACGAACTTAGATCCAACAATTGTTATCCAAGAGGAAAAGAAGGAATCAATCTCGCATAAATATAAATGAGAAGGAAAGAGAAGTACACTTCTTCAATTGGTGGGGATTTGTATTCAGAAGTTGAAGACTTAATGTCTCTTAGGATAAGTTCATCAGGTAGAAGGCAGTGCATTCTGTAGACGCTTACAAATTCTTCTGTCAAAGAATAGGGAATTCCATGATCTCTAGGGCTCTTAAGACCAACCAATCCACTTAGTATTGGCCCACATACATGTCCAAATAAATCCTTGAATTTCTTTCCCAGAAAGCCATACCTGCAGCAAATATTTGGATGCAGAAAATTTGTTAGCTTAGCATGTGGCTTTCTTCTCTCGAATTTGTCCAGAATATCACATTAATCATTTAGGTCCTTATTGGCTCAAATGAAAGAAATATCATTCTCTTTGAATTGCAATCTTACCAATTGATCCTCATGCCTGCCAAAAGAGTGTCAGTCTTCAAGAGTTCAACTGTCCAATCAATAGTGTGTATTTTGGCAATGACTGCGGAAGTTACCAATCTCCCATGTCTATAGAGCTTCTCATCATCAAAATTAGGGTAATTTTCCTAATGATGATTGACGAACAACTCAAAAATTAGCCTCAAAATATATGCACACAATGCACACACTTCACTACTCTCATGCAATGCATAATGGCATAAAACTTAGGGCAATTAAAACTATCTGCTAACAGAAGAACATACTTAATAGGTGGTGATGCAAATTGAACTTACTCTGAGCATATCACAAACAGCATTATGTTCCTTGACAAAGAAAGCTTGCAGAAGCGAGAACCCTGCCCAACAATTTCGGACATCACCAGAGATGGGAATTCCCTTTTCATCATGTTCAAGAAGTTCATCTTCTGAGATCTTTAACTTGCCATCCTTAAATGTTCTCACCCTTCCCATCCCCTCCTTGTTATTGCCATAGATTACACTCCCATCCCTAATTCGATCAAAAAGATAAACGATTAAAAAAAAAAAAAAGGGATGGCAGTATACAATCTTGGTGCAGTTCATATTCTTTCTCTACTACCTTCTAGAATTGCAAAACAAGAGTAAGACAAAATTTTGTTTTGTTATGTAACGATTACCATTCAAGTTTCGTAAGTATTAAAAACTTGGCTAAAGTGTAGACGCGGATTTGAAGGAGGACCCTGACATGGAAGTCTCAAAAGCAGGGGCTGAAAGGGTTTTTCCACTATCCGGCCCCCAAATCTCGGGCCTGACATCATTGTTCTTCGAAGAATTACTAGAATTGCTCGTAGAAAATACGTAGTTTCTAAAGCACTTACCACCATGGGGTTCTTGTATTCAGAAACCCAGTCTTAACCTCCAGTGAGCCTGTAGAAACTTGTTTATTCTTAAAGAACTTGAATGACTTCAATGGACACCCATCTGCAACTTCATCCGGAGCTTTGAGTTCCACCTGTTAGAGAAATTCTTAGGCTCTTATTGCTTCTATAAAATGATAAACAATTCAGCCTTGGCTTTCACAATCACTGGTAGTCCCATACGCTGTTCTCTGTTTCTTGGGTTTTAAGTGCCAACCAAATTGAAAATTTTCTGCAGCTTAAAGAGCCAATTTCTACAACATAATGCATCTGTTTGGAAAGATACATACCTGGTGAGTGTCCTCCATATGATCAATCCAGTCATGAATCATGAACTGTATCCAAGAACAAGCAATCATGTTGAATTGCTTCCCACTATCTATGAACTTCCTTCTCTCCAAAAGCTTGGTGGCCACCAATGTTGGGTGAGGATCAAGCAACTGGAAAATCAAATCACACCTCCATCAACAACATATATTACCAATTTAGCCAAAAACAGAAAAAAAAAAAAAAAATAGGGGAAAAAAAAAGGTCCAACTGGGTCCTTAACTTTTCGGATTTTGTCAGTCTAACCCCTCATCTTTTTCTTTTGCTCAAATTCACTCTTAAAACTTTTCAAAATGATTCACTTCGTCTCTAAAATACTAATTTCTTTCTCTCAAATTCACCTTTGATTTAAATCATTCGAAAAGTTTAGGAGTAAATAATTCCACAGCTAAATTGACTAAAATCCAAAAGTTTAAGGTCAAATCGGTCTTTTTCTCAAAAAAATAACAAAACCTGTCATTACTTCTCAATTTTGCTTCAGAAGTGATCGGCCGTCCATGGAATGTCAAGATCACATTCAAATCAAGGAAATTGAGAAGCATAGACTGTTAAAAACTCAAACTGCAGACCAAATTCTCTGCAAATTAAGCACAGATGGTCGAGAGCATACTCCGTAGAGTGAAGTGGAGGGAGGCATGTTGCGGCCAAACACAGTTCCCTGGCTGCCGATCAGATCATCGTTAGGATGGTTACAGGTTCCGTCGGCCGTCCGATATCCGAACTCTCCGACCTGATATTTACGGCCTATTTTCCCGGCGACGTCCAAGAGATTGTATCGTTGGTGCAAGTGCCGCCTGATTCCCAAATAAGCCAGCCCCATGAACACCGGCAATCTGTGCCATATCCCCAACTTGTCCACCAAATTTATGATCTGCGGCCGCAAAGACACAAAAACATTATAAACATATGATTTTGCAAACATAAGATTAACAAGCGAGACCACCCGAATTGCAGGTTGATGAATCTGAAGGTTAGAGTTCGAGTCTCGTACACCATATTTTGTCTCTACTTTGTCCCAAATGGTACAATCCTCAAGTACCAAAAAGAAAAAAAAATTAAGGAGAGAGTACTAACGTAGAACAGAATGGTGTCAAGGAGAGACATCTTGGCTACGATATGCCATAGTTGAGGATGAATGAAGGACGAAGAAGATGGGAAGATTGCCATGGTGGGGTTGTGTTTGTGTGGATAACCTTTCGGAGTGTGAGCAATGGCGAAGTTTCAGCAGTGGTGTATCTGAAGTTAAAAGTAGAGCTTCTTTCTTATAGTGTTTGTTTGATGGACCCAACTGCAAAGTAGGCAATAATGGTTGATGTGTGATAGATGGAATTTAGGGGAAAGCAAACTTGCTACAAATTGTAGTGAAAATAAGATCACAGAAATTGCTACAAATTTAAGAGAAAAGATAATTTTCTTCATTTCTCCTAATAATTAATATAATTCAAGCACCTATTAAATAGATTTCAACAAATTCACTAAGCTAAACAATAGAAAAACATTAACAATAAACTAATTTACTAATATTATCTAAATAAAATAAATAAACTTAAATCAAATAAAATGATCAAATCTCAACTCACGTAACCATATTCATATTGCCATCTCTATTTCCTGTGCTAACTATTTTTATTTTATTTTTTTTGCACATTTCATTCCTCTTCTCTTAAAAATTGTCCTTGTTTTCAAGAACAAAGGAAAAACTACTAGTGATATCTTTTGATGGAAAAATACTTTCATTTTTTGTCAATACACCAGAACCACATGATGAGTTATTATTTCTGATGAAATAGTGGAAGAAAGCGCCTAAGAAGGCACACCAGTAGATGTTGTTGTGATATGTGCAAAAATAAATAAATGAAAGCAATTAGCATAGGAAATAGAGATGGCAATATGGATATGGTTATGTGGGTCAGGATTTGGTCATTTTATTTAATTTAAATTTATTTATTTTATTTAGATAATATTAGTGGGTTAATTTGTTGTTAATATTTTCTTATTTTTTAATTTAGTGGATTTGTTGAAATCTATTTAATAGGCGCTTGAATTGTATTAGTTATTATGAGAAATGAAGAAAATTATCTCTCTCTCTCTCTCTCTCTCTCGAATCTTCCTCCTATGATTTCTCTGCTCTTCTTTTCACTGTAATTTGTAGTAGGTTTCCTTTCCCTTAAATTCCATCCCTATTATGTTGTTGCAGAGGCTGCTGTGGATGGATATGCAGCTTTATTGTGCCATTAAGTTGGAGTAAGCCACAGTTGGGGGGTGAGAGTGGATAGATATGCACCGCTATGCCAAAATGAACATTGATGGCATTCTGAAGAATTTTTGTATTGACATTTTATATTAATGTTTTGTATTGTATTTAATATTAATATAAATATATAAGATATCAATGTAGAATATCAATAAAAATGTCAAACTTAAATATTCAAATAGAATTTTCATTTATATATTTGATCAAAAATGTTATTTGGACACTTTTGATAACTTTTGTGTACTAATGTGTTATATATTTGTATTTATCATAACATAAATAGAACACATTAATGTATAAATATCATAAAAATATCATGTACGTTTCCAATATTTAGTATGTCACCAATAAATGGTTTGTTCCTTTGACTTTGTCATGTCTTGTTGTTGTGCATCACGTTGCAATCAAATGAATTAATGTACCCTACCTTTGGCAAGAATCATTAATTCATTAGGCACAAACATTTGGGATAGTTGGTGGATTTTGACTCCCAACTATCTATCCCATTTTAGTAAGTGAAATGACTGGAGCTTCAGCTTCTTTAAAAGTATGTAATTTTGTAAGTATTTATTTTTAAATTATAAAGATATTACCTCTCTATTATTTTTGACTTGTTTTCGAGATTACACTTGTACAAAATTATCATTCAAGACATACGATCGAGACACGATATATATTCCTAAATACAATCATACAATTCTCATAAGAGTCTCGATTAATTTTTTCGCTCCAAGAAACAAAAATCACAAAAATCTAAAATGTAACGTACAATTTGGGTGTTTGGTAACACCCCAACTTCCTCAATGTGAAGCCCTCTTCGCAACCTCACCATTTCCTCAACAAAATGTTGTGTAATTTTTATTAAATTATAATTTTAATCTCTATGAAATAATTAAAATAATATATTATTAATCATTCTTATGTTATTTTTAGTCATTTTATTATTTTAACTCACCTTAATTCAAATATTTATTAATCATTTATGCATAACCAAACTCACTTTATCTCATATAACTCACTTCACTTAGGGGGTGAAACAAGGGACCGACTTGGGTTAATGTTTGAGATCGATTCCCTACTTATCAAAAATTTAGAAATTAAATAGAATTCAAAAGATTGCCCATGAAAATGACTTTATACTTAGAAGACATATCTTGATATTATTATGAAATTTATATTATAATGAGAATTATTTTTGTAAAAATCACTTTATTGATTATCTTTTGATCCATGGATTGAAGGTTGTCCCATACGTCTATCAGATTAATCATGAGATTAATTTCAGTTAACTTAAGATACCTTCTCATTATTATTTGAGTAATTAAATAATATTAGATTTACACGGTTTCTAAATATACCAGAGGTCTTTAAGTGAGCTTTCTAGTGACATATTATGTGCTAAAATCATATAACTTTTACCTAATCAAATATTTAATTTACTAGGTAGTGTCTAAGAATAATTTTATTCCAAGAATCAACTGATCACTCAAGCTTAATTTTTTTTTTTTCCTTGTTGAAATCACCTTTTGTGACCCTAAATGATTTGACATTAACATTATTTGAGAAAAACACTTTTCCTAAAACATTCCTAATATATAGAAATCTTTGATTTTTCCTTAAACCAATTTGAGATCCCAAAATATTGATATAATACCAAAATTTTTTAGCTAAGTTTACAAAACCAGCTAAGGTGAGATTACCCCCTCTCACATGACATCCCAATATAAATCATCACACCCTCAATGACCCCCAAATAGTTCATACACTTGAATAGACTCATTACCAACCTAAACATCATGGTCATTCAAAATAGACTCGTTAGAAACCTAAACATGCACTAAGAGTCTCTTAATAACCTCCCACACTCATAGCCTCCACTCAAATGTATCTACAAAAGCCCTGGGGTATAGCACCACTGGTAAAGGAAGAACTTCTTGGAGTGATGCTGAGGTTCCCAGGTTTCGTGTTCAAACCCTGGCCAAATGAGGTATATTCTCGATTTACCTCTTCAGTGTAGGTCTAAAGGTGAGGTGGCTAAGGATACTAGTAATGGGACGTAATTCAATATATATATATATATATATCTACAAATAATGGGGATGCACTCATAAACTTTAGAAGCTCAATAAGTCCAAGAGCATACAAACATGAAATTTAAATCCCAGTCACATTCTCCACACTTTTAGCATTATCATGACTAGGGATATTCCAATACACCGATCTCTAGATGGCAGTATGTAATCCCTTGGATATTTTCCACTTTAGATCCCAAGTGCATATCCAACTTCATAACATTTATATCTCAAAAATAAGGTAAAAAAGCACAGACATAAAAGCCAACACCATGTATCATGTCAAGGATGCTCAATGCAAGATAAAAATGGGGTAGAGGAGTTACATAAATGAAAAGCAAAGCAACTAATCACCCTTAATCAATCCACCTTTGTTCCTAAAATCAAGAGTATATTAGGCATTTCAACATCCAAATTCGTACTCATTTAAAACCCAAGGTCCTCATGTTTCCAATTCACTTCAGTACACTACAACAAAAATGATTTGTTGAGGCATCTTTTTAGGACATTTTTTGGAAAGTGTCCTCTAAAATACTATTTTAAGACACAATCTAAAAAAATGCCCCAATACAATAAATTTAATGAGGCACAACAATTAAGTGCCCTATAAAATACTATTTTAAGGTACAATTTAAAGAAATGCCCCAATAAAACAATTCTAATGATGCACGACAATGAAATGCCATAATAGACAAATATAAGTGTTTTAATAGATAAATTTAATAGGGCAGAATTTTTGAAATGACCCATTAAAATAATTCTAACAATACACTCTGATGAAGTGCCCTAATAGACAAATCTTAAGTGCCCCAATAGAATAATTCTAATGAAACTTAGATATACTATAAAATAAACATGTGCACATATATTAATAAGATGATGTGTAGATTAGATGGTCACGTGTGTGCAAGAAGAAGGAAATATTCAGGGTTCGAGCTGAGGGAGAAGTTAGAGTTAAGAGAAGGCCTTGTGAGGGATATGAAAAATAAATTTATAATGATTTTTTAGGCATTTTTAAGTATCACAACAAACTTAAATTTATAGTTATTTTTTAGGCATTTGTAAGTGCCTCAATACGTTTTGGGGAAATAATTACATGCAGCACTTTTATTAATGCCCTAATAGTTAAAATGCCCCAATAAACTATCTATTAAGGCATTTTTAAATGCCTCTTAATCTAAATTTTGTTGTAGTGTAAAGTTTTTAAGCTCTAAAATCCTCTGAACCAGTGAGTTATTATTGGACCTACAACAAAGGTTTAAACCCATCTAAACACAAATAAAGCATCCTCAATTGATTTATAATCATTAAACCATTAAAAACCAGTGGTCTTGCACTTACCATGGGTGAAAACCTCTCAATTCACCCAACAAATGTCCCAAAACCCTAAGGAATTGCCTTCCTCTCTCTCTCTCTCTCTCTCTCTCTCTCACACACACACACATCCCTTTAAATCCAAAAATGTATGAGAAACAAAGGGGGATTTGATTTCTCCTAATTTATTTGATTCCCAAAAGACATCTTTACCCCTATATTGAATGCCATATGCTAGGGTTTGAATAGGAAAACAAGTCTTTTCTCTCCTTGTATTCTTGGCCAACTTTTGTAAGAGATTTGTCCCCTGCCCCTTTATCAACTTAAATCTCTCATTTTTGCAACCATAGTAGCCTTTTTCTTTTTTTTCAATTGTCATTAGAAGGCAAAGTGACTTCCTCTGCCAATTTTGGCTAACTTTCAAATTTTCAACCCCCAGATCCCGTTTAACTCTCCACGTCTTCCCTTCCACGAAAAAAACTCTCTTTGGGTTTGATTTCTTGAATCTAGTTGATGATGGTCTTCCCTTACACGAAAAAAACTCTCTTTGGGTTTGATTTCTTGAATCTAGTTGATGATGGTGTCTGAGACCGACCGCCACGTGTTTCCTCGACAAATGGATCTTAGGAGTAGAAGTTCGGACTTGGCTATGTCAGGCCTCGGGTATACAACCTGCAAAACAACGGAGTGACGGGGTTAGGATCCCTTGAAATAGACTCCAATGCTCAAGTTAGTAGAATAAATGCAAGTAATAGAAAATGTAAGAGGTTGAGACATTGTCATATCTGGTGAGAATCCCTACTTTTTATAGGCAAGTCTGTTAGAGGGTACTTAAGATAAAGTCCGAGATGGTCAGGCACGGCTCCCGAAAACCCCAGTCAAGCTAGAACGAGTCTCGTGGTCTGGTTCAAATTTTTCGGACTCCAGTCCAGATTGCTCTTCAAACATCGCCACATGTTCTTATATTGAGCTTATTTGATGAGTTCAATAGATTGCTCGGCCAACTTTAGTTGACCTAAGTCTTCCAATGTACCGTTCCAAAAGTTCAGTAAAAACTGTGATCTTTGCGTTACTATTTGAGGGATCAAATGATATGGAATTTGCATGATTTTTAGATATGTTATATATAGGTCTCCAAAAGAGCTTTCCGATGATATATTATGACAGAAAATTGGATAATAGTTT